>NC_142586.1:57669724-58294724 GCF_965207765.1 Zootoca vivipara
CAGTAAGCGCAGCAACTGGATAGGGTTCCTTTCAGATATACCCTCAGCTGTATGGGAAGACCCTGCATTTCCGGAGCAGATCTCCCAGTCCTATGCGTGAGGTGCAGTTCCATTGAAATGGCATTAAATGTTCCAGCACTCGTGTAGGAGTGAGGAGTGTAGGAGTGAGTCACAAATAACTGGCTCTCACATGCATTGGATTACCCATTCAACGTTATCAACTCAAGAGGAGCTAATATGCCTGCAAATGTTGGCCATTTTTAGATTTCCCAATATAGTGCATTGGCCTAAAACTTTACAATCTCCTTGCGTGCTAAGGCCCTATGGCCAACCCGTTCCCTGAGGTAAATAACTAGACACAACATAGTATAGAGATTATTGGATCAAATCAGGCCACAACTTTTATTGGTTAGTGAATGTTTGGCATTGGGTGAAACCATCTCTCTTCCACTCCAGCCATCTGCTGGAAGTACATCTAAGGGTAAACACCAGGCCTTCTCCTTCAGGGATAAAAGGGGAAGGGCTGCCTGGAGAGCTGGCTGTGTGTTTGGAGGGAGTCTGTGTGCTAATGCAGGTGGTTTCCATTTGCCTTGCCCAATACATTGAATGGGCAAAAGCAGTCCAAAAGATATTGGGTTGGTTCTTCTCTAGGGTTCATCACTATAGATACAAGTTGAATCTTGTGGCTGGTGCAGAGGCCTAATAAATACACACTGCTTTAAATGAAGAGTTGGATTTTCTACCATAGCTTAAACTTGATTGATTTCCTTTTTTGGATAATAATGTTTTTTGTTAGCTTTTATAATTATGGTGGATTTTTTCCCCCATTTTCTGCACTTTTCATTTCTCTAAGGCTTACCTTCAGTTTTTAATAATGAAACTTTTTTCCCATTCTTTGGAGACCCGACAACATAACTAAAGAATTGATTTTCTTGCAATAGTAGTGTGCTGCATATGTTATTTAGTTCCTAAACATAATTACAGAAGGCTCATTGTAGCCAGACTTTGGATTTGTTTGCTCACAGCACATACAGCTCTTATCCCATTACTCTCCTTCTAGCCTCACGAATGATTCCCATCACACAAGGAGGAGAATGAGGACAAACTAAGGCTGCATTCAGATGTTGGATTTATTGTGCTAGATTTCTTGGCCATGATGCTAGTGCTTCTAACCTTCATTTCACACTGTATTGCCTGCTGCATTGTGGAACTGTGTCTTTTTCATCAATTCTATGGCCATGCCATGCTAAATTTTAAATGGTGGAAGAGAACGATATGCTGGGATGCCACATATTTCGTTAAGTGATATTACAGTGCAAAACTCCCAAGATTTTCCAAGTTAACAAGGCTGCAAATGGAACAACTTCGACTAGGTTTCAAGCAGTGGCTTTTACATCATCTGAAAGATCACATAAAACATGAAAGACAAAATAAAGTGCTCCGAATTCAGTCCTATTATCCCTGCTTCCTTCCAAACAACACTACTTCTGTAGTGCCCCACATGTTATGGGCTCACCTTCTGCAATGGGGAGCCTGGTGTACTGAAATAGAACCCTACTCTAAAGGGTGGGAGATTTATTGCATTGATAACCACCTGGTTTATCATAAGGAGAAACATTTGATAGTTCCATTTGTAGAATGAGGTTGCTTCTGACAGAACTAATTGTGTTACAGATAGGTGAAATTCAGAGTTGGAAAGCTTTCACTTTCATAGAAAGGGGCTGGGGTGACAAAAGGGGGTGGGAACAGAGGCAGGAGTTTGTAGAATCTAATCAACCATGATTGTTTCCTGTGCAAAAGTCAGCTGTGTTTCCACACAATGGCCAAGCTGTTCAGCTTCCTGGCGCCATCCCAAGGTCACTAATTTTCTATTGTTCCTGCTGCCTTATGGAAAATTCTTGTGAAGGATGGTTTTGTTATGTGCATATATGCCAAGTTTTCTCAAGGCAGGGCGACAATCCCTAGTCTTGACTGCCTCTTGTGGTTACCAAAGGTGGTCTGAAAGTCATTCGGAGACTGCTTTTCTCCCATTCCTTATATAGAGTTGGCGCCTCCCAGAGGAGAGGGGGGAACCAGGCATTCTTTCATCATTTGCATGTATGATTTATGCAAATTTAAAATGGGCACTTGTGGAGATGGAGAACTTGAAACAAAAATATATATACTTATTTAGAAATAATTGAATGTATGTTGTTGAAGTATGAATATCTGCATAAGAGGATATATGATTTATCCAGAGTTAAAAATAATGCATTCCATACTTTGAGTAGCATTGGTTACATTCCCTATAATCCCCTCATAATTATTAGGGAGTGTGGGCCATTATCAGGTATATAGTTAGATGCAGGACCAATCCTACAATTAAGGACAGTGAAGCTGTCATCTCACACAGCTGATTGTGTGTGTGTGTGTGTGTGTGTGTAGAGAGAGAGAGAGAGAGAGAGAGAGAGAGAGAGAGAGAGAGAGAGAGAGAGAGATATGAAAGCACAGCACATGGTTAAATGATCATTTTTATTCTTGTATGTTTGTTGCCAGATAGAGGGCAAGGTGCTTCTTTGATTTTGATGTCAGTCCTGGGTACTATTATGCATCTTGATTTCTTGCTGCCATTTGTTGGGCCATCTCAGGCAGCGCAATGCATTGGGTTGCTTTGGTTAGCTGAGAAGATTGGGCTTTCCCATATTTTATGTGAATTTTAGGGAGTTGGTGCTGCTGTAATTGTACTTTGCTGTACAGTGGTACCTCTGGTTAAGAACTTAATTTGTTCCAGAGGTCTGTTCTTAACTTGAAACTGTTCTTAACCTGAAGAACCTTTTAATGAGGGTGAAAGAGGAGAACGCAAATATGGCCTGAAGCTCAACATCAAAAACACCAAGATCATGGCCACTGGTCCCATCACCTCCTGGAAAATAGAAGGGGACGAAATGGAGGCAGTGAGAGATTTTACTTTCTTGGGCTCCTTGATCACTGCAGATGTGACAGCAGTCACAAAATTAAAAGACGCCTGCTTCTTGGGAGAAAAGCAATGACAAACCTAGACAGCATCTTAAAAAGCAGAGACATCACCTTGCCGACAAAGGTCCGTACAGTTAAAGCTATGGTTTTCCCAGTAGTGATGTATGGAAGTGAGAGCTGGACCATGAAGAAGGCTGATCGCCGAAGAATTGATGCTTTTGAATTATTGTGCTGGAGGAGACTCTTGAGAGTCCCATGGACTGCAGGAAGATCAAACCTATCCATTCTGAAGGAAATCAGCCCTGAGTGCTCACTGGAAGGACAGATCCTGAAGCTGAGGCTCCAATACTTTGGCCACCTCATGAGAAGAGAAGACTCCCTGGGAAAGACCCTGATGTTGGGACAGATTGAGGGCACTAGGAGAAGGGAAGACAGAGGATGAGATGCTTGGACAGTGTTCTCGAAGCTACGTACATGAGTTTGACCAAACTGCGGGAGGCAGTGCAAGACAGGAGTGCCTGGCGTGCTCTGGTCCATGGGGTCACGAAGAGTCGGACACGACTAAACGACTAAACAACAACAACCACTTTAGCTAATGGGGCCACCGCACCGCCGCCATGCAATTTCTGTTTTCATCCTGAGGTAAAGTTATTAACCCGAGGTAATACTTCTTCGTTAGCGGAGTTTGTAACCTGAAGCGTTTGTAACCTGAAGCGTTTGTAACCTGAGATACCGCTGTATCTGATGGGGAAGCAAACTATCCATTACACTCAAAGGCAAATCACAAAAAGCAGTCTTGGGATGCTGTGATTTTGAACAGAGGATCAGGACAGAGAGACTGAGAGGACATGGCTACAAAGGTAATTATGCAGCAAGCATCTATGCTTATTAGCATGAATTCAAATAACCAGTTTTCTGTTCCAGTGTTATCCATGTTAAACCATGTCTAAGACCAGAACATTTGTGATTTATCTATGCATCACAAAATGAAAAGATCACTTCAGTATCTGTAGGTGGACAACACCCACCAAAGTAACTGAAGGCCATTTTTATAAGTTATATCAAACTGGATTAAAAAAACACACACCTTACATTCACTTGCAAATAAACTACATTGACTAAAATGTAAATTCCCGTAAAAAGCAGCCCCCCTTCCACTTTCTATGCTACATTAACAGCAATCATTAACACCCACTCAACACTAAAAAGCATTTTGTAGAATCATTTAGAAAAGTGATCTAAATAGTACTCAGGACAAACAAAATGGCTGAACAGACTTCTGACACTCTGTTGGGAATAATTTAAGTATTGCGGTGATTTATTCAAGGGCTTTTCTTCTTCTCATGATCTTAAGTGGCTCTCATCTCATTCCATAGCTGCCAAGTTATCCCTTTTTTAAAGGGATTTTCCCTTATGCTGAATAGGCTTCCTCGCGAGAAAAGGGAAAACTTGGCAGCTATGTCTCATTCTTTACCTGTTGGACACAGTTACTTGGAGAAGACAAATGGCACACTACCACACTGTGTCATGGCAGAAATGATACCTACATGTTCTCCTTCAAGCCATCTCCTTCAAGCCATCTGCCACTCTCAACATCTGAGAGATTTACTGTAGAAAGCAATGATCATTTACTCTATAGCTTTTAAAATATGCTTTGTTAATTTTTAAATACAGATTTCATTCTAGTGATTTGAATTATTTTTCCTCCCCGACCCTAGAACAATGTTGCACACTTTAGAATGCATATGGGTCTCTCTTTGAGAAAAACTGAATCATGAGCAATATAAAGAGTGATAGATCCACACATCTTCTCTTTTTTTTTTTTTTTAAATTCATTTTTATTACTTTTTTCTGTACATACATCAACGGGGATGGGGAAGAAATACACAAAGCAGCGATGATAAATAAAGGTTATACAATATCCAAAATTTGTCTTGTCATTTTTAGATAAACTAAAAATTATTATCATACATCACCTTCATTTTCTAACTTAAGTATATCCATTCCTTTTCTCATTCCCAAAAAAGCTTATTTTTACTCTTCTTCCCTTACCTTCGACTTCCACCTCTCTCTCTTTTGGTTTTATTCTTCCCTTTATTTGGTTTTGCGCTTTAGAAAGTTGAACCCGTCACAAATTAATTCTCCAATTGAACATAGGTTTGTGACTTAGGTTATTTAACTCTGTTACATTTTATAATGGTAACCCAACGGTTTTTCAGGTCTTACCATACTCCTTCAGATAAACTGTAAATTTGTCCCACTCTTTTTGAAATTTTTGTTCCTTTTGGTCCCTTATTCTCCCCGTCAGCCTAGCCAGCCCCATATACTCCAGCATTTTCTCTCTCCAATCCTCTATCGTCGGAATTTCGTTCGTTCTCCACCTTTGGGCCAAGATAACTCTAGCGGCAGTGGTGGCATACATGAAAAGTTTGTGGTCCTCTTTTTTTATATTCCTGCCCAATATCCCTAATAACAATTCCTCCGGTTTTTTTGGGAAGGTATATCTTAATAATCTTTTCAGTTCGTTATATATTTGTTCCCAGTAGACTTTAACCTTTTCACAGAGCCACCATTGATGGTAGTAATCTCCTTCTTTGATATTACACTTCCAGCACTTCCTGTTGTTTGTTTTATTAATTTTGGCTAACTTAACAGGTGTTAGGTGCCATCTAAACATCATTTTCATGACGTTTTCCTTTAGAAGGGTACAGGCCGTAAATTTAATCTGATGTTTCCATAGATTTTGCCATTGATCGATATTAATATTATGGCCTAAATCTATCGCCCATTTGATCATACATTCCTTAGTAGCTTCCTCTTGTGTGTTCCATTCTAGGAGGAGATCGTACATCTTTGTTAACGTTTTCTCATTACTTTCCACAATTTCTATTTGAAACTTAGATTTGTTGGGTTCGAATCCATAAGTTCTATTGTCCTTTTTAAACAAGTCCTGGATCTGATAGTATTGAAGCCATCCTATGCCTCTTTCTTTCAATTGTTCGTATGTTTTAATTTTCCACCCCTCCTTCGATTCAATTAGGATGTCATCATAGCTTAGCCAATTGGGCTCCATGTTCGTTTTTTTTATAGTCAACACTTCTGTTGGTGACAACCACCTTGGGGTTTTCCTTTCTAATATGTTCTTGTTCCTGGCCCATACCTCATACAGTGGTTTCCTAATCACATGAGATAGGAAACCTCTGTGTGATTTAACTTTTTCGTACCACAGATAATTGTGCCAGGTAAATCTATTGTTAAATCCTTCGAGGTCTAGGAGATCATGGTCTTTAAGCAAAATCCAGTCTTTTAGCCATACCATACAGGAGGCTTCATAATATAATTTAAGGTCAGGCAGCGCAAAGCCCCCTCTCTCCTTTTTATCAGTTAGTATTTTGAATTTAATCCGAGGTGGTTTTCTCTGCCAAATATATCTTGAAATTTCCTTCCTCCACTCTTCAAATACGCCAACCCCCTTTATCACTGGTATCATTTGGAACAAAAATAGAAATCTAGGAAGGATATTCATTTTCACTGTGGCTATCCTCCCCCACAGTGAAAGATGTAATTTTTTCCAAGTTTCTAAGTCTTTTTTTATGTCGTTCCAAATTTTTATATAGTTATCGTTGTATAAGTTTATATTCTTTTCCGACAGCCAGATTCCGAGGTATTTCACCTTCTTTACCATTTCAATCCCATATTTCCCCTGGAGTTCTTCCCTTTCCTTCTTTGTCATATTTTTGATGATCATTTTAGTCTTTTTCTTATTCACTCTAAATCCTGCTAGGGTTCCAAATTTGTTCATTTCTTTCAGTAGTTCATCAAGGCTAGTTTCCGGGTCTTCCAATGTTATGACTAGGTCGTCGGCAAAAGCCTTCTGTTTATATTCCCTACGACCAACCCTTATCCCCTTTATTTCTTTATTATTTCTAATCTTGTCCATAAGGACTTCTAAAACCAGGATAAATAGCAGGGGTGATAAAGGGCACCCCTGCCTCGTTCCTTTAGAAATATTTAGCTCTTCCGTTAGATTATTATTTATTATTAATTTGGCCCTCTGCCTCGTATAAATTGCTTCGATGCTTTTTCCAAATCTTTCACCCATACCTCTTTTTGCTATTAGTTTTTTCATAAATTTCCATGATATATTGTCAAACGCCTTTTCGGCGTCGACAAATATCAATGCTGCTTTTTTATCTATTTTCCACTCCAATAGTTCGATAATATCAATCACATTTCTAACGTTATTTCTCATTTGGCGTCCTGGTAGAAATCCCGCCTGATCCTTATTTATTATTACAGATAGAACTTTTTGGAGCCTGGTTCCCATGATGTCCGCAAATAGCTTGTAATCTAAGTTCAAAAGGGAAATAGGTCTATAGTTTCTTACATCCAGTAGGTCTTGATTTTCCTTGGGAATTAGGGTAATAAAGGCTTCCTCCCAGGACTTTGGGATCTGTCCTCCCTCCAAAATCTGGTTCATTAAATTCGTTAATAGCGGCGTAATCTGCTCCTGTAATTCCTTATAATATTTGGCTGTCAGCCCATCTGGGCCCGGCGCCTTCCCTATTTTCATCTTTTTAATTCCCTCCTGTACCTCCTCAGTTGTAACTTGAGCATTTAACATGTTGACCTGTTCTTCATTTATTTTCCTCACTCCACAGTTTTCTAGAAATCTTTCTATTTCGTCTCCTTCCTCCCTCCCTTTCTGGTAAAGCTCTTTATAAAAATTCTGGAATGCAGTTCTTATGTCTTTTGGGTTTCTTATCACCTTATTGTCTGTTTGGATTTGGTTTATATAATTTTGCCTTTGTCTTTTTTTGAGTTGCCAGGCAAGAAGTTTCCCGCACTTATTTGCGTGTTCAAACTTCTTTTGTTTTAGCCATCTCAATTTCCACTCCACTTCCAGGCTGATCTGTGTTGAGTATTCGGCTTTTAGCATGATAACTTTTTGTTTTAGCCCTTTGTCTGTCGGGTTTTTATCCAGCCGTTTTTCATTTTCTGATAGATCTTTCAAAATTTGTCCAATTTTCCTTTCCCTTTCTTTTTTCTTAATGCTATTTTGTTTTATTAGGAAACCCCTCATAAATGCTTTCCCAGCATCCCAAACCCAATTAAGGTCTGCCCCCTCTTTTAGATTAAATTCTAAATATTCTTTAAATGCATCTCGAGCCTTATCCACAATTTTTTGGTCATAAAATAACCCTTCATTCATTCTCCAGCGGGAGGGTGAGGGTTGCTCTTCTAATAATTCTAGATATGTCGAATTATGGTCCGAAAGAGTCCTTGGAGAAATGTCAGTTCTGCTTATTTTTGGCCCTAGTCCTCTTGATACCCAAATATGGTCTATCCTTCCTGAGCTCTGATTGGGCTCAGAGAAGAATGTGTATTGCTTAGAGGTAGGGTTCTTAAACCTCCAGCTATCAATTAAATCTAGTCTTTCAATCATGGTGAAGAAGGACTTAGGTAACTTGCAATCTTTGTTAACTTTCCTCCTACCGGTTCTGTCTAGTATTGGATTAACCACCCCGTTAAAGTCTCCCATTAGGAGCATTTTTTCTTCTATAAATTCTATTAATCTTTTCTCCAGTTTTTTATAAAAAGCTGCTTTCCTCTGATTGGGTGCATATAAACCTACTACCAGTAGTTTTTCCCCCTGAACCATAATTCGGACTGCAATTACCCTGCCGTCTTCATCTTTAAAGATCAGTTCCGGTTTAAGCTTTTCCTTTATATATAAAACCACCCCTCTTTTTTTCTCTTCACTTGAAGTAACAAATTCCAGGCCTAATTTTTTATTTGCCAGGACTCTTTCGTGTCTTTTCGTGATGTGAGTTTCCTGTAAACAAATCAGGTCTAATTTTTCTTTTGTTAATACATATTCACACTTATTCCTTTTGCTTTTGTTATTCAGTCCATTTACATTCCAAGACTTGATTTTCAATGCCATATTTTTTTATTTCTATTAAGTATACTTTATTTATTCTGTTTGAGAATATTCTATTTCCAATCTTCTAAGTACGTTCCTCCTTTTCTATATCTATATCTAAATTTTCCTCTTCTCCTTCTCCCGTACCTTTCTCTTCCCCCTCTTCTGATAATTCCTCCTCTTTCTCTTCTCCCCCTACCGCTCCCTCCTCTTCGCTCTTTTCCATTCCTAGGATCTGCCCATACCTTCTCCCAAATTTATCGATGTCCCCTTGATCTTTAAACGTGAATCTCATACCTTTAAAATGGAAAGTAATTCCATCCGGAATTTCCCATCTGAAACCGATGTCATTTCTCCTTAACACCTTTATAAACTCCTGAAATTTTTCTCTCTTTCGACGCACTCTCGCGGGCACTTCTTTAAATATGACTATCTCCCTCCCCTCGATTACCAGTTTATTTTTAAAGCTTTGTCTTAAAATTTCATTTCTTATGAAAATCGAGTTGAAGATAACTAAGCAGTCCCCTGGGACCTTTTTTGCCCTTGATTTTACCAATTTGGTCTTAATTCTGAACGCATTCATAATTGCGGCCTCAATCTCTCCTTTCTCTAGGCCCATCCACTTTGCTAACTCTGTCGAGAGTTTTTCCTTAATATTCTCATCCTGCTCTTCAGGCAGGCCCCTAAATTTCAGGTTTTGTTGCCTTTGTCTGAATTCCATAAGGGCCATATTGTCCAGTATTTCTTCTTTCTCTTTTTTTAGTTTATTTATCTCCTCCCTTAGGCTTTCGGTTTCTTTCTTTATGTCTTTCACGTCTTTCTGAACCTTTTTGGCACCTTCCTCCAACCCCTTAGTTTTACCCGCCACCTCTTTAATTTCTTGGTTTAACTCCCCCACCACCTTTTCAAATTTTTCATCAATTGAATTCTGTATATCAGCTAATTTTTTTTCAATATTTTGTTCGCTTTGCTTTATCTCTTTTTTAATCTCACTCAAAAGTCCTTCCCAGTCTTTACCTTCCTCTTGTCTGGAGGGGCGTCTATCAGATGGGGTTGCTGTCGCTTTCGCACCTCTTTTTTCCCCCATTTTCTTATTTCCAATTAGACCTCTCTTATATACCTCTTACACTTTTCCTCCCCCAATTTCACCCTCCCCTCTCCACCAGAGCCACCCTTATCTTTTTCTTACACTGTTAAGAGTCTATAAGATCTGTAAAACAGTTGACAATCCACAAAATTCCCAGAGGGAGAAGTTCAACTCCTTCCCCCCCACTGAGTCTGTGTACCACTTCTCAAGGCTTTGATGAGTCAGGTAAGTCAAACGTCTTTTTCTTAACAGGGCGTGGTTCCCTGTGAGGAGAAGGGAGTTGGAAACCCTCCTTCTATATGCCCACTTTTTTCCACTTCTATAACATATTACCATAGAGTTCAGACAACTCGCGTTCAATTCCAAAGATCAGGAAATCGGGTGGGGTAGGAGTCCCGGCACGTCCACGTAGGTTCAGGTAAGTCAATTAGTCCACTTAGTCCACTAATAGGGCAATCTTTGCAGATCCAGATGATTGTTAGAGATCACGGGGAGGCAACAATTTTTATTCAAAGTTTTCAAAATGATTCAGCTCTCCCTGTTAAATTTGCGCCTCCTCTGAGGGGTGGGAGTGGCAGAGACGGAGATCACTCCTACGGGGGTTTTAAACTTCGCCCAGTTAAGTTGTCCCAAAGAACTAGATTCCAATATTAAAATTTAAATAGTCAAAGAGAATAACCCCCTTCAACACACCTCATTAATTCACTGGCTTGTGTACCTTGGGAAGAGTATATTTCATGCTTCTTCTTCCCCTGCTCCAGACCGCGGATACCGCTACGGCGAATCTTCTTCTATGTTTCTCAAAATATCTTTACCTTCACTTTCCCCCGCCTTCATGAGGGGAGGAGGTATTTCAGTCACTCTGTTGTTGAGAACCCCGCTAGTGCTGTCAGCATCCGCGGCCGGTGAGTAGTTTATCCACCCCGTTGGTAGTTTTACTCGGCGTTTTCGTGCAACTTTCTGTCCGGCGCCATTTTCAGCTCCAAATAGGGAGAGAGGTCCTTCCAATTTAGATTCAGCCCACTGGAGCTCGGCAAACTCCTCTAACTGCTTACTCAGTTCAGTCCTTTGGTAAGCCTACCGAAGCTGCAGATAGATGTCTCTGGGGCAGGCTGCTTCTCACGGGAGCCTGAGGCTGCGTGAAACGCGGTTGGCGATGCTTCCCCCCTCGCGTCCACCACTCAATCCCCTCCTGAGGCCACTAATTCGGGCCCCAAAAGAGGGGAGAATGGCTTAAGGACGCCGCTGGGTAGCCTCTTTTTTCAAGGTAACCCCCCTTGAATCTCGGGCCCGTTAAGCCTTACAGAACCCGGTAAACTCCCGCGCTTCAACCGAAGTGACCACAGAGCGGTCACTTCGCGCTCCCTTCCGTGTCCGCAGCTCACCGGAAGTCCCGATCCACACATCTTCTCTGTGGAAGCAAGGACTCCAATTCGGTGGAGATGCCTGCTCTACTGACTCTTCCATGGGTAGGAAAGGTGAGACAATTTTCACTGATAACAACCAAATAGGGTTATGCATTGGAAAGTGTCTTACTCACCCCAATAGTATTTTGATGCAGTAGTATATGGATGACAATTTCGGTCTACAGTGCAATTAAAAAAAACAGAGTTCACGTTCAGAACTAAAAGACAATTTAATAATAATAAAAATTATTATTAATAATAATAATGCACTTGATAAGGCAATATAGAGACTGTGAGAGGAGGGAGATTCGCCTGTGTATGTACGATCGAGCATAGGTGGTCATTTGAGGTACTGTTTTTTGCACCACTACTAGGCAGCACCCCATTAATGTGCTACAGAATGAAACATGTGTTGCGTCACCCATCTACCCACGACTGTGAGAAAATCCAGAGAAGCACATTGTGAATTTATATGGCTTAGTCAGAAAATCCCTAGCTGGGAATCCAATCTCATGACACCAGAGAGAACAAAGAGTCGTTAGCTGTTGTAGCGTAGGCTGATTTGTATGTGTCACAGGCTACCACTTGCTTATTACTCTACCATAACTGTTTATTGCTGTGTGAGGGGGAGCAGGGAGAGAGGAGCAACCTAAAATTTTGGTATTCTACAAAGACATTAATTCTATTCAGGACTTCTCTCTTTCCCACTGTGGTTAACAGCTTTCGTAAACAGAAGAGCATGGAAGGTGGTTCTGCTGTGCAAATGAGTCATGCCAGACTGGCTGGGGAACATTTGAATCTGAAAATCAGAGGGAGAGAAGCCTGTTTCTTTTTAGCATCTGGTTCAAATTGGCATGTACACGACTTCAGCATATGGCAGGATCACTAGAAAGCAGGAGGCAGGGAGAAAATACCAGTGGGTTTGAAGCTTTTGGGGAACTGTTTAGATCGCTGCTTGCTCTTTCAGATTATGTAATGCAATGCCAGGCTGACAAGAGAAAACCTAGGACCAAAGAAAATAATTGAATCATTTAACATTAAGGCAAAGGATGTCAGTGGCAAGAGGTGGGGTCTTCTGGTACATTGCTCCATATGGTGGCCGTTGCACATGGAAGCCGTCATTTATCACATCTATGCAGCTGTGCATGTAAAACATCCCCGCCCAGAAATGTGCTTCTGATATGAGACACTTCACATGATCTACCCCAATAAGTTGTCGTCTGCACTATACATTTATAGCGGTATCATGCCACTTTAAACAGTCACGGCTTCTCTCAAAGAATCCTGGCAACTGCAGTTTGTTATGGGTGCTGAGGATGTTAGGACACTCCTATTTCTCCCAGGTGGCGCTGTGGTTAAACCACTGAGCCTAGGGCTTGCTGATCAGAAGGTCGGCGGTTCGAATCCCTGTGACAGGGTGAGCTCCCGTTGCTTGGTCTTAGCTCCTGCCAACCAAGCAGTTCGAAAGCACGTCAAAAAATGCAAGTAGATAAATAGGAACCGCTACAGCGGGAAGGTAAACGGCGTTTCCACGTGCTGCTCTGGTTTGCCAGAAGCGGCTTTGTCATGCTGGCCACATGACCTGGAAGCTATATGCCGGCTCCCTCGGCCAATAATGCGAGATGAGCGCGCAACCCCAGAGTCGGTCACGACTGGACCTAATGGTCAGGGGTCCCTTTACCTTTTTATTTCTCCCAGAGAGCTATGATTCACAGAGTAGTTTAACATCCAATCCCTCCTCCCAGGGGACTCTGGGAAATTTAGGTTTGCTCAATTAAAGTGATTAAAGCACTCTGTCACTCTAGCAGCAGAAAGCTACAGCTCTGAATGCATTGAAAAGTGTGGAATGAATAAATGATTAACGGGAAGACATTAACGGGAAGGGTGAATGCTCAGTGCCATATATAGATGCTGCTTCATTAGAATACACTGGAAGAAAGGAATTACATGGTGTAAAGAAAAATCAAACCACTAGAGAGGACCCTCCTCTCTACTTTACTTTATCTTTTAAAAGCATGCTAATATCCAAACAGCAGTATTTTACAAGCACTATGTAATTAGGGAGAGCTTTTTGGAGGTAAAAACAACAACAACCTTTAATTACAGCAGATTTAGTTGAATCTAATGGTGGCAATGTCATTAGTAATGAAAGACAGAATTATGTACATTTTCTACACAGCCACCAAGGGGCTTTTGTGCTTGCCCATTAGGGGAGTATATTTCAGGGGGGAAACAAACAGTCGGATGTGATCACCAGTAGTTTTATTTCTTCTATTTTTGTTCTTTTCGGTTAAAAGAATCAGCTTCTCATACACCCACAGACCCTGAATTTACAGAACACATTTTAGTGTTTGATTGAGAAATCCAGGTTTGCCACTCCTTGGCAGGAGATGACACTGGGCAGGATCCATAGAGTTTGAAGGAATCCCCATGGTATTGCCCCTGCCCCTAGCTTGGTAACAAGTCAGGTTTCCGCAGGACTCACCATTAGGGTTGCAAAACCTCCAGGGCTGACGTGAAGTCTACAAGCAGCTGTAAGTAAAGAACCTTTGTTTCTTCACCAATGTGACTCCTGTGGAAGTTATTTTACCTTTTTGAGCAATGCTAGTGATGTTTGAATGAGATAAATGATGAGTGGTGGGTTAACTCCAGCTTCCAAAGTTTTTCATTTTGTTTTACTCTGCTAGATATATATAAACTATAAGGCAACCATTTTTTTAACTTAACAGAACTCAATAAAGATGGGCTCGCATTGATTGTTACCCCAAGTTTTCTGCCTTAATTCTGAGCCCCAAAGGTGCTCAGTGCTTCCAGAAAATGATTAGGCTTTGATTTCGGAGAGTCTATAGTAGGAGCGAGTGGAGAGCAGCCACCCAGAATGCCTTTCTTTGCACCATTGCTTTCTGAACACAGATATTTAAGACAAGCCCTGTTGGATCAGACATAGACCTATCCAGCCTAGCATTCTCTTGGCCAACAAGATGCCTATGGGAAGCTCACAAGCAGGGCATGACAGCTATGGCATTAACCTCTCAGGATCCTCAGCAACTTCCTCAAAGGCATTCTGGGAAATGTATGTCATTTGGTAAGCAGTAGATGTTGTGGAAGCAACATATTAAATACAAACAAAATTGGGCCCTGACCCATTGGAACCCATTTTTATCCATGGTGACACATTAAAATGAGTCCAGATGCCTGTGCCTTTTTTAGGCTATAACGT
Source organism: Zootoca vivipara (assembly GCF_965207765.1). Taxonomy (NCBI): domain Eukaryota; kingdom Metazoa; phylum Chordata; class Lepidosauria; order Squamata; family Lacertidae; genus Zootoca; species Zootoca vivipara. The sequence goes on from NC_142586.1 coordinate 57,684,319, forward strand.
TTCAGGTGCAGAAGGAATAGAAAACAGTGTGCTCCTTGCTGGAGATGCCTGCATAATTCAAGGTGTAGTTTAGGGAAAGAATTGAGTGCATGCAGGTTTACCATAGGCATCTTGTTGACCCCTGTGAAAATGGAATGGGCCATTGGACTGAATCAGCAAGACTCTTCTCACATTCTTAAGGTATCAGCCTGGGTAGCTCAGTTGGTTAGAGCCATGTGGTGCTGATAATGCTAAGGTTGCAAGTTTGATCCCCTGTCTTCTTAAGAGAACCAAGCTGCACATTTCACAGGCAACCACAGAGAGAGAGGTGGGGGAGAGAACTCTTATATATATCATTCATATGTTTTTTTTTTATCCATGGCAATTGCAATGTTGTCAACACAACTCTACCTTCTATATAATTTCACCATGGCTACAATTGTCAACCCCACCTAAGCAATGTAGTCACTATGCTTCCTTCAGCCACCCATCTGGCGATGAAGGAGCCGGTAGACTTGGCAAAGATCCCTGTTTTACAAATCTGCATCCTTTCTTCCTTTCCTCTGTAATAACACCAAGCCAAATTTTAACTGGACAGAACCCCAGTGAAATCGCTAGAGTTTCATTAGACAGGTCCCCTCCCCCCAATTATGCAAGCCACCTGGAACTATATAGCTTAACATTCTCTTTTATTGTCACCAGTGGAGATGCAGCGGAAAAAGAGAAACATTTGAGGCAAGCAGATAAAATAGAACAGTTTCAGGCCTATTAATCTCTCCACCCACCCCACATTGTGAAAAGTGACAGTCCAACTCCACCAGGGTTTCCCTGCCTTATCTCACTCCAGTCTCAGCCAGTACAGTATTCAATTGTCTTTTGCATATGCATCAGCCCTAAAGAGCCGGGAGCTAACAAAATGAGCAAAACTGATAACCCAAGGAAATGCTCTCGCCATCTTCTTCCCAGAAGTATGTAGCACTGAGATGGCAAGTGAATTTTTGTAACACTTCAAAATATTAACGTCCTGGCAAATATATATACTGTGTGTGTGTGTGAGAGAGAGAGAGAGAGAGAGAGTCTCCATCAGTTTGTAATGAAATTAATTGCATTCAAAAATATTTAAAGGGGAGAGAAAATTCCAGTGATACTCTCGTGGGTGAGCTGCAGAGTTTTTGCTGTGGCCGTCTTGCTTTTGGAATCGATGAGGTGTTTTGTGGGTGTCCCTTTACTCTACAATTAATCTATGTGCTGGTCTAAATTAAGAGTGGACATACTGGATCTATTCTCCTTTTTTGCTGGAATGCTAAGGTCTACCAACCAGAGCCTGGTGCAAAAAGAACCCTCAAAACACATCACATTAAATACTGTTAAATATTGTGTGTTGCGTGCCTGGTATTCTGAGATGTTGATATCCGCTGCATCACAGGTTTGAAATATTATCCAATACAGTTTGCTACTTGATATTTATAAAATATATATTGTTTTATTGTTTTTTATTGTTTATCTTAATGAACATCTATATTTTAATGGGATTGTTTCATTGTGTATTTTAATTATGAATGTTTATATTTTACTGTCTGTGCAACAGGTTTCTATACTTTGCAAACTTATTAGAAGCCTATTTTGGCATTAATCAGTGCATTCATTAATGTCAAAATAATATTCACCATATTATATTACATAAGATTCACAGATAGATGTCAGATACCGCCCAAAATTGCCACAGAATGTTTGTTCTCAAACATTGTAAAATACGTACTGCTGCGCCATGTCACCTGTTAGATACTGGTCAAATATTGAAATAAGGAATTATATTTTAAATCTGTGTTTTCAATATTTGGGGAGGGAAAACATATGAATGTGAAGAAAGTGTTTGTTAGCCTAGGAACTTGTGAAGACTTTTAAAGGTCCTCTGTTAAGAGGTGAGAACAAACTGTACTGTATGTCTCTCCTTGCTCTAACCACATTTCCACCAGTACAAAATGAACATAGATGCTTTGCTTCCTGACAAAGCAAAAACAATTCAGACTTCGGCTAATTGGAGGACAGGACTTTCCACTGTTCAACTTCTACAGCTTTTATGAGATGACACTTTCAGAACAGTCATAGATACTTCGCCATCCAGGTGTGATCTGGCTTGAAAGAGGGCTTTCATAGACCAGTGGCCACACATGAGGTGCTGAACAAGCCCTTAACAAGTTTGCCTACACCTTTGAATCATGCCTGAGTCACTGGCCCATGTGCCAAGAACATTCAGTCTTCTCTATGGGGAACAGAGCAAACTCGCTGGTTTACACAAGATTAATTGGGAGGAAAGGTAAGGCGGTGTGTTTATGCCAGCCATGGTTGCCAGTTTATTAAAGTGCCTAAGTCTAGCAACACCTCAGCAATGACATGGATTTCTTTAAAATAACTTTTATTAGCGTTTATAAAGAGAAATACAAAGATTATTGTCAAATATATTTTTAGTGGGTCCAAACTAAAACATTAATCTGGAAGAAAAAAGAAAGAAAAAAGAAAAAGAGAGGAGAAAGAAAAAGAAAAGAAAAAAGAAAGAGAGAAAAAGAGATAAAGGAATTAAAGGGGATTAAAAGAGAGAAAGAAAAGAAGAGAGAGAAAAGGAAGAAGAGGAAGAGGAAGAAAAGTTAAGAAGTTAAAGAACTTCCAATTCTTCGTGTGTCCGCTATATATAAACATTATTCACTTTATCCACTCCAATATAACACCCAACAAACCCACTTTTTATAAACCATTATCCCCCTTCCTCAAATCCAAATTTCTTTTTCTTTTTCACGCAGAAAGTCCATGTGAGGTTTCCATTTTTAGTAAGTGTTAACAATGACAATAACATGTCAATTTCACCATCTCAGCCAAGTCCGTTAATTTTAACAACCGTTCATCAATTGTTGGTAATGATGAGTCTTTCCATCTTTGTGCATATAAATGTCTCACTGAAACATACTGAAGCAAAGTTCCATAATATTTTTCTAACTGTACATCCATAGTCCCAGCAGGAAGATTTCTGGTTTCAAATTGAAAGTTAACCTTCAAAATTCTGTGTATCAGTGTATGCATTTGTATCCAATATTTTTTTGGCTTTTTTTTACATGTTCACCAAGCATGATAAAAACTTCCCTTCATGTTCTTCACTTTTCCAACAAGTATTTGGGGCAGTTTGATAGATTTTAAATAATTTCTCAGGAGTATAGATGTAAACCTAGGTTATATACGAAGATACCCTTATGGATTTCAACACAATAAGTGTTTCAAAGAAACAGAGGCAGCTACATCTCTATTAGCCTTAGTCCGTATGGCCAGTGACCAGGAATGGTGGGAACTTGAGTTCAGCAATGTCTGGGGAAGGTGACTCTCTGGGATGTAGTCCAACAGTATCTGAGGATCCATGGTTGGGGGAGGTTTTGTTGTTTTTAAACAGCAACAACACTGATACCTAGGAAAACTTGGATCTATTTGCAAAAAAACTCATGATGTGTGGGATGACCACGAGCCTCTATTTATTAACAGTTGCCATATATGTGAAACAAATGAGCCGACTTGATTTTGATTCGTTACATTAATCCATTTGATGCTAATGGGTTGTTAAATTTGCATGTGTGTACACTGCTATTATGCAGGCGCTTGATTTGTGACAGGGAAAGTGCAGATACATTCATTTCTTCCCACAAAGAAAGGAAGAGTGGAATGAAGAGAGGCAAGTGAAAATGGAGAAACTCAATCAATGAATCACTTGAAAACTCAGTCTTGGTAATTCAGGTGGTGGACCTTCCCCACCCCTTTTCCTTTTCCTTTTCCTTTTCCTTTTCCTTTTCCTTTTCCTTTTCCTTTCCCTTTCCCTTTCCCTTTTCCTTTTCCTTTTCCTTTTCCTTTTCCTTTCCCTTTCCCTTTCCCTTTCCTTAGAACAAATAATGCTGGAATATAAACATTGTGTCTGTTTCACACTGAAAGTTGTGTTGGTCCAGGACAAAGTGTCACCTTTTGGAAATTGCACCCAGACATCAATTCAATGCCTTTGAAATCCCTAACTTAATCTAGGAACTGAGCCATCCTCAAAAAGGCAACAGCTCACATAATGTTTCTTTTCCAGATATCATCACATGCATGGCTGTATCTCAAATATTCATTTTCACATAATAGCACATCTCTTAACACACCCATTGAATGTATGTGAAGGCTTATGACATAATAATCTGGTGTCAGAGACTATAATTTACCTAACCTGATTAGGAGTACATTATGGCTGAATACTGATCTAATCAGGCTATAAATAAAGGGTGTGCCAGTATTTTAGCTAAGCTGCTTAGCTAAGCAGAAGGTTACATTGCAGGATCACTGCCATTCAGGGACACTGTTGCAGCTGTTCTGCTCAGGTTGGCTTTTTTCCATTCTCTCAGATTGCTATCGTTGCAGGTGATATGTGAGCTGAAACAACAATCCTCAGACTATTGGACCAGAGTCGTGCTATTTTCTGGACTTGGTTGTGCCATTTATTGTACTTGACACTATGCAATCAAATTTGTGAACCTATGTTTGCTTCAGTACTTTCATTATTCCCCATGGGAAAAGCTGAGCCATGTGGGAAGAGCCACACTAGAGTCAGAGTTCAGCTCAGGAAGAGTTTGTGAGCAGGATTCTTCCCATCTGATCCCAATCTTACTTTGGGATGACTGCAGTCTAACATCACTAATGGGGCCTTGGAGAAAAGTGAAAGTGAAGCCATGACACTTCTGCAAACATAAGTATTTCAGGTGATACATATCTGTGTTGTCTGATGGTCCACAGCTGCCTTTTCACACCTGCAAGTCCCTCTTTGATGCTGCAGTCACTGAAGGAGAGGTATGCATGTGTGAATCAGCCCTTGGGGTTTTCCCGCACTCCAGTTTAAAAGCAGAGAAAGAGATTGTGCCATGATTGACACTTATCCTTGTGTATACACTGGGCAAGGCTGCTGCTTGTGATTGTGGCCACTAGCATGATAAATGGTGTGTGTGGCTGTGCATGTGCATGTGTAGCCATTGATGTTCAAATAAGAACACTGTAAATCTCATAATCGCTTAATAACTTTGCCTCCTTGTCAGAATCCTCCTCCTGTCAATTACACAGAATTGCCTCCTTGACAGATAGCTTCTGTCAATTACACAATGAACTATCAGTTTGATTTCATTGCCGCCCTTGGGATAGAACAGGCTTCCCCAAACTAAGGTCCAGGGGCCGGATGCGGCCCCTGAGGCTCTTTTATGCGGCCCCCGGCAACCCCCACGGCCAGCTGCCGCCGCCCGCTCTTGACAGCACGGTGCGACTGCCACTTCCGGGTCACCAGAGCATCAGAAATAGCTTGTGCGCATGTGTATGGGTGTGCACTCTGGCTCGCAGTGCAATTGGTGCTGGTGGCACCGGCCCTCAGCGTGGTAAGTTTGGGGACCCCTGGGATAGAACTTCTGTTGCACTCTCCCTTGCCATTGCAAATGAAGCACATATGTGTGCTGATAGCAGTGAGCAGCTTCCATCAGATGGTGTACACAAGCACAATGAATTAACCTGTGTGTGGACTACCTCCTTAAGTGCAGCCCAAGTCTGAGACTCTCTGATGCCTCTCCTCCTTGAAGGAACCCTGCTGCAAGCCTCTGTGAGCAGCCCTGCCAGGAAGCTGTATATTATCATTCCAATAAATTGGTTGTGCAGAGCTGGCATAAGAGGGCACAGTGCCTAAATAGAAGTTTGCAGACGATTCTGCCCAGTGTGATTCATAGTTAATAAAATCATATCCATGAAAGATGGCTTGGCATGAATAGTTAAAATCATAGTTCAAATTGTGCAACTACAACTCATTATGAACAGAGGAAATATTGAGGAACTGATCCGGGATTTGAAGGACTAGATAGAAAAGGAAACTGCTATGGATGCCCTTCCCTTGCTTCAAAGAAACTTTCTCATTTTAATTCATTTGTTCTGAATAGCAATAAATTTATGATCATTTATTTCTTACGTGACCAAAGAAGGCAAAGGAAATTTACTATCCACATATCTACCTAGAAGACACTCCCACTTAACAGTGTGCTTGCATTATAAGATTTTTAAAAACTGCTCTGCAGATTTTGATTTCTTAATAGTGGCCCCCTCATGCTAAAGAATTATGACAGACAGCATCCATTCCTGTGGGTGGGGATTAAGACACAGAGTTGTTAAGAATCAGTGGGTAAGCTTCCTACCCACTGTTGGGACGTGCTAAGGAAAAGTGAGACATTCTGGGATCAAATCAGAAACAGGGATATCTTCTGTAAATCAGGACTGTCCCTGGGAAATAAGGACACTTGGAGGGTCCACAGATCATAGAACAGAATCATAGAATTGTAAGTTGGAAGGTACCCCAAGTCTAACCCCCTACAATGCAGGTATCTCAACTAAAGCATCCATGACAGATGGTCATAATTGCTGGTAAATAGCTACCTGGCCAGCAGTTACCAATTAAAAGAAGTACAACACAATCCTAAGTGTGGTAGTCATCTTACTCAGAGCAGACCTACTGAAATTAATGGACCTAACTTAGCCTAATTTCGCTAGGGTACTCTGACTAAAACTTTGTTGGATATAATCTTATGTATGTTTACTCTGAAGTTCCACTTGGTTCAACAGATCTTTGTTCATCAGGCAACAACATTTGGCACTTTGGACTGCAGTCCTATGTACATTTACCATGGAGTAAGCACCACACAGCACACAATAGGACTTGCTACACAGACTAAACATAGAATAGGATTTCCACCCTGAAATGTTTGTGCGTTGTCTGCGCTGACTTCATGCATATCTGTGCTTAAGCACCAAGAAAACAAATGCTTTGGGGGTTGAAAATAGGCAGTTGGGCAGTTTGCAGGATGTCCGTGGGCTGATTCAGTAGTCCGGGATTGCCTGTGAATTTCTAAGATGAGAGAGGGATTCCTGAAGACGGCTTGCGTGGGCAAGGCTGATTTGTCCTGACATGTTCATTACCTCAGTCCTGGAAGGAAAACTACCGCCCACATAGCAGGGCTGCTGCACCTCATCTTTCCCAAGCTGCTTAAGAGACTTGGCTAGCTTGGAGGCAACCCCTTGCAAAATAAGATTCCTCCAGCAAGGCTTTACCTTATCTCAGTGTGTGACAGATTAAGTGACTTTATATATAGCTCCCCTTAACAAGGTGAGATGAGAAAATACCCTCCCCATCCCAACAAACTGATTCTCTCCTGGCGCTCAGCGAGGCAAAATAATTAGGGCACTAAGCGTCCTTCTAAATTTGGGAGTCACTGCCTAGTATTATGCAGCTATTTTCAATGGCTTGAGGATGGAAGGAAAAATCAAGAGTTTCAGTCTAATTGGTTTAGAGTTGAATGGCATAGCGCCGCTGGCAATGTAAATAACCATTGCCAATTCATTTGCTTAAGAAAGGGAAAAAGCAGTGTCCTCAAGGTACACTTTGAAGTATGGAAGTTATGAGCCTTTATATTCCTCCACCACCACCCTTCTTTTCTTCCTGTGCTTTCCTTGTGTGCTTTGCCGCATTAGGACATTTCATTCCCATGAGACTTAGTAGCTATTTGCCAGCCACCAGCAAATCTTCTCCCCACTACCTGGGAAAATTAATTCATTGCGATGCAGATTCCAGGATTTCTTGTGCATTTAGAGCTTACATACCTTCTCTTTCATGCTCGCTTCGGCAGCACATATACTACATACCTTCTCTTTCTTTCTTTCTTTCTTTGCCAAAGAAAAGATACTGGGTAACCCAGGGTTATGAAAAAGATGCTTTAAATGGTTTGGATCATTGCCTTATGGAGCTTCCAGGTCAAACTTTGCCTAAAATTACTGTTCTCCCACTGCTGTGTAGAGACAAAACAGATGGGGAAATCAGTGGGGATTCCACTGGTTTTAGTGGATCTACTCTGAGTATGACTAAGCTGGATACCACCCATGGTCTCCCGTAAAGATTGCACAGATAGATTGCAAGAAAAGGAAAAAAGAAATAAACATGTGACAGTGTACTAGAGTTCAAGGCGGATGGACTTTTCTTTTTTTTAGAAAAGGTTCTGCATTCCATTCATTTCTACAAGAAAGAAAGAAAGAAAGAAAGAAAGAAAGAAAGAAAGAAAGAAAGAAAGAAAATGAATTCTTGTTTTTAGCAGCCACAGCTACAGAAACACTTGTGTATAAAAAATGCAGCTTTTTGTCATGTAGTATAGAAATCTGCTGGTTGCAATGCTTTAGACTATAGCGTATTACCATATTCCATTCACTTTCAGTTATATATGGAGTGCTTAATCTTAGGGCAGGTTCACATATTACGTGCTTGAGCATGATTGCAGCATTCAGTGGTGACTTCTGTCTGTGAATAAGGGCCCCAGACAGTCTTCTTGCTGAGCATTCATGGTTATTTGTGCTCACGATGGTATTGAGGTGCATATAGGCAATCCCACTTTCAGTACTGCTTGTACCTGAAAAAGTTTTAGAGAGGACATGCTGCTTCGCTTCCAGTTAATGTACATCCAGTGGCTTCCAGCTGAAATCCTGTAACTTTGCATGCCACAAATGTTCTGGGAATTGCTCTGTGTGTGTGTGTGTGTGTTTCCCACTTTGGCTGCACTATAATGCAACAGCACTGATGCAGTCGCACTGGGGAAGCATCACAGAAAACAAATAAAGTGGAATGATGTGTGGATGGCCACAAGTCTAGAATAAATCCACTACTAACGCACTATTAAGCATTTATTTCTAAAGACTTGCCTCCAGGCACCACTCATTTCAGAATGCCTGTTAGGTAACATGAAACATTTTGTGTGTGTGTACTGTTTTCTACTTGGAATGAATGTGCTGCTTTTAAAACCTACCCTATAAGAATGGAATGGTTCAGCATTGAATGCCAGACTACAAAAGGCAACATGATGTAATCTTGCCAAGTGAGGAATGCAAGCCTTAACTAAAATTTCAGGAAGAATGTGAAGAATTCTGCTCTGGAATTCCAGAAAAAGGAACGGCATGTTGAGCTTGGAGGATCATGTTTGTAAAGGGCGGCAAACAAATAATTGGAAGAAAGGTGAAAGATGCACTTTGTGGTCAGCTTGCCCTTACAAAATCTTACAAGAACTGCCGGCTTTGTTTATTATCTCTCGTTCATGTTGATCAAGGTATGCCACCAACCTCAAGCACCCGTATCAGACTTTATTGCTGTGCAATCAAAAAATGTACAGAGCACTTGAGACTTGCACGCTATGAACAAAACATGTTATGTCGTAAAAGTAAATAATAATGAAAAAGGTGTGTTAGCTTTGGCTTGCAACACAATAGCAGAGTTACCAGCTATCACAAATGCTGCCCCGTCTGGTGATTAGAATATGACAACTGGTTTTGACATCTTGGGGTTCATCTGAACATGCAGATCCTTTTACTTCTTAGTGGTGGTACCATTTTGCTTTCCAAATTGTCGGCATGACCCATTTGAGTTCAGTATTAGAGGGAGTCAGCCCTGAGTGCTCACTGCAAGGAGAAATCCTGAAGCTGAGGCTCCAATACGTTGGCCACCTCATGAGGAGAGAAGACTCCCTGGAAAAGACCCTGATGTGGGGAAAGATGGAGGGCAAAAGGAGAAGAGGACGACAGAGGACGAGATGGTTGGACAGTGTTCTCGAAGCTACAAACATGAGTCTGACCAAACTGCGGGAGGCAATGCAAGATAGGAGTGCCTGGCATGCTCTGGTCCATGGGGTCATGAAGAGTCAGACACGACTAAACATAAAAACAACTAAATAATTAGAGGGAGTAAAAAACAAGGCAGTATCCACCCAACAATTTTATAGGCTCTTCTTTTGCTTATGGCTCTCCCACACCTGGCCATGTAAATTTATATGAATATGGTCAGTAAAGTGTTTATTACAGCCAGCTAACCAATAGATTACTATAGGAGTATATGAAGCTGCCTTAAACTGAACTAGGACAGTGTTGCTAACCATGGTTGGCCTTGGCTATTTGGGTTTCAGATGGGTCTTTTTGCAGCCCTGCATGGAGATGACAGGGATTGAAGCTGGAACTTCCTACATGCACAAGATTTGCTTTGAGAGTATATGGCCATTGGGCTAGGTGGACTGGACATAGCAGCGGGTGTCTCAATTTTTCTTCATACCTTATTTTTTTTCTGCATTTGGGTGCCCATCATCTGTGATAAGTATTGTACCTGCTCCAGCCAAGCCATGTTTTGTGTTGCTTTAAAGCAACAGGGTGAGCTCCCATTGCTCGGTCCCAGCACCTGCCAACCTAGCAGTTTGAAAGCACACCAAAAAAAGTGCAAGTAGATAACTAGGTACCGCTCCGGTGGGAGGGTAAATGGCGTTTCCGTGCACTGCTCTGGTATTCCAGAAGCGGCTTAGTCATGCTGGCCACATGACCCAGAAAAACTGTCTGCAGACAAACGCCGGCTCCCTCGGCCTGTAAAGCGAGATGAGCGCCGCAACCGCAGAGTCATCTACGACTGGACTTAACTGTCAGGGGTCCATTACAGGGCCGGCTCTAGGGGTAGGCTGGGTGGCAGGGAGGCGCTGCACGGCAAAGCCGCGCGGAAACCATGCTGCACGCTGCGCCCGCCCACCAGCGGGGGCGCCGGAGCGATCCGCACACCACGGTGCCAGGGCGCCCGACCCGCTTAAGGCGGCCCTGGTCCTTTACCTTTTTAAAGCAATGTCCATGAATATGAATCCAAAGAGGTTAAAATGTCTTCCAGCCATAAACATGTGTGGATTTACTGTATTTACTTATGTACAGTGGCTATTTTTACAGCTGTGTATGAGATTATGTGAGGGCATTAAAATGCAAAACAACAGGAGATGGATGTAGACTCCTTTGAAGTGCAGAAGGTGAAGATAACATGAGTCATAAAGTGAAGAAGGAGAACTAATAGCCTGTGCTGCAATGATTGATGGACACTCCGAAACAGCATCCTTTAAGGTTATAATTCTGTTTTAGAGTCCTAGAGACGCTTGTCACATCTCAGGGACTGCAGTTTCCTTGTTAGAACTCAGAGTTATGCTTTTGAGTCATATTATTGGATTTCTCAGCTGGAATGTAGGTGGAACATATCGTTAATTTATTTGTATACCATCTCGGTCTTACAAAATTGCCAAAAGGGCATTAAATGTTTTTGGCTTACTTGCACATGCCAAGCCATTGAGAGGCTCGATGACAAATGACAGCTTGATTTTGGGCCCGGAATAGCAGAGTCAATATGGGAAACAAATCCATTTATTACAATAAAAATATGTGCATTTAAATTCTAGCTTTTAACGTTTTTATGTGTTGCCCATTAAGCTGATTGCAAATGGTATCCAAAAAAAAACCTTCAACAATACTTTGCCTGAAACTCTCATATCCTTCACCCAGTCCCCACATTTTGTCCTGTGTTTGTCTGATGCAGAAATGATTGACATGTGGGGAAAACGTCATGTGTGAAGTAGGCTTAAAAGCCAATAAGTCAATTACCAGAAATATTTAGGAGATGACTTAGCCGTATCTGTGTTGTTCATAAATAAAAGGGCATCATTTTGTAGTGCTGGCAACCTGGGGTTTTCATGAATGTTTTATTTGGTCTGGGAATAATGTTACCTCTGATTTGCAGTAGATAATATTGGTATTTTAAAACTACATCATTACAATGGTATACAATTCCAAACTGCCAAATCTATAACTGAGAGTTGCAAAGCCAACTATCTCATGGAAATAATTAAAGTAATATATGGGGCTGTTTAATACAGGAATTTAGGTCACTACGAGCCACATGATCGAATACTGCATAATTATAAGCTAAATCTCTGCATGGAGTGTTGCCACGCTGTCACAATGCTTGCTAATAAGCATACTGTTTACTATACTGACAGGAGCGTAATTCATGCAGCCATTAACCCACTAATTTTGAGGCAGAAGAGCCTCTGGGAAACAGTGGCATTTTTCAAACTCCAGTAATCAAGGCAGATTCCTTAAATTGTGTCCTCCCTCAAAGAGTTGCAGTGTTGCAGTGAGACCTGGCAACCAAACCCTCTGTTGTGGGTGGGTAAGATTGGATAGCCACAACACCCTATTGGTAGGTCCCTCGATGCTGGGTTTAATCAGGCCAATGGGACACTGGCTAAATGGATTGAGGGGCCTATATATGCCCATGCACATGACCCGGCGCTTCCTGTTTTGGTACGTGCATCAGAACACCCGCCCACCTCTCCCTACTTTTAGGGTTTGTTGCGTTTGACCTTGCTATGCCGTCCTGTGTCGTCTGGGGCACGGCAGGAATTTCCCCCACTTGGCTGATTGGCTGGTGCCACTTGGGTTTCGCCTGCCACGTAGCAAATCGTCACAACTTGTAAGGTTGCGGATAGGCTCTGGTTCAGGTGATAGGGATGGGGATGGGGGAACCCTCTCGCCATCCCTATGTGAAGGCTATTCCGTTAAAGGAATCCAGGGACTCAATGGTTTGGTCAACCCTGAGAGGGGATGTGCCTGTGCCTGAGTCCAGGGGGACATATGGGTGGTGGATATAGCAAGTCCCTGGCTTTCCGCCATTCCATGTGTTCACCCTAGGCTGACCTATGGTGGTCAGCGCTAGGGCAATGCTTCCTGGGACATCTTGGCATGCCTCTAAGGACACATGAAGCTACCACCCAGCTAAAGCTAAGCAGGGTTGGGTCTGGTCAGTCCCTGGCAGAAGTCTTTCTTGTATGCCACCTCCTCAAGTCCCATGGTGGAAGAAAGCTGAGATATACATGTAATAAAATAAATAAATCAGCATAGCCACATAGTCAGAAGTCTTCACAAGGTACATGGAACCCAGTGCCAGTCAGGAATGCGAAGAACTAATCAGGATTGCTGCATAATCTTTATTTTCTTACTGGTACTGGTAAATGTACAATCAGCAGCTTTTTAAGACTTGTACTTCAGGAAGATCACGCTTGATGAACCTTCATGGGTGGCAGATGAATTTGGGAGCATATCTTGCATTTCAGGATTGTGTATATCAGTAAGCTCCTTCACAATGAAAGTGACATTTATGAACTTATTTCCCACCTTCAGGAAAGCTGAGGAATTAAACCTGCAAATTAAAAGGAGCTATATTTTTTTGTATACCTTCAGATTACAAAAGATTTTAGTTACTCACTGACAGGGTTAGGGTTGTCATCATCTTCAGTAATTGTCAGCTCCTGTATCTTTTTAAAAAATGTAAATCAGGCAACCACCTACTTGGCAAGGTGTAGCATGGGAATTTCTGAGAAGACTTCTTTATACATTGGCAACCCACTTGTTCAACCCTGTAACAAGCTGATACCACAGTTCTACTGTTCTTTGCACAAATGCATGCTCTGTCACTATCCTGCACTCACTCAGAAGTGGGGTGGGGGTAGAGAAGGATGGCAAAATCATTTCAGCCAGTTCTACAGAACCCATAGCAATGGTTCAACTAGTCTCTGGTTTGTTTGCAATCATCTCCCCTAGCAACTATTTATGGCACATTTGGGGAACATTTGATTCTTCAAACATTGTTGAACTACAACTCCCATCATCCATGGCCACTGCTCATCCTTGCTTGGGCTGATGGGACTTGTAATTCCACCAAGATCTTACAGTTTGTAGTTTGCCACATGCTATAATTTCCAGTACACTTAGCAAACTGCAGTTCCCATGATTCTTTGGAGAAGTGGGAAAATGTGCTTCTAGTGTAGATATGCAGCCACTGTTTTTCTTCTCATTTGTACCCTTGCTTCTTCTTAACAGCTCCAAGGGTATAATTGTAGCCTCATGACCTATGTGAAGTAGGTTAGACATAACAAGGTTTTAGCCTCATTTACATAGCTGCCAAGTTCTCCCTTTTTTTAAGGGAAATTCCCTTATGCTGAATAGGCTTCCTCGCGAGAAAAGGGAAAACTTGGCAGCTATGCATTTAATGTAGCCTATGAGATAGGTTAGACTGAAATACGGCTATATGGATACCACTTTTCCCACGAGCTATGCTCCTGTGCTTTTAGCAGCTTCCTGGCACACTGAGATTAAGGTACCTGTAGTGTTTTTCTTTCTCAGCTCTTGTTTCCATGCCAGGAAAAATTTCACTAGGGTAACTTCTGGGTGCCAGTGTACCATCAATCCAACATTCTAGAGATGCCATATCCTTCTAATTGCCTCTGCTCTAAGGCCTTTAGCAGAAGCTGACATGAAGAAGTTAAGCAGACGAAGCTGTTCTACTACCGCTTATTGTCATGTCAAGAAAAGTTGTGCATGGAATATTTTAGTTTATCAAGTGCCATTTTTAACAGGAAAAGTAAGCAGTGCTATCTAAACAGAGTTGTCATTCTTTCTTTCTCTTCCATCGTGACTTCTGTGCTTTCAACAAATGGCACGAGAAGCAGAAATTCAGGCGCTGAATCTTTCTTCAGCAAAGAGATGCCATGATAGAGGAATTTTGTCTCTACAGTGGAGATGTTAAAAGCATGAAAGACCACTTTCATCCCAGTGATTACAGTTTTTTAAAAGATAGTAAAGAGACTAATTTAGTTAAGGCAAATAAGGAAATCAGTTAGATGAATGGTTTGCACAGGTTTATGTCTCTTTGATTAATGAACGTGCACTGCATGAAAAAGGAAGAGCTTGCCTGGAAAGTGGCTAACCCAATTATCAGTTAAGAGTCAATGCTGGCAGGAGCAAATGAGCAAGGACATCTCCCCCGGCATTGTACTTCATGCAATTGTACAAAACATATGTCAGCAAGTGAACCCATGCATCTGAGGAATGGTTAGAGTGCAACAGAATGACTCACATTATTACAGTGCCATGTTTTCCATTTCCCATTTGACCCACACAGTGATGTAATCGCCATTGTTTTTCAAGAGGCTTTGTTTTGCTTTTGCTTTTGTTTTCCTACGGTACGTAGATGCTTTTGGAATAATCTTGAGACAAAGCAAATCTTCTGCAAGTTATAGTACTTTAAGTTCTCATCTTTTAAATAAATGGATAAACCCATGGCCCCAGGGCATCAACAACATTTGCAATA
Organism: Zootoca vivipara; assembly: GCF_965207765.1. Classification (NCBI taxonomy): domain Eukaryota; kingdom Metazoa; phylum Chordata; class Lepidosauria; order Squamata; family Lacertidae; genus Zootoca; species Zootoca vivipara. The sequence goes on from NC_142586.1 coordinate 57,699,359, forward strand.
ATATATGCATGTAGAAAAGTTGTCCAAGGTGACTTACAAAATGATACAGCCATTAAAACCAAGTAGAGAAAATAACAAAATGAAAACCTAATAACTTATCGTGTGTGTGTGTGTGCCAGACCTAACACAACTTGCCATATATACATAAGATGAGTCTGCTGGATCAGATCAATGTCTCATCTAGTCCAGCATTCAGTACTCACAGTGGCCAACCAGATGCCCAGGGGAAACCTGCAAGCAGTACCTGAGCACAAGAGCACTCTCCCTTGCTGTAGTTTCCAGCAACTGGCATTCAGAAGCATACTATATCTGACCATGGAGGCAGGACATAGCTTTCATCATTGATAGACTTATATTCCATGAATTTGTCTAATCCTCTTTTAATACCATCCAAGTTGGTAGCCATCACTGCCATACCCTCCAACATGTTGACTGCAGAAACTAGGGTGTGCATTTTCCTGCTCCCATGGGCAAACGAAGGCTAACTGACACCCAGGGCGGGGCAAACGGCTGGCTGCACATGCGTTGCGCTGCTACGTACGAGGCATGTGTGGCGTCGCTACCTACGACGCATGTGTGGCATCACTATGTAGGGCGCATGTGCAGCATCGCTACGTACAGCACATGTGTGCAACACCGAGCATGCGTTGTACGTAGCAGAATTGCCATTGCCGCCGCCGGAGCGCCGGACAGACATTGGTGGGATCCTTTGCTCGCGGCTGCAGCGGCAGTGGAGGGATCCTCTGCTTGCGGCTGTAACAGCGATGGAAGGATCCCACTGTCGTCCATACAGCGCTCGGGCAGTGCTGGCGGCAAACCACTATGTGCAGTGGATGTGTGGCGTCACTATGTACAGCGCATGCATATAACACCACTGCGCATGTGATGTCCATAGCGGTTTGCCACCGGCGCCGCCTGAGCATCGTACGGACGGTGGTGGGATGCTCCACATGCAGCTGCAGTGGCACGATGGCTGCTCGTGGCATCGTGCCCAGGGGTGGCGGGCCGAGCACCCCACGGGGTGCCTTCTTGTCACCCCTCCAGACATGGCACCTAGGGCACACCGCCCCCGCCCCCCTTGCGATGCCACTGCCTGCTCCCATGCGAGTCACACGACTCATGGGAGACCACGAAGCCCCAAAACACAGATTTTTGAGCAAAACACCTGAGATTGCAACCTCACAGCCCTTGCCAGGCTTTGGGAAGGAGGTCTCTATGATTTTCCCCTCAACCCTGCCTCTACCCAGGCAGCCTGGGCCCTGCTCCATTTCCAGGACATTCCCAAATCAAATCAGAAGCCCAAATGACTTCTCTATTTCTGGGAATGTCACGGTTGTGTTGCCTTGATGACTACAAGGTCAAGAATGGTTCATGTGAGCAGAGATAGTCCTCCTGATCATGTGGCCCCGAAGCTTCCTGAAGCTCCCCATTCTTCCACCCCATCAGAGTTCCTTCTTTCCTGTTTGCTTCCTCCTCTAATTTAGCTGACTATTTCCCCCTTCTTGGGAGGGCCAGTATTTTATTTGAAATGAATAAGCTGATTCCTCCCCTTGTTTCCTAGTTGTAGAGTTTGCAGGAGGAAGGGTGACAATTTTTCCTCAACTGTCTGAGAACAAATTGTGGGTGTCTGCCATGTGCATGCATGTGCATATAAAAATAGCACACTAAAGTCAAAATTAATTACTTTCACTTGCTATCCAAAACAGTAGACATATTGGTCTGCCAATATGGCATGGCAAAGTAAGTCATGTCTTTTTTGCATGGATTTATTTAGTTATTCATAATTAACTGGCATTGTTTGATCAAATCATAACAGTTTTTAAATCAGTTGCTAAAATCAGTGCATTTTTGAAGGATTCAGTCTGCTATCTTGGGTCAAAATGGCATCAAATTATATCCAAACATAGATGAAAACCTGCTCTTTGATATCTCCAAAATTTGGTTACATTATTTTAAGAGGTGTTCAAATACACATTGAAGAGCTTTCCAAAATATATAATAGATTTCTATTCCTAAATGTGTTGGGAAGTAAAATTCATATAAAGAATTTATAAAATGCATTAACTAAACTTAGTTCTGAGGGAATTTGTCATAAGTTATGAACAAAGTCAAACATTCTACAGGAAAAAATGGTTGTATCTTATCTATAAAGCTATTTGTACAAGAATTTATAAAGAAACTTTCTCTCTTCACATATATTTATGTTGTGTTCCGTAGCCCTGCAATGGGCTCTGCAAAAAGGTGCATAACGCTTTGTCTGAGATGTTCCTTTCATATCATTGAGTCTTCCACTTCATTAGTTCTTGTTGATGTGCATGTGTCATTTACAATATGTCACTTTCCATATATTTTGAAAGGTCAGAGTTCCACATCCGAAAGTGGGTGCATTGAAAGGTATGTGCCCATTGCATTCGAACATGATGTGTTTAACAATGGCTCTGTTATTCAGCGGGAACACTGGACAAATTTCTTGCCCCTTGGAAGGCGGTAGTTTATGCACTTGAATGCAAACCTTAAGAAGAAAATAAGCTCTTTATGTTAGCTGCTGAATAAAAGCTCTCCCTTAGGCCACCCAGAATGCATGTTGCTGGAGCACAGCTCTTAGCTATAGAACTATCTGTTGTCATTTAATTGATGGCAAAGCTCAATCCACTCACTCTTGGGTTAACCTATTTACTGCAATGGCCCTTAGGCACTTAAAATAAAATATGTACGCTGTAAACAGGGCCTCCTAAGAGCTTTCCCCACTATTTTGGTATCCCAGAGCCTTTTCTCTGTCACATGTGCTCTACTGAAGTATGGTTGTATGCAGGAGGAAGGCATGAGGACACCACACAGCAACTAATTCTCAGAAACATCATATGATGGCCACTGTTAGTGGTTCCCAAATGGCACGCATATCTATATCTGTGCTGCAATTTCAATAAAAATAATATATACAATAAAAACCACACAAAATCACAGGTCATTGGCACAGATCTATCATATCCACTAGGAGACGTGTCATCAGTATTGTGGACCCAGTTCTGTGGAACTCTCTCCTGCTACACTTGTACATGGCCCCCTCCTTTATTAAACTTCTGATGCCTGCTGAATACATTATTATTATTATTATTATTATTATTATTATTATTATTATTATTATAGCATTTTAAGTGAGGTTTTTTCCTGATCTTATGGTTTTTTCCCCCAACTGATTTTCTGGTAAATGTTTTATGCTTATTGTACACTGCTTAGAAACAATGACATTGTGAATGTGCAATTCTATAAACCACTAAAATAAATAAATAATCCTATCAGTAAAGCCACCTTACTGGTTAGGAACGAGACCTCAGTAGATTCCCCATCCTTACTGCAAGACCCATTGAAAATAATGATAAAACTGTCCTGTTGCAAACAGGACCTGAACGTTATATTTTTCTTCAACAGACTAAAGGTAGCATTTCTTCACCTCTGTGATACAAAAGATGGCATCACAAGCAATAAAATTGCTGGAGGAATTCAGAGTTGAAATCCAAGCTGCACTGCATCATATGCAGTACACAAAAGCCCATGGCATCCATATAACATTATTTTGGACTAGTCCTGCCTTCTTTATGGCCATATCCACATTCTGTATTTAGTATTTAATTTACAATTTGTACTTCCTCCATTTTATGATTTGCCATCTTTCCGTCACCATTTAAATGTGCTTCTGATGTGATTGCAGCCAACAGATCAAATTAATCCCGCTGATTGATAGTCACACCGGTATGTCATGTCAGAAGCACGCTGCCTGCTTAGTGAGAATTGAATCAAGTGCATCTGCATGTCAGTTTAATACCTGCTGATGTTAAGAGTATAACCAGTTTTCTGACGCACGACTACCTTTGATTTTCATCTCTGTCAGAAAGTAGCAATGCACGCTATCGCGGTTTCCCTGTTTCCTTCAGGGACAGCAATTCCGCCATCAATTCTGATCATGTGACTGTGCCTCATCGTTTTCTGCTGCTCTGCTCACAGTGAGGACTAAGGATGCAATCCTGTGCTCTGTTACCCAGAAATAAGACGTGTTTCTGAAAACACATTATACTAAGTATGAAAATACATGCATGGTTATTTTGCTGCTTTTTCATTTAATACCAGCATTTAAGGTGCTGGTATTGACCTGTATGTGTATGTGTATGTGTATGTGTATGTGTATGTGTATGTGTATACACACAGAGAGAGGGGGGGGAGAGGGAGAGGGAGAATGTGAATACCTGGATGTCAAGATTCAATTTTGGGCCAAGTACTCTTTGGTGAAAGAACCCCAGCAGAGATTGAAACTCACAAAATTTGCAGCAAAGCATTGGAATATAGACTGTTAGGCCTTTAGATTATGGTCTTCTAAGAGAGTTCTAAAATGTCCCCTTAAATGGTTTCTTTCCAAAACATAGGTAAAAGACCACATATCTGATAAGTTTAAAACTGGTTTACTTACAAACTCTTCAAAGGTCTGGTTCATGTGCTTCAGAAAGCTGCACAGGCAGCTTAGTTACAAAGTGGTAAAAGTTTGTAAATTATTGGTATTGGAACACAGGAATGGCCATAGAGAGGCACAAAGTTGACCTGGAACAACCAGCTCAAACCTCGTCATAAGCTGAGCTTTTCAGGTAGATTCATAGCTGCCAAGTTATCCCTTTTTTACAGGGATTTTCCCTTATGCTGAATAGGCTTCCTCGCGAGAAAAGTGAAAACTTGGCAGCTATGGGTAGATTGGAATCAGATGGGGAACAAAAGGCTTGATTACCTATTTCCTCTTGCCATAAGAGAAGTGGACATAGATGTAAGAGTGTTCTCACATGTCACTGCAGGTATCATTGAGCTTATTCCATGCAGTCATACAAATGATATTAATAGGGAATAGGAACTGGACTAGAGGCATTTTAAAATCAAATACACACAGCAGTTGTGTGGAAAGTAACAACCAACTTTTACAGAGTGACATGGGTTAGGCAGTTCTAGGAATGGAAAAATACTTCAAATTCAGCTTCTCTCCATTTTTCATGATTCCAGTCTTATGTTCAGCTTTCCGCATTTCTGCAGCAATTTGCATATATATATATATATATATATATTCCTCATGAAAATGTTAAGCATTTTAGTGTGACTGTCGAATGAACACATTTTTAATGCCGTTTTGAATAATAGAAGCCTTCTGTGGTTTTCTCTAATGCATTTTTGCATACATTACTTTCACCCATATATGCATTTTTATGTATACTTACCCCAAATCTACATATCTCCATTGGTTAGAGAACAGCATTGCAAAATTCAGAGAAGGATAGCTGGTGTGTGTGTGTGCGTCTGTGCGTGAGAGAGAGAGAGAGAGAGAGAGAGAGAGAGAGAGAGAGAGAGATTGTGTGTTTGTTCAAAAACGTGAATTTGGTTGTTTCTCATCAAAGTGCAAACCAAATAGAATTTCTCCTCCATTACTAGTCATTCTGCAAAGGACTTTGCGTCCACGAGAAAGAAAAGAGTAAAATAAGTTACTTAGCATGTGAAGGGTGACTTTGCATCTCCAATTTCAAAGATCAGTAGGCGGCTTTCACATTCACTTCCATGCTGCTTGCCATGAAAGTGGCAACTGAACTTTGCGCAGGGCATGACACTGCCCAGGCCCCTAGAAAGACCTGCTCGTGCCAATTCCTTAAACACTAAAGTAGTTATTGGAACTTTTTATAACTGCTCTGTTGTCTGGGAGGGGAAGACATTTCCATTTTTCACAACACAAACAACATAGCCTCGTGGCATCTTAACAGCAAACAGGTGCACATTTACAAGTGAAACTTGGAAAATCAGAATATCGTCGAAAAGTCCATTTATTTCAGTAACGCAACTTAAAAGGTGAAACCAATATATGAGATAGATGCATGACATGCAAAGCAAGATATGTCAAGCCTTTATTTGTTGTAATTGGAATTATTTGTCGTTAGGCGGGTCAATTATAAATGGAATGTAATTAATGAAATGTAATAGCGATGTTTATTTTTGTTTATTTTTGTATTATTGTAACTATTTGTTTTATTACTGTGGAATTTCCAAAAGAAAGCATTTGTAAAAATTTTAAAAAATTTAAAAATAATGTTGCATTACTGAAATAAATGCACTTTTCGACGATATTCTAATTTTCCGAGTTTCACCTGTATGCCAGGATAAATCTGTTTGCCACAAGACTTGCTTGTTTTTGAACAGTAGGCGGGGTGGGCGGGGTTTGCGACACCGTGCGGGGCTTACCTGGCCGGTGCCACCCACCTGTGTGAGTTGGCCTATGACCCGTCACCCGGCCAGGTAGGACAAAGGACACCTGGCCGGAGGGGGCGGAGTAAGGCCAAAGAAAAGAGGCTGAGCACAGAGGAGATGCCTCTTTGTTCTTTCTTCCTTCTGGAAGACTTGCTTGTTTTTGAACAGAGATGTGTCCCTTCTGGTAATCTTGCTATTAAGTGACAGGTGGCATTCTAATTCATTTCCTTTAGGCCCCAGGAATGGTATATATGACTACAGTGGTGCCTCGCTTAACGAATGCCCTGCTTAACGAAATTTCCGCTTAACGAAAGGATTTTTTGAGCGGAGGTTGCCTCGCTAGACGAATTCGTTTTATGAAAAATTTGTCTAGCGAATCACGGTTTCCCATAGGAATGAATTGAAATTCAATTAATGCGTTCCTATGGGCAAAAAAAAATTCAAAAAAAATTCAATGCATTCCTATGGGATTCGCTAGACGAATTTTCCGTTATAAGAAAAGACCCGTGGAACGAATTAAATTAGTCTAGTGAGGCATCACTGTAATGTAAACAAACAAGGAAATAAATGCCCATTCTCTTTCTCTTTCACCAGTAGCAGCTGGGAATTTTTAGAAATATTTTTCCCATTATTATTGTATTTTTGGCCAACCTAGATGTTAAACAGCACAGATTTACAACAGATTCCCATCCTGTTTTGTTTAAGGAAAAGTTACTGGGGATGTGGGGAGCTACAACAGTGAAATGGCTTATGAGGCTGTCTGCCTAAAGCACCAGCAGTTCGCTCAGAATCACACACACCCCAGCTGCTTTTCCACCCAAGAGGGAAGAGATGTGGGTAACTTGAGTGGAAGTGGAGGGGGGAGAAGAAAACAGCTTCCTCCTTCTGCCCCTCCTCTGCTTCAAGCTGCAACTTTGGAGGCTGCTTTTGGCTTTGAAAAAGTCAGAGTATACAGTAGTTAGTACACGTGCCGGTGGAGGTTCAGCCTGTCCCTTAGTGCCACATTGAACTCTGAAGCAATTCCAGGACACTTTCCTAACACTTTGGACAGATAGCAGCTTTCCTTTGGAAAGTGTTACTCATCAGTGCAATCCTGCAAATCATTATCTTTCACTCCTGCCTTGCACTTATTGAGCCCAGGTTGAGAGGGCAGCGAAGAGGAGAAAACCAGCATTAGTTCTCCCATTTCAACAACATTTTTCCCTTTCTAAGATTTATTTATTTATTTATTTATTTATTTATTTATTTATTTATTTATGCATACTTCTTTGAAGGAGGTCAATGTCCTTCTCAGTGGTAGTAGAATTCATGTCTCCACCTTTTAAAAATGAAGACACTTTGCTGCCCATTGTAAGCACATCAAAAGTGACCCTTGGTTGACATTTCAGTGTTCATTCTGAACCAGATCTAGAGCCACCATAGTACAAAGGATTAAGTTCCTTCCATTGGTCTTTTTGTTAGAAAGTAACAAGTATGAACTGCAGCAAAGTGTTGCAGTGTGGTGTACTGTTGTTCAGGACATCAGCCACCCCATTCCATCTCCTCTCATCATATGGCCACAGAACACATTCAGTCTGCTGCACTGGGTTTTTGGCAGTCCCCATGCCATCCACCATGCATCCCCTGTAACATTTCTACTGTGTATCTGCAAGCCTTGGTGTTCCCCAGGCCTTTTGATACACTCCCCTTCTATGTGGATGGCACTGTTTTGGCTACACGAGCAATGCTATTCTCCCCCTGAAGATTGGAAAGTAGAAGGAATGATAACAGAGACCACTGAGTAATTACAGCGAGCCCTAGTGGAACAGCCATATTCATTTATTCATCGCTCAACCCCATTTCTAGACTACCCTTCATCCTAAAGGATTCCAGGGCAGAATACGGCTAATTCAATAAAATGCATTCTGCACAACCTTAAAACCATAAAGTCATTAAAGGTCATTTTGGTTTTGTAATGCACATCAATGAGAGGAGCAAAGCTTCGAAGCAAGCCCCGCAAGGGTTCTGAATGAAATGGGGAGCTCATCTGAAAGACTGAACTGGGCTGCGAAATGGGAGGCCTTGCACCGCTCTACTTAAAGCAATTGATATAGCAATTCATCAGAACAACTGTTTTCTTTTCAATGAAATAAATTGAAAAATGCATTTATAGGTGGGTTATTTTATTAAAACAAAACAAAACATTGAAATGTAACTGTGTCCATTTTATAGGCATCTTTTCTTCTGGAGACTGAGCAACTCTCAATACAAATGTGAATACCATTTCCCCCAAAAAATGAAGTGGATATCACTGAGCTGGTTAACACTACTGTTCATGGATTGTGAAGGTTTCTTTATATATATCCTGCATTATCAAAAAAAAGTAAGCCCACAAAACACACTGGGTTCTTTTTCCTTGAACCCCACCCACTTTCTGCCTCCTTTTTAATTTTCAATTTTTTTGCCACATACATAAAGATGGATGAGCACAAATTAAATGTGTGTAAGTTGCAGGCTTGCTGTACTATTGAATAATGGTTCATAAACATGCAACGTTCCCAAAATGAAAGACATAACAACTCATGGTGAGGCATTCATCTTCCAAGAATGAATTGGCTGTTTTTGCTTTCTGAGCATGTCTATTCTCATAATAAATAAACCACTTCATGGCATGCATTTATCAAAACATTTGCCTTTGTGTGTGTACAGTAGATGTTCTGCTCTTATTGACAGATAGTGACAATGGGAAGTGGCAGCTTTCATAATGGGCTTTTACAGAATTACCTATCTCCAGACAAATGCAGAGCAACCGACTTCTTTTGTGAATGGAATTCCAAATTCCCATATGAAACATGGCAGAGCAAGCTAATTGTTAAAGCAAGCTGAATGCCCCGGTGCAGTAACATTTGGGTTAAAGCTCTATTGAAAGGTATTTTGGTGGTGTTTGAGAATCTTTCCTCCTCGGAGTAAAGCGATCAGAGAAACTGAACCTCTATTGTGAAATATTAACAGACTTTAAATAATTAACATGCTATTGGTGGAATTTGATCATCATCCCCCAATGTACACAATTGATTCCATCACCACACTTAATCCCTTTGACCCACTGGAAACTTACCTGTGTGTGGTAGTTTGAGAACCTTTTCCAAGAAAGAAAGAAAGAAAGAAAGAAAGAAAGAAAGAAAGAAAGAAAGAAAGAAAGAAAGAAAGAAAGAAAGAAAGAAAGAAAGAAAGAAGGCAGTCATTCAACAAGGAATCCAACATTGCAAATAGATCCCTTTGGGGATGAATGCGTTTCTTACTATTTATTAATTACAACTATCAGTATACCTGCAGATTATTCTCAATGTGATACGCCATGTGCCATTTCACACTGAAAAATTATAAGTACCTGAGCACTAACTTTCCATTATGCTGCAACACAACAATAACTCAGGGTCATTCCAGATTATTTGTTTATTGTGTAAAGAATGTGCAGTCTTAGCGAGAAATACCAATGTTTCTTGTTCTGCCCCCAGTTTCCCAAATAGGGTTGGCAGACTCAATAAAGGAAATGGCTTTTGTGCCTTTAATTGCCCTGCTCTCTTTTGAATCTGGAAACCTTAAAGAGAAACCAGCAGACCCTTTTTGCAGGCTTCTCATAGCGTCTTGTTGGTCACAGTGAGAACAGGATGCTGGACCAGAGGAGCCATTGGCCTGATTCAGCAGCCTTGCCTTATGTAATGTCTTATATTCTTATGTAATGTCATTTGTAGATCAGAAAGGCAGAAAGGCAGCCTCCTTGCTTTAACTGCAGCGTTTTATGGTCTTGATGTTTACAGTAAAATAACAGAACAAACAAAGCGAAAGTTTGCCAACAACAAGCAAGTAGCTGTGTGGGGTTTCACTGCTTTGGTTGTCTGAATTACCAACTCAGAGGTATTACAGTAGTCACAGACAACCTTCAGTGTGGGAAATAGCAGCATATATACAAGCAAATATTTATTAAACAGATACCCTGGTCTTGCTCCAGACCATCGTTCACCCAGACACCTTAAAAGACCCGAGCCCTTCTTAGCTTTAGTAGTAGAACTAGGCTATGTGCCTTCTGACCATTCTCTGGGTGGAGGCCATAGATACACTATACATTCAAAGCACTGTTGTACCACTTTAACAATCACATAGCATCCTATTGTTGTTGTTTAGTCGTTTTGTCGTGTCTGACTCTTCGGGACCCCATGGACCAGAGCACGCCAGGCACTCCCTGTCTTCCACTGCCTCCCGCAGATTGGTCAGACTCATGTTGGTAGCTTCCAGAACACTGTCCAACCATCTCGTCCTCTGTTGTCCCCTTCTCCTTGTGCCCTTCATCCTTCCCAACATCGGGATCTTTTCCAGGGAGTCTTCTCTTCTCATGAGGTGGCCAAAGTATTGGAGCCTCAGCTTCAGGATCTGTCCTTCCAGTGAGCACTCAGGGCTGATTTCCTTCAGAATGGATAGGTTTCATTGAATCATAGAATCATAGAGTTGGAAGAGACCACAAGGGCCATCCAGTCCAGCCAAGCAGGAAACACAATCAAAGCATTCTTGACATATGCCTGTCAAGCCTCTGCTTAAAGACCTCCAAAGAAGGAGACTCCACCACACTCCTTGGTAGCAAATTCCACTGCCGAACAGCTCTTACTGTCAGGAAGTTCTTCCTAATGTTTAGGTGGAATCTTCTTTCTTGTTTGATCTTCTTGCAGTCCATGGGACTCTCAAGAGTCTCCTTCAGCACCATAATTCAAAAGTATCAATTCTTCGGCAATCAGCCTTCTTTATGGTCCAGCTCTCACTTCCATACATTACTCCTGGGGAAACCATAGCTTTAACTATACAGACCTTTCTGGCAAGGTGATGTCTCTGATTTTTAAGATGCTGTCTAGGTTTGTCGTTGCTTTTCTCCCAAGAAGCAGGCATCTTTTAATTTCATGACTACTGTCACCATCTGCAGTGATGATGATGATGATGATGATGATGATAATCATCATCATCATCATCATCATCATCATGGAACCCATAGCATCCTAGGAACTGTATTTTGTGACTGGCAGCAGCTCTCCAGGGTCTCAGGCTCTACCTGGAGAGGTGAGGAATTGAACATGGGACCTTCTGCATGCAAAGCAGATGCTCTGCCACATACTCACAGTACAGAAAGCTGGCAGGCTGCAAACAACTTGTATCCTTGAGGACATATGCAAGCGAAAGCAAAGGAACTGTAGCCCATAGCTTAACTTTACATTAGAACTGCAAACGTTTGCATCCATTTCAAGCTCCATCGAAATGGATGAGGGCTGTGTAGAAGCAGCATTGTGCTACTGGGACCTTGGCCCACTCAACTGAATAAAAAAACAGATTGCCAGCAGATTATGAAGCAGAATAATAGGCTATGAAATGCTCTCTCAGTCCCTTTCTATTGTCTCCTTCCTGTTCGCATTCCAGGCACCCTTTTTAATGACTGAATTATTTTGTCACATTTTTTTCCAGCATTCATTTGTAGTTTTCCAATTTTTTTGGGTTAAAGTTACATGCCCTGACCTTTTGTCCTGTGCCGTTGAATATTCCACCATGCATAGTGATGCAAAAGTGCTCCGAGTACATGAGGTTCTTTTTTTCTTTGCTTGGGAATGTCTTGAAGACACTGAATTACTGTGACATAAAACTTGGTTACTGTATAACAGAGATTTAAAGATTAGTGCCACCTAAACAAGAGCAAAAAACGTGATCTTATCTCCTTAGATGCAGCGGGGGGGGGGGAATAAGGGGGCTGCATATTCTGTCGCGCATTCAGTTAAGTTTTTTGCTTTTTGATTTGTTTTTTTAAGTCACATTAGATGAGAGAGAACATACCGTGTTTCTCATATTTTAAGGCATCCCTAAAAAATAAGGCATGGCAGGATTTTCAAGACCTGGCGAAATATAAGGCATACCCCGAAAATAAGACATGCTGGTACGGTATGGCAGGGCACGCCGCGCCAAGTCCCGACCCAGCGGGACCCGGCAAGGGCAGCAGCGCGGGCTTTGCCGAGCCCCGACTGAGCGGGAACCAGCAAAAGCAGCAGCCCGCTGCCGGCTTGGAGCTCGGCAAAGCACGCGCTCTGTTGGAGCTCCATGCCGGCGGCGGGCTGTGCAGGGGAGAGACCTGGATCTCGTAACTGGCAAAGGGCGCGTCTCTCGTGCATGGTTAGGGCAATTGGCAGAAAAGTACTTTGCAGCTCTTGCGCTTTCGTTCACGAGCTGCTTTTTGGCTGTTGCTGCTGCTTTTCTTTTCTTTTTGTCGGCAAAAACAAATGTGAGGGGGGGAGGCAGGGAGAGCCCAACGAGCGGCAGAAACGCCTTCCCCTTTAAACCCGCCCTCTGCTGCTCACTCGGAGAGCTGCTCACTCACACAACGGGCTCCTCGGGTGCTGCAGGCGCCTCGCCTCGTCTTCCGTGCGTGCCCAGCAGCCGCTTCTTGCGCGGGCGACGGCGGCTGCGCGCCCCAACGCCCCTCGGCTCCCTCAGCTCGACCTGAGCGGGGAGAGGAGAAGCAGGGCAAGGTTGCGAGGATGCTCCCCGCCGCCAAGCAGTTGCTCCGGGGCTGCAGGAGAAGGTGGCGAGCGCCTCAGCCCCCGGGGCTCCTCTGAGAAGGGAAGGCGGCGTCTTTCTCCCGGCGGACCGGCTGCCTGTGAGTGGCGGACACGGCGTGCCCCTGATGCAGGCGGCGACCCCGTCGCTCGCTGCTTCCTCCTCCTTTCTTGGCTCAGGCCTGAGGAAAGAAACTTCTTAGCGCACGTGCCACCCGCTCCTTCCTCGGCAAGGCAAGGCAAGGCAGGGCGAGGCGGGCGCTTGCCCAGCTTTGGCCGTCTGTTGCTCCACAGCCTTCCTGCCTTGCTGGAACTTCGGACGCCCGCAAGACGGCGAAGTGTAAAGTTGCAGCTGGCTGTGGAGGGAAGGAAGGAGCCGCGCTCTTCCTCCTCCTCCGCCTTGGTCTCTGTCGTCTTGAGTTTCAGGCTGTAATCGTGTTTACAGGCAAAAGCAGCAGCCCGCCGCCGGCTTGGAGCTCGGCAAAGCACGCGCTCTGTTGGAGCTCCATGCCGGCGGCGGGCTGCTGCCTTTGCTGGTTCCCGCTCAGTCGGGGCTCAGCAAAAAAATAAGACACCCCCAAAAATAAGCCATAGGCTTATTTTCTTGAGTAAAAAAAATATAAGACATGTCTTAAAATATGAGAAACACGGTAACTATCCGTACCACGATTGATGAACTATTTTATTCAGCATTTCCTTTGATCAGAGCCAAAGTATGGAGGAAAGAAAGGGAACTTTTTACGCAGAAGTTCAAGGGGACAAGTCCATTAAACATTAAAGTAAAATTCTGGATTGCAACTGAAGATGCTTGCACAAACATCCTCCTTCTCTATATATGGGGTGTCTGTATCATGTAAGACAAGGGTAAGGACCCTTTGCCCCTCCAAATGATACTGGACTCCCATCAGCCCCAGCCAGCATGGCCAATGGTCAGGGAGGATGGGAACTGGACCCCACTGATATCTGAAGGGCCACAGGATGCCCACCACTGTCCTAATATCTTGTGAGATTTGCAGAAACAGGGTTAGAATAAAAGCAGCAGTATTGTGAACAGAGAACGTGATATATTGTGTGTGCATGATTGTTTTGAAAACTCTTGGGTTTGTAGTTTGAAAAACAGAGCGATGTGCCACTCTCTGTGACATGTTCTCTCCAGAACCAAGTTCCTTCAGGCATTTCCTGTGCAAAGGCAGAAGGAGTCATCAACCCAACACTCTGGCTTGTCCTATAACAGGGTGCAGGGGGAGCTAAGTACGCTATTGACGGAAGAAGCAAGGGTGGGATAAAAATGTAATAAATGTACAAATACAAATTGCATGATTTATTCAGCTAAGAGGATTCTGCTTTTCTGACTTAAGGATTTGCTGAACACTTAGTTTTATTATTTAAATACTACTGTTTATTAATTTATACCATTCACTAACACACTCTGGTACCCTAGATCTATGACAATAATAAGCCTTGTTCAGTGTTAAATGCAAACCAGTGGAGAGGGAGGCCCATCTCCTTGGAAATTTCTGGGGCCTTGCACAAAGCATCTAAATGCAGTGTACCAAGTTGTACAGTGCTTTGCATATCTTTTCCATCTGTGCCTGCACCAGCCCTTTCTTTCTTTGCATTCCTCCACAGTTCTTCTAGCGAACCAAGGACAGGTACACAATATCTGCAGCCCTTGTACATGTGCCCTGTAACTTTTCCCTAGGTGCCAGGGTAGATCTTGTTATGCTCCAGCTTTAACAAGATTACACTTATTCTCAAGGCGCATTCTTCAGCCACTTCACCCCTTTTTTTTTATCCCCAAGGGTAAAGCACATTATTGTTGATAAGGTAACAGACTTTGATTCATTTTTCATAGTGGAAAACAGGACTGTGCCTAATGTTCAAGTTGTCAGCATCTGTGTCACCTGTCACTCACACCTGCCAAGGAACACAAGCACCACAAGGTCACTGCAGTTCGACTTGTAAAACTTTTACAGAAACGATATTTCCATTCCCACCATGTGAGCATAGAGTGTTCTTTCCGACTTATTCTGCATGCCTAAAGGGAGTCTGGCTTAATACTAGGTAACTTTAATCTCCTTTTAATACATGATAGCCCCAATGGAGACATGAGTAACTCGGGTCTTCACTTTTGTGACCTACCAAGTCAAAATGCAGCCAACTGGCTATGCATAGCAGTCCAAGGATGGACTTATAAACTCTGTGTTTTTCTTGCTTGCCCAAGGTAGCAGAAACAGGGGAAAGGGTTGCCCCACAAGCTCAAATCAGCTTATGATGTCTTTCTAAAATATCACACTATGTCAACAAAAGGACATGCACTTTTAACTAAATATTTTTTGGGGGGGGTAACTTTTCTCCAATTTACAAGCCTACATTGGAAGGAACATTCACATAGGGTCTATTTGTATAAAATTCAGCCTTCATAGACCTAGCGCACATTAATTTTATCTCTGGTTTTGAGAGGCAACAATCACACAGCAGTTGAATACCTGAACACCCAATAAGTACAGAAACAAGGACTATCTTGAGTCATTCGCAGGTCGGGATGGGGGACAGATCTAATACAATTCACATTGAAAGGCAAATCTACATAATTTGCACTTGCCAAAACAGTATAAGAATTGAAACACAGCCGTCCTTTGAAAATCACACCCTGAATCTTGTAATGCAGTTCTCCAACCAAGTAATGCATACAAAAATAATATACTGGGGCAATGTGTGCATAAAAAATGCACCTAGTAGTGAGAATAGCATACGTTAGGGGAAATTGCACACACATGTGTGTAGGTTAGGAACAATTTGCAGTAGAACGTTGATGAAAAATGTGCAAACTTATGCAGAAATGTGAATAACTGAATTTGCAATGGGAAAAATGAGAAACGGAGAGGATCCAAAATCACTATCACAGGTCTGTAGCCTTTCTATGCCACTATAGTAGACCATCAGCTGTGTTCTGTTTTACAGAGGACAATTCTCTGTTTGAAGGGGTTCTCAATTTGAAGGGCTGTCTGGCCCAAGTTTGGGATAAAGAGCCAAAAGAAGGGACCTTGAAGTTGCTCATCAATGGTAAGCACCCAGACAGCAGCAGAGCAGCAATGTAGACCACCTGGTCACAGTCTTCCCTGCTATGATTTCATTTACTTTTTAAATGTATCTCATTACAATTTTATCCTTGTCTTCCTCTCAAAGGAGCCTAGGGCAGCAAACAACAAAACGATAAAAATAATACATATATTTTGAAAACATTTTATAATAAGATGGACTGTATTTTTATTTAAAGTATAGAAGTTGTTTCTAAATTTGCAAGTGTAAATTTTGTGCAATATTGTGTTGTTGTTTTTCGTTATGGGTTTCCTCTTTTTTGATGATGCACCAGTGGTTGTTTTCAATCACTGGAGGGCTTATACTGTAAGTGGTCTTATGGTTTGTTAACATTGCTCTTTAGGATTTTGCATGCTATACCTCCACTAAGCCTGAGTGAATGTGCTCTTTCTGCTAGATATGCCACTAAATCTAGTGTACAGCCTCCTGACCACCTGCGATGGGCTACCTCTTTGTGGTTTGATCCATTTTGGGAAACCTATCAAACTAGAGGAGCAGCCTGGGCCATGCAAAGCTGGTAATAGGCCCCACGCCAGATGGAAAATGTAGGCCCCATTTCAACTTTACCAAAGGGTCCCCCTTTGCCTCTACCAGAGGCACTTGGAGTCAGGGTCGTCTTAAGCATACCCGGCGCCCTGGCACCATGGTGCGACAGATCCCTCCGGCCCTCCCCCGCCCCCTGTTACGACGGCCCTGCGCGCGGCGGAGGCAGCCCCAGGCCCACGTGCCTCTGGAGAGCGGCCTGAAGCCGCTGAACAGCTGAGAGGCGTGCCTGGGGCTGCCTCAGACGCGCCTCTCAGCGGGCGCAGCGGCGCCCCTGGTGGCCTGGCGCCCTGGCACCCCGCGCCACCAGACCTGGGCCTAGAGACGGCCCTGTTTGGAGTAAGCCCCCTCAAAATCATAGGCTCATGCCAATTGGCCCTCCTGCCCCCGCCTCGTCCATTCTGGCCTGGGAGCAGTTAAGAATGGAGAAGTGGCTCATTCCTGGTTTGCATGATTTAAGAGAGAAATGGGCAAAGAAGCTCTTGATCTCGTCAGAGGATATTGTGAGAAATCTCCTCCAAAGCCCTTCAGCCTATGACTTGCCATTAGAATATGCAGACAAATCAAAGACTGAAATTAATTGGATTTCCCCAGGGGACAAATTGTTCTCTAACTAACTAGGCCCAAAGTAGGAGTGTTGGCAGGGCTGCTGCATTGCCTTCTCCCACCTTGGTTGTTGTAGCAGAGTTTATTGACAACAGCAGCTATTTTGTTGTTCTGATTTGTTTGCTTTGATGAGGCCAAAAGCAGTAATTTGCGGTCTCTTCTCCCCACCGCTGCCTGATTCAACAGCCAAGCTTTTATGTTCAAGCTCCTGCACTTGATACTTGAAGCAGTGCCAGCTGCCCTACTTCTAATTTAGTAGATGACAAGCTTAAGGCTATTGCTTTATATACTTGGACCTCATTGCTTGTTCTACCTTTCCACCCGAGAAGAATAACCAAACAGCCCAAGCTGAGAGACCAAAGAGCTTCCAAGGGAAATAGGAAGCATTTTTTCCCATTATTTTTTCCAATTAGTTCATTAAATCACATCCGAAATCAGGCCATATGATACCATGGCAGGCTGCCTAAAGGGGAGAAAGCTATTTGTATGAGCAAACAATTATGTAATCATTTCATTTCAATGCTGAGTGACAAGGTTTAGTCCTTTCAATATTTGCTTGGCACAACCCTCTAGTCATGTCCAGCTTCTACAATTTTTTTTCCATTCTCCCTCTTCCCACCCCCCTTGCTGTCCATGAACTGTAGTGGTCCATTTCTGCATTTTTCCTCTGACATTTCTGTTGTATAACTATTAAACAGGCTGCTGTGTTTTGCAAGCAGGAGAGCCACCCAGCCTCTTCCATACCCTCCAATGAGAATAGGGACATCCCATTCCATAATGATAATTTTACTATTTTTACCCCACACATCTAACTGGGTTGCCCCTGCCACTCTGGGCAGTTACCAACATATATGAAAACATAATAAAACATTAAATGTTTTTTAAAAAAAACAAAACAAAAACTCTTCCCTATAAAGGATTGCCTTCAGATGGCTCAGGGGTCAGATAACTCCATACCCTCCAACATTTCTCCAATGAAAATAGGGACATCCTAAGGAAAAGTGGGACATTCTGTGATCAAATCAGAAACCGGGAGGGCTTCTCTATATCAGGGATGTTCCTAGATAATAGGGACACTTGAAAGGTCTGCTCTTCTTCCATGCTGCTGTCATCTCAATGGAGAGGTCCACATCAAAGATTGACTTTTAACTCTTGCTGAACTGGTAACAAGCACAAAAACAACAAATGCTACCAGGCCGAATTCTACTCATAGTTTCTCCTTGAGAATATGGTTGCCAAATATGTTCCAGGTATTCCCTGAGCCCTTGAACGTTCTTTGAATATTTGCCATCTGTATTTGGAACACAGTTATATATTCATTCTGGGTTTGATATTTGACAGTTGATCTTTTGCAGGTTTGGTCGTTGACACGCCACTGACATGTATCTCCCGGTGTTGCCACATGAATTACAGTGGTACCTTGGTTTAAGAACAGCTTAGTTTATGAACAATTTGGATTAAGAAGGCTGCAAACCCGGAAGTAGGTGTATTGGTTTGTGAACTTTGACTTGGAATAAGAACATGTTTCACTTCCTGTCGAGTGTGTTCCATTTGTAAACTGAGTCCCCCGCTGCTATGGGAAAGCACATTGATTTAACAACGCTTTGGTTTAAGAACAGACTTCCGGAATGGATTAAGTTCATAAACCAAGGTACCACTGTACTGGGATTTGCTTGAGTTCAGAAAAGTCTACCAGTGCTCTATTGTGGCAATAAGGAACCCTGTTGTGAAGGCATCCACATCTCCAGTGTGTTGCCTGGATAACAGAGCCTAGGGGTAGATTGCAAATTCAGCAGATAGGCTACCATTTCCAATTCAAACCGTGACCAAGAGCGAGTCCCCCAAAAAGAAGAAGCAAAGCAAGGTGAAGAGAAGCGTGGAAGTTATGGCACCCATACTGAAGATACTTTATATTAATAAGTGTGCATAATCCTATGCATGTTTATTCAGAAGTAGAGCCAGTGTGGTGTAGTGGTTAGAGTGTCAGGCAAAACCCAGGAGACCAGGGCTCAAATCCCCTCTCGGCCATGAAACTCACTGGGTGACCTTGGGCTATTCACCGCCTCTCAGCCTGACCTACCTCGCAGGGTTGTTGTGAGGATAAAGTGGGGAGGAAGAGAACCATGTACACCGCCTGCAGCTCCTGGGGGCGGGAATATAAATGTAATAAATAAATAAATATGTCCCACTGTGTTCACAGTGGGGCTTACCTCCAGGTAAGTATATAGAATTGAAGGAACACATCAAATATCTTGTGACATGGGTAGCACCCATTCCAATCTTTTGCATTTTGCAGGCGGCAGTTTTACACAAATAGGGTCCTTGCTGGAAATCAGTGATTGGTTGATTGATTGACTTTTGCACTGTGCTACTAAGCAATGGTGCACTCTATGGAAAGCTGAATTGCAATGGTCAGTGCAATGATTAGGTAAACACTCTCGCACAAACACTGTTTACTTTGATGAGCCTTACACAAGGGACATTCCTGGCAATTTGTTCCATAGAACGCCACCAGAAGAATCCCGGTACTGAGTGATTTTATTATATCCAAGGCATTTCTTATTAAGAACAAAAACAAAACAAAACAAAATCCTCCACTGGGCTGAAATTCTGAGCCAGAGGACATGTTTAAGAAAATTTAATTTAAATCAGCTTAGTTGTTCCAAAGCAAGAGGAGGAAAAACAGCCCTGGAATTTTGGCCTTCTCATGACTGCTTCTACCTGATCCTCCAACTACTTTATTCTAACTATCCCTTGGCAGTCCCTCTTTTTCTCTTTTATGGACTTGCTCCATGTTATTGACTCCAGCAGGACAGTGCAAGCATAAACAAAACAATCGCCAGGTCTTCTGCCTTCATGTCTCAGAATTACAGATTGATTGCCAGGCTCCACTTTGGAATGAAGTACTTGGAGCATTGATTTTTCTGTCAGCGATTCGAAATTAGTGGTAAAAGCAAAGAAAGTGGGCGCTAGGGACAAACAAAATTGGAAGATGGCCTTTCTCTATCATGCTCCTCTTGTCAGCTATCTGGTTGGCCAGGGGGATCCCTTAGAGAAAGGTATTGGCTCTAACTTTGATCTAACACAGCAGTTCTTACAAAGTAGATGCAATTTGCATAAAGGAACAATGTAGTGCAATTGTCAGAGCAGGTGGAAGGAACTGATGGTTGTCCAATTGTTTTGGACTACAACTTCCATGAGCCCCAGCCATCATGGCCAGTGGCCAGGGATGATGGGAGTTGCAGTCCAAAACTTTTGGAAAGTCACAGGTTCCACATTGCTGTATTCATGGCTTTTTTTCAGCTGGAACTCACTGGAACTGAGTTCCAGCACCTCTCAGGTGGGTGCCATGGCCATTCTTAGAGAACCAGGGAGGTTTTCATGGTCTGGTCTGCCACCTCTTTTTCTAGAAAAATAGAACCAACTGTATTACAGTTTGGGGTTTGAATATAAACATCCTTGACCTTCTTAGGCATTTCTTTAATTGGGCTAGTTCATACGTAATGCCAAAAATGGTCCAGCAATCCTTGGATTTGCACACGCCCTTTTCTTTGTCTTTCCTATGCTCCAACTCATTCCCTGATTTCCTTTGTTTGAATCACCAATTTATTACTCGAATACCCAGTCCTCTCTCTTCACAAGAAGGCTATCTCTAAGGCTGCTCCTGGAGTTTCAAGGGACACCATTTAATATTGCCCCATCACCTGCTGCCATGTTTTGCAATCTAAAAAAACTTCCCCCACTAAGAACCCCACTAAGAACCCCAAAGTTTCCCAATTAGTCCAGCCTTACCAATGAGACGAACAATCACAAGGCTTAAAATGCATCTGATGCCCTCTTTCCATTGCACTTGGGTCCTGGCCAGGCTTCGAAATAGCTCACCATTGACCTTTATCACCAGAATCGTTGAGAAGGAATACTAATGTGAAAACTGCACATTGTCCTTTATATGGATGGATGATGCCTACCGATGCACAGATGGCTCTTTGGAGAGGAGCGAACTGAACCATGGCATTCAGTTCACACTGCAGGAAGGGCAATTTAAGTTAGAGTTTAAACACAACAACCAGACACTGTCAAACCAGACCTTTAGCCTAGTAGAAATGCCTACCTAAGGGAGACATCAAACGTGTTTCATCAGAGCGTTTAAAGAACAGACCAGATATAACTTCTGTCATAGTAATGGGATATTCCTAATAAGCTGAACATCTCTCTGCTCCTCCTGAAGGCACTAGGCCAGACTGTCCCTCTAACTCATAACTGTCTACTCTGGCAGTGGCTTTCCAGGGTCTTTTCCATCACTTCCTGAATTTTTCCAACTGGAGATGGCAGGAATTGAACCAAGGACCTTTTGCATACTAAACATGCATTCACCACTGAGCTACAGCCTTTCCCTAGCTATGGTCTAATGCTCCAGCTTAAGAACCATAACATTAATTTAGAACCTAGGGAGACCCCGACTGTCCATTAAAACTTTAAGATCAGGCCCCCAAAACCTGATCCCGACAGGCACCTGCATTGAGCAACTCCAGTAGAGGTAAAAAAAGATTTGTCCTTTTGTAGTAACAGGGCAAGCCCAGAAGGTCAACATAACTTTGTGTCTCACTGCATCTCCATGCCCAGAAAACCTCCATACAGCTGATGAATTTCTGACTGCCCGGCATCTACTAAACACATCACAGCACAGGAAGAAAGCAGGGAACATAAAATGGAAGGGGGGCTGCCTTTCATTTCAGTTCCTACACATTAAGAAATGTGTGTCGTCGTCGTTCCCCGAGTTGCGTTTCAAGTCTCATTTGCACATTGCTTGCTGTTTACAAAAAAAGCATACTAAAGAGGGCTCAGGGATGTCTTCACCTAATGCACATGACCTGATTGGTTTCCTCATGCCTGCAATGCCCCCGCTGAACTCTTGCTCATGATAGTATCCTCTGCACATGCACAATGGCTGTCTTAAATGTATGCACCTCACATTGACTGCTAAGTAAATGTTGCTTACATTTTCTAATCAGATGGATGCTCGTTGGAGGGAAAACTCATCAAACATCATTATTTCTCAAGAAACTACAGGATAAATATGGATTGTGGCTAACGTCACACCAATATCCACACCAGCAGTAGGAGCATCCTAGAGCCAGAGTAAACAGAAACTAAGCACAAATGTCTATTATACTGTGTGTGTGTGTGTGTGTGTGTATGCGGTTTTGAAGGACAATATGCTGAGATATTATTTAAAATGAGAAAATAGATCACCAGCTCTATTTTTTTCCAGTTCATCTCCTTTATTATTTTATATGGATTTTTATTTTTATTTTTTAGATTTTTCTCTGTTGTCTTAAGGAAATATTACAAAATGACAATAGTGCTTAATACTCACAAAAGTGAAGTAAATGTATCCTTATTCTGATAGATTGTTGGCACTGCATGAAGTACATCTTGTTCTCCACTGGCGCCTGAAGATTGAGCCATTTGGAGTAGAAATTGTAAAGATGAAAGGATGATAGGATATGATCTGCGGGTGATTACAGGTATGATGTTCAGTTATAATAAAGATGTGTTCCTATTTAAACACTGGGACTTGGTGAAAACTTCACTGATTGCAGCAACAGCTGTTACAGCTTCAAAATGGAAGGAAAATGCTACAATAAACCTACCATTAAAATTATGGACTGGTCATTTCTTCGTCAGGGGGCAAACGGCATAGCTGCCAAGTTTTCCCTTTTCTCGCGAGAAAGCCTATTCAGCATAAGGGAAAAAAGGGATAACTTGGCAGCTATGGCAAACGGGCAAATTTAGCAGGGGATCAATTTTTTTCCCCCGACATGGTGCCTTCCAGAAGTTTTGGACTACAACTCCCATCATCCCCAGTCAGCATAGCCAACAATCAAGGGAGATGGGAGTTGGCCGCCCCATGTTGATTACCCCTGCTTTACAGTACAAGCAGGGTGAGGAGGAGCCAAGATGTTGGGATGCCAAATGTAATGGCTTGTCTATTCCACCTTTAGTGGTGAGATCTTTGAGTTCATTCATGTGATTTGATTTTTCTGGTACCAGATCAACCCTTTCATATGCCCTCATTAAAACATAGCTTGCTGTTTACAGAAAGCACGAATGAGAAATGTTCTTGCTTTAATTCTGATATCTCTCTCTTCACTGTTCTATCTATCTTTGTTCTTCAGCTACATTTAACAAGCTACGTTATGTAAGAGAACAATTTGCTGCATTATGGCAACTGCCCCGCCGTCCCGGCCCCCCAAAAATGATGTTTTCATTTGCATTATCTTCACATGAGCATTCATGATTTTTGGCTCATGCCAATGCTGGGCATTTCTAAGCCATCCACCGACAGCATTCCTGAACAGTTCTGTGGAAAAATCCTCTGTCTCAGCTGTTGCCAACAGATGTCAGCTGATAGTGGTGCAAAGTTCCTCTCTGCATCAGTTACCACTCAGCAGGAACAGCCATCTGCTGGATGCTGCCTCACTTCACCAGCCACTGCTGCATCTCTCTGCATGAGCCACTTCTTCCATGAGAGATCTCTGTTTTCATACATGCAACTCTGCCACTGGATCATGTCCTATGTCTGAATATATAGCTATGTGTGAGAGCTGATCACAGCATGCACCCTTTTATGAAAATAATCTACCTTTTCTAAAGGAGTAATAACAGAATACAGGCCAATTTAGCAGCAATGCATTTCGCACAACAGTGTGGTCACCTGCACCACAGTTCTATCAGGATTCACGTTGCCATGTTGGTCATATTGGCCATATTTGGTCCAACAAAGTCAGGTGTGGTGGAACTTTGGCCCTCCAAATGTTCCGGAACTACAACCCCCATCAGCAATGATTGCTAGGGATTATGGGAGTTGTAGTTTGGCAACCTCTGGAAGGCCAAAGGCTCCCAACCACTAATGATGATGATGATGATAATAATAATAATAATAATAATAATAATAATAATAATAATAATAATTTATTATTTGTACCCCGCCCATCTGGCTGGGTTTCCCCAGCCACTCTGGGTGGCTTCCAACAAAGATTTAAAATACCGTACATTAAAATGTCACACATTAAAAACTTCCCTGAACAGGGCTGCCTTCAGATGTCTTCTAAATATCAGGTAGTTATTTATCTCTTTGACATCTGATGGGAGGGTGTTCCATAGGGTGGGTGCCACTACCGAGAAGGCCCTCTGCCTGGTTCCCTGTAGCTTTGCTTCTCGCAGTGAGGGAACCGTCAGAAGGCCCTCGGCGCTGGACCTCAGTGTCCGGGCAGACCGATGGGGGTGGAAACGCTCCTTCAGGTATACTGGGCCGAGGCCGTTTAGGGCTTTAAAGGTCAATACCAACACTTT
Source organism: Zootoca vivipara (assembly GCF_965207765.1). NCBI lineage: Eukaryota > Metazoa > Chordata > Lepidosauria > Squamata > Lacertidae > Zootoca > Zootoca vivipara. The sequence goes on from NC_142586.1 coordinate 57,723,793, forward strand.
GAATTGTGCTCAGAAACTTACTGGGAGCCAATGTAGGTCTTTCAGGACCGGTGTTATGTGGTCTTGGCGGCCGCCCCCAGTCATATCACTTTAATGGCGCAATACTGAGCATTGTTGTCTTTGTTTAACAAGAGGAAATGTCCTATGCTGGCCAGCCAATGGAAGGGACTATTGTGAAATGCTTCCTTTTGTAAAATCCCCAGGTCAAACTAACAAAAAATTAAAACATTTTTCTTTCTTTCAATTTAAGTACTCATTGTGGTGTTGCAGGGGTTTTTTTTGCATTTGAACTTTGTTACATTTTAAGATATGTTGTAAAGCACTTAGAGATCACCCCCTTCCAAAAAGTAAATGGTATGTGAACTGTCTAAATAAAATTAAGAAATGTGATCTCCACAATAGGCATTTAAAAATATCACAGGTAGCAAAAATAGGAAAGACGTCTTCCCCGAGACCCTTGAAAATGGATGTCAGTCAAAGTTGACAATTCTGGTGAGCAAGTGGTCAGGCAACTTCAGGTGTACAAGTTAAGCAGTAGCCGCTTGTTAGGAGAAATTCACACATACTGGAAGCACATATTAACCCTTGGCTCTTTTGCATTGGCACATGACAGCACTACCTTTAGACCTACTGTACCCTGGCACAAGAATTCCACCAGTTGCATCATGGAACGGATAGCAGAGAGACTGAAAGCAAAATCTGTGTATCTACAGACCTTCTAAAAGAGGAACAAATATACTAAGAATATATTAACTTTACATTGTACATCAGTGTGTGGAATAGGTTAGGTTAGAAGTAAAGTGTGTCCTGCTTTACTAAAGATAGCCCTCTGTTTCAAGGTGTGCATGCCCAGTCCAGTTCCTTCCTTTAAGAACATCAAATGAGCTAGCTAGATCAGGCCAGTCACCCATCTAGTCCAACATCCTGTTCTCACAGCCAAACACAAACCCTCCACATGTCCCTATTTTCCAGGGATAGCCCCAGAGTTACAGAAGTGGCCCCAGTTTCTGATTCAATCCTGGAATGTTCTGCTTTTCCTTAGGACGGCCTTATTTTCATGAGAGAAATGTTGGAGGGTATGGAGTTATGCAACCCCCGAGACAAATAACTATACAACCTTTAGAAGACATCTAAAGGCAGCCCTGTATAGGGAAGGGTTTTTTAATGTTCGATGTTTTATTATGTTTTTAAATATTTTGGAAACCACCCAGAGTGACCAGTCAGATGGTCAGGATATTACTACTACTACTACTACTACTACTATCAGCAGCAATATTGACATCCCTATTTTCATCATCAGCTGTCTGTATGAAACCACCACAAAGCCATTGTGTGAGTGGACCAACTCCCATGCATGCAACAGAATTTCCTCTCCCTCTTCCCCTATGCGCACCCAATCTGTCATTCCCCTAACTCTCAAGAGCACCACCTCTTGGACACCACCTATTGTTTGTCCCAGAACCTGTTACCAAAAAGCACAATTCTCTGTGACTGTTTTGTGCAGCTATCACATGTTGTAGCCATTTATGGCTCACACCCCTCATCAGTGTTCAATAGAGGGAGGTTTGTGTCTCTAAAACCAGAAAGATAAGAACTAATCATATTCATCTATCTGTGTCCATTTCAGATTCCCCCCCCCCCTCAGAACTCCCATATATGTTGTGGTATCGCGGTGACTCAGCCTGAGACTCCCTGCCACAGATCAATATCAGATGCAGAGAAGCAACCTGTTGCATGGCCTTTTGTGGACTAAAATAGTGCAGAGATTAATCAGGGACTTGGCTGCAGGAAACAGGCCTTCCTATGACAGGAAGCAAAAGGGAGACTGCTGGAGACAGCAGTCGAAAAGTAACCAATTGCCAAAAAAGACAAAATGGCTGTACTGGCAAATCCCATAGCAGGAAATCTCTGAATTATGCATTCAATCTGCAGAGTAATTTAGCATGTCATCTGCTTCCTGACAACAGATACTTGGGAGTCATTTTTTATGCATTTCAGCTCCCATAATCATATTGAGACCATCATTCTCTACAGAAGTCAAGGTCACAGAGTTTTCAGACTTCTATCCACACACAAAATTGTAACCCGTTTTCCTTAACAGTTTTAAAAAGCTGTTTTGCCTGCAATTTTAGGGTTTGACTCTCTCACCTCTGTTTTAGCTTTTATCCAGGGATTGTGTTTGCTTGTCCTTCTCAGCTCCATTTTACTTCACACCCAGTCACACTGACACAGTGTTTGTCATGCCAGGTGAAGCCAAGTGAGACAGACAGGGGGTTGGGATAGTGCATATTTGAAGGAGAACAAAGAAACACTAATAAGATTCCACCAGCAATTTGTGTGATCAAAGAAAACATGAAAGCACAACACATTCTCGATTCAGATAATGATTGTTCAACTACTCTGGGAATTGTAGCTCTCTGGGAGGAATAGGGATCTTCTGACAACTCTCAGCACCCATAGCAAACTACAGTTCCAATGATTCTTTAAAGGAACTCATGACTATTAAAGTAGGATATTGGTGCTTTAAATATATATTGCAGATATGGCCGGATTAATTGTAAATTTGTCATTATATACAAAAATTGTACCTGTGTGCAGTGCTTTGAAATGATGAGTAAGTTTCCAAATTTATTATTGATGTGAACTTTTCTCCAAATTTTGTGTGTGTTGCCTATTCACAATATCGGATGGCTTGCGTTTCTGCTGAGTCTTTCCCCCTGGTAATCTTTGCACTTCTTTCTTCTGCAGGAATATGCCAAAGGTCATGGCCCTGCCATTTGGGCCTCACTTTCTAGTCTCTTTCCCACAGTCGTAGTTTAATAGGAGCGAACCATGTCTCCTCTCTTCAGAGAAAACCATTTTCAAGAGGGACTCTGCAGTTCTATTCTGGAACAGAAAGAAGTGCTCCCTTTTGTAGGACTCATTTTTTAAAAAAATTAGCAGGTATCCATATTCCAGCTGACATCAAATTGGTTTGCCCTTCTGAAAAATTCAGTCATGGAGTTCTTTTGAAGCCTGCTTCCCTGTGAAAAGAGGGGAAAAGAGAGAGTTAAAAGTTACTTACTACACTGGAGTGAAGGAATTCATGTCCATATGTTATGAACATCTGTCTATGGCACAGTTATAAAGGTATCCAAAGATTCGAGACAATTTATGAGCAGTTCACACAACTACTTTTTCAGTTTAAGCAAGAAGGGCGCAGGGACCTGGTGTGTGTGATGACGTCCCCACCAATTAGAGGCTTCTGTAGGCCAATGGAAAGGGGAGGATGCTTTGAAATCCGAGAACACTGTCTTCCCACACACTGCACCTCCCTGTCTAGGAGGTGCTATCAGCTTCTGGAGAATCCAGAAAAGACTGGAGATATCAGCAACATAAAGCAATGGAGGTTGGTCCATTAGGGTGAATGGAACACCTACCCAATAATCTCAGTCTGCCCTCACTTGCCTGCCTTCTGACTTGCAACCAGTCCAGGAGGCAGCACTGGCTCATCCACTTCCTCCTCCTCCTCAGTCTCAATGTTGCCTTTTGTAGAACTCAGTAGAGAAGAGAACAAAACTGGAATGAGTTGTCTCTGCCTGTCGTTGGCTCTGGTTCCCCAACTGTTGACCTCCCTGCCATTTCCCCTACCAGCACCAATGGGCACCAACCACAGCTGTAAAGGGCTACAATCCTAGTAGGAAGGGATCAACTTGTCCGTTTCAGTTTCTCTAGCATACACATTATTCTGCACGGCTTTGCAGTTGTTGTTGTTGTTGCTGCTGCTGCTGTTGAAGAATAGCATTGCAAAATTCAGAGAAGTCTACATTTCAACAACAGCTGCATTTCAGTTCACATATTGGTTTCAGAAGCACAAATTTGGTAGGGTCACATTGAAATGGAAATCAGATAAATTTATTCCTCTCTTTAATATTCTAAGCACAGTTTCTTGAAAACTCAATAAATCCTCGGGGGGGGGGGGGGTCAGAGAGCCTGCTAATCCAAAAAAGTGGAACCTAAGTAGACAGTGTGCTGCTTAGGACATTGATTCACAGGAGGCGTGTGTGTGTGTGTGTGTGTGTGTGTGTGTGAGAGAGAGAGAGAGAGAGAGAGAGAGAGAGAGAGAGAGAGAGAGAGAGAGAGAGAGAGAGAGAGAGAGAGAGAGAGGGGCTCTCATGACGTTCAAGTACAATTCTACCAGCCTACTTACTTGCTTGCATGGAATTCCCACTCTCCTGTAGCCACCAAGCAAGTTGCTGAACACAAGGCTGCCATGGGGCAAATTTTAGTTATACCATCACCTTTCGTAGTGCTTTCTGTACAGTAAAAATTGTAGATTGGCAATTAACACTATACATGTCTATTCAGAAGCAAGTCCCATTGAGTTCAAGAGGGCTTATTCATTGGAAAGAGTGCGTAGGCCTGTGACCTTAGACTAGAGTTTCCTTCTAGCCACACCTACCTGGAAGGAAGCCCCTCGGACCTCAAGGCGGCTTACCAAAAGCAACTCACCAGGTAAAGCAGGGCCACCACACTAGCTTCATGGCAGAAGGGGCAAGGTGGCAGGGAGGTTGGTGTGGCGCAAACACACTGGCAGAGCCAATCCAGTGCTCCTTCCTATGCACTTCCACTATGCCACCTTCCCCACCACCTTGCCCTTCTCCCTCCCTGTATGCAAAAGCAGCCCACCTGCTGAGAAAGTAGCATGGCAGCTCTGCGCCACCTTGTGTGCTGCTTCTGGGCCTTGCATCCCAACTGGCCTCTCTTATGATTGTGCCACCAATGATTTAAAGCTGGAGATTGTTGAGAAGTTCGAACACGGAAGAATCTAAAGTCTATTGCACACTAAAAATGTTAAAACGTACCTTGTGGGAAATGACACCTAAATATGGGTATTTATTTATCACCAGAGAGTTTATAATGTAAAACAAACAAACAAACACCCATTGCTTGAGAATGCCTGCAGTGATTTCAAGTCAGTGAGTGTATCAAAAGGTTCCATTCTTTTCTCTTTGTCGAGGCTTATTAAAGGCTCCGGTTCTTTGGAACCTGCACAGTACACAGAATCACAGTGAGCCTGCTGCGAAAGAAATTAATCTGACCATCACGATGGAAATTACAGCACACAGGAATGCCTCACCATCCTAGCTGGAAGTCCACTTGATTATGCAATAGCTATTTGGAGAGGTAAGGCAAGGGCACCAAAGCCTCAAGCATCCTCAACTTCCTGAAGCTGCATCTGACATCACAGCAGGCTCTTGCAGCAAAAGTGCTTTGCATCTTATTTCCTTTGCAACCATTCAGTTCTGCACACCATTACAGGTATTGCTATTGTTGAGATATAAAATAAATGAATAAATTTTGATTTGTTACAATAATAAAAAGATACAATATTTCAAACTGCGGGAGGCAGTGGAAGACAGGAGTGCCTGGCATGCTATGGTCCATGGGGTCACGAAGAGTCGGACACGACTAAATGACTAAACAACAACAACATTTCAAAACTGCCTTATTCCCTCTCACTTTGTTTTTTATAATTATTATAATCTCTCTCTCTCTCCCTCTCTCTCTCTCCCTCTCCCTCTCTCTCTCTCTCTCTCTCTCTCTCTCTCTCTCTCTCTCTCTCTCTCTCTCCCATTGTGCAATAGTTTGGGCAGACAAATAAAAACCACCAATTTCTTTGTTGTTATTTAGTCGTGTCCGACTCTTCGTGACCCCACGGACCAGAGCACGCCAGGCACTCCTGTCTTCCACTGCCTCCCGCAGTTTGATCAGACTCATGTTGGTGGCTTCGAGAACACTGTCCAACCATCTCGTCCTCTGTCGTCCCCTTCTCCATGTGCCCTCCATCTTTCCTAACATCAGGGTCTTTTTCAGGGAGTCTTCTCTTCTCATGAGGTGGCCAAAATATTGGAGCCTCAGCTTCAGGATCTGTCCTTCCAGTGAGCACTCAGTGCTGATTTCCTTCAGGATGGATAGCTTTGATCTTCTTGCAGTCCATGGGACTCTCAAGAGTCTCCTCCAGCATCATAATTCAAAAGCGTCAATTCTTCTAGCCGTGAAATAATGTGCAGTCACCATAAATAAATTGAACCATGGGTAAGAGAATTCAGTGTCAGTTTATACCACAGTTGCCCCATTTTTAGATTCTTTACAGGGTACAGGGTATGTAATGTAGCAACTATCAACCGGTGCATCTTTTTATAACCATCAAAGTTCATCACTGGTTTCCTGGAGTTTGAGGTCTCTTTTTCAACTGTAAGCATAACTTCCTCCTTGTCTTTTTAAAAAGTATGTCTGCCTGCCAGGCCAGCGCCACTGGCTGTCTCTCCATCAAGCTGCTGCTGTTCCCTCATCCTGTTTATCATAGGTCATTGAAGATTGCCACTGATGCAGCATGACCACGCTGGCCCTGCCAGAGCATCCAGGATGCATGACATTAACCTGAGCAGTCCTCTTGGAGCCAAGCACCCACCCCTCATACTGATTCACAGAGCATTAGAATTCCCTTTGTTTGCTTGCTTCTAAAGCACCAGTTTCCTATCTCAAACACAGCTGGTATATGTGGTCTGTTATTGTAGCATTTTGTGTGTGTGTGTGTGTGTGTGTGTGTGTGTGTGTGTGTGTGAGAGAGAGAGAGAGAGAGAGAGAGAGAGAGAGAGAGAGAGAGAGAGAGAGAGACTATTAGGAAGCCAGTAGGCTTCTAGGCAAACATCTAACAAATGGAGATCTGTCTGTTTATTTCTTTACCGGCAATTATATCCTAGTTTATAGAGTTTATGATATTATAGGAAGGAAAAGCAATTTGAAAAAGAATAAGAGCATTGCAGAAGGAATAAAGAGGGGAAATGAACGGTTAAGCCTGCATTCATAGAATCATAGAGTTGGAAGAGACCACAAGGGCCATCCAGCCCAACCCCCTGCCAAGCAGGAAACACCATCAAAGCATTCTTGACATATGCCTGTCAAGCCTCTGCTTAAAGACCTCCAAAGAAGGAGACTCCACCACACTCCTTGGTAGCAAATTCCACTGCCGAACAGCTCTTACTGTCAGGAAGTTCTTCCTAATGTTTAGGTGGAATCTTCTTTCTTGTAGTTTGAATCCATTGCTCCGTGTCCGCTTCTCTGGAGCAGCAGAAAACAACCTTTCTCCCTCCTCTATATGACATCCTTTTATATATTTGAACATGGCTATCATATCACCCCTTAACCTTCTCTTCTCCAGGCTAAACATACCCAACTCCCTAAGCCCTTCCTCATAAGGCATCGTTTCCAGGCCTTTGACCATTTTGGTTGCCCTCTTCTGGACACGTTCCAGCTTGTCAGTATCCTTCTTGAACTGTGGTGCCCAGAACTGTACACAGTACTCCAGGTGAGGTCTGACCAGAGCAGAATACAGTGGTATCTTCTGAATACAGTGGTATCTTCTGAATAGTTACTCGAGAGTTGGTAGGGCCCCACTCAGCACAGTAGGACTTACTTTCCAAGTAAGCTTACATAGAGCCAGGCTTCACGTGCTGTTAGCTATAATGAATTCTCATAGAGTTGCAGCCAATGGTTGTGTGAGTGGAACACAAACTACTGGTGTTTCCTTCCCACTGCTATCCTGTGTGCATTCTGAAAAACCTCTCCATAGGGTTAGAGGCCAGCAAGGGGAGGGGAGAATTTCTTTGAATTAGGTGGAGAAATTTTGCACCAGAAATGCTCCAGTCATGTAAGGTTTCCTCACCTGATTTGTGGCAGTGCCCTCTTCCATTACAACCCCGTAGGACACAGCCTCCAATGTTCATATCCTCCAGCCTTTGGAAAGGCTTTTCAGGAGGTACCGGGGGGGGTAACTGAGAGGGCAGGGAGGGTCTGTTGTGTAAGCTGATTTCTGCTTGTGCAACCATTGGATACAACCCACACCACAGAGGAATGCAACAAGAACTTCAGCGTCTGAAGTGTGAGTGCTGTGGGAGCCTCCAGAGCGCAAGAGAGAATTGATGTAGGGTGCAATAAAAAATATGAATAGAAATCTCTTGTGTGGAGATAGGGTAATGAATCACCTGTAAGCGTAACTTACCATGGAATTCTGCTCTTGTATGCACTTTCTACACAAATATGCAGTTGCAAAAGCAAAATGATGATATATGATGCTGTTGCAAACACGTTCAGTCAAAGTTAAGTATTTTCAAGTTCCATTGATTTCCATCAGTGAAATTTAAGTACCAGCTTAACTCCCCCACCTAAATCAATAAGGTTGCAACGTTCTTAACTTTGACTGAACTGCATACCGTAATTTTTATGAGTTGTAACTTTGGCCTTGGACTTAAACTGCAGGAAGATGAGATATATTTTTTAAAAAATAAATAAACTGTGTACATTAAGACAGGTACACCAGGTGATGCTAGGGATCAGTAAGTTATAATTTTCCTGCACTAAATCAATCCCTTTAATAGTTGTTTGAATGCCTAAATACTTTATTTTTTTGTCAATTCTTAATCCCGTTTTCTCTTGGAGTTCTTTTCCCCCCTTTTATTTCCAATTTTTTCACTAGCATTTTAGTTTTTTCATAATTTATTTTCAAACCGGCTAAATTCCCATATTCCTTAATTTTTCGATTGCACATGGGATGCTTTGAATTGGGTCTTCCGTTGTTATAATTATATCATCTGCAAAAGCCTTAACTTTGAATTTTTTCTTGCCAAGAAAATTGCCATAGAGAGAGCTTTCTACAGGCATAGCTGTATGAGAGTGGAGGCCCTTTCAGACTTCATAATGGATGCATACAGATTATGCAGATGTGGTCTCATTCATATAATGTCTAAAAGGGAAGAAGCTTCTTCCTGCATTTCAAATTAAAGTCATACACAGAGGCAAATTATTCAATTATCATAGCCTTGGCTAATTGAAATGCCATGCAGAAAGTTAGAAATATTAGGTAGACAGACAGACAGACAGACAGACAGACAGACAGACAGACAGACAGACACTTGTCCACTGCAGCTCTGTCAGCAACTGTCATACTGTATACAATCAACTTAGAGATTTTGGTGTGGTTTTTTTCGTTCCCTTAAATTGTCATTACTTGTACCCTGCACACTGCTTTTTTAAAAAAAGAAAAGAAAAACAGCAGCAGCTTATTGACAAGTACTAATTTGACACATGTTCATATACAGAGAGATTCAGGACACATGTAGGGTTGCCAGACTCAATAGAGGACAGGACTTCTGTGCCTTTAATTGCCCTGCTCTCTTTTGAGTCTGGAAACCTTAAAGAGAAAGCAGCAGACCCTTTGCTTGGAAATTAAACAAAGGGTCTGCTGGTTTCTCTTTAAGGTTTCCAGATTCAAAAGAGAGCAGGGCAATTAAAGGCACAGAAGTCCTGTCCTCTATTGAGTCAGGCAACCCTAATTGTTTTAGGACACCCTAATTGTCTCTAAGGAATAACATTATAAATGTGCTATTTCTTGGGGTTTTCAGAGCTCCCTTTGAAGAGAGGGTTGATGTCAAGTCCCAAGTGAGAACTGTAGCTCTGTGGGGGTAATAGGGGTTTCTCAGCACCCATAACAAGCTACAGATCCCAAGATTCTTGGGGGGTGGGGAGCCAGGACAGTTAAAAATGGCATCATAATGTTTTAAATGTATGGTGTGAATGTGGTCAGAGTATGAATGTCTACCTACACAATTTGCTGAAGAGCTCCTGTCTGAGGACACGTTTTGCGTTTCTTCCCCCATACGTCTTTAAAATCAAAGGAAAATCCACGGCCTCTAATGTGGCTGGCAGCCTAGTTTTCTATCATTCCTGCAATTAGTGATTTGGAACCAGTTCCACTTCCTGAGAGAGGCTTGCCTCTATTCCAGAGCCCTCAAGTGCAGCAGAGGCATTGCTCTTGTGCAATTAGCTGGAAGTGGAACTAAAATGGAAGTTCCACACAGCACTGAATAGATACAGCTCCCTTACCCGGCACTGACCTTTCTCACAAACAAGAGTCTTCAATAATTTCTATCTAATACAATATATGCATTTTTTTGCAGGCATCATTTTCCTACTGCATTGCAAAATTTGGAGAAGTACAAATGTTCTAAGGATGGCTGTGTTTTGGTTCCACATGTTATTTCAGACAGTGTGAATTAGGCAGGTTCATCTTTAATGCAGATTGAATTGAAATTCCCCCACCCCACCCTGTAGGCCGTATGCCAAATGTGCTACAACTCCCCAAGTTGCTTGTGCAGGCTATCGGTACAGTGGTAACTCGGGTTAAGAACTTAATTCGTTCTGGAGGTCCGTTATTAACCTGAAACTGTTCTTAACCTGAGGTACTACTTTAGCTAATGGGGCCTCCTGCTGCCACCGCACCACCACCGCGCGATTTCTGTTCTCATCCTGAAGTAAAGTTCTTAACCCGAGGTACTATTTCTGGGTCAGAAATACCTGAAGCGCCTGTAACCCGAGGTACCACTGTACTTTCTTTGTCAGTAGACAGTTCCTCACACAGCCAGATGCATAGCTGCCAAGTTCCGGCCTGAGAAATAAGGGACTGGACTGGAAGTAGCAGACTGGAAGTAGCGCTGCCGCCATTTTGGAACTGGGCAGAGCATGCTCAGAAGCTACTTTTGATGCTGCTCTGCCCTGTTCCAAAATGGCCGCCGCACCAGAAGTCGCGCTGCAGCCATTTTGGAACTGGGCAAAGCAGCATCAAAAGTCGCTTCTGAGCATGCTCCGCCCAGTTCCAAAATGGCCGCCGCGCCAGAATAAACCGGGGGGAAACAAAAAAAATCTGTTTTTCAGCTGGGAAAAGCTGGGAAAACAGGGGTTTCCCGGGGAATACAGGAGACTTGGCAGCTATGGCCAGGTGCCTTGTGCCAGCCCTGGGAGCAAACCATATCAATAAAGGAACAAGCACACCCCATATCATTCTGTTTAGTCCTTGTGGTTTTCATTTTATAGATATGGTGGCTTTTTCCCCATTGGAAGTTAAGACATTACTGCAGTTCTGAGCTGCTGCTGAGTAAGGTCTCACGACTAAGAACTATGCTGATGACAAAATTAGCATACAAAAGGAATGAGATATATAACAATCATGAACATGTTTTATTCTATTTTTTGAGAAATGGGCCTTATTCATCCAATTTTGGAATGACAAAGTAAGAGATTAAACAGCTCGTTATAATTCATTCACACTAATTTAATACTCTATTGCTATGCAATCCTTTTTTCTTACTTTCTAGAATATAATATTTTACTGTATTTAAGCTATGTTATTGAAATGTGAAATTATTGAGCTGTCTTTATTCTTGTTTTTGTTATGTATTCTGTGTTTTTTTCATATTGTAATTTTATGTTGTGAACCGTCCCGAGATCTATGGGTACTGTATAGGGCGGTATACAGATTTAATAAATAAATGATAATTGTCACAGTGGCCGGAGCAGGCTACTTCAGAGTAACGACGCTACGCAGCTCTGCATTTTATTCTTTTATTGGTGCTGCGTATTTACAGTGCTGAAGTCATTGCTATTTACACGGAACGATGGGGTCATTACGTTGCAGAACCTCCGAATGGCTTTTGGCGCGTCTTTCCCCAACACAAAAGCCTTGGCAGACCCATCCTCTTTCCCCTCCTCTTTCTCCGTAATTCCGGAGTTGGGGGGATGGGTCTCCCCCCCTTATTTGCCCCTTCCTGTCCCACCTGGGACCCTGGCTCCGCTACCTTGCCTGAGCCTCGGACACGACTTCCTGCTTCCTCACTGGAATCGGAGCTCCCTCTGCTTTCCCCTGTGCTCGGGGATGGGCTTGAACTCAGGAGGGGAGGGACTTCGCGATATCCCCTGTCCCTCACAATAATGAACTATAAAAATCTAAATTTAAAAAAAACTGGCAAAATGAATGTCAAATCTCAGCTAAAGTGAGGCAAATGCTTCTAAATTTAATCCATTTCAATATATCCATTCCCCTATGCATCTGTGTATTCTCAATCTAAATTGCTTTTACAATGCTGTTCAGTGACTGAAGTGAAATATTTTATTTTTACACAAATTTCTTTTGACAATGCTTCTTGCCATTAAAATGCCATGGCTATTCATGGGTGCTGTGGAAATTTAATTAGAACTGTTGTTATGGCAAATTACAAATGAGTTATAGGTTTTCCCCAGTAACAGACAGTGGTGCAAGAGTGCCTTCTATGGACTAGAAGATGTATGACTGTGGAAATTTGTCACAAATCTAGGAATCATTAGAACAGTAAAGGAAATAGCTCCTTACTATAACGAATAAAGAAAATTGGGGCCAATATTGCAATTTATACCAGTGCTGGGGATCCTCCAGCCCTGCCCGGTCCACCTTCCCGATGACAAATGTGATAGAGAGTTGGATTTGCAGGCAGCTGCAAAGTGCTGTGCCTTTGTCCACATGGGAAAAGAAAAACAGTTCCTTGATGTTGTGATGTCAGGAGATTGGCAGGTGGGCAGCCCCAGCTAACTGTCAAACTTATCCCATGGGGGTGGGGAGGTAAGGATCTGGTCCACAAGCCAGAGCCTGTTTTTCACCTCCAAATTATGCCATCAGCGCCAGCCCAAGACATTTTGTTCACCTGTAGTCAGGAATGGAACTCAGTCAAGCAAATATGATTGGTATTCATTCACATCATTGTTATTGTTTTAAGTCTACAAATGATACATAACTTTAAAAAAATTAAACTTCGTCTAGATGTTTCTTTTACATTGAAATGAATGTAAGTTATATAAGATGGTTATGTAACTTATGTAACCTACATTAAATAGCAGGCAGAGTGGTGAACAGCGCAGTATTTGGCAGCAACCAAACTGCAGCAGAATGAAAGCAGTGACAAATACAGGTCAGAATAGAAATCGCTGCCTACTTACATTCCGGAGGACAGCAGGCTATTTTAGGAGGTGCATGACCAGTCCGTAGCAGACACAGCTCTGATCCCCAACAGAGGGGAGTGCGGGGGGGGGGGTCAGGAGTAATGGCTTGAGGTTGCTGCTGCTCTCAGCATCTGTCACCCAAACCTATGGTCTCACTCTGCCTCAAAGCATAGATTTTATAGAATTAAACCAAGGCATATAATCCAGCCGAATTAAGGACTTTTAAATTCCATTAATTCAGCTTCGAAGGTTAAGTAGAGGTTTAATTCTCTTGCACTGAAATTTACAGGACAGAACTTTAACTTTGCCAGGATTGTTGCAAATGGGTCCAATTCATTAAGGGCTTCAGTTACCTAACGAAGCTCAAACAGACAAACTGGGATTGTTTACCTTTCATTCAGTGCTATTTCTCTAGAAAAAGAGGTGCCAAAATGAATGCCTCCCTCTTTCTTTTAGAATGGCCATGGCACCCACCTGTGAGGTTCCCCACCCCTGCTTTATAGCTAATGGACTCTGGCAGAGATCTCATTGAGCTAGTTTCCACGTGACTACTGGTGTCACTGTTGGACCTTCTTCTTGAGCTTCCTCTGTTACAAGCTCAGAATGCACAGATCTCCCTTTACCCAAGCAGAACCCACATGTTCCTCTCTGACACCCAGCTGAGAACAGAAGAGAGACTGCATATATCCAGCATGGATGGGAAGCAAGAATTTGCATCCAGTCTCCAATGTCCATGACCCTCCCAGTCTTGTTGTCCTTGATGTCCACATATTGAGAAAAACACAGCAAGGGTGGAGGAGCTACATGACGCAGCAGGCTCTCAACTCCAATGGCAATCCCAAAAGTTGTTCTACAACTGTTCTACAGGTTTATCTACCCCATGAGTGGAGATAGCCAGAGCTACCCATGCAATGAGACCCAGGTGGCGCTGTGGGCTAAACCACTGAGCCTAGGGCTTGCTGATCAGAAGGTCGGCGGTTCGAATCCCTGTGACGGGGTGAGCTCCCGTTGCTTGGTCCCAGCTCCTGCCAACCTAGCAGTTCGAAAGCACATCAAAATGCAAGTAAATAAATAGGAACCGCTATAGCGGGAAGGTAAACGGCGTTTCCATGTGCTGCTCTGGTTTGCCAGAAGCGGCTTTGTCATGCTGGCCACATGACCTGGAAGCTATACGCCGGCTCCCTCGGCTAATAATGCGAGATGAGCGCGCAACCCCAGAGTCGGTCATGACTGGACCTAATGGTCAGGGGTCCCTTTACCTTTACCTTTACCTTTACCTTTACCCATGCAATGCAAGCACAGTGGATTGGGGGTTTTAATTGCAGCCTAAATTCCTTCTGCTCTTGCCCCTCAGGCAACTGAACTGACTTGTCCCAGGTCGCTTTGAAACCTTGTCAATCTTCAGGTGCCTCAAGAAGATACCTGGGCAGGGCAGGACCCAGGTAACCTATGAGAATGATGTTCACAGGTAATTTTGAATGAACAGCTCCCCTGACAAATGCAGCCTTGGATTCACTGATAACACCAAAAATCTAATTTACAGCATCCTTATTCTTTCCTTCCGAAAAAAACAACCCTGCAACAATTCTTTAAACAGTTTCTATCACACTGACAAAATTTGTCAAAGGAAGAAGTATAATGATAAAAAGCAATAAATAATTTTATGAGGCTACAGTAGCAGTATATACTATAAAAAGAGAAGAAAAAAAGATAAAAAATGTTCAGGATGCTTTCTGTTTGCTGTTAAAGCTCACACCATAATAAATATGCTGGTTTTTACAAGGCCACAGGACTCTTGGTTGCCTTTGATAAAAGCACAGCTTGAATGTTCCATAATCACTCTATCTCTCAAAACATTTCAGACCATGAGTAACTTATTAACCGCTTAACTCACAGTGGAAGTAAGGGAACTGTATGGTGGATGTTTCTTTTCCAATAATGTTGTAAGTATTTCCTGGTTCTCAGAAAGCAGTGCACAGAATGTACAGAGACACGGAGCCAGAAAAACATGCCTAACATTCTATTGCTGCACCACCCACTTATGTCAAACATTTAAAGCATAATGTGGCATCTGATACAAATGTGCATCTATCAAGACAGTCTCCTTACCCAAACAATTCCAATCAGTTAGACTGGGTTAGGGATATTTAAAGGTAAAGGGACCCCTGACCATTAGGTCCAGTCGCAGACGACTCTGGGGTTGTGGCACTCATCTTGCTTTACTGGCCGAGGGAGCCGGCGTACAGCTTGCGGGTCATGTGGCCAGCATGACTAAGCCGCTTCTGGCGAACCAGAGCAGCGCACGGAAATGCCATTTGCCTTCCCACCAGAGTGGTACCTATTTATCTACTTGCACTTTGATGTGCTTTCGAACTGCTAGGTGGCCAGGAGCAGGGACCGAGCAACAGGAGCTCACCCCGTCGCGAGGATTTGAACCGCCGACCTTCTGATCAGCAACTAAAGAAATAATAGGCCCAGTACCAATTCATTAAAAGTACCATGACAAATATATACTAGAAATAAATTATAGAAATATTTCTCTGACGATTTCTTCCCTTCTATTGACTTGATGGGCTGTTCGTTCCCAAATCCACAAAACAAAAGCAAATATGGTTTTGTTTTGGTTTTTTTCTTGACTATCAGATGTATAAAGATGCCTTACAGACTGACTGACTGACTGACTGACTGACTGACTCACTCACTCACTCACTCACTCACTCACTCACTGGGACATCAAGCTTACTTAGGTGCTTCCATGACAGACACAGGAATATCTATCAAGGGAGAATGATCAAGGCAGAACACTGATCCAACTAGCTCAATATTGTCTACCCCAGTGGAGCCTTACAGCAGGCATGTCCAAAGTCTGTTTCGGGGGTCTAATCCGGCCCACCGGTCGATTTAATCTGGCCCCGGTGGCAGTACATGTCCAGGGGTAAAATCCTAAAAAAAGGGTCAGCAACTTGAGTCCTAAGAAAAGCTCAACAACTTTGGGGTAAAATTGTAAAAAAGCTCAAGAACTTTGGGGTCAAATCCTTTAAAAAAGCTCAACAACTTCAATCCTTAAAAAAACTGGTCAGCCCTCACGCATGTTCACTTCATCAAATCTGGCCCACTTTGAAAAAAGTTTGGGCACCCCTGCCTTACAGATATGACAGACCACAACTCTTACCCTCCCCAATGATGGGTTGAGGCTGGTGGGAGAAGGAGTTCATCACTAGCAAGATCTGGAGAACACTCAGTGAAACTCCAGTGTTTCAAAAGGGTCCTTTCCAACCCTGGAGATGGGGTTGGAATTCAACTTGGGCTCTCCTGCATGCAATACACAAGCTCTACCATGGAACTATAATGACATTTCACATCAACTTTCATCCAGTGACACCCCACTTGTAAACAAAAAAAACCACCCCAACACCCACATATTACTCCCCTGCCTCAAGAAGCAAGCACTATGCTGATCTGCAGGGGGCAGCAGCAGGGGGGGGGGTGGACAGCTACAGTATTACCGGTATCTAACTTTTATGTGCCCCCAAACAATGCACCTTCAAAAGCCTCCTGTTATTGTCCGCTGTTTTCCAATATTTAATCTATGAAAGGCATCATCCAAAACAACAACAGCAGCAGTGTAACTTCACGTTTCAGCCTGGAAATGTTCAACAAGAGAGAGTATGCAAGACACCTGCAGCAGACAAACACCAGCCTTGTTTGCACAGATAAATCAAATTAAATCATGCCAAGATATGAATTATGAAATTGGTAAATGCAGCCTCTGGAAGATACACCCGGATACAGATCTTTCATTACTGTCTACTAGGTTATTCCAATAAAACCAATGGTGCATAGCCCAGTGTCCTCATGCTGCTCCGACAGCATGTATGAGCGATGTTTAACAGAGATGTCTCTAATCGTTTATTAATATGACCTGTTCAGAGTACCGTTGCATAAGATCAAGCGCTGATGACAATGAGAAGATCTCATACGCAGAAATAGCAAACTCATTCTTCAAGTGTGTAGACGCCACACACACACGTGAGGAAGATGTCAGCCGGCTAGAGGAGATGCAGAGCTTTGCAAAAGTAGAAAAAGAAACTTTAGAAAAACACCTCAATGGACCAAGGTCAGCCCCTGTTTTCTGTACTTGTCCCTGGTAAATCACTGTTCATATTTTGCTCCTATTAAATTTTGCGGGGATGCACTTTTAAAAATGTTGTCAGTGTACAGAGACATGTACTAGAAATGCAATTCTTTGGGTTTTCCCCTCCTTCCCTGTGGCTTTAAGACAGTTGAATGGGAGTAAAACTACATGTTCTTGAGGTAGCATGACTGTAAATAGGGCACACTTGAAGAAGAGAACTAGTGACAGAAAGGGGAGGAGCTTAGTCCTCCATATATTTAATGATTCTCTTCTGCAAATGTCCCCATCCACTATGCCCTCCAGGGCTTGGCTCCAGGACCAGTTCCAGGACCTGGCTAGAGGGGGGAAAATTGGTCAACAGAACATTTTCAGGGAAGAATCAGCTGGTGTGGAAAAAACCCCCAAAGGTGCCTTGCACCAGTTCAAGATATCCACCAATAGATCCCAATGTGATTCTCTCCATTCTACAGATTTATGATATCAAAACTGAAAGCGTTGTATTTTACACTGTTTACCCTGCTTGGGCAGGGACCTGCCCTCTTTTACTCTGTAAAAAGTGCCACACAGATTGATGGCACAACAATAACAATGCAAAGCCTGTTTGGTTGTCATGTAGGATAAAGACAAGAAAGCATTTACCTGTACTGAGCAAAATTTTGCAACACTGAGGCGTCTGAATTTTGAGCAGGCAGTCTTCGTCAGCACAGGTAGTCCAGCACCATGCCAGAACTTTGCTACTTGCCATAAAACAAAGCCTAACTGAATGTACTTCGCAAATTACATCTTTAAATGTAACATACAAGGCCACAGTCTGAGATTAAATGGCTTGGTGGTGGCCACCATTGGGGAACTGAACATATAAGATATTCCTGTCTTATTTCCATCAGCACTTGCATGCCTGAATCCATTGGATTGCCCATGTGACAAAACTCAGTTTTTCAAAGTGTTAAGACCTGCACTTCATGCCTATCCAGAATCTGCAGCAAATCAAAGTCTAATTTTAAATGAGAATTAAATTGTTTTGACTTCCCAGGAGACAGGCATGAATTCAGGTATTCAGCAAAATATGAAGAGACTTGCCCTTTCCGGAAGACCATTTATTCGATGATTATGTGAATGAAGTTTCAGTGTTATGATGAGGTTAGGTAGGGGGAATGGCCAGTGTTAAAAAAAAGGATTTGTGCTGATGTTATGGAAAGATCATTGTCGCTCTTTCGTCCAACAGAGCCCCAGCTGTGGTCAGTGTGAGCTGGAGCCAACAAAGGCAACAAAGCCCATTGTGCTGAGATCATTAGAAATTCACAAGGACTGCCACAGCAGGAGAAACTCAGGCAGAGTAAAGAGGGAACAGTGTTGCTGTAAACACAGTTACGAAAGAATTACATAAAGGTCTTAGGACAATGTGAAACTACAGTCCATGCTTTGGTTATACAGATGCAACTACCTTATGCAGAGTCAGGTCTTTGATCTATCTAGCCCAGCACTGGCTTCTCAAACTGGCAACCTCTGTCCAAGGTCAAAGATGGATCTCCCCAGCCATTGCACCAGACACCATTTTAGCTGGAGATGCCAGAGATTGAATCTGGTACTTAATGTTGCTGCCACCTTGAGATCTTAAAAACATGACTAGGCTAGTTTAATGTGTCAAGCTAACAAAAGGCAGCTTACAGAGCAATACAAAAATACAAATTTGAGTTGTAAAGTAATAAAATAAGTAATAAAAGCAGACACTATAGAAACTGCGTTTTTAAACAAAAACCGCCAGCAATTATGTATGTATAAACCCTGTTTCAGCAGGTCCATCAGCCCCAAAGGAGCACCATAGCAGAGGAAAAGTAGGCTATAAACTAAATCTCATTAAAAAATAAGTTATGAATGCAAAGACTACACTCTGCCACTGAACTGTGGCCTACCCCCAAGCACAGAACTATGCGTAATCAATACGCTGTGCCAAAAACACATGTAAGGGAGGGTGAATGTGTGGCTTGGTTAAAGGTCTGAAATAAATCAAGCTACAATTTCAGTTTATTCTGGAATAGATTATGTATTTTTCATGAATGGTCTTAACTACAGTATTGCCCAAAATGCTCAAAAGGGCAGCAACAGTTACAGATTCCAGTGGTTTCTTTTTTTATACAGGAGTTCTAATATACGCACCCATCAGAAAAGACACTCATTGCATTCTTCTATTACTCTAAACCAGGCACCCCCAAACTGCGGCCCTCCAGATGTTTTGGCCTACAACTCCCATGATCCCTAGCTAACAGGACCAGTGGTCGGGGAAGATGGGAATTGTAGTCCAAAACATCTGGAGGGCCAAAGTTTGGGGATGCCTGCTCTAAACCAACAAGCCATAAGGAATCCATACCCTCCAACTATCAGGATGCTGGGAATCTCAGAAATCATGGGACTCTTGGCTGTGGAGCAGCTATGAAAACTTGGTTTTTGATTACTTATGTCTCCTAGATTTGGTGTATGTTTTCCCCTACCTTGAATAAACAGGTTCAACTAATCCTACCAATGATGATAAAAGTCTTCCTGACAAGTTCCTTATGCTCAGCCTTGATTATATGTAAATAAGTTCTTCTGTTGAAGCCTTATCAGTTAGCAGTTCCAGTTGCTTCTTGACTTTAATAGCCTCTGATAAAGCAAAACCACTTTGGTGTTCCTGTGAAGCTGGAGCTGCGATTCAAACGCTCATGTGGCACTTTCTTGATAAACAAGGGAGATAAGAATCCTTTGCAGGTCAGAGGTGATCTAGAAGGTACCAGAACTAGCCAAGCCAAGCCTCATATGATATTTGACATTCCACTGTAGTTTCCTATTAATCTGATAGTGTGTTCTAGTTTTGTTAGTGACACCCCCCCCATTCCAGTCTAAGGGATATCTGATCTATAATATGCTAACTCTGTCATTTCCTAACTTCCAGTTTTGCTCTGGTTTTGGCCTCATTTTATAAAACTAGGCTAGGAGGACATACATTTTGGTTAAAGATATATTATTTCTGCAGCTCTTGCTTGCTGTTAGAAGGTTCACTATTAGCACTCTGCACATTAACCATGTCAATGGATCTTTCACAAATACATTTTTAGTTGTCTTGCTGTCATTTTCAGGGTTGGTGATGCTTCATGGAGATGTCAAAGCAATAATCTAAAGCTCTGGGCATGTTCCAACCCAAGCTAGCCACTACAAACCTTTGATTTTATGAAAATCCATGGGATTATCTAAGGCTGCAATAATATGGTTCCTTAAAGGGCACCCTAGGGGCATAGCATCTCTTCCTTTCTGAGGTTGGAAAGAGAGGTCTACCCTTAGAAAGGGAGACTGGATGCTGGATGCCTTCTGCATGAGGCTGAGGAAAGGTTCACAGCCAGTTTCTTTTCAATGTCAACACACTGCCATCAGAGATTATGAAGAAGAGGTCTTTGGCCCAGTATACCTGAAGGAGCGTCTCCACCCCCAGCGTTCAGCCCAGACACTGAGGTCCAGCTCTGAGGGCCTTCTGGCGGTTCCCTCACTGTGAGAAGTGAGGTTATAGGGAACCAGGCAGAGGGCCTTTTCGGAAGTGGTGCCCGCCCTGTGGAACGCCCTCTCACCAGATGTCAAGGAAATAAACAACTATCTGACTTTTAGAAGACATCTGAAGGCAGCCCTGTTTAGGGAAGTTTTTAATGTTTGATGTTTTATTTTGTTTTTAATATCCTGCTGGAAGCCACCCAGAGTGGCTGGGGAGGCCTTGCCAGATGGGTGGGGTATAAGTAATAAAGTATTATTATTATTATTATTATTATTATTATTATTATTATTATTATTATTTGAGAGACATCTAGGGACAACCTTCCAGTTCCCGGAATGGGAGACAAACTGCATGGGTTTGGAGTTGCCATAGTGTATTTCCCTCCCATTGATACCAATGGATGGAAACAGGGTTCTTTTAGGACAAGGGACAGAACAGGTAACCAAAAGAAGAAGAAAAGTTTCTTACCACCACTACCTTTTGCCCTGCTGGAGTGAAGCTAGCAAAACATAGGAAAAGGTGGCCCATTTGCCTTTGGTTCTCCACCAACCCTCTTTTGGACTGCTTAACTTTGACTTGACATTCACTTTATTTTCAGAGCAGTGTCCTGGGCTTTATGAATCTTGCTTGTTTACCTAGGACAGGTGATTCACACATGCCATTGTACTGTGATATTTCAATACTATTCAGTTAATTTTAATGGAACTCAGTTTTGCAAATATTTAGATGCTTAGCATCTCTACGTTCATGTGATGGCAGGTTGGTCCAGCAATGGCTATGAGTCACGTTCACTAAACGGGACTGCAAAAATATAAAGCCTAACTTGACTTTCAGGGCACACTTCCCTCATAAGCAGTTTACAAAAATGGTTTCAAAACACATAAAAACATCACATGCATAGCCCAGAGATACAGCGATTTGCTTTTTCAATCATGAATTCAAGCAGCAGCAGGAGCAGAGAAAATTAAGCATAGCACATTAACCAAATGTGAAGTAGGATGAAAACGCCCCCAGAATTATCTTCAAAACTGGCAGTGGTGAGACTGTATATACATTCCTAGGGAGGAGATACTAAAGGCCTGATGACATGACTGAAAAGGCCCTGTTGCTGATATTGATCAACCTAACAGCTCTTACTGGTGTCCATTGCTATACAGTACTGTGTTTTTAATATTCAGTTGGGAGCCGCCCAGAGTGGCTGGGGAAACCCAGCCAGATGGGCGGGGTATAAATAAATTATTATTATTATTATTGTTGTTGTTGTTGTTGTTGTTGTTGTTGTTATTGTTATTAATTATTATTGCCTCATCTGAGATCCAGTACTGGAAGGGTGTCTGGCTAAGAGGAGTATAGAGAAATCAAGAACAACAAACCACCATTGCACATAGTATGGGCCCTGTTCAGGAGAAGTAATCAGAAGTACAGATCAGTACATCTGGAAAGCAATTTATGGGCAGTTGATAGCAGTCTTTAACTTGCACTTCCAACAGCTATGGATAATAAAGCTGTTACTCACTTTTCTGCCATAAAAATTATCTAGGTGAGATAATAATTCATTTCCACTGAATAATGCAGCTGAATTTACTGTCCTGTCATCACTTTTATTATCCCACTCATCGTCCATGTTATCAAAGTACTTGAGGGTGGTTTTTGCTTTGTTTTTAAAAGAGACTTTTCTTATACAGGACAGCGGCATAAACTGCATCCTAAGAGTTTAGTCGGTGGTTGTTAGTGTTGCAACTCAGGCCAGAAGGCCAGAGGTTCCATGCAGCCACCAACACTTTTTAGCAACTAAATAACAATTGTTTTCTTGTTTGATTTGGCTGGGCTTTGAGGAAGTGTACTAGCTTTGCAGCATGCCAGGAACTCAAGGTAAATAAAAAACAGAACACTCCAGATAGAGTTATGGTGTGAACAGGGAACAAACAAATCAAAACAGAAGAAGGCGGATACAAAAGGTGACAAGAGTTGATGACTGGAACACACATGGACTCTGATGAGACAGGACAACATAACTCACAATAGAAGTGGCTGGTTAGGTGTGGTGGGGGCCCCCTCTTGGCTTCCGCTTACCAAGAGGAGGAGGGAAGAGGAGCAGGGGGCAGCATGGTGCAGTGCCTGATGGCAGGAGCATGGGATTTGCTGCACATCCAGGCACCAGACTCTGCTGCATTTCTCTGCCCCTCTCCCTCTCAGCAAGCAGCAGCATCCTGCCATGTTAGGAAGACAAGAGAGCAATGGTGTCCACACTGGCTCACCAGCCACTACTGCTTTGCACGCAGAAGGTTTTATTTAAATCAAAGCTCTAGCTCTCAACTCTGTGCTTGTTCTGAAAGGCCACATTGGTCTAGCAGTCAGGCTGCAAACCATGGAAAATCACATCCCAAGGCTGTTGCTGAACTTATAGATTATTCCGAATGCTGGACAGACTGACAGTGCCATCAGAAGTCCCACTGTGCTCTGTGGGGCTTACTCTCTAGTAAATGTTTTCTTGGGGGGGGGGCTGAAGCCTGCTTTCCCTTGTTTTCTGTGTCCCTACTTTTCCCCTTAACCTTTTATTTACAGTGGTAACAGAAGAAGAAAAAATTTTTTTTATTATTATACATTATTATTATACATTATTATTAATCTTTCCCTGATGTTGGGAAAGATTGAGGGCACTAGGAGAAGGGGACGACAGAGGACAAGATGGTTGGACAGTGTTCTCGAAGCTACGGACATGAGTTTGACCAAACTGCGGGAGGCAGTGCAAGACAGGAGTGCCTGGCGTGCTCTGGTCCATGGGGTCACGAAGAGTTGGACACGACTAAACAACTAGACAACAACATTATTATACATACATCATACATCATTTCATTTGTATGCCATCTTTCCATAGTTCAAATTATGTTCAAGGCGGCTGAAAACAAGAACAAATTATATAATTACAAAACACGAACAAATTATATAATTACAAACCTAACAAAGGTAATCATAAACAATACATAACATTTCAAAAAGTATACGGCCACATTTAACCTATCTACAATATTCCACCCCTAATTGTGAAAGATGTGCTTTAAATGATACCTGCAGTCTCTTTCAAAATTTCATCTGGAATATTATTGGTTCCTGTTGCACTATTCCTTCTCAGCTCCTCCTGAAAGAAATTCCAGCCTAAGAATGCAATGGTCCTCTCTCATCCTTTTTCGCACCTGTCCCATTCAATCAACAGCATGGACAAATTAGCAGCAGGGATGTGGAAAGATAGGATGTGAAAGCTGACATACATTCAAATTTAACAACAACAACAACAACAACAACAACAACAACAACAACAACAACAACAACAACAACTTTAATCATCTGGTGTATTTTGGTCACAGTGAACATACACATCTACAATCAATGTACCCCTCAGTGTGATCTGTCTTACAAAAATAAAAACAGTACAGAATTGGTAACAAAGTGAATTGTTCTGGGTAAGTGCAGGTGCCTGAGGGCACTGGCAGTTCATACATCAGCAGTACCTCCATGAATATTTTACATGCCTGTCTACTTTGCCATTCAGTAAAAATGATAGGGCTATCTTAGCAGTTGCCACCCAAAGCCACATTGCTTTTGCAATGGAGTCTGGAGCACCCAGGACATTTGGCTATCCCCATGTTTGCCTGCAGCATGCTGTTTACCTGGATGATCCTTGTATTAATGTTAAAATGGAACCACATGGAGGGTGGTATTCAACTAAGTGTAACTCAAAATAGGCCTATTAAAATTAATGGACTTCATCATGTCTATTAATTTCAATAGATCTAGTCTGAGTAAAATTTAGTTGAATACTGCCCAAGGATTTATTTTTTGAAAAGCGCTTCTCAAATATTGTGGAAGCTCTCACTCTCATTTCTATCATTTGCTGGGATTTTTGCCAGTATAGCCTAGCTCAATAGTGATTTTCTGAAGTGCCCTTCAGAATGTGCTTAGGAATATCTGTTTGCAAAAGTAACATGTTGTCCCATCCTTACAGGCAAGAGCTGTCACATTAAATTCCAGTTCAATTTCACATAATATACTGCTCATAAATGACTGCTTGATGGGGGAAACAGCCACCAATGATTAACTTCCAACAATGCAAAGATCGGAGGAAGAAATAGCAGAGTTTTTAATGTTGCTCTTAAATAAAATCACGAGCAAGAATGCAAGTAGTTCAATATAAAATTACGTCACATTTTGAGATCTATTTGAGTTAATAGTTCAGGGGTACCACCCCTCCTGCTTTTTCAAATTCCATATCAAGCCATTTATCGGCAAGAAAGTGGAGTTCGCATTTTTAGAATATGAAGTGAACAGAGTGGTGGGAAACGAATGTGCAGGCAACTTTCGGAGCTATTGGTAGGCCTAATGATAAATATAGGCAATTTCATGCAAATGCAGGAATTTGCTTGGAAGTTGCTCCTCTCGGTAATTTACAACAACCTTCTTTAGAAGCACAGATGGGGAAGTGTCAACAGCAGCAATTTCTGGCGACCTCTTCCTTTGCAGCTGTGTGGGTCACTTCTTCAATTGCTAGTAAAACCCCAGGAACAAATTAATGTACCGTCAGATGGGATGAAAAATAAGGCACTGGATCTACATGAAGGACAAAAAGGAAGTAAAATATGTTTAACGGTTTTAAGGTCAAACTAGGTGGCGTGATGACAGCTATGGGGGGCCCTGCAAATATTTTCCTTTGTGGCCATGTGTACGCGTGGTGTCGTGAAATCGTGTCCTCCCTCAAAGAGGGCACGTGTTGCAGTGAGACCTGGCAGCTGAACCCTGTGTTGTGGGTGGGTGTGATTGGAAAGCCACAACACCCTATTGGTAGGTCCCTTGATGCTGGGTTGAATCAGACCAATGGGACACTAGCTAAACGGATCAAGGGACCTATATATGCCCATGTACGTGACTCAGAGCTTCCTCTTTTGGTCTGTGCATCGGAACACCCACCCACCTCTACTTACTTTTAGCGCTTGCACACTTGACCTTACTATGGTGTTGTGTGTCATCTGTCGTTGGGACAGAGGCATGGCAGGAATTTTCCCCACTTGGCTGATTGGCTGCTGCTATTTGGGTTTTGCCTGCCACGTAGCAAATCGTCGCAACTTGTAAGGTTGCGGATAGGCTCTGGTTCAGGTGATAGGGATGGGGGAATGCTCTAGCCATCCCTATGTGAAGGGTATTCCGTTAAAGGAATCCAGGGACTCAAATGGTTTGGTCAACCCTGAGAGGGGTTGTGCCCGTGCCCGAGTGCAGGGGGACATCTGGGTGGTGGACATAGCATGTCCCTGGCTTTCCACCATTCCAGGTGTTCACCCTAGGCTGACCTATGATGGTGCCCTGGGTCAGCACTACCTGCAACGGTGCCGGGAGCTAGTCAAACCAGAGCCTATGCAACCACTCACCTGATGTAATCCATAAATTTGTGGCCTGAATTCTGCCAAAAACCAAACCAAAATTTGAGTCTTGTCTGAATTTATTTATAGGGGTTTAAAGGTCTAAACACGCAAATAAAAAAATAGTTCGATTCATACCCAGAAATGGCAGGAAAGAACTGGAGAATCTTTACTGCTCGCAAGGAGACCCTTCACGGAGCCTGAAGAATATGCTTGAGCCCTAGGTAAGAGGTGGGTGGACTCCAAAGAAGGTTAGGCTGCCCAACTCCTGTTGAAACCCAGGTAAAAGCAGCACCAACTTCAGTATTTAATTCCTGCTGAGTTCAGGGAGGGTGTGTAACATGCGCTGGATTGTGCTTAGTGCGGTGTAATTTTGTTTATAACAAAGGTTTGCAGCAGCTTTAAGAAATGAATTCCTGCTTAGGAATTTCTGACTATGCAGCCAGCGAATTTGCTGAAGCTAGCAAAGCTGCAGGCTTAACTGTGTTGCAAGAATTCTGTATTCTGTTTGTACTGTGTTAATTTATTCTTTCTGGTCTTCAGTGAAGTTATAATGCAAAGGAGTTATAAGCAAACAAGGGCAATTGGGGTGGTTAATGAAAGCTAAAGCATAGCACCCAGATGGTGTCTCACTAAAACATCCCAGTGAAGATGGGAAGGTAACAGAATGTATCTGCCTCTCCCAGGAATTGGATCCCCAGGCTGCAGGCATTGAGTTTCCACAGTTAACTTGGGCTACTTGGTTGTTACAGCTAGCATTTTTTTTTTTGCTGCCTCCAGAGCAGCTGGAGTGCAAAATAAGAAGGAATGCACACCATAAAAAAAAAATCAGGACATATTGAATGGCATAAATTAGTTAATGGAAAACTAGAAATGGCAGCAGTACAACCTATCTGTTAGGATGCAGTTACAGCTGATTTCCTATAAAGCAGTGGGGGAGGGGAGGGGGTGACCCAAAGCATAGCATGGAAAGGCAAAGGAAGCCGCTGAATCAATCTTGCACGCATGTCCGCCACACTTTGATGCCCAGCGAGGGTTACGAGGCTGTGTACATCCCGCAAAAAAAGAAAAAAAAGAATCCCGGGAATTGTAGTTTACCCCTCACAGAATTATAGTTCCCAGCACCCTTAACAAAATACAGTTCCCAATGTTTGGGGGAGGAAGTGCTTTAACTGTATGGTATATATGCAGCCTAAGAGAGCAATCTCAACCATATCTACCAAACAGTAAATCCTGTTGAAATCGGTGAGACGTACACTCAGGTCAGTGGGTGAGGATTGCAGCCTAATTCACAAGAGACTGGATAAAAGTTGCTTTGGGGAGGGAGGCTAGAGAGGGGAAAGATTCTTTTTCTGTGCCCCTACCATTTTGTCAACCTTTCATTTCTAAAAGTTTTTCTTTATTTTTATTTTTATTTTTTTATTTTAGGCCGTGCGCCTCCACTTCACACCATATAACACTGGTCCTGAAAGATCTTCATTGGCTCCCAGTACGCGTCCGAACACAGTTCAAAGAGTTGATGCTGACCTTTAAAGCCCTAAACAGTCTCAGCCTAGTATTGTATACCTGAAGGAATGTCTTCACCCCCATTGTTCTGCCCGGACACTGAGGTCCACTGCGAGAAGCCAAGTTACAGGGAACCAAGCCGAGGGCCTTCTCGGTACCCGCCCTGTGGAACGCCCTCCCATCAGATGTCAAATAAATAAACAACTACCGTGTTTCTCACATTTTAAGACATGTCTTATATTTATTTTTTCTCCAAAAAAACACCCCGAGGCTTATTTTCAGGGGATGTCTTATTTTTTTGTTAAGCTTTTTAATTTTTTACCGGTATTAAGCTTTCAGAGAGTTTTGCTGGGTCGGGCTCGGTGCGGCGTGCGCTGCTGCCCTTGTCGGCTCCCGCTGGGTCGGGACTCGGCGCTGTGACATCAGCAAGGCCGCGAGGGCGGTACTGTCACCTGGGCAGCCCGGGATCTCCATACACGTGGCCCACTCAAGACATTAAAAACAGCAGCAGCTGGAGGGGCTTTGCCCAGCCACTACTTTTAAAACTCACAGGGCAGCGCTAAACCAGAACGGGGTGCCTATCTCGGGGTGGCTTTCTCCCCCTCCCAGGCTCCTACCTTCGCATCTCCTTCGGCGCTGTTGCTTTTTGCACGCAAACCAAGCTCCGCAGTCCTGGGTGGGGGCGGACTCAAAAGCAGAGCCAACAAACCAGCACCAGAGCTTCAAGCCGGCGCTCTCTCTATGGCACAAGCATAGAGGCTGCTGCCCCATCGGAGCCTAGAGCGGATTGGTCAAACTCCGCTTCCGGGTTGCGTTTCCTTACCGTAGAAACCCGAGGCGCGGCGACCCGGAAGTGCTTGCGGGACCAGTTCCGGGTCGCCGCGCCATGGCTGCGCTGGGAGCGTCGGGGTGCCTGCAGGGCGGGAGGGTCGCTGTGGCTTCACTGCTTCTGAGGCAGCACCCGCAGGGACGCTGCGCCGCGTGGGGATGGCGGGGCCTCCCGCTGGACCCGGCAAAGACAGCAGCGCGTGCTGCGCCGAGCCCCGACTCAGCGGGACCCGGCAAAGACAGCAGCGTGCACTGCGCGGAGTCCCGACTGAGCGGGACCCGGGAGAGACAGCAGTGCTCGGCGAGGTGCGCGCTGCAGAAGCGCCATGCAGGCCTGCTCCCACCACTAACACTATGGTACCCCAGCATGTCTTATTTTGGGGGGATGCCTTATATTTTATTGCCTCCAGAAAATCGTGCCATGTCTTATTTTATAGGCACGTCTTAAAATATGAGAAACACGGTATCTGACTTTTAGAAGACATCTGAAGGCAGCCCTGTTTAGGGAAGTTTTTAATCTATGAAATTTTATTCTGTTTAATAGTCTGTTGGGAGCTGCCCAGAGTGGCTGGGGAAATAATTGTTGTTGTTGTTGTTGCTGTTGTTGTTGTTGTTATTTTCCCTCCCTACACCTTACATATTTTTAAGTGGTGTTGTACAATGTAGGAAAACTATATACACAGACATACAGACACTACAAACATACACACCTATACTCCATTCTCAGAGCTTCTCTTTGAACCGCTCCTAATTTGTCAGCATGCTTCTTGGCATATGATGCTAAGAACAGTAAACGATGTCCTTTCACAACAGAGCTGAGCAGTTTAACAAGTTCCCAAATATTTTACAAGATGCTTTGGCCCATCTGAAAAGACATTGGCCTTTCAGGCCATACTCTTGAATTATTTTCAGCTACTTATTCAGTAACAGCACTGCTGCCTAGCCTCTCCCTCTCTCCCCGCTCTACGTAAGTGTGCATCTTAGGGTAAGCACTAGATAAAAGAGAATATTGGTCCTATGTAGCTGAAAGCGAGAGAATGCCTTCGATTTGAAATTCAAGAAAACTTGAGGTTGAGCAAGTCTGGTAAATTTATAAGCAACACTTTCATGTATTTTTTTTCTAGCGAAAAGAGTGGATCACTGCCATCATCTGTGCTCTAGGGCAATGTTCAAACAAGTATTCATGATGCAGCAGTTTCATTGCTTCATGCCCTGAGCTTTTATGCTGTGGCCCAGTATTTGCAACTT
Source organism: Zootoca vivipara (assembly GCF_965207765.1). Lineage (NCBI taxonomy): Eukaryota > Metazoa > Chordata > Lepidosauria > Squamata > Lacertidae > Zootoca > Zootoca vivipara. The sequence continues at coordinate 57,753,281 of NC_142586.1, forward strand.
GGGGAAGTTTAAGGGAAACCTTTGACCCTGCAATGATTCAAAGACACCTTGCCAAGAGCTCTTTCTGTTTCCTTGTCTTTTCTGTCAGCTTGCACCTCTTACCTCTATCTATTCCTGGGCTGTGGCCTCTCCCTCTCTACGAAGTAGAACTGCAGTATATTTATTAATTAATTTAGACAACTTTTGGGGGATACTAAAGGTTTTAAATAATTAAAAATAAGTTTTGATTGATGGAATAGATACCCTGATGTACTGGGTAGAATGTATTTTAAAGGTGTTTGTAATAGAAGTACTTATAAAAATTGGCACATGAAACTAAGACTTCCTCCCCTCTCCTACAAACAGGAAGACCTGCCTCGTCTTTGATGATGTGTGTGTGCTATGACACATTCTTGCATAGTCTAAAAACAGTCTGCTTTTTGCTTCAGAACTATTATTTTTGCTCATGTACAAGTGTGTATGAATCAGCTAAGATTTCTGCAATCCTATTATCATTCTAATCCTAACTTTTCTAGGCCTGCTATCAAGCCACTTCAAGTTCTTCCTTCAAGCCTTGCAACAGGCTACACCCATGGATTTGCCATAGACCACATTCTTTGCGTGCCAGAGACCCCAGTTTAACCCCCTGGCATCTCCAGATAGGACTGTCTGAAATTCTGGAGACTGTCAGTTTGTATAGACAATACTGAGCTTGATGTGACCAAGGGTCTGTCTTGATATAAGACAGCTTCCTATGTCCCTCTGTTATGATAACATGCAGAAGTGAGCCTAGGGCTTTGGGCTACACAGTCCTTCCTCCATCTGAAGAGAGAACATGAAAAGCATCTACAGTGGACGCTCGGGTTGCGAACATGATCCATGCAGGAGGTACGTTTGCAACCCAGATCATTAGTGCAGACTTTATTGGGTTGAATGGACTCAGTATGAGGCTGCTTCCTATTTTCTACGTTCTATTAAGAATGAGAGATTAAGCACAGAGACTATTCCAAAACAGTTTGTCTCACTGCTGATATAAAGGAGGCGATTTTCTTATTTCTTTTGGGTAAGGGTTCAAAGTAGATAGCCAGCTCTAATTCAAAGGAAGCCTCGCAGCTGAAATCGCTGCAGAATGCTTCATTCATTCATTATTGATAAGCATAGAACCAGTACAGCTGGAAAATAAAATATAGCTTTCTTTGTTCAAAAGAAAGAAGCTTCAAGTTTTCTAAGAGCTAGCATTCATGTAAGTTGCCAAGTGCATCTTAGGCTGTACAGAGACTTTAGCTTTTCAGAGACTGGAAGGTGATGTGATAGAGCCTTTGTTGCCTGTGAAACAAACTTTTTATCAGCGCTTTACAGTGTCTGGATGTATAGGTTGGGCAGGCTTTCTAAAGCGTGTCTCAATTCACTCTTAACTCTCTCCTTTTGCACATTTATTTATATGCCACACTTCCTCAAAAATTGATTTCAAGATCGTTCACAATAATGCAACTTAAAAGATACCATAGCCAATAAAGTCATAAAACACACAGATAGCAGCAGTAGATAATTTATTATTATTATTTTAATTTTAATTTTATTGTCACTGTACCACTTGTTTACAGGGGGATTAAATGAGCCCCCCACAATCTCGACAGTCCGTGTGCTGTCGAATGACCACCAACCCCGTACGTCAGCTGCAGTGTTGTTGTCTTCCATTCAGCAGCCTCATGGCCCATGCATAAAAACAGAGATAAACTATACCTAAAATGTATGGGTGAATTAAAAGTATTTTTGCCTGATACCTTAAAGGTAACAGTGGTGGTGCCTATCAAAACACCTCAGAGAGGGTCTTCCATACTGTATCCGAAGAAGTGTGCATGCACACAAAAGCCCATACCAATGACAAACTTAGTTGGTCTCTAAGGTGCTACTGGAAGAAATATTTTTTAAAAATTTAGTTCCATACCTGGAGTGTCACTGCCAAGGAAAAATACCCCATTCCGTTTTCCTCTATTTGATTCTCTGCCTGTGGATAGATGACGGGTTTGGGATCTACAAAATCCATGTGATTGCAAAAATTGCATGCATTGAATACAGAACTGCTCCAAGCACAATAGAGAGGGAGTGAGGATTCAAAGCTAAAAGGAAAAGACACATGTCTGAGGCATAGCTGCCAAGTTATCCCTTTTTTAAAGGGATTTTCCCTTATGCTGAATAGGCTTCCTCGTGAGAAAAGGGAAAACTTGGCAGCTATGGTCTGAGGAGCGCACAGCCCTCATCACCACCTGTGGCCTGCCTCCCTGCATCCCCTCTTTAGTCTCTAAGCAAATTTCTTCCAGCTGTGGCTCCAATATCCTGCCTGGGGCGGGGAGTGTTTGGAGAAAGGAGCTGCAGAGAAGTAAATCAGGAATAATAATAATAATAATAATTTATTAATTATACCCTGCCCATCTGGCCAGGTTCCCCCAGCCACTATGGGCGGCCTCCAACAAAATATTAAAATACAGAAATCCATCAAACATTAAAAGCTTCCCTAAACAGGGCTGCCTTAAGATGCCTTCTAAAGGTCTGGTAATTGTTGTTCTCTTTGACCTCTGGTGGGAGGCCATTCCACAGGGTGGGTGCCACTACCGAGAAGGCCCTCTGCCTGGTTCCCTGTAACTTGGCTTCTCATAGCGTGGGAACCGCCAGAAGGCCCTCAGCGCTGGACCTCAGTGTCCGGATAGAATGATGGGTGTGGAGACGCTCCTTCAGGTATACTGGACAGAGGCCGTATGCCCATTTTGTCTTTTAAGGTAAGCATCTACCGACCTCTGAGCATCTATATCTGTACAAGGAATGAGGCAATAACCCACCACTCAGGCCTGTTGAGAGGGGTGATTGAAGTGGATCATAAAGTACTTTGTCAATTAAATGATTATTATCTTTACATATGAAACAACAGTAGGTAATGGAATGCTTCTCTTTTGAATATCCCTTATATTTAGCACAATGCTCAACATGGTATATGGTTACCCGATAGCCAAATGGCACCAGCAATTTGCTGTGTTGTGTTTAAAGTAGCATGTTGTGTTGAAGATGCAGCTTGCAACAGGCATATGCCCTTCAGTTCACCTCTTGGGGAGCTCAGATCCTCTCTTCTCTGAGCAACATGCAAAATCTGCCGCACTGGCAGCTCAGGTCAAAAATGACAGCTGCTTCTGAGGCTGTCACACATGGATCAGCTACACACGGGTGCTCTGCCTGAAGCTGCTTTGCCACCTCCCCACCCCCATCCCCCGCCGTCTTAGATGATGGTTTTTTTTTTTCCATTGACCCATTTCTTTTGATTCAGAAAATCTGCTTGCTCTGAGTCTGAGTGGGAGAAGCTTAGCTTATGTAAATCCGCTGACAGGTCTGGGTGCAGGCTTACAGGAAGGTCTTTCTCTGGCAGTTCATTCGTGGCCTGAACACGCAAATGGAAGGATCGGATCTCCTTTGCAGTTAGAGGTATCACGAAGGGGGATGTCAGAGAGAAAACCATAAGCATGGGCAAAGCTCTGTTCTGGGCAGGGATGGGATTCATTCTTCTGCATCTGTTTGTCTTTTGATTGCTTTGCCGTTACTCAAATTCTGTCTACCAAAGGTTGCATTTCTTTAAATTGGTATGCTCCTGGCCGGGGCTGGTGGTTTGTGCACACAACACTGTTGTTTTCCATTCCTCTGGCAGTGTTCTGATCATCACTTACATAATGGGCATCACCAGTGCTTTTTTACTTTTTCCTTTAAAAAAAATGTTTAGGGGTACTCTCATTTTCCTACTCATATTGAAATATTGCCCCTTAATGAGGCCTTAGATTCACAAAAAGTTTAAGGGTATGCGTACCCCTGCGTACCCCCAGGGGAAAAAAGCACTGGGCATCACTATTTACAGCAGGCATCCCCAACTTCGGCCCTCCAGATGTTTTAGACTACAATTCCCATCTTCCCTGACCACTGGTCCTGTTAGCTAGGGATCATGGGAGTTGTAGGCCAAAACATCTGGAGGGCCGCAGTTTGGAGGTGCCTGATTTACAGTATAGCTAGTGTTATTGATTACCCATCATCAAGCAGCTATTGTCATTTGTGGTAGCAATATTGTGATTCGTTTCTTTGCATATTCATATGATAATGTGTCATTATCATGCATTTTTGAAAGAAGAAGAAGCCCAAAGAAATCAATAGTTGTGGAACAGAGAATTGGATGCACTTTTGTTATAACAACATATAGAAATAACAAATTTTATTAAACTGTTTGTTTAAATATAATTGTTTGGCTGGGGATAGAGACAGAATGCCGTATGCAAACTTCAGAAGTGATGGGACCTCTTTATTAGCAAGGTCTGTTTTTTTCCCCTGGGGTGGGAAATAAAACAAATCATGGTCTGTGTGTGAATAACACAGACCATTGGGTGAAAAAACCCCATTGTAACAAACAACAGCAATTCCAACCAGCACCTTCCATTTCCTTTCTTCTTTCAAAGCTGCGAATGGCCACATGCAGAAGGAAAGTTGGCAATTGCTGCAAAATTCAGAGACAGCTGCAGTAGTTTAACAATTTACCTAAATTTTGGATTTTGTCAAATCATTGAAATTATGGGATTTCTTACTTATTCAGAAGTAAGTCCCAAAGAGTGCGTTCTTAGATAAGGATTGCATCAGTAGTCTAGATCCCAAAATCCCCATACAATTAATTTAAGAATTTAGTTGTGCTACAGAACTGCTGTTAACTGCCTCTTTCAGCTGTGGTTAAGTAGCAGGGGGTCGGTGATGACCAACAGTTGCTTTAAGTTTTGCTGAGTAATTGCAATGTGTTCTTATTTATTTATTTATTTTAAAGCTGGGACCAGATGTTCTCTTGCTCATGCCCTGTACTTGGCTTCTATGACATTCACCATATGGTGCAATGTTAATGGGCCTAATGTTAAGTAACAGTTGGCTGGTATTCAGTTTGAGAATGCTGCTAGATAATTCTGCAGCAGGTGTCCTGTACATGTGAAGCAGAATGATGTTTCTCCATGCATCAGGAAGATTATGTCTATACCTGTGTCTATAGAGAGACTGGAACAGTGAAGAGGGGCAGAGATATCACAATTATGAAATGGGGTCAAGCTATTTCCACCCATATTTGATTTGCTGCTTTTTATGCATTTCCTTTCTGACCACTGGGAACCTGCTTTCTTCTAGGGCCAACACAAGGACATGAAGAGTTTAATGTAATATGCTGACATGGCATAGCACTGGCAGCCCATGTCTGGGCTCAAGCCAACTCTGGTAATAAGAAACTGCCTTATAAGAAGAGCCTGCTGGATCAGGCCAATGACCCATCTAGTCCTGCTTCCTGTTCTCTCAGTGGCAAACCAGTTGCCCATGGGAAGCCTGCAAGCAGGATTTGTGAACAAGAGCCATCTCCCCTCCTGCATTTCCCAGCAAATGATAATCAGAAGCATTCTCTATCTGACTTCAGAAGCCCCTACAGTCCATGGAGGAGCATAGCTTCCATCATGGATAGACTAATGAATTTGTCTAATCCTCTTTTAAAGCCATCTAAATTGGTAGCCACCACTGCCTCCTGTGGGAGAGAGTTCTATAGTTTAACTATGCAATGCATAGTTTTCTCCGTCTTGATACTAAGTAAGGCTATTGGTGCATCCGGTTCAATATTATCCACCCTAACTGGAAGCCTCTCTCTCCGAAGTTTTAGACATAGGACGTTCCCATTCATACACCTGGAGATGCCAGGGATTGAAAGTGGAACCTTCTGCAAGTGAAAGCAGATGCTCTAACATTGAGCTACGGCCCTCCTTGGTGTCGGTGGTGTTAACGAAAAAGAAACAAGCCAGTTGTGCTTTCTCCCCCTCCCCCTTTTAAAGGATGGGATTGATGAGTGTTGGAAAGAGAGCAGGAACCAAAGAGGAGGACAACTGGAGGTAAAATAAATCACCCACACAGCCTGTAGTCTGTCTTCAGGGGCAAATAAAAGCATTCAGCAATCATATACCGCACCAAGGTGACCAGGATGTTGCATTGTCTAGTCTTGCTTGGGGATCAGGGAAAGAGTGCTGCTTGCAGGCTCGCCTGTGTGCTTTGCTTTCTGTTTATTCCCCTTGTGTTTTGTCCCTATTAAAAAGACATCCTTTCTCAGCTCTTTCTCCTTCCGGCACTCTGTTTTATAGCAATTTTGTTGTCATGAGAGCAATCTGTTTTCTAGTCTTCTTGTTGCCGTAAGGTCTGTGTTGCTGCTGCCCCCCTCCCCACCACGAAAGCTGTACTGTAAATGTAGTCCATGGTTCTCGTGTCAGTGCCCACAAAACTGTGTAGCAGGAGCCCTTGTGAGAGATAAATGTAGCAAACTGATGCACTTTCCATTATTACTCCAAGCATGGTGCAACATCAACTGGGCTGGTGTTGACTATGGTGGCAGCACAGAGCAGCAGCTCAGGGAACTACGGGGATATGTCCCAGGAAAGGCAAGGAACATGGAAAAATTGGAGACAGGGCAACTGGCAGCTCTCAGGTTTGAAAAGAAAGTGCTACAAATATGAAATTAAAGAGCCCTTACTATTGCAAACAGAATAACCTACTTCTCACCCTTGGTCATTGATGTACACTGTTTTTTCTTGCATAGTTAGCTAAGAACTGGAAATGTTTTTTCCTTTTTTTAAATAAAATTTGTTTTGTTTTTTTTAAAAAAGAAGAAACCACAGGCATAAGAATAATGTGTTCTCTTGCTAATTTAGTACAAGGGAGAACATGTGTCATAACACTTCCAGTAATGGTACAAGAACATATTCCAGGATTCCTCTCTGATGACGATAACATATGCGTGTTTGTGTGATACAATCAGTAGGAGTCATAAATCAGATAAAGGCTGTTCTTCTAACAGCACCTATTGGATTCTGTCTTTCAAATTACGGTACTGGTCTTCTTCAGTTAGAAGTCTTCGGTCTTCCATTATTTCCAACAGAGAGCAGTGGAAATCCAATGGTGATTAAATAATTAGTACAATAAATACAATAGTACAACCTACCTTGCCGGGAGACCTCAGGTGGATGGTAGGTATACAGCCTAAAGTCATTCTACACTGGCTCATTGTCCCATGATTTGTGCCAGAACACATGACAAGTAGTTATGCCAGCTGCACAGTCTCTAATCCTGGTTCTATTAGTGTTCAACTTTGAAGATTTCTTTTATATATATATATTTAAAAAAGCCCACAAGTTACAGTACCTTGTAAAACTAACTAATCTAACGGCAATAATCTCTTTATGGCAGGGATGGCCCTCTAGATGTTGATGGCTTCCTGCTGCCATCAGCCCCAGCCAGCATTCTGTATTCCAGAAACAACTAGAGGGCCACAAGTTAGCCACTCCTGCCTTATGGCCACATGGGCAAAAAAACCATGTAATCCCACTTGGCTAGCTACACACTCCTTCCTCTATCAAGTTTTTCATTCCTTTAAAAGACATTAACCAGACTCCACACGTGCGTACCATTCCCAACCTTTTATACCTCGGCCCTCCAGATGTTTTGAGACTACAATTTTCCTTTAGCTGCTACTAAAATTCAAATGCATGAGCTCCAAGGGGTAAAGGCCATGAAAATCCACCCCACTCCAGTATTCCTCCATTTAAAGCAATGGAGGCCAAGAGCTGGCTTGTATAAATGTAGCAATTTCCCCCCCTCCAGGTGATTCATGACAGAAGCATCAATCCTGTTGACAAAGACGAAGCACCACATCCCACAGCTCACAGAAAGCATGATGCAAGGTTGTACTGCTTCCAGCTACATAAAAACAAAAAATAAATAAATCCATCATACTTGTTTGACTTTTCTCTTGGAATTTAGTACTCTGCAGTCTGTAGTTCATTTCTACAGTACCTTGCATTTGAGCAGCACCATCCTGGGAAATGACACCAACGGAAGTAACAACTTACGTTCCTAGAACAAGTAGCACCGCAGCCCAGCATCTATCAAATGGAGCAGAGTTCTCAAAGGCAAAGCAATCCTCACCCTTACTTAATGATTTTTCTTCCTGTTTTAGCCATTGCAATATGCTGTGATAGTTCTGGTATGGTTTTCAATTGTCTTTTCTATTGCTTCTTTTATTTCTTGTATTGTATTTTATACTGAGTTACACGGAATTCAAATTATTATTGTATTGTAATACAATAATATGCAACTTGTTCTGTGAACCGCCGTGTAATACAATAATATGCAACTTGTTCTGTGACGCCGTGAGACCTCCGGGTATAGGTGGTATATAAATTCAATAAATAATAAAATGAATAATAACTTAAGGAATAAAAGAAGCAATAAAAATACAATTAAAAATCGGTATGAATATTTCATGCAGACACTCTGCAGACCACCTGAATGAATCTCACAGGCCACTGGTCGTCCATGGACCACAGTTTGGAAACCCTTGTACTAACAAAACAAAAAGAGGGAGAGGCACAGTAAAACATTTTCAGTCAAATATATACATTTGTGGCATTCCTCAGAGGACAGTTTGTTGATCTAACTATCCAGTTCCTATATCTCAGCCAGATCACAAAGATGCAATGCATTCAACTGAAAATCTTACACACACAGGTTTCAAGTCTTTAGAAGCTCAGAAGATAGATAGATGATGCAGCCCCAGCACCTGCCAACTACTGGACTCTTCCTGTTTCTTCCATGGTCACATGCTATGGGACAAAACTCAGTGTGTGTGTGTGTGTGTGTGTGTGTGTGTGTGTGAGAGAGAGAGAGAGAGAGAGAGAGAGAGAGAGAGAGAGAGAGAGAGAAGAAACCAGTGAAAGAACAGGACAAGGGTTTCAGTCATACCTGCCAAGTCTCTCGCGAAGAAATCCGGGATCAGCAGCCGCGCAACACCAGAAGTTGCGTAGACGCACTTCTGGTACTGGCGCCGGCCATTTTCAGTGCCCATAGATGGGCAAAGCGACACCGAAAGTTGCATCTACGCACTTCCAGACATGCGTAGACATGACTTCTGGCACCGGCACCGGCCATTTTCTGGTGCCCATAGATGGGCAAAGTGACACCAGAAAAATGGCCTCCAACAGGAGCCAAAATAAGGGAGATTAGCGGGAGAGGAGCTCAAACGGGAGACCAGTGAGAAAGGGTAAGAAAAAACCGGGGGGTTCCCAGGAAATACGGGGTTTTTGGCAGCTATGGTTTCAGTGGATGTATCCAGGATCTCTGCGTCAGATCTTTGAGTGACGAACTGAAGCCCTATAGGTGTTTTTTGGACTCCAACTCCCATCAGCCCCAGCCAGCATGCCTTATGCCTATGGATGATGGGAGTTGGAGTCCAACAACATATGGAGGTCCACAGGTTCCCCAACCCTGTTTTAAAGGGACAAACATAATCCCCAGCTTGACAGGTGGCAACATTTTTGGAAGCCAATATTTGAATGTGCTGTGGTTATTCACCCTGCTTAAACTTACAGGAGAATTTAAGACACTCTTAGTGTAGACTTGTAAGACAGATGGAGCAAATTCAAAGATAAGTGTACAAAAATGGTGGCTGATCTGAATTATAACTTGGTTTGCGCTGAATATTTATTCTGACTATTACAGCCTTTAGCAACTATTAAAGAAAAGTTATTCTGACTGTGCACAGTGGACCTTGGTGAAGGAACAGCGGACAACATTAACCAAATCTAATTTGTTCCACGGCTCGGAAACAGCATCAGGAAAGCAAATGAACTAATTTACTTGTATAATTGTATTTTCTGATGAAAGAAACAGGTTGTAAGGAAAGCTGCAAGTGACCCCAGCTTGAGTCTTTAATGACAGATGACTGCTAATGCACTATTTGCAAAGAACTGATGCAATATTACAAAAAGTTGGTCTCTCAAGAGGTCTGTTTGCTTTGCAAAAGCTCATCTGTGTGTCAATGACATGACGCAGTGAGAAAAAAGCATTTGCAAGCTGAAGGTCAGCCAGCTCTGGGGGTTACCTGCAGTTAGACACTGAATTAGCCTCTCTGCTTGTACTTGACTCGGAACTTTCCATTGTACCCCAGGGCAAGGCAATCTCTTCCAGACAGATAAAGGTTTAATTGACCTGTGACAAATTCTTTTCTCAAACTATTCAGAACCACACTTTAATTACCTTTACAACTGAATTTAAAAGAGGATTGGACAAATTCATGGAGGATAAGGCTATCAGTGATTACTAGCCATGAAACCTACTGAATGCTTCATCTCCACAGCTGGAAGCAACATGCTTCTGCTTACCAGTTGCAGGAGGAGAGGACAGTGTTCTTATGCTCAAATCCTGCTTTCAGGTTTCCCACAGGCATATAGTGTCAGGGACTGGCTGGATGGGGAGGAGTGGTGGAAGCTGCCTGACCAAGAGCCCCACAGGGAAAGCACACAGGGAGAGTTTAGATCAGGCATCCCCAAACTGCAGCCCTCCAGATGTTTTGGCCTACAACTCCCATGATCCCTAGCTAACAGGACCAGTGGTGGGGGAAGATGGGAATTGTAGTCCAAAACATCTGGAGGGCCGAAGTTTGGGGATGCCTGGTTTAGATCCTGGATCCTGGTGATGGGAAACTGGCCACACTCCAGACAAGGGGACAACCAGAGGCTGGGAGCTTGAAGGATGATGCAGGGGAGGAAACAGGCAGGTGCCACAGGAATCAGACTTGGCGGCTCAACCCTGACATATTCTCTGCTGACAGCCTACAAGCCCCCCATACTCCCAGAACAAGGCATCCATTGCATGTTACCAGGCCAGGCAGAAACAGAGAGGGACTCTTGGGGACTCGTCGTCGACAGAGGGAGGGCCTGACACAGAGGAATAAGGAATGAAGGGGGGGGGTTGCAAGCCAGTCCGTGCAACTGCTTAATCTAGACAGGAGCAACCCTTAGAAGTCTCCATGTGTTCTCTGTTCTACTTCCTTAATAAAGAAATAAACTGTAAGTTAGCCGGTGTTTCACTGCCTTTCTCTGATCTCTGCAAATGACCTGTTTTCCCTGTCAGCTCCCTGACATATAGGTGGCCATTGTGAGATCAGAATGCTGAGCTAGATGGACCATTGGCCTAATCCAGCAGGCTCTTCTTGTGCTCTTACGCTCCTGCAGCTGGCGATAAAAGGCCCAGAGTCAGCATGTGGCTCATATCCGGGTTTTTCCCTGTGCCCTTGACATGTATTCAAATTAATTTACCATTGGCCTCTGTCTTGGCACACTGAGTAGCAAAAGGTGCATGAAAAAGAGCCTCTCATGGTCACGGACACAAGCAGGCCCAGTGCCAGGCGGCTGCTAAGAGCCGTTCTGAGCACTTTCCAACTCATTTTTATCATGCAATCTGTGGGAGTAGCAAGGGGTGTGCTGGGCATCAGCCAATCTGACTCAGGGGGCAGATGGTAAAACTGAAGGCCATGACCAAGCTGACATCAAGCCAAGGTTCCATTATGATAATCAGCAGCAATGATAGTTCCGTAAGTTGGGTCAATGCACTTAAAGCCACTGCTCTGTCATTAAAATCCAATGGCATTTGAATGCTGGATTTCTGGTTTAATTCAAAGCAGAGGGAGGGTTCTGAAGCATGGAGGTTAGGAGCATGGAAGTCACATGAAGCAGTGGTCACACTCACTTTTTGTGGATGTATGCAATTCTGTGCATGCATGTGCTGAATGCCTGAGCCACAAGCATCTTTGCTTGATAAATGTATGGTAAGCGGACAACAGGGGTGGGATGCTTTGGTGGAGTGGTCAGTAGGAGAGAACTAGCTCAGCTGTGGGGACTGAAGTTGGCCTCTACTGCAGCCCAGGAGCAGGAGACCTGAGAGAAAGCCTTGTAAAACAGAAAACCACCACCAACAGCAGACTCAAAATTACTCTGAAGGAGGGGTCCCAGAGTCAGGAAAACATTCATTGTAGAACTCTCCAAAAAGAAGTCAACACGAAGGAAGACTTAGGGGAGACCAAGGGAAACCTGCAATAAAATGTGGGGTGTTCCTGTTCTGGGGTCCAGCCACCCATTCCTTTCGCCAAGACACTCCATTCCATTCCATTCCATTCCATTCTGCTTCTTCTCAAAAGACACTTGATGTCCTATGGCCAATGAACATGTTCAGTCCACATTTGCCAGTCTGAGGGTTCCTACATATGTGAAGGAAGAGCTCTTTAAACAATTGAGTTCTGTAAACCTTTCAAGCCTACTTATACCTCCCTCTTGTGTGTGGATTTTGGCTGTGTAAAGAACAGGACTCGGTGAATGTAAGCTGCTTATATATATGGGTTGCGGCAAGCACCAGAAGCCTCTCTCTTCATCATCCACGGCTTTCTTCCCGCTGACTTACCTTGAAGGGATGGCCTTTCCTGCCTGTTTACAGCTTAAGAGCATAAGGAGAACCCTCCTGGATCAGACCAAAGGCCCATCTTGTCCAGCAGCCTGTTAACATCTTGCCCAGGCAGCCCTGTTTAGGGAGGCTTTTAATGTTTAATTGATTATTTTATTTTATTTTTCTGTTGGAAGCCGCTCAGAGTGGCTGGGGAAACCCAGCCAGATGGGCGGGGTATAAATAATATATTATTATTATTATTATTATTATTATTATTATTATTATTATTATTATTAACAGTGGCCAACCAGGTGTCTATGGGAAGCCCACAATAGGGATGGGGCTGCAACAGCAGTATCTCAGTCATGTACCCCATGACTGGTACTCGGAGGCATCCTTCCTTTGATACAGGTGGTAATATAGTCATCACAACTAGTAGCCATTGATAGCATCATTCCCCATGAATTTGTCTAATTACATTTGAAGTTGTCTAAAAACCATCACTTGGATATGTATCAGAGTGTCCTGGCTCCTCATTGTTCAAAACATGGTGACTTGTGGCCCAATTCTCCCCACATCTACACACCTTAATGGGTACCAAAGAAAAAAAGCGCGGTCCAGATGATTAAGCTAATTGCAATTGCCTCATAAGAAACGTGCAATTATCCTTATACTGAACAAGACAAAAATAATATTTCCACTAAAACCTTGCCAATCAATGGCGGCTAAGGCAAAAGTTTGCCCTGGCTATGGAATGGTTGATAATTCAGAATGTGAAGATAGAAAACAAACAAAACTTTTCTTCGGTTCTTGGAACAACACAGGGCACAATGTGAGCATAGTTTTTGTATTCTATTGAGAATGAATTGACAAGAAGATTTAGCAAGCCGATCTTAGTTGCTGCCTAAGGAAGACCAGAAGCTACCATCTTTCCAAAGAGATGCAGCTCTGATTAATAGTTAACTAGATTTTACTGTTAATCCCAAGAAGTCAGTGAAAATGATGCCAGTCCAAGACTCTTTGGACAGATGCCTAGTTTTAGCTAATTTACCAGTTCAGAAGAGTTGAATTCTGAATTTTCCCCTTGTATCATACGTTTAGTTTCGGGTGTAGATTTTCTAAATCCACATACAATTCAGTAAACTATTTCTTACGGCATAAAATGGGCAACACTAAGTTTTAATGAAGCATACTATTGGAAAGGTTTGAGTATCCCTACCTTAAACTTAGTGGCCCCAATCCAGAGAAGATTAGTCTCGTTGATATGGATGGGTTGTACATCTTAGTTGAAGCCAATTGGCCCTATTTACTTCAGCATTGTGACAAACCTTCTCTGGGTTGGTACTCTCTCTTCAGCTTATGCTTTGGGTTTATAAAAATCTGAGTAAGCTGCTATCCAACATTGATCCACCAGTTACTTTCAGACCAAAGGGGAAGTGTAATGCCAACCCTCTCTTCACAGCTGTCATTCAGTCCTAGATGTCACTTAAAAGCGCCAGGCATCTCCTTTGGGTGCATGTGGGATCTGCTCCACCCACCCTCATTCAACAATTGACCAGCATAGCCAACACATACAGCACTCTCCAGGGGACAAAAATCTCATCCATACCAGTGCACCGGCAACAGAGTGCCTACACAAAATTGTTATACACGTGTTTGTGAGAAACACTGAGTTGCAACCGCTATGTTGACTGAGAGAGGTTGTGGTATTAAGGTCCAGCAGCCATCCTCAAGCTATGCTATGCACTAAAGGGGAATGAAGAAAGAAAAAAGAAGCTAGTAAGGCTAATAGGCTATAGATAATAGAATCCTGATCTGCTCTTTTCAGTTCATTTCATCGTGCTTTGCTTTGCTTTGCTTTATCATTCTTCTTCCTTTTTTGGAGGGGAAAAAGGGTGCCCAGAATAGCAAAAGAGATGGCATTAGGATTTCCTATTCCTGCTGCTGCCAAGAGATAATAAGAAAAAAATTGAGTTACATAACGTTTATGAGCTTACACAGGAAATTTAATCTGTGAAGACACAATGCGCCTTGGGACTTCCTAAATACCAGCGTTATCTCTGAAAGGAATAAGCACTATTAATTTCACGTCCAAAGAATTTGTACATTTTCCCTTCAACCTTCTTTGGATTTCCAGTAAGCATGGCAGATATTAATGGGCAGTAAGATTAAAGTGCTCAAAGGAAAAGTAAGTAACCTAGTAAACTGTCTATATAACCGCATTGGAAGACCAATGAACTCAAAAAGCCAGAACTGAGCATGGATGGGGGAAGTGACCTAAAACTGATCAATCCTTTGATGCCACGATTATATTTCTACTCTGAACTTTGTCCCTGGATATCTCAGTCTCTTCTGGCCAATGAAAATAGAAGATTATCCTGACAATGTAGTATACTCTGTGAGGTTCCTGCAAGAACAACATAGCAAATAAATGAAATAGGAAACATAGACTATAGAAAAGAATGAATATGATTACTTGCCTGGCTTCTGGCATAGGGGGAGAACAGGTTGTTGCATTTCCATTCCTTGTTGTATTCCATTTCTGTTTTGTCGCTTTATAGAATATGCATATCACTAAAACAAAAAAACATATTTTTAGAAAATGACCACAAAAAACAAGTGAGAATGTTTCTGGGTGAAATTAACAGAGAGTTGTATCTGACTAAATTATACTCAGGAAGAGTCAGGTCAGATCTAAGTCGAGTCTGGCCCTCCAGAAGTTGCTTGAACTACAGCTACCATCATCCCTAGCCATTGGTCAGGCTTGCTCTGGCTGATGGGACTTGTAGTTCAGCAATATCTGATGGACCAAAGGCCCTTCACTTGGTCTAGTCCAGGCATCCCCAAACTTCGGCCCTCCAGATGTTTTGGACTACAATTCCCATCATCTCTGACCACTGGTCCTGTTAGCTAGGGATCATGGGAGTTGTAGGCCAAAACATCTGGAGGGCCGCAGTTTGGGGATGCCTGGTCCAGTCAGTAGACCAAATGAACTTACCATATTTTTCCATGAATAAGACACCCCCAATTATAAGACGACCCCTATTTTTTTAACCCAAAATTAAGAAATTAAGTTGCTTAGCTTTTGGGGGGTGAGGTGGGGGAGGTCACTTCCACCAATCGCTCACCCGCCTGCCCACCACTGCCGATCGCTTGCCACAGCCACTGCCGATTGCACACCTCACCGCAGCCACCAATTGTCTGCCCACTCGCTGCCACCAACAGCCCATCCGCCCACTTGCTGCAGCCGCCAGTCGCCTGCCCAATTGCTGCAGCCACAGCCAATTGCCAGCATGCCTTGCCACAGCCACCAATCACCCACCCAATTGCCGCTGCCAATCTCCTGCTTGCTGCTGCCATTAATCACACGTCCCCCCTCTGCATTCAATATCCATGTATAAGATGACACCCAATTTTTGCCTAATTTTTTAAGCAAAAGCATTGTCTTATACACGGAAAAATACGGCAATGGGCTTGTTCATTATTTCCATTTATTTCACTGGATCTTTTGTATGACTTTGCTCAGGCATAGGCAAACTCGGCCCTCCAGATGTTTTGGGACTACAATTCCCATCATCCCTGACCACTGGTCCTGTTAGCTAGGGATGATGGGAGTTGTAGTCCCAAAACGTCTGGAGGGCTGAGTTTGCCTATGCCTGACTTAGCTGGATGCAACCCAGAGAATCAAGCCACTTCTATAGCCAAAGGTTTCTGGGAGCTTCCACCAGTTCCTTGTTTGTACCATGCCCATCTTCACAATGCTTCTAGCTAAGTGCTGAAAAACACAGAGTTGCCTTCTCACTACAGAAATTGGCCAGCTTCATTCTAGTTCTTAACAAGACAATCATAAGAGAAGTCTCACCGCACATGTATCAGTTGTTCTCTGAGACTGGTTTCACCATTAAACCAACCAGACAAGTTTATCAGCCAATCAAACACTAGGTCAAACCTCTCCCTCCTTGGTCACTCTTGCTTGTGCTGCTGCCGCTGCCCCCATCTGAGCACTATCTGAGCACTATCTGAGCACTATCAGTTGGAGAAAGCAGGTGCGAGCAAGGGAGGGGTGAAGGGGGCAAGCTGCCCCTAGCTCCACTCTGGCAGGGGCAGCACGGGGGCAGCACGCGGGGGCAGCGCCCCCGGCCCCTGGTCCGCGCCAACGTCGCCGAGCGCTGCTGAGCAATGAGCGCCACTGCCAAGTGTCAAGCACCGCCGCCGTCACTGCCACCGAGCACTGCTGCCACCGAGCGCCAACCCAGACGGACTGTGCATGTGCGGACATGCGCAGTCCACCCTGGTTCATCGTGCGTCGTGACATCAGGATGCATGCGTCAAGATGCATGCATGCTGCGGAGCAATGCCCTGCCCCCAGGGGGCGCCGCCCCAGGCAGCCAAGCAGCACCGTTCAGCACTGGGAGAAAGTTAACTAAGGGCCCTACACTTTGGCCACAGAAAAACAGCTCCCAGAATTCTTGGGGGGAAGCCACAACTATTTAAAGTGATGTCATTGTTCTTTAATTGTATAGTATGAAAGTGGTCTAAATCATACTCCGAGTAGATCCATTGAACTTAAGTTAGCCATTACCAACCGATAAGTTCCATTCATTTCAATGGGTCTACTCAGAGTATTACTTCCTCCCACCTTCAGAATTGCTCTTAAATCTGCATAATAAAATACTTTTTTAAAAAATAATATGATCAGGGTTTCTTTGAAAAGGTGATAGCACCTGTGATTGCCACATTTTCTTTCCCTCTCTGAGAAAGTGGGAACTGTGGTTAAACCAGCATAGGATGATTTGAAATGTTGCTGAAGGAATAGCATTGCAGGCTGAAGCAAGGAGGGTCAGCTGCTGCCCTCACCCGGAGCCAAGCTATGAAATCTTGATGAGCACAAACATTACTACGGGGAAGTAGCCCTTATGCAATCCAACCCGTAACTGCAGCAGGCTTGGACAGGGAACACATACTCTGATACTGTAGAGCCATCTAGTGACTCGTTTCTGCAGCTGGACAATGAAACCTCCTAAAAAGAAGCCCTTAGTACTTCCCAACAGGGATGGGGAAGAAATCTGATGAAGTATTTAAATGTGAGTATACCCAATGTGTACTTTCCGAAACAATCCACAAACCAAAACACATTCATCTTTTGAAATTTGTACTACTCTGAATTTTGCAATGCTGGTCTCCAGCTGCGTTATGAGTACAAAAATGAATCTGTTGGTGAAAATAGCATACAAAAATACATTAGAGGAACTTGCTTTGCAGATACATGTCTTGTTGTGCCAAATTAATAAGGAGAAATTCACATTTAACTGTTGGTGAATTTTCCCAGGGACTTTTAAGAAATAAGGAGGAGAAGAAGCAAACTGATGTGGAAATGTGCAGAAGTAATCCTGGCTGGAGAAATGAGAAACCAAGAGAAACTGAAATTGAGGTGTCAACCCAACCCTACTTTCCAGATCCGTTGTTGAACATTATCATTATGAAAACTTAGAATAGTTCACAGTTTGCCCTCATCAGTGGTCCCTAATGCCCATTGGGACTGGTAGGGTAGAAGGCAGGGAGACCAATAGGAGGAGGAACAAGAGACAATGATGGGGGAAGCTGATTCATACCAGTTTTGTCCCCATCCTTCTCCCTGCTCAGCTCAAGGGCAAAACTGAGACTAAGGAAGAAGAAAAAGATCCCTGGACTGGATGCAAGTAAGAAGTCAGCTAGGTGGGGCGTGACCCAGGGTGAACTGAGGTCAATGGGGCAGCGCCCCATTTACCCTAACAGGCCAGCTTTTATTGCTTTATTTTTCGTATGGGTTCTCTATAAGCTTCCTGCGAGCTGCTCCTAAAAAAAGACCTGGCCTGCAGCTCAGCCTTGACCAAATAGTGTTTATAGCCCATAACTGTTTGAACTAAGATGGCACCAAAAGATCAGATAATGGTCAGAGGACATGATGTAATTGATATAATTATATCTCAGATTGTTTTAAGCATTGTATTTTAGGATTTTGTTTTAATGGTGTGGTTTTAGCTTCGTTGGCCACTTTGCACTCTGTGTGATATAAGGTGGTGATGATGATGATGATGATATAGCAACTCTCCAGGCCTTCTGGCAGAGTCCTCTCCCAGGCCTGCCTTGTAGAATAGAAGCATAGAATTGCAGAGTTGGAAGGCACCCCAAGGGTCATCTAGTCCAACCCCTTGAGATGCTGGAATCTCAATTAAAGCATCCGTGACAGATGGCCATACAACCTCTGCTTAAAAACCTCCAAGGAAGGAGAATCCACTACCTTCCAAGGCAGTCCATTCCACTTAATGTCAGAGAGTTTTTCCTGATGTTTAGTGGGAATCTCCTTTCTTTTGACTTGAAGCCATTGGTTTGAGTCCTGCCCTCCAGAGCAGGTGAAAACAAGCTTGCTCCCTCTTCCATGTGACAGCCCTTGAAATATTTGAATATGACTATTATATCTCCTCTCAGTTTCATCTTTTCCAAGCTAAACATACCCAGCTCCTTGCTGGGGATTGAAGGTGGACTCACACTATCACTCACCCAAAGTCACACTGGTTGGAGTGAATGGGAAGTGGAGTCCATCAATTCCCAGAGAGCCACAGGCAAGAATGTTACTTGCCCAAAAATGGAAAGAATTCCCACCAAAGGAAGAATGGACACAAAAACTTAAGGAATATGCAGAAATGGCAAAAGTTACCAGAAGAATAAGAAATCGAGATAACAAACTTTTTGTAAAAGAATGGAAATTGTTTATTGAATATTTACAGACAAATTGTAAACAGATAAAAACATTGGCAGGATTATTGTAATAACCTGCAGTTACATAAGAGTATATATGGTAGTTAAAGAAGTTAAATAGATGAGTAAGTTAAGTTAATTTGGATATGCAAAAGATATTAAATATAAATTTAAGGAACCACAGAAAGAGGAGGAAGTCATTTTAAAATGTTAAAATGACTGTAAAATCAGTGAAATGTATATATAAAATTATATAATTTAAAAAGAGAGAGAACCATAGTTAAAGCTATGGTTTTCCCATTAGTGATGTATGGAAGTGAGAGCTGGACCATAAAGAAGGCTGATCGCCAAAGAATTGATGCTTTTGAATTATGGTGCTGGAGGAAACTCTTGAGAGTCCCGTGGACTGCAAGAAGATCAAACCTATCCATTCTGAAGGAAATCAGCCCTGAGTGCTCACTGGAAGGACAGATCCTGAAGCTGAGGCTCCAATACTTTGGCCACCTCATGAGAAGAGAAGAGAAGACTCCCTGGAAAAGACCCTGATGCTGGGAAAGATGGAGGGCACAAGGAGAAGGGGACGATAGAGGACAAGATGGTTGGACAGTGTTCTCGAAGCTACCAACATGAGTCTGACCAAACTGCGGGAGGCAGTGGAAGACAGGTGTGCCTGGCGTGCTCTAGTCCATGGGGTCACGAAGAGTCAGACACAACTAAATGACTAAACAACAACAACAACAACAACAACTAGCACATAAAGCTGTTTTAGAAGGATAGGCTTCATTAAGCTGGTGGTGACTTTCCCCTCTCAATATATATTTGTGATTCACACTGAAGCCTTACACTAATGGCCCTAGAGAGGTTCACGTGGGGATTTATTCCTGCTCAACACAAGCAGATCTAAGCATTTGAACTGACATATCTCACAGGAAGCACGTGCTCAGCATTTGAAGAGCATATCAAGGGAACCATTTCCATTTCTCATTGAAGAGCATCAGCCTCCTGCAAGCAGTTTTACTGCTCCTACTTATGATCAAGTTCTGTGTGGGCCTGTAAGCTGTTTCATCAGTCAGCTGTGTGGGACACACTCTTCCTAGTAGGGTTGTATCTGTCACAGTGTGTTTAATGGCCCTATAAACCTTTTTTTAAAAAAAAAAACCAGTGCCACAGCTCAGAAATAAATGATTGTTTCAAAAGCAAATACAGTCATGACAACAATTGTGTGATTCTTCCAATGCCCAGTTTTGTTCACTAAGATAAATAATTTGTGGCATGTCATTCAAATGCCATATTTGCTGGAACAGATGGGAATTTTGCCCCGAAAGATATGGAGGGCACTGGTTTAGGTGGCTATACTACAGCAGGACAGTTTTTAAAACCTTGGCCCTCTTCTCTTGCACAGCAAACCAGTGACACAAACACCTCTTACATATTATAAACATGTAAGTGTGTTGACATGCAGCAGTTCTTTGGCCACTGACTGCAGCATGATGACAGGCTGGGCTCTCAGAGCTGTGGGGCCACTGCAGCAGCATTGGAGGGTAAAGTGGAAGGAACCAGAGGATGAAGACAGAGGCGGAGGCAGGTGGGCAAGTGACCCAAGAAAACGGCATAGGTTTGGTGAGGTTTAAAGGTAGGGAATAAGTGGCTTTGGCCGGGGGGGTTGGTAAGCAAAGCAAGCAGTGTGCAGCCCCTAATGTGTGCACACACAGAGACATATGAATGGGGGAAGGGTGTTATTAAAAAAAAAACATCCCAGTGGGAAATGAGCATGCTCATATTAGCTCAATTTTGGGGAGTGGGGATGGAATGCAGTATCCTGAAAGAGAGCACAGTTAGCTGGAACCCTGAACTCCACGCTACAACATTTTGTTGCGGCCCCACTTGTTCTCTTTCAGCCTCATTTCCTTTTTTGTAAAAGGTCACCGTACTATTCTAGGGGTGGCAAAAGTGCTTTGTGTGGCAAAAATATTCTGCATGCATTCAGAGTTAAAGGAGAGGCAAGGGATCCTGTGGTTTCCCTTCATCCCTTACCAAATAAATCACCACTGCAATGTGAACCACCCTTTCTAATTGTTATATTTAGAGCCTCATAAAGGATTTTTGAAAAATAGCCAATTCCACACCTAGCAATTTTCAGGGAAACAAATGTATTATTTGGAGGAAGATATAAATAATTCCCAGAGTCACACAATGAAGCTCCACATCCGGTGGTTAAAATCATGTGAATTTATCACCTGGGTTTGCTCAAGGATAGTTTGAGGGCTGGCCTTACAGAGAAGCATTAATCTCCCCATTCTGCCACAGCCAAGCTTCCCTTCCGGGAGTCCAGGAGCCCTAGCCAGGGCTCCAAACATCACAAGCAGGAAATACACCATGACTCGCAAGATTCCTAGAATAGGTAGGACAAAAGTGGGAGGGGAAGGGAAGCAACAGATAATGATAGGATCAGACAAAAGAAGATCATGATTCTAATGAGTCATACACTTTCACTTCAGGATTCACATGCGATGCAGTCTGAACACACAGCTCGAGTTTGTTCTTTTCATATCTATTACAAAGTTGATTCTCTTAACATGGGATTATATCGGGGCTGGTCCAGGACACTTTGCCGCTTGAGGCAAAACAGAAAATGCCACTGCCTCTTCTGCCCCCACCCCTGAGGTGACAGGAAGACAGCCTGGGGAAGCCCCAGCACACTGAAGGTGCTGGGGAAGGAAAAAGGAGGTTGGAGAGGAGCAGCAACAGGAGGAGGAGGCAGTGACAAGCAAGAAACAAAGGAGGCGGTGAATGATGTGCTCCTGGGGGGCCAGGATCTGTCACCCCTCCCAGGTGTACTCAGCCTGCCACCTGAAAGTAACTGCCTCAGCAAGCCTCATGAGCAGACTGGCCCTGAGGTATCTATCTGGCAGTTCTCAGGAAAGGAACCTAATCAAATGCACATCAACCATTGTGGAGAGTGGCAGCTCCTCTGCTTATTTACCAGATTATATCATATCTTCAAAATACTACAAGGGGGGGGGAACAATCCTTCTAGATCTATTGACACCAGACCTCTGAAGCTATTTAGCAATGGACAAGACTGTATTTCTAGCCTTACCCACTGAGAGTTGGTGCTGCTGCAGTATGGGATATGGAAATGTCTCTCATCACTACTGCTGCCATAGCCAGTTTCCAATAGGTGTGCATGACACCCATAGAACTATATTCTGCTAGACATCACTCCCTAAACACATTGGCCCTGGTAACTGGGGGATGAATTAAGATTTTCTCAGCAATTATATATGGTTTTTGAGAGTCAGGAAATAGAAATAGAGGGCATCTGGGTACCAGTGGCAAATGAGCAATAAATATACATTGGTTGTGTTTTAAACACATCCTCTGGAGAGCCAGTGTGGTGTAGTGGTTAAGAGCGGTAGACTCGTAATCTGGGAAAGCGGGTTCGTGTCTCTGCTCCTCCACATGCAGCTGCTGGGTAACCTTGGGCTAGTCACACTTCTCTGAAGTCTCTCAGCCCTACTCACCTCACAGAGTGTTTGTTGGGGGGGGAAGGGAAAGGAGAATGTTAGTCCCTTAGGGTAGTGATAAAGCGGGATATCAAGTACAAACTCTTCTTCTCTGGAAAGATCCTAAGGCTCAGAGGAGAAAATAGCAACTGCATAATATTATGCCCACACAACTCTCCAACCACCATCTCTGATGCAAACCAAACATTCCTAACTGCCATAATAGAAACTGTGAGCATTGGCC
Organism: Zootoca vivipara; assembly: GCF_965207765.1. NCBI lineage: Eukaryota > Metazoa > Chordata > Lepidosauria > Squamata > Lacertidae > Zootoca > Zootoca vivipara. Next base: position 57,776,051 of record NC_142586.1, read on the forward strand.
CATAATTTCCTTGATTGTCATGCAAGCATTGATGAGATGTGGGAACAGAAGAGGGCACAGCTTTCTCACAAATTCACATGGGAACAGCTACATTTTCTTGAGCAAAGACTGCCTACCTTCAGCTCTTACTGGTGTTCCTCTTAGCATTGATTCTTGTTCATTGGCCTCACCAACATGCCCATATCTTTTATAGGGAATAAAATGTACACCATTAAAATATTAGAAGAACAAGTAACATTAAATTACACAGAGCCAGTGGACTAGCTCCGGACCATTGTTTAAAGATAACAATCTCTCATTCTGCACAGGAAAGAATTTATGCACATAGAAGTAGAATTTAATTGGGCTACATCAGAAATTAGTATGACCAATAGAAGCCTCTTCCCATTTTGTGAATGAGTAACGTACCTCATACTCTGGGGACAAAAGAAGGAAGCTTGCATATGGCACCAAATTTTGGTGGCACACAGCTTGTTGCTAAAAAATGAGAAACCTCCCTCTGTCCTAAAAAGGTAAAGGGACCCCTGACCATTAGGTCCAGTCGTGACCGACTCTGGGGTTGCGGCGCTCATCTCGCATTATTGGCCGAGGGAGCCGGCGTATAGCTTCCAGGTCATGTGGCCAGCATGACAAAGCCGCTTCTGGCAAACCAGAGCAGCACATGGAAACGCCGTTTACCTTCCCGCTGTAGCGGTTCCTATTTATCTACTTGCATTTTGACGTGCTTTCGAACTGCTAGGTTGGCAGGAGCTGGGACCAAGCAACAGGAGCTCACCCCGTCACAGGGATTCAAAACGCCGACCTTCTGATCGGCAAGCCCTAGGCTCAGTGGTTTAACCACAGCGCCACCTGGGTCCCCTCCCTCTGTCCTACCACCCTGCTATTTTAAATGGAAATGTCAAAGATTGAACCTAGGTCCTTTTGCATGGAAAGCATGTCCTCCTCCATCAGATGAAAGGTCTACTTTGGCCAAAAGTATATACCATACTAGCTTTTAAGAACAACTAATTATTTGACAACATTCTTGAGAGGTATGCTCCATACTCAGAAATATGCTCAGCATCAGAGATGAAAAATTCACCACAGCCCTACCTATATGAGCTAACCATTCTTACTAGATTGCACCATCTTTCACACCCACTCACTTTGGATCCCTTGTTTCCTGGCATTTCCAGTCCACTGAACCATCAAGCCACTGTACAAAGAAAAAGCTGCCAATAACCTGTCAAAAAAACCCATTTTTTACTTACACAATAAAGTACATGTCTCATTTCTATAGTATAATATGACAGAGTTCATGAGGAGACTCTGTCATTCCCAGTACATTTCACCTTACTCATTGGATTTACAAGAAGATGAGAGGATGTTAGACCAAAGATCTTTGCTTTTCTCATGCTCCAGCATAAGCCCAAAATCTCAGAGTTCATGATCTGGTCTATCTGATTATTATTTTGCAAGGGAAAAGTGATACATCCTGAGGAAAAGGGTGCAGTTCCCTTTATCTGACGGCTGTCCAGAAGCCACTAACTCTATTAACCTCTCAGGGACAGTTCTGGGAAAGTGGGGTGGTAGAGGGGAGGGGGAAAGACAAAATAGCTGGTTTGCCCTGACATCATAAAGCACAAGGCAGCACAAATAGCTTATCCCGGAAGAGTAATAAAAGTTCATGTGCAGAAGCAAGCAAATCCCCCAAAAGGCATTCAACAACAACAACAGCAACAAAAACCGTTTATTGTGAGGACCATGCCTGTACACAAATATCAACACAACAATAATTAAAAATGTTAAAATTCATTGCATACTATCCCAACAAAACCTTCATCCCACAAAACAGGAAGAGAAGGAAAACAAGCAACGAGTTAAACAGACGATGAAGGGGTCTTTACTTCTCGCATTCAAAGCATATTGCAAGTAAAGAACCCCATTGTCAAAAGCATAATGATCAAGGATGGAAAACATAAGAGCACCAGCAAAACAATATCCATCGTCCAAACACAGAAATGGAAATGGAGTAGTAGGCAAATATGCATAGGAAGCTACTTTATACCAAGTTAGTCCATCTACCTCATAATAATAATAATTTATTTTTTATACCCCGCCCCTCTGGATGGGTTTCCCCAGCCACTCTGGGCAGCTTCCAACAGAAATATTAGAATACACCAATTTCTTAAAGATTAAAAGCTTCCCTAAACAGGGCTACCTTCAGATGTCCTCTAAAAGTCTGGTAGTTGTTTTTCTCTTTGACGTCTGGTGGGAGGGCATTCCACAGGGCGGGTGCCACTACCGAGAAGGCCCTCTGCCTGGTCCCCTGTAACTTGGCTCCCAGTAACCTCAGTATTATCTGCACCAACTGGTGACTGTTCTCCTGGGTTTGGGACAATTGGTTATTGAATAACCATACATTCCGATTTGTTTGTGCAGTGGTTAGATGACATTGTGACAAAGAAAGTGTTATCCCATACTTTCCAGTGCATTTCCCTGTCAATTTCCTTACCCCACTTTTCTTAAAGCAGGTTTGCTGTGTTAGAACTGTGGCACATTGATGAGAACCATGCGGATTATGATTATGATTATGATTATGATTATGATTAATTTATACCCCACCCATCTGGCTGGGTTTCCCCAGCCACTCTGGGCATCTTCCAACAAAATATTTAAAATACGATAAAACATCAAACATTAAAAACTTCTCTAAACAGGGCTGCCTTCAAATGTCTTCTGACAGTTGTTTATTTCCTTGACATCTGATGGGAGGGCATTCCACAGGGTGGACGCCACTACTGAGAAGGCCCTCTGCCTGGTTCCCTGTAACTTCACTTCTTGCAGGGAGGGAACCGCCAGAAGGACTGGAAGTAGGTTTGGATCTAATAGCAGACCTCTGGGTGACATGAAGTAGCTCAGCAAAAATTCCCAGCTCCTGACTGTACACTCCAGTCACTTCTGGTATGTAAAGAAATTCCTGGGCTTTGTACCCTTTGATTCTAAATGTATGTGTTTTGCACCTGGCTTCAGCTAGTAGATCTGGAGGTTTTAGCAAAAAAAGCTAAGTAGATACCACAAGTCTGAAGACCGTTCATCATCTTAGGTGAGTATTTGATGAAGCCTTCATATTTGTATGTACAGTGGTACCTCGCAAGACAAAATTAATTCGTTCCACGAGTCGTTTCATGTTGTGATAATTTCCCATAGGAATGCATTGAAATTTAATTCATGCGTTCCTATGGGGGGAGCGCAAAAAGGCGCCGACTCACCCGCCATGGCCGGAGGTTTTTTAGGGAGAAGCAGGAGGAGGGCCAGGGAGAGGCTCCCTCCCTCCTTCCCCAGCAGCCGGACCCTCACGCCCAACCAGACAGCCCGTTCACATGCATGCACACAGGCAGGCTGTCTGTCTGGTTGGCCTCTCCCGTTCGCGCTCTCCCATTCGCGCGCAGGCGGCTTAAGGTGAGTGAGGGGGGGGGATACGGCTGCTGCGGAAGCCGGGCATTGGCGGCAGTGGCGGAAGTGCATGGCGGGCTGCCTCTTGGTCTGACTTTCTCCTCCTCGCGGCACCCTGCTTCATCTTGCGAAGTTTTCTATGGCACGGCCATAGAAAACTTCATCTTGCGAGTCTGCCAAAAAATCCTTATGTAAAGAAGAGGCAGGGTAGAAGGGAAGAACCTGGGAACAGTAGTTATAGGTCACACTCTAACATCTCAACAACAGTGTCAAATAGCATTGTACCTTCCTTGCTTAGATAGCACTTGTGTTATAATGGTAGAGACACACGATGTATGGATATTGGTCACGTATCATTTTTGACTGTATAGTGAGTGGGGTTAGGGGTGGAGGGAGAAAAGGTCTTGTGAAAGACAGTTATCAGCAGATTTTACTTCTTGGAACAGAATGTATTGTCTCCTTCTCCTCTCTCTCTCTCTCTCTCTCTCTCTCTCTCTCTCTCTCTCTCTCTGTGTGTGTGTGTGTGTGTGTGTGTGTGTGTGTGTGTGTGTGTCAGGCCTGCATGGCTGATATTTGATATTCTAAAGAAAACACCTCACACAAACCCCAGGTTAGCTGTTGTGCCAGTGTTCCTGTAAAATGTGCTTCGAAAGCATGGTTTCATAACACAAGAGCTGTTCCATGCCTCTGGGGAAACGATCCAGGTTTTGTCCTTTTCAAAAGGGTGTGTGAAGCTGAGTGCCAGGAAATTGTACAGAAACATACACATACAACACTGCAGAGACCTAGAGGCGTTTAGAAGCAACACTGAAAAGTGAGAAAACAGATGGGCTGTGTGCGCTATACTACATAAATAAATAATACGACAAATTAAATAATTCATGCAAAGAGATGAGCAGATTTACATATGCTCAGCAAATCTTGTAATAGTCAGCTTCCTGGATGGAGCTCTTAATCTTCTCTATACAGGCACCATCTAAAATATAAACAGAATGCCTTTTCTCATTGGTGGGTTATTGCTTAGTAAAATTCAAGCAGCAAATCTACATAATATTGCCAAAAATTGCCATCAGTAGCCATCCAGAACCTTCAAAAGTACAATTTCTCAACAGAATGTAACGTGGCAGGCCCTGTGCCCCTGTTGAAAGAGTTTGCTCCCAAACAACATGAAAGTATGGTTCATTCTTTAACTGTCAATTTATAGAGATAATCGGTGGTGCTCAACCAAGTTTTACTCAGGGCAGACCCATTGAAATTAATGAACGTGAAGAAGTTAGGTCCATTAATTTCAATGGATCTACTCCACTTGGTTGGCTACCATGTACTGAACACGCTCAAGCAGGTGTGGCCTTCTAGATGTTGTGGGACTACAACTCCCATCATTCTTGGCCAGTGGTCATGCTGTCTAGGGCCAATGGGAGTTGTTGTCCTGAACATCTGGAATGCTGCAGGTGCTTTAACTATGTTGCAGGGACCTTCTCCCAAAAGATCAGAAAGATGGGATGGACATTTGTCAAGTTATGATTTCTAGTTTAAAATGTTCCCTGCCCCCATGTAGTAAACTGAACATATACTGCCAATATAAATTCTTTGGTTGCTGGATTCCAAAATAGCAAGGTACGAATGAAAAGGCAGCAGAGAGACTGTGCAGAATTCCTCAGTGTTGCATTTAATAACAGGTTCAGCGCTAAACATCCATCTAGATTTCCCCCCCTATTCCTCAAACCAGCAGGCAATAAAGCCACCACCTGCAATTTCTCAAGCTGTTAAATTTTTCACCGACTGAACATGTGAAACATTAGCTGAGAAATCACACCATCCTAGTGGCTGAAATAATTCTGGGGGGAATTCCTTTGGCTGCTTGGGGGAATGCATCATGCAAGTGTTTAACAGCATTTCACGACGCTGGGAAACTGGTTAATGCTTGACATTCTAGTGGTACTACTAGACTTAAGGCTTGCCTACACTTATGTTTGTTCCATGCCTAGAAAACATAGGTCCGAGTGATTTTTTTCCCCTTTACTTGTGCTTTATAGGCAGTAGTCTGAGCAGTTTTCCCCTAGCCCCACTGCTTTCCCAGGGAAAACCCATTCTTTAGTGCTAAATTGGAGCAAACATCAATCCAGAGAAAATCCAAATTGCTGTTTGCTCCGATTGAGTGCAGAAGAGCGGTTTCCTCTGGGGGGCAGCAATGGGACAGGGGGCAGCAATGGGACAAGAGGAATAGTGGATAAGCCCTTAGAAGCCTAGGTAATAATATGTGGTTTCATGTACTGTATATGATGAAAATATCACCAGAAATCTTTCAAGACGTTGTACATCCAGTACAGGTTATGCTCCAAAAACCTGTTTCGAAACACATATTGCATCACTGGAATGAGCATGACAATTTGCTGCTTCCAGTGATGCAAACCCATTAAGGTTTAAATTCCAATTAACAATTAAGTTTTGATAGACATGTACAACCCTTTGCCCCCCCCCAAATCAGTTCCCAACATTAACACGCGGAAATGATACAGCATTTTCTCATTGAAACTTGAAACGTTTTTGTGTGCAAGTGTAAACAGCAGAGCTAAGATGTCTCCCAGTGGTCGGTGGTGACTTATCATTATAATGCTTGAGAATTTATGGGATCCACTTCAGCCAAGAAAGGCAGGCTCTTCCCATGCTGCTCATGGGAGGAAAAAAAGAGCATCAAAATTATTAGCTGGAGAACAGTAACTATGGATTGCAAAAGAGTTCCCTCTCTTCTGAAGCAATCTAATTTTATTCTGTGAGAACCATGAGGAGAAGCAGCAGCAGTATTAGAATGACTCTGCTGCCCTAGCCCAGTATCCCCTCTTCTATTCGTGATCCTCCAGAATGCATTTGTTTATTTGCATTCCTAAACTGCTTAACATTTAAAATTCTCAAGGGGAGGATGCAAAAATGCAACATAGAAACCACAGAATGATGTCATAAAAACAGATAAGAGGGTCCACTCTTTTCAGTCAGGGAAAGCCTGGTCAAAAAGATATGCTTTTACAAGGCAGTTGAAGCCTCTGGTGGTTGCTGCTTCATGTGTGGAAAAGAGGACAGCAGAGGGAAATGCCTGTTTTTGCTTACCTTTAATTATTTAACCTGAATCTGCCGCTGTGGGATTGAATCCCACCCAAAGATAGCAACAGCCTAGATGTGCTGAGACAGAGAGAAAAGCTCAAACTTTTTCTGATGGTTTTCAGAAATCTTGAAGGAACCATGCCCCGTTCAAAAGGTTTTTGCCCTTGGTATGTGTGTGTGTGTGTGTGTGTGTGTGTGTGTGTGTGTGTGTGTGTGTGTTTTATTTCTTTGGTTGACTGTTTAGAGTTCTTTAGCCTCTGAGTGTTGCCTAGAGAGTTTTTATGGGACAACTAATAAATATAAATAAATGAAATGGGCAGGGGATCGAATTAGAACAGAAACTCAAAATTTTGCAGACAAACTCAAGGTTGGGAATTTTGTCCTTACAGCTCAACCTAGGATGAAAGCCGCAGTCGGTTAATTTGGCTGGGAGAGGAAAATAAACATTAGAGCAAAATGAAGGCTGCGTGGTATGTTAATTTAATCACCATTAAGGAGCTTGCCAAATAAAGTGCATCATATTTTCAACTAAGTGTTAGGCAATGAACTTTGCTACTCAGAACAAGAATTTTATAGCAGCAGGAGGCAGGAAAGTCAGACACAGGAATGTCATTATCCTGGAGGGTTTGGCTTCTGAGAAACTGGTGTTAAGCCAAAGAAGATTCAACATTATCCTCACTGTTGCATAATATTTAATTTCAATTGACACCCAATTTTCAGTTTTATTCACACCCTAAATTAATTTCTAACTCACGACTAGGTAATGACTTTTGTCTTCGCTCTCTATCACGAGGGTTCAGTGAAACTTGGATAGAAACTGAAGCACAGCACTTGTTGCCTTGATGCAGAAATGAACCCACAAATGAGGGGTGCAAGGTTATTTGGGGGGGGAGCCTGCAGCTCTGCATGCACATTCAGCAGCAGCTTGTGTTTGCTTTCCCTCCTCCCAGTGCTCCCCCCCCCCATGAAAAATAGGTGGCCAAATTCAACACGAAGTTGCTACAGTAAGTCAACTGGGCGACTTGGGGCAGCCCTGAACAGATGCCGGTTTGACAACAGCTGCGTTAACCACCTGCAGAGGTGCTGAAAACTACAGCAAACTGTCTCTCTAGCTGGTTTCGGGGTTGCCTCTGGTTCTAGTGCAGGAAAATAAATGTGGTCCTGCCTCCATCATTCTCTTAGATTCAGGCAGGTGGCTAGGGCAGCTCAGAATGGCCCTCACGCAAACGCATGCACGTGTAATGGTAGAGGCCTGGCTCGAAAGCTTAAAGCCAACCAACAGTACATAGGAGATGGATTGAAGAAAAGGAATACAAACTGGCCCCACCCCATAGCTTGACCAAACGCTGCTAGAGTGGCTAGGAGCTAGGTGGAGTCATAAATCTTTTTTAAAAAGTATAGACTCACACACGCTGGCCGACTTACATTTTGACTTGAAATGTATGTTTTGGGCTTCTCAGAAATATGGAAAGGCAAGAAGTGGGTGGGCGGAGTGCTGGCCCGCAATGGCGCCCACCTGAGAAGTGCAGGAACTGCACTCCAACATGTTCCAGCTTGGGGGGGGGTGAGCAATGCCTCTTCCTGTTGGACTGGGCCATATAGCTGGGGTGCATAAGCCCAGGGCTTTTTTCTGGGGGGGTGCAGGGGTACGCATACCCCTAAACATTTTGTGAATCTAATGGGAGAAGAAACTAAAAAAATTAAAATTCTTCTCTAGCACGGTGAATCGTCAGTTCCATTGCTACCCCCGATGGCGGCTTCTTTTCCTGTCACCGTGTTTCCTGAGTCTCAGACGTAAGCAAGTGTTTAATGTGTGAAGCAGTGTGGAATGTGGATGTGTGGTGTTTTACAGGGGAATTGGAAAGATGTTAGTGTACACAACCTCATGCCCATATGGAAATTATTGTGATCTGTCAGCTGCGTAATATGAGGTAATACATGTTCTTTGTACTTTTGTCCATTTACTGTATTAATTTCCCCCAATTTGAACTATAAAATGGTGGCTTTCCTGAGTCCAAATGAGAGTACCCCTAAACATTTTTTAATAATAATTTTAAAAAAGCACTGCATAAGCCACAGAACTGTGAATTCAGCAGGAGGATGTGCAATAACAACTGGCATACTCAGAGTTCTAGACAGTCTGCCTGGCTGGAAAGGCAGGGCTTGCCATATGGATCCAGTTAGCTGTAAGGCTGGTTGCAGCTGAGATAAACCACACACCAAAAATGTAGAGGAGGCAGCCTTCACCTCTAAACTCCAAGAGGCAGGGTGGAGTGACTTCTGAGTGAAATCCCCAACAAGCACAAGGGGAGGTGTGAAGAGGAATATCTGCACACCACTACAAAACATATCTCTGGACATTTGCACAGGGATTGTTGATTTCAATACAGCATTCCCCAAACTGGTGCCCTCCAAATGTTTTGGACTACAATTCCAGTGAGCTCCAGTAAGTATGGCCAATGGCCACAGATAATGCAAAATGGAATTCGCAACATCTGGAAGGCGCCTGCACTAATATGCTATGCAATGAATTCAGACTATATATTTGGGGTACAAGCAAAAGGATTGGTTGCTACAACTGATACTAGCTTAGCATTTTGTATTTATCACAGTTCTGTGTAGCTTTGCTGAAAGTCTTGAACATCAATTAGGTGAAATTTGGAAAATCAAATGTTCTCAAACATGCCACAAATACAGACCCATGATGTTAACCACCTCTGTCTTCCCCAAAAAGCATGCTTCAACTGTTGTTAATCTAAGTCTTTAAATAATGATGATGGTGATGTCCTGGGGAGAAAGTGGTTGTTTGTTTTGGGGATTTTTTAGCTTGATTGTAAGTATTAGAAAATGCTAGCATCACTCTGAGAAAATTCTGCAACAACCCAGCCTGGCCAGAGCCAATTAAAATCACTGCATGATGACGTACACGTCTCGATTGGGGGCAGGAGAAAGTCAACCAGCAGGAGTGGGATAATCAGATCCGAGTTGATTTCCATCTGTAAGATTTAACAGATGGGCTGACTTTTCAGACTTACATAAAAATGATTAAACAAAATCCTCATGATGACTACATGATGTCTTTCACCAGACAGGACAGCTGGCAGCAAAGGAGGTTTTTGAAAAATTCCATTGCCCCAGGAATGGAAAACTACAAGATCTTTACAGTTATCAGACTGCATCTCATAGTATAATGAATCCCTTTCACTCTCCATAATTTAACACTAAGATTTCACCATGGGCAGTGAAATAAGAGTCAAACTATGGTAGTTTTCTACCCTTCAAAGCTCAAAAACTTGGACGGTTTCTTCCAACTTAATCCTTTTTCCATTTTAAAAAAAAATGGATATTTTTTTCTTTATGGGTTTGTTCCATTTTGATTGATTTTATTAATGGTTTTTTTTTTTAAAAAAAAAGCATCACAGAAGAAATATATTTCTGAAGTACATCAAAATATATTAAACCTACGCAATTCACAAGGGGGAACAAACAACACACTCTCCTGCCCTCATATGGATGTAAATGGAAGCTATTTCTGAAACAATCATTGTTTTCCCTATTCCTAAAGCTCACAGAAGGAATTTCCATTTGCAAAGGTTATAAGGTTATAATTTCTCGAATTTCCATTCGAAAAGGTTATAATAATTTGTCGTTTTGGTCCTGTTCAGTAAGCTAGAAGTTGCTAACATGGCACCCGTGGGTGCAGCAGCACCCTGGAGGTGTTCTCCAGCTGCCCATGTGAAGCTTCTGATCCAACCAAATGACTCAGCCAGTGAACTTATACCATCAATGCAGGTACAGTTTAAATAATGCCTTTCAGAGCACATTATAAGCAAACATGTCTTATCTATTCCAAAGACAGGCACAGCAAAAACTGCCGTGTTTGTTTATTCTGATGTGGAATATTTTTCATCAGTGCATCTCGGTGTGTTTTATAGTAATCGTTTTCACCTCAGTGAAAAACTCATAGGAATCCCTTGCTCCTTCTCTGCCTACCCCTGAGGCTTTCATGCCACCAAAGGGCAAATTCAAGTCCCTGATAAGCCAACAGTTAGTCCATACCAATCCACACTGGAGTTTCTTAGCAACGCGATGAACCCGCCCCACATCCCTTGACCAGACAGTGGCTGCCAGTCCATATTTGACTCCATTCGCTCTCCTGATCACTTCCTCTTCCGTGTCAAACACTGTGACGCAGGTTACAGGGCCAAAGATCTCGTCCTGCATGCAACTTGAGTCATCGGCAATTTCAGTAATGACCGTCGGAAGCATGAAATACCCATCCCAGTTTCTTGTTGGAAGAGTCAAAGTATCGATCCCCTCTCCACAGAGAATTTTACCCCCTTCAGATTCTGCTTTTTTGATGTGGTTCTTTACCTATTGGGAGCAACAGCAACAAATCATTTTGGGAAAGGGTTGCAATTTCCAATTATCCACAAACTGGCTACAGAAATATTTTATTTATTTATAGGTATAAAAGTATTTCTAGAGCACCCTTATAAAATATCAGGGCAGTGCACACAGGGCCGATGCGTCCATTTAGGCAGACTAGGCAATTGCCTAGGGCGCGAAAATGGAGGGGACGCTGGCGAGCCTGCCCCACAAAACCCCCGCGCCACCACCGCCCTCCCAAAGCCCGTGCTCATGCTCCTCCCGCCCATGGATGGGACGCCATGAGCTCCTCAGCGGCTGCAGCGAGCGAGCGGTGGCGGTGGCAGCGCCTGTAGCTGAAGGCTTCAGCTATGGGCGCTGCTGCTGCCGCTGAGAACCCCAGCGTCCCCTCCACAGGCGGGAGGAGCGCGAGCCAAAAGGAGAGCTCAGCGCCCCCCGCCTATGGAGGGGACGCTGAGAGCTCCCCAGCGGTGGCGGCCGCAGCGAGCGAGCAGCAGCGGTAGTGGCGGCAAGCGCCTGCAGCCAAAGCCTTCAGCTATGGGCGCTGCTGCCGCCAACACTGCCTGCCCGCTCGCCGAGGAGCTCACAGCGTCCCCTCCATAGGCGGGAGGAGCGCGAGCCAAAAGGAGAGCTCAGCGCCCTCCTGCCTATGGAGGGGACGCCGAGAGCCTCCCAGCGGTGGCTGCAGCGAGCAAGTGGTGGCAGCAGCAGCAGCGGCAAGCGCCCGCAGCTGAAGCCTTCAGCTATGGGCGCTGCCGCCGCCACCCGTTCGCTCGCTTGCTGAGGAGCTCATAGCGTCCCCCCCTAGGCGGGAGGAGTGCGAGCCAAAAGGAGAGCTCAGCGCCCTCCCGCCCACGGAGGGGACGCTGTGAGCTCCCCAGCGGCTGCAGCGAGCAAGCGGCGGCAGCGGCGGCAGCTGAAGCCTTCAGCTATGGGTGCTGCTGCCGTCGCCACTGAAGAGCTCAAAGCGTCCCCTCCACAGGCGGGAGGGCACCGAGCTCCCCCCTTGGCCCGCGCTCCTCCCGCCAATGGAGGGGACGCAGGGGCATCAGCGGTGTTATGCATGCATCATGACGCGTGCGTCACGACGCATGCGCCCAGGGGGCGCCAGAAGGTATTTTTGCCTAGGGCGCAAAAAGCCCTAGGACCGGCCCTGAGTCCACACACACACACACACAAAAATGCTTTTAGAAGACCTTAAAAGCATAATGTAGTAGTTGTGAAAGGTTTCAACAGCTCTGACGTCCTTTCGGTGTAAAAAAAAAAAAAGTCTTCAGTGAGGATGCCTGCCAAATCTCTGCTGGAAGATGGTTCCACAGCACGGGATCACTGACACTAAATGCCCCTGACATCTGGTTGAGGCCAGTCAGGGGGACAACTAACAGCGCACCTCCGGGCTCCAGTGATTGGGCTGGGGTATAAGGGCTCAAGCAGTGCTTAGAACAGCCTGGACTCAAGATGTCCAGGGAAACACAAGGCCCTTGAACCTGGCCAGGCAGCATATGGGAAACCAGAGCAGGTGCTTTAGCCAATGTGTCACATGCTGCTGGTCCGCTGCCCCCACCAGCACCCTAGTCACTGTGTTCTGCACTAGGTAGAGCTTCTGGACCAGGCCCAAGGGAAGCCCTGCATAGAGTCCATTGCAGTAATCCAGTCTAATCCAAATATGGGACTTTTTCCAATTGATTTGTACTTCACAGGCATTGCTAAATGTCAACAGCAAGCACATGAGGCGGGGGGCAGTACAGCTTTCGGAGAAGCTTCCTAGCTCCACCTCCCTCTATCGCCTACTAAAGTTGTGGAAGGTGGTAGTCCAAAACTTGAAGCTCTTGCGTCAGAATCCCAGTTATGCAAGGGGCCCCCAAAGACACAAAAGGCTCCCTGAGTCAGAGTGTCACCTTCCATGTGTTAGAAGGGCATGGAGCTAGTGCACTCATTTGCATTGCAGCTGTTTGCAGATGTTGTTTGGTAACACCTGAAGAGAGCTGTAGCCTTAGGGATTTCAGGCACTTAACGAATAATGTTGATAGTAATCAATGCTGGGGAAACCCTTGGAGCATTAAACGTTGATATTGGCTCTTGGAAATCGGAAATATTATTTTCAATCCTGCTGTCAACCTGTTTGGAAAACAAGCTTACAAGAGGAAGCAACATTTTTAATTCCTTGTCACCTGGACAATACATGCAATTCTAACAACAGTAGTGCTTAAATTTTGAAAGGTATACTGGGCCTCAAAATCAGCTAAAAGTTTTGCCCTGTTCCCCATCCCAAAATGACAGTGAGGTGAGAAAAAAGCACTCTCTTCATGTCCTAAGGTCCTTTCTTCTCAAGCCAGAAAGAAAAACAGCACTTTATTTGATCACAAATAATCAACCTCGGTTTTTCTTTTTCTTTACCTTTGCTAAATGTTCTTTACTTATCAGTGCTCCCTGGTCAATTGTGGGATCTGAGGGGTTTCCAACTTTCCACTTTTTGACAGCTTCCACAAACCTTCTCAAGAATTCATTGCAAATGTTTCTCTGAACAAAGATTCTGCTGGTGCAGAGACATATTTCACCCTAATAATAGGATGGAGAGGCAGGAGGGAAGAAAAAACATCGGTCAGGGATGATCATTATTGTGAATTTCCACATATATATATATGAATGAATGATTCTTACAAGATATGTAAAATAAAAGACTTGAAGACTGACTTTGGATGTGCACATACTAATCAGACTGTAGTGCAAAAATGTGATTTGTCTTAATCCAGATTCATATATACTGTACTTGTCTTCTGTTTCAATATAGATTGATTCTAGATCCTAGCTGTTCATAAAAGTAGGTGTAGTTACTTACTGCCCCATTTCCCAACACTGCCCCATTACCCCCTCAGGATAAAATTCTGTTAGGGAGGACATGTACATTTTTGGAGTTTCAAAAGCAAAGCAATTAACTTAGTATAAAAAGAGACAGGGAGTTGCCCATTTTCCATACCTGATTCGCAAAGCTGGATCTTACAGTAGTAGGAACACATTCATCTAAGTTGGCATCCTCAAAGATGATAGCTGGATTTTTGCCTCCAAGCTCCAGAGAGAGCTTCTTGCAATACGGAGCACTCCTTTCAATGATGCGCTGGCCAGTGAGAGTGCTTCCCGTGAAGGAAATCAATGACACCTGAGGATGGGAAACTAGAGCGTCTCCAGCTTTCGGGCCACTCCCAAATATGATGTTCACCACACCTGGAGGAATACCTTGCATGTAGAAAGAAATAAAACAGCAACACTCTTTCTCTTTGTAAACTTGGTAGCACGCTGCTTTAAAGACCATCCTGCATCCTATAGCAATATATACGGTACACATTGGGATGCAAATGCGTCAACTGTTATATTACTGTGTTGACACTTTACAGATTGATTTACAGAAAATATGACACCCCTATACTAATACATCATTTGGGGAATTACCTGCTTTATTGAGAAGTTTGCACATCATCCAAGCAGTGGCAGATGTCATCTCACTGGGTTTGGCAATGACAGTGTTTCCACACGCAATAGCCGGCGCAATTTTCCAGGTCAGCAAGTAAAGTGGCAAATTCCAAGGACTAATTAAGCCAGCTTTATTTTGATGGTTATTTTTTAAGGAGACAAATGAAATAAATTGGTTTTAAATGGGAGTCTTGACATTTTGACAAAAGTTGAGATTTCCCCCAAACCCAGCATGGCAACACTGCATGTGCTTCAACTGTTTTTCATTCTACTCTGCCCTCAAGGACACATTCCAGCTGCTAGCCTACAGAGGAAATATTCATCTGTGTTGGGAGAGGGCAAAAATTTTCAGCCAGAGGGCCATATTTCCTTCTGCGCAACTATCCAGAGAACACATGGCTGTGGTGGGTGGGGCCAGAAGGAAAAGTGTGTTTAGAATCATAGAATTGTAGAGCTGGAAGGGACCACGAGGGTTATCTAGTTCAACCCCCTGCAGGCATCTTTTGCCCAAGGTGGGGCTGAAACCCATGACCCTGAGATTAAGAGTCCCATGCTCCACCGACTGAGCCATCCTACCTTGGCAGAGCAGTGTGATTCTTGCCTTCGTGCAGTAGGCTACACCCCTCTCTGTCCTCCATCCAAGGTAAGCAAGAAGCATTATGAACTCCAAGACCAGACCATTTTAGCAACGAGAGGCTAACCCATATGCTCACACTAAACAAACTTTATAGGGCAGTACAGATTTGAAGATTGAGAGTTAAATATCAATTACTGACTAGTGCAGAGTGGCAATAGCTGAGATTGAAACATTTGCCGATGTCTATTTATGGCATACTTGCTTTGTGTGCTTCGGTACCTCCTAAACTGTTGGAGGGAAATCACTGAGTCCTTACAGAAAGCTAAACCTTTCGTTGTTGCTTGCAAATGCTTAAATACACCGAATGTTTCCTTAGATTTGAAATATTGATCCAGCAAAAGTTAATATTTTGAGTATACTGGAGTCCACAAGGCTTGCATAGGAAGGAGCAGGCTAATACTCCAGGATGTTGAGGTATAATGCTGAGAACACCTTGTTGAGGCATAGTACAGTAGTAGTAGCAGTAGCAGCAGCAGCAGCAACAATATTTTAAAATTCTGAAGTAAAATTGTGACACCTAGTGGCATATCTGTGGAATTCCATAAACAGAAAGCACATTTTACAAAACGATAGAATTAAAGTACAGTAGGTTACATTTTATCAGAATGTGGGTTTAAGGGCTTGTATTTAAAATGGGAAATTTATTTGCTCTTCCCATTTACAAAACATTAATACCCTTAATCCATTGAAGGTTAGGGGATGTTGTGTTTTGTTGTAAAATCTATGGTGTCCAAAACTGTAAAAACAAAGAAACAAGGGATGGAAATTGTAGACATATTCCGGGGCATATGTAGATTGGAATGTGATTTAGTTATTTTGTTAAGCTATCTGAAATAACTTTATTCAGACCATTGAGCTATGGCCCTTCCTCATGTTGTCCTTGTTAACGTTTGGGGTGGTAAATTCTGGAGTGGGCTCAGCCTCAATAGATCCTAACGAAGGTGTCAAGGTCGCAAGTGAGCACTCCATAATAGGCCTTACCAATTCCCACAGGTGTTCTCTCAGTATAATGCATACAGCCCACATGGTCCATCTGTGTACATTCTGCTGTCTGGTGAAGGATGGACGACGAAAAGAAACGAAAATTGTATACAGATCGGGGGATGTCCACCGTTCTAGCAAACGTAATGGTTTTCCCTGAAACAGAGAGCCAGTTGACAATTACCACCACACTTATGTTATTTAAGCAAGGAATGATAATTAATTGTCCAGCTTTCATAGCTGCTGCTCAGGGGCAGGAGAAAAAGGGCCACAACAACAACAACAACAACAAAACAACACACAGCAAAAGAACAGAGGTTGATGTGTTACGGGTAAATCCAGAGAAAGCTAGAGGATGTGGCCCCAGAGACCACCTTTCTCTGGTCTCTTTGTCCTAAGCAGCATTTAAGGAGGCCATGCTTAACTGCTGTGATTGGGGAAGGGTAAGGTGGGGGGCTGTGGATCAGATGAGAAGGCCCCACAGGCTGGCAGTTCCCTGTCCCTGCTCGTTGTGAATACAAATTTCAAGCCAAGTCAATTCCCCAAGTCATCTTGAAGATCCACAAAAATATCAGGCCATACATGACAGCTGCTGCCCCCACCCCACTGTAACCACAACTTGCATGCAGTTTACAAAAATGTGCAGAGAAGCATGCACATGCGCTTGTACTTGATGAGGCATGCAAGTATTACATATCAATTATGCAAAATGAAGGGCAAGTAGGAAGGCGAAAACTCAAAGAGAACACCATTTCCTTCACCCCATCACCACTTGGAAGCACAGCCCAAATAGGCTTCAGTCTTTACCTTGATCCTTTGATTCTGCTTGAGCAAATGACTCCAGATCTTCTTCAATAAGGTCTGCCAACTTGCTCAATATTTTTGACCTTTCCTGGGGGCTTTTGGCCGACCAGCCTGGGAAAGCATTTTGGGCAGCATTGACAGCTGCCTCCACCTTAAAAAGACAATGAATGGCTGCAGTTCAGGTGGTATTCAGCAAAACCAAAACACAGTGTATGTTAACAGAAATTATGAAGAAAGGGGTGGAAGGCCATTGCTTCGTGGAAAAGCACCTGTTTTGCATGTAGAAGGTCCCAAGTTCACTCCTTGGCATCTCCAGGTAGGGCTGGGAGGGACTCCAGTTTGGAACCCAGTCAGTCAGTATAGACAATACTGAGCTAGGAGGTCCAATCATTTGACTCTGCATAAGGCAGCTTCCTATGTATTTATTGTATCACCCTTTCCATGACTCAGTTCAAGCCAGGGCACCATTCCAAGTAGAAAACAACAGTAGGAATACATGAGGATAATTCATAAGTATTAAAAATAGGCTCTAGACTAGAGCAGGGGTGTAAATGAGTGGCCTTTCAGATGTTGTGCTTCAACTTCTATGAGTCCCAGCTAGCATGGCCCATGGCCATGGATGATGGGAGTTAGAGTCCAACAACATGAGGACCACAGATATTGCATCCTTACTCTGGAGCATATATAGTTTGCTTCTTAGCTGCTTAGATCAACCACAGCCATCAGCCATGTAGTAGTGTTCAGAATCAGCAGTTATCACAACTGTTCAGGGAAGCTTTTAGTGTGTATTGTGCTCTATCTTTGTTGAGAGCCATAATAATAATATTAGACTTATCTTCTGGGCAGCTGTGAGACAGGCACTTCTTCTTTAGAAACAGAAATTAAGCTATTGACAAGACTATCACTTGACTTGCCTAATGTTAGATCTACAAATGTTGTTGGGTCTGTAACTTGCACCATCCTCAAACATTGGCCATGCTGGCTGGGAATGATGGGACTTGTAAACTGGGGACCCAAAGTTGGAGAAGGCTGTGTTAGCCCTGTCTAGGAACATTACTCTTCCGTTTGTATGTCATCTTCCAATTTATTACATTAGGTGGCACTGTTGAGCTTTCGTTTTAAGGGTAATAGCAAGAAACCAGCTGTTTCTCCAGTTTGCAAATGTGCTTATGGGCCCCAAAAGATTAGCAACTCCTGTGCTAAGCAGCAGCCAGGAACAACAGAGACCTATCTGGTCTCAATGGATATGAGGAGCACTGAATGACCCAGGGGATTGGATGAAAAACACCAGCGCTGAAAAAGCAGCAGGCCGGTCTGAACAGTCATCTAAAAGTTAAGTTTACACTTTTGCCAAAAGCTGTTGTCAAATTCTCACCAACCCTGTTTGGGTGAGAAAATGTTATCTTCCAGATGTTGTTGAACACCAACTACCATGAAGTCTCAGTCCAGCCTGGCCAATGGTTAGAGTTCATAGGAGCTGGTCTCTATCATCATCTGGGGAATCACAGGATCCTCATCCTTGGTTTAGGACGTCATCACACAGACAGAAGCCAGCAGGTTGTGCATTTTCCCAGTCTTATCACTGACTGTCGCTGGCAGGGAAATGCAGAAAGTGGGGGCCCTGATCCGCATGAGGAATGCTCTTAGATGTTACAGCTAGGATTACAAGAGTGCTCCACAGTAGTTACCAAGCCTGGAATAAAAATGGAGCCCAGTGCAAGTTTTTCCTAAGGAGTACACAAACACCTCCATTTCTATCTCCATCTATATATGTGCACACACATCTGGAGGACACAGCCGTGGGGAATGCAAGTGGCTACTCGAAGGATTTCTCTAAACATACTTAATCAAATATAAAATCACCCCTTCTGTTTACATACAGAAGCAAACTAGGCAAGCACAAAGCTTCAGGGGGCAAGTTTAAACTTTAGCAAACCCAGCTAGTTACACTTTAACCATTACTTATCAGTGCTCAGCAAATATTTGATAGACTGGCAATGCTGAAGGTTGAGGTGAAACTGCAAAAACATATATGTGGGTTTGTTTTTTGCAACTTCAGTCATTAGAAATAGAGATTTTGATTTAACTCGGTTCGTTTTAAAGCCTTAAGGAATAAGGCACACAATGCATTAGGTGTAAGAGGCCATGAACACAGCCTTGTAACAAGCAATTCATTGCCTTCTCAGTTCACCTTGTCATTGGATACACTTCCATCTTTCCAGTTTGAGAAACAGCTCATCATGAAAAAGAAAAAAAACTTCAAGGGAAAGCACATTAAACTTGGGGAGGAACATCAAGGGCTTCAACTAGTAGAAAAGAGTTTTGATTCAAAGATTTTAAAGCTTCAAACCAATACCATTAACCAATGCCAGACAGACATTCTATGCAAATATTTAGAAGCATAATACAAAAATAAGGCAATTTCAGTTTTATACTGGGGAAAAGTTAAACAAACAAAATCAGTTGCAAACCATTTTTGTTAACTGTCCAGGCAATTACCCTGTCATCATGAAAAAAGGAGTTGAATCTATGCAGGAACTCACCTCCTCTCTGCCACTGTCTGGCACCTTGCAATAAACTTCTCCTGTAGATGGGTCATAGGAATCTAAATATGAGGAGCAAGGAATAAATTGCCCCCCTATATAGTTCTCCAAAACCAAGTGAGTCTTTGAGCCGGCCATTGTGACTCCGTTGGCATGATCTGAGTACTTTCAGTGAGCTTTCAGTTCATAGTGCACATCTATTGATTTATGCTTGTAAGCCGGAGCTCCTCCCTCCCTTTAGTTTCATTAACTGGATCCCTGAATGGGAAATTTCCATTTCTCTTCAGACAATGCTAGTACCATGGACATATGCCTATGATAATGCCCAATTCACTTGTTTGTTTTCCAGATTATGATGCCCACACAGGATTTTACCACGTACATGTGGCGGTGAGTATGTGAAACAGGTATTGGTACAACTTTGCATAAAATAGCCTATACGTGGAAAAAATCCAAATGCCTCCCTACAAGAAAGACATGATTGATTCAGTGGAGAGACTTCAAATATGAACATGAGAGGAGGTTAACATGAGAGGAGGAAACAGGCATAGGAAGTATAGGTTGATAATTGTTATATGGTATATATTAAGCATGCACAACTTTCCCTTTAAATTTATTAATTCATCTTCATTCATAGGCTTAAGGCTAGTACCAAAGAGATTTAGATGACTGTAAGTGGTTTTTCACTTACCTCTAGAAGCAGGTATATTAGCTGTTGCTCAGTTAAAATTGTGCAGATGTATTGCATTTTAAGCTGTCTGCACAATTAAGAATCCAAAATAGACTAAAACAACAACTGTAATGCAATCCAGCATGCTATGACCTCCAAATAAGAAAGACTGGGAATTATGTGCATTGAATGCACATGGAAATTATACGATCGATCTTTCAGTGGCCCTGAAACCATCTCCCTCCCTCTTGACTTGCATGATAAGCTATCAGGTTCTTCTTTAAGAAACTGCAAGCTTTCCTCTAAAAGTTCAGTAAAATTTCAAAGGATGAAGTGATTCCATTGTCTCAATACCACTCCCTCTCCAAGAAATCATCTGGGCTGAAGATGGAATAGTTTATGTAGCACACTTACATAGCTCATCAGAACTGGACATTATATAGCTTCATGAAACTTCAAGTATGATACATTACACCAGAGCTTTCCAAACTTTTCATGTTGGTGCCACACTTTCTAGACATGCACAATTTTGTGACAGAGTAATTCAGCTTTACAGTGGTACCTCGGGTTACAGACGCTTCAGGTTACAGACTCTGGTAACCCAGAAATAGTACCTCGGGTTAAGAACTTTGCTTCAGGATGAGAACAGAAGGTGGCACGGTGGCAGCAGGAGGCCCCATTAGCTAAAGTGGTACCTCAGGTTAAGAACGGACCTCCAGAACGAATTAAGTTCTTCATCTGAGGTACCACTGTACTATCAAACTGGAGGTTAAACTAACCCCTTCCCAGCCCTAGGAGGAGCGCAGGAAGCGTTCATGTGACACACCTACACACTGCAGCTGATACACTAATGTGTCATGACACACAGTTTGGAAGGCTCCCTACCAGTGCTTTGGCCTTTTAAAAAATCCTATGAAGATTATATTTATTTAACTAGATTTGCTGGTGTATGACATGGGAAGTGAAATAAAGGGAGCCAGGAGGAAATGCATGTAAAAATGTACACACTGAGCAACTCTTCAGATGTTACTCCAACATGAAGAGTGAGATTGATTTAATGTAATGGTGATCCTCAGGGCTGCATCCCACCAAGTTATCCCATTTGAGCAAGGACTTCCATCTTCACGACAAAACCTTCTCCACCTTTCATTCCGCTGCATTCCCCCGCTCCTCTTTCTGTTCCCTCAAACCTCCAGAGCAGATGTGGGTGTGCACAAGGGGGATATGGGGAGGAGAAGTTCTGTTCTGAATCAGTTCCAGAGCCACTGCCGATCTGATGAGGCAGAGTATAGGGGCAGAATTGCTATCCCCAAATACAGTTATGATCACTAACTACAACAACAAAATATAGACTGACCCAGTTTCCTGGAATCTATGTAGGAATTGTGTAACATTTTTAATTTGGAAATCCGCCATGTTGGAAGTCAAGATCGGGCTGAAAGAATCATAAATAGTCATAGGGGGAGGTGAGCCTTTGATATGTCATTATATTTGTATTTCCAGTCTGATTTGGTAAACCTCCCCTGTAGACTTCTTGGGTGTTCTGAGATGTGCAGAGTGCTTATACACCTTCAGACTTAGGTGTTATCTGCTGGTATGCACCTATGTCTTTAAAAGTTCACGTCATTTGACAAGGGGTCTTGTTTACTGCCCCTCATAACCAACTGTACCCCTTGTGCCAAGATTTTATTTATACAAGACAACATGAACAGAAACAAATATTATGCTCAGGCCAAGCTACTTTATTCTTCTACAATCTAAAAAATAAAAATAGCCATTATTGGACTAACTAGGGCTATACAAATAAGTTTTAAATTAAATTGGAACAGAAAGAAATTAATGGTTAATAATGGTTTCTGAAACAGAAGGAAACAGGGTTATTTGAAAATGTATTTGTATAAAATCTGGAACACTATAGCCCAATTGAATTAATTTATGAAATAATGTGCAGCAGGTAAGCAGCACCTCCCACCCAAAAATAAATTGTAAACAAAGTTTAAGGCTGGAAGTAACATGCTTTCCCCCCATGATGAATCATTGTCCTTTAACACATCATTCTGATAAACTTTTCATAAAGGTCCTCTAGAGCTACCAATGATGGTTTAAATGGGAAATAGAGTGGAACTTGTGCAGTAAAAAGTGCAACGTGTATTTCCCTATTGGCATACTGTTTTGCAGCAAGGACAGCTTCAAAATGTTTGAAGAACAGCTGGTATTTCATCTCCTCCTCTTAGAAAGGTAATTAATTGCCTTTGTTCCTTCCACTGATAT
The DNA here is from genome assembly GCF_965207765.1 of Zootoca vivipara. Lineage (NCBI taxonomy): Eukaryota > Metazoa > Chordata > Lepidosauria > Squamata > Lacertidae > Zootoca > Zootoca vivipara. Next base: position 57,798,348 of record NC_142586.1, read on the forward strand.
AACTGGATTCATCAAATAAGCCTATTTGGAGATATGATTTCATTTGGTTGGATTGCAGAAGTTCTGGCACAGTCATTATTCTTTTATCTAAAAAATAAATAAAAGAATTGACAATTTTCAGAGAAGACATTGGCATTTATTGAAAATGTACAAATGCAAAGACCTGGAACCAGTTTTGAAGGTGTTACTGGGCAGGGCCAGCACACAAACTAACCAGTTGTTGTTGTTTTTTACCTTTCACAACTAACAGCAGGAGTGGGGAGTAGTAAGAAGAGGAAGAGAGAGGGATTTTATATTGGGGAAATGGCATAGAGGAAAGATTCGTTTTAAACACACACACACACACACACAACCCTCTCCTAGCAGCACAGCTCCAATGCAAAATCTCTTGCCCTCACAACCTGCTTTTAAACAATCAAGCAAAGAGACATTTGGTGACCCAAACACAGATCCCCCATCATCACATCTAGTTTGGCGCTTAACCTTTTGTGAAAGAACTCAGAAGGACCTCTCTGCCTAAGATCACTGCTAGGTTCCCTAACAAAATACTGATGTGTTTGGAACTTTGGAAAAGAATGGCAACTGAGCGGGAGATATGATAGAGGTTGATGAGATTATACATGGTGTGGAGAAACGAGAGATCCAGAACAAACAAAAGTGTTTTTCACATATTACATAGTTTACAGGCTCTGTTGTCACAAGTTGTAATGGGCTCAGATGGCTTTAAATTAAGATCTGACACATTTTTAAAAAACTGGTTTTTATCAATAGATATAAGCCATCGTAGACTAAATAAAACCTCTGGGTTCAGAGGCAGTATTCCACTGAACTGTAACTGAGTCTGTGTTTGTGCACGCTAGTGAATTGTAGGTGGTTTCAGGTAGGTAGCAGGTTTGGTCTGACGTAGTCAAAACAAAATGAGAAAAATCCTTCCAGTAGCACCTTAGAGACCAACTAAGTTTGTCATAGGTATGAGCTCAAAAAATCCTTCCAGTAGCACCTTAGAGACCAACTAAGTTTGTCATAGGTATGAGCTCAAAAAATCCTTCCAGTAGCACCTTAGAGACCAACTAAGTTTGTCATAGGTATGAGCTCATACCTATGACAAACTTAGTTGGTCTCTAAGGTGCTACTGGAAGGATTTTTTTATATATATTTTTGGTGGTTTGTGTGTGTTGCCTTTATGACCTAAGAACAAGATGTTGGACTGGGTGGACCATTGGTCGGATCCAGCATGGCTCTTCTTCTATTAATTGGGACTTGTGTCAGAGCAATGGGGTATGTCGCACAAGGGCTACCTTCTTCTAGCCATGTTGAGCTTGGGATGTGACTAAGCACATAAATGAGTGAAGAGCTGCAAGCACAGCTCTTTGAAAGTGCACTGACACATCATTCCATGAAGCCGTTTCTGCAGTTAGCTAAAATGCTGCCCAACTGTAAGCTTTAAAAACTGCACATGCAAAACCTTCACAATTTTCGTTCAGGAAGATGACTCTTGTGCCACCCTGCCTCAAGAAAAGTTGTGCCACTCAACTGCATAGACAATTCATCACATTACCTACTTGGCATATCTGAAATACAATTTTTTTTTTAATGCTTACATATACCACAGCCAATAATGGCTTTTAAGCAGTATGCATTTTCACACAGCAGTCTCCTCTGAACTAAAAGCACAACTTTGCCTTTCTTCACATTGTACCTTCTAAGAAGTTTGGATGGGCAGATAAGGCCGAATCAGGCTACTCAAACATGTACCTCTCAAGTGACATGCTGTGGATTAAGGGAACTGAAATGCTGGATGGCCCTTGTGGTCTCTTCCAACTCTATGATTCTATGCTGCCACTTTCTGCATTACAACAAGCAGCTGATCCACCATCTAATATTCTGAGACAGACCATCTTGTGAGAACCTGATGCCCAACCTATTGAGGACTGGGATGACCAAGCCTCTTATTCCTAAACCCTAATCAAAGTAGGCACAATGCTGGGCTAAACCGCCTCCATCAAGGGGGAAAAAACCCACGGTCAGCTAATTAAAGGATAGCATAAGAAAAGTGCAAATCACCAAGGAAAAATAAGGAAGGCAAGATATGATTGCCATCTTAGAATACCCAAAGGGCTGTCACGTGGAAGATAGAGCAAGCTTATTTTCTACTGCTCTGGAGGGTAGAACCATACCAATGCATTCAAGGAGATTTTGACTTAACTACCAGGAACAACTTTGTGACAGTAAGAGCTGTTAGATTGTGGAACAGTCTCCTTAGGAAGGTTGTGGCCTCTCTTTCATTGGAAGCTTTAAGCAAAGGTTGGATGGCCATCTGCTATAGATGCTTTAGCTGAGATTCCTGCATTGCAAGAGGTTGGACTAGATGACCCTTGGGGTCACTTACAACTATGCAATTCTATGATTCTATGCTTCTATGAGAATTGAGACCTGGACAGAAAAGTGTTTACAAAGATTGTGGCCTGGGAGATGAAAAAAGTGCTAATATTCCTAAGTGGTGGTTGTTTATTTCCTTAAAAATGTGTAATAAGAGAGTCTCATTTTCAAGCCTGATTAGCTATTCAAGTAGTCTGTACTTCATTGTGGGTGATTTTTTTAAACAAGTGGCTGTAACCTCAAAGCAAAGAATATACCACTTCATAACCTGTCATTATAAAGCAGGCATCCCCAAACTGCGGCCCTCCAGATGTTTTGGCCTACAACTCCCATGATCCCTAGCTAACAGGACCAGTGGTCAGGGATGATGGGAATTGTAGTCCAAAACATCTGGAGGGCCGAAGTTTGGGGATGCCTGTTATAAAGCATACATACAGACACATGCTATACCTCCGTGACAACTCCTGCAGCTATGGTGGAGCCGCTGTAGCGTAACATGAACCTTCCAAGTTCTTTGAAGTCTTTATAAAGTTCCAGAGCAACAGGCCTTTGTGTTTGCAGTTCTACTAAAGCATTCTGTCCTTTAGTCAGACACCTGTAAGGGAAAAAGAGCAACAGTTCACATACATTGCTATTGGATCTATTATTGTGCCTGTACGCATGTGTTCACGAAAAACACACATTTTGGGGAATTAGTAATACTAACTAGGGAATATTTACTGGAGACAAATGCTCACTGCAGACAAGATTGCATTGGTTAGAATTACTGAGCTTACTTCAGGGCTTGCTTCAAAAAGACAGGAGTGATCACACTGTGAGCACAGCTGTGTTTTTTAATTCATAAAATAATTTTATTTTAAAAATAATGGTTTTGTGGCTTGTAGCACAAGTACAGAAATTTAAGCAAAAAGGGGGCTACTAGCACATTAAACAAACCATCTTCTCCACATGCCCTGGACTTTATTGTGGGAAAGGAGGAATGAGAATGTTGGAGGAAGAGTTGATTTATACAGTAGGAGGAACCTAAGCCTTCAGGATCCAGCCTACTTAGAAAGAGACTGGGGAAAACAAAGAAGAAAGATTCACATGTAAAATACTGGCTTTCCTGATCTTACAAGAGCCAAGAGACAGCAAAAATAAGGAAGTTGGAAAGAAGTCATACAGTTATGATGCTAATATTTACCTGCCTTGTGGGGAGGCAAAGAACTGGATTTTCACTATAACCTAGAGGTGCACCAACCCTAAGGCCAGAGTCCATGTCTGATAGTCTGGACATAGCATCATTACACAATAAAAGTTCAGGCTAACGGAATTTTCCTAGGTCCCAGTCATATCAACCAAGTGTTATCCCACAAGGCTAAAGTACAGACACATGGTTACACCAGAGCAAGATATGCTGGCTGGCATCCACTCCCTTTGCAAGGGATCATTTTTAATTAATTATAAGCCCGATGGAGTTCAAGCAACCTGAAAAAGTTCCAGTGTTGGTACTTTCAAAATCTCTTGTTGGCACTTCCACAAGATGGAATCTCATACACAGAATTAGAAAAGGCAATTTGGACAGGAATATGATACAAGCAGAGAGAATATAAAACCAAGAAAGGTACTTCAAGCACCTCTCTCTCTAAAACTAACGACATGCTCAGAACAACCTTAGCAACATATTTAAGTTTGTTTCAGAATACTTTGAGATCTATATGCAAGATCAACTATTTGCATTTTATCTGCCAATCTGATTATCTCTCTCCCCATTTCCACTAGGCTTAACATGATAGAAATTCGAGTTGGATTTGCTATGCAACGTATTTTTCACCAAAATTTCCTCTTAAAATACTTACTTAGGCTTTTTCTTTGTGACTTCACCTGTACTCTTGTGAAGCACACTCAATAACCTCCTAATAGTGGCAGGCTCACTTGCAGTTTGAAAATGTAAAAGCACCTGAAACAAGAGTTTGTTTTAATTCATAACAGTCTTAAAACTATTTTCAGCAGATGACAGAACGTGAACAGGACCAAAACGCTTCTATAAATGCATTTTGCAAACTACAAGAGAAAAGATTTTGCACGAATAGCTGGGAAAGGTTCAGAGAAAAGGCTAAGCAGAATACTCAAGGGGTTGGAGCAGCTGACCTCTAAGAGGAAGGGTTACAACATTTGAGGCTTTTTAGTTTAGAGAAAAGGTAAACAAGGGAGAAGGAGAGGACAGAGACATATAAAACTATGTATGCATGGTGCGAAGAAGGTGGATAGGGGAAAGTTTTTCTCCCTCATCAAATTATCTAATGAAGATGAACGTTGGACGATTCAGGACAAAGGGAAGTACCTTGTCACACAGCACACAGTTAAACTATGGAATTTGCTCCCACAAGAGATAGTGATTGCCACCAACTTGGATGGCTTTAAAAGCCAATGAATGGCTACTAACTATGACAGCTAGGTTCTACCTCCATTGCTGGAGGTCGTATGCCTCTGAATAATTATTGCTGGGAATTACAGGTATGGGAGAGTGTTCAGGCTCTGCATGTGGGCTTCCTATGGCTACCTGATTGTGCATTGTGAGAACAGAGCACAGTATGAAACAAAGCAGTTCCATTTGCTAAATGATCTCTGTGTGCAAACACAACTTGCCTTTCTTCTCTTCTTCCCATTGGTCGCTGCCCTCCCCAAATCTACTCTGGAGCATTGAAAGATCTCCCAGAATACATTTAGGGGGTGCATGGGGTGAGTGGAGGGGAGTTCTGATGCACAGCCAGAAATCCTTGCACTAATGTAAATACTTTTTTGGCTACCACCCAGAGTTCTGGACTAGATGGATATTTGACTTGATCCAAGAGGCTTTTCTTATTAACTCCTTACAACGTTAACCAAAACTGTCTCTTGATTTAATTGTGCAGTCCACATCAGGCCATCTTTCTGTCTCTCAGTCTCAAGTAGTGCTTTTGCCTACTACCTTAACCCATGATTTTGAACCTTCAAAATACCACTGTAATGAATACAGCCAATCTTCTCCAAGAGCAGCATAATTTCAAGATGTATTCTCTGCTTTAGGATGTGTGCACACCATTGTGCAGTACATACAGAATGAATCTGATTAAAAAGCAGGCACATGCATGACTGATAAAATGCTAAAACACAGAACGTAAGGTCTTCAGAAAACAAAGACAGTGCCACACTTACAGGGAATCCTTTGGTGATAGGAACTTCAATATTGAAGATGAGGATCCGAGCTCTGAAACGTGTGCAAGCTTTAATAGGTTCCTTGGGGCAACAAAACATGCACGCAACACTGGAAGAGAGATTTGAAGAAACAAATCAGGCTATGTGCATTCGAGTTTTTAATGTGGTAACACCAAGAGGCATGCTTATAGATGACAAACTAACATGGAGACTGCATCAATTCCCACTGTCATCCTTTGGCCTTCCCAAAGTGGCCAATCCTATTTGTGTGTCCAGACTGTGCCAGGGTGAGGTTTGCCCTCAGTTGGGCTTGATAGGATTGGCAGCAGCAGTGCTACCAACAGGTACCCTAGAAGTCATGCATTTATTACTGTTTGGGGATTGCTAGCTATTCTAAAGTGCACACACATTCTGTTAGGCAGGAGGAGGTATGAAAGTGGTTATTTTATGTATGTTTGGGTAGCACATTGCTTTCTACCATATTGTCCCAAATGCTCTACAAAATTCCACATACATAAAACAAAGCACAGAGTAGCAGTTTGTTATTGGTTCTCCAAGTAACTTTTAGTGTGATGTGCAGAGGAAGGTGGTGCTATTTGTTCACAACATTATAAGTCGGGCAGAATTATGACTTACTGAGAGAGCTTTCAGCAGCTCCTTTCCCCTCTCTCTAGCTACTTAGTCCATCATGACTAATATGAACAATGACCACCCACGTCAAAATCACTAAATCTCTTTATTTTCTCATCTCCATCTTTTAAGTCAAATGCAGTGGTACCTCTACTTACGAATAACTCTACTTAAGAATGTTTACAAATGGAGCTCCGTCCGCCATCTTGGATGCGGTTTAGATAGGATTTATTCTACTTACGAATTTTTAGATAGGGTTGCTTCGACTTACGAATTTTTTCTCCCAATGCATTCCTATGGGATTCGACTTACAAATTTTTTCGACTTACGAATATGCGTTTGGAACGCATTAAATTCGTAAGTAGAGGTACCACTGTAATATAGATTCAGTCATTCATTCTACTAATTGGTAACAAGTACAGAGCATCTCTGAGGGTGCAATCCTAACCCCATTTATCTGGGAGTAAGACCCACTGAAATCAAAAGGGTTTTCTCCTGAGTAAATGTGGTTAGGATCATGCTATTAAATATTGTTAATAATCAAGTGACCCATTCTCCTGCTTCTCTCCTTCACACATACCCAGCACCACCAAACTGAATTAACCAGTTAAGATTCCTTTAGTACAGTATGTTGACTCCAGTATTGCTCTGCATAATAAACTCCAATGGTGCTTGATTTTATGGAGATTAGTACCTTAATGTAGAGTGCCACTTTTAGCTCTTGTTTCTTCCCCCTACATGTATTTATTTGGAAGAAGACAAGAGCTAACTCTTCCTTCATAGCCTCTTCGATACTTTCTGCCAAATTTAACCGTTTTCTGCTTCTTTTTTTAGCCCCATCTTCTTTTGTCACCCTTTGACTGGTCTATCTCAGTCAAACAGCAGTCACCTTGTACTGTTTCTGTTCCTTACAGTACCAAGTGTATTAGTAGTGTTAAAATAACTGTTGTTCAGTAGCAGTAAAGATTTTTTGAAAAAAATAAAACCCAATGTGGTAAGCAATCTATTTGATAACTCTTTTGCCTTCCAAAACTCCAGATGAATATACCAACAAATCTTTATGCCTGGCCCCTTATTAAATTTTTTTACCCAACAATTGCCTGACTGTGATCAAGACCACTGCCAGTTTCACATCGTCACTTGCATGTAGGCTAGGTGATCTGCAGTGCTCTTGTTATCCAGGTAGCAAGCCTCTCACACTCTCCCTCCTCAACCGGTAAACCACTGATTATCAACTGCAACGGTTAGAAAGCTTCATGTTAAATATAAACCGTTGCTTAGGCAAAGTCTTTTGTGTACTCACTTGATTTTGATGATATCCATGCCAGTCAAAGTGAGAATAACGTGATCTCCTGCTGCAGCCCAATCCACTGGTTCATCATGTAGGGCAATTCCTAGAAATGAGTAAAACCAGAACTAAACAGTGAACTACCTTGGTTTAACTGCTACAAACAGCTCTGTTTTTGCCAGTTCTGCTGCATCAACCACGACTCATCAGTTTTCAGTATGAATGAGGTGATAGTAAAAGCTGTTGACTAAAACCACAGACAGCCTTTCTCGGGAACTACCATCATCTAAAGTCACCTTGCCTTACTTGAGTGAGTTTTCTGCAAGTCAGTGTTGAGCTATATGCCTGTCACACTGCACAGGTGTCACAATTTTGAAAGTATGACTGCACAAGAATTTAAGAAGGAATTTATTATTTACTGTACAAGCACCCTGTCCGCAAACTTTTAAATATCTCGGTCGTACCTGCTTTCATTTTTCACCAAATGAGTTTTTGTTTGCTTTCGACATAATGGTGAAACAAATGGGTGTGCTATGAAGCACACTAAACACTGTACTAAATCATATGTATGAGTTCCTGAAGAATTCCTGCACTTATATGCTGATGGCTAAATGCACAAACATCTAGGGCTTTGAAGCATTTATATGATTGTTGGAAACCATAACTGGAAAAAGGAGGCAATTTTGGAAAAAGTGTCCTGGAAATGCTGTACTTGATCTGAAAGTACTAAACTTTCAGGAAAAGCACTATGTTGTTGTTTAGTCATTTAGTCGTGTCCAACTCTTCGTGACCCCATGGACCAGAGCACACCAGGCACTCCTGTCTTCCACTGCTTTCCGCAGTTTGGTCAGTATAAAAGCACTATACATGTACTGTCATATTAATTTAATGCTTGAGTTTACAAAGTTATCGCCTCATATTTGGGATATACATAAAGTAAACCCAAACTAATAATAATAATGCTTTGTCCATTAAAACAGTATAATTGTTCAGTTTAATCTACAATAAAAAATATTCTGCAAGTTGTGAAAACCAATAAAGTGTAAGCGTGGAATGCAGTCCAGCTATACACACATACACACTGACTCAGCTAATTCTAATGGAAATTAATATTGCTTTGGAATGTAACTTCTGTAAAGAATATTTTAAGTAGCAATCCTATTTAAAAATAATGTTAAATGAAATAAACTGAATCCTGACTACTAGGATTATTTTCTCACAAATGTTGAAGTATTACAGTCTGAAAAAGTCTGCTTAGAGAAATCTCTATATCACTTTCTCTCCCTCCCTGTCTATGGCATTCTTACTAGATCAGCTATTAGTAGAAAGTTCAACAGTAACATGACAGCAGCTATATTATTGTTTCATTCTAATAACTGAAAGAATGCAAATTATTTAAGTAGGTACTTCCATACGACCTTTCAACCTAAGAAAGTTTTAAACTTTAAAAATGTGTATATAAACACACAACCCACAATAAAAATTACAAAATATCCAGTAACAATATCTTACTAATAAAATCAAAGAGCAACAATTGAAACAGCTGCAAGGAGTGAGGATAAAACTGGGTCGGTTAAAACAACCAAGAAGAGCATAAAGGCTCCAGCCAAATGAAAAGCTTGATTTGGGGGGGGGGGGGAGAGACTACCACCTTACATTCAATTGAGGCAAAGTGAATGAAATATATCTAGATAGGGAATTGCACAACTGGGTGTTGCAACTGGGTGCCTTCCATTGCCACCAGCCACATTCAATCAGAAGGCAGCAGGATGTGGTGCAATACCTCTAAAATGATGACAATAGTGAACAGGTTTTTGTAGAAGTATGTCATTCAGTATCTTGGTTCTAACCCCCACCCCAAGTGGAAGCCAGTGAAGATGCAGGGGCGGACAGAGAAAACAGGCTTCAATAAATGTAAGAGTGGTGCAGTAATCCAATATTGACGTCACCATGGCAGCTAATCATTTCTGCTTTATCCAGGAAGGCATGCAGCTGCTGCAAAAGTGCTCTTGGACACAGCGGCTCTCTGGACCTCCAGGAGGAAAGCTGTTCTCAAGCAACATTCACAGTTCAGCAGGAGGAATCACCCAATTTTCTTTGAGGTTTTCACATACGACAGTGTAGATTAACATACTCTAAAGCTGCCTGCAGTGTGACCCAAAGGGAGATCATCCATCAGCCTGTATACTATACCTTTTACAGTGCAAGTTTCATTAGGAGGCATCACTAGCAGTCGATCTCCAACTTGAACATATCCTGCTTCAATTTTACCAGTCACACAAAATCCTGATCCTTGATCTGCAACAAAAACGTTGGTTGGAGAAAGCAAAAGTACCATGCAACTTCTTTGGAGGTTGCACCACCAGAGATGCAATTTTTGATAAAGATAACAATAGTTGCACAATTGATTTTACAATGTAATGCAAAGCGAGTCTTTGATTTTTATCAATAAAACAAGTCTCAAACTTGGCAATAAGCAAACAATAAACATCAAACCAGTAAGTTTTCTGTTTGAAATACCCCATATGTACTCAAATATTTTATGTTCTGTTGGGCTACATATCGTGCTTCAGTGGTTTTAAAACTATTTTCTCACCAAACCTACAAATATGTGACTGACCGGAGATGTTAAAACAGAGGGATTACGTTGGCACTATGGTTGCCATTCCAGCCCCAAGAACTGTACTCTTCTGCAAGCACAGTTCTCAGTTCAGTTGGGGATTCGTAGTGGATGCAGTGCAGGCTGCTCTATTAGGGAAAATGGGACACTGCTCCAACTATCCACCAAGCTGTCTTCTTATTTCCTATGGTCGCCCTGACTGTTAGCTTCTTCCCTCTTTGCCTCAGCTTTGCCCTTTGCAGAATGAGGAGGGAGGAGGGTGGGGAGAAAACTAGATTTAGTTGGCTCTGCCTGCCATTGGCTCCAGCTCTTCCTACTACTGCCCACTTTGCTTTCCATCCTACCAGTCTCAATGGGCAACAGCTGCCACTGCATACACAGAATCTTTATTCAATGTGTGCCTAACCATTATTGAACTGGAGAACCGGGGTGGAAATTCTTTCAGGACACTTTTGTTCTGCCCTCTCTACGATGAAAGTATCTGGGGTGGGAGGAGCATCCTATATTCAAAAACATGGGCCTGGATTTCAAATCTGTGTACACTATATTATACTAATAGGAAGCAAAAATAATTATAGGTGCCGACGTTCCCATGTGCCGATACATCTCCTGAACTTAGCAGAAGTTTATTTATTTTCACTTAACAAAACATATAGATTGCTGTAGCAAAGAAAAATCTAAGGTGTTTACATTAAAAGTTTAAAGTGCTTATTTTAAAAATGCAGAAAAAAATCAACAAAATTTAAAAACAAGTACATTGAAAATACAAATAAGAACAAAGGAACTTAATAAAAGTTACAAAAAGTCTGGCCAATTCTCCAAATTTAAGAACTGCATTGATAGAAAAAGCATTTATAACTGTGGATACTGTGTATTGCACTACTGCAACAAGCTATGCAATGACCCAGCTACACCAGTACATGCACTTCAGTCAGTAATGAAAAGCAGGATATTACCTATTCTAAGTAGCATTTCTAGATTAGTTTTTTTAATAAATATTTTTAGGAAATTTGTTCACCAGTGAAGGGAAATTGTAAGACATAAATTTTATTTTTTTTAATACTGGAACAAAACTTACTAACCTTTAAAAACATCCGATACACATAGTCTGAATGGTTTCTCCACTGATCTTTGAGGTGGCTTGAAAGAATCTGTAAATAAACCAATGTGCTCTGTGAATAGCTATGTCCTTTACTTTTACAGCAAGCGATATTAATTTGTCTCTACTGCATTCCCCCAGCTGCGTACTGAAACTGTTCTAAAAATCTTACAGAAGTAAACACATACCTATTTGTTCTAACAAGCATTTTCCTTCATACCATTTGGTCAGCTCACTCGCTTGACTCCTTGTGACAAGATTTTCACCACCAAGCCCACTTGTAGGGATATAAGCTACGTCCGACTCCTGGTTGAGAGAAGTGTTTAATTTGCAGCGTGAAATTGGAAAGCAACCTTTCCAGCATTATAAGTAGTATTTCTAAGCTTTTGAAACACAAACTAAGGTTTTTCTTGTGGAAGATAGAAAGCTAATGCTACTTAATCAGTTACTGAAGTTAACTGATCAGCCCTGCACTTTGCAGAATATTGAAGGAGCTTTGGAATATTCTAGAAAGTAACATCTATGGCAGGCTCTCCCAACCCCGCCCTCCAGATGATTTGAGACTACAATTCCCACCATCCCTGACCACTGGTCCTGCTAGCTAGGGATCATGGGAGTTGTAGGCCAAAAACATCTGGAGGGCTGAGTTTGAGGAAGCCTGACCTATAGCATTCTGATCCTTTCATGACATCACTGTATAGAAGATCTCTCTCATACACATCCCCACACACCTCGAACTGACCAAGGACAATTCCCTTCACACCTCACAAAAGGCAGGGCTCAATAAATCTATTGGTCTTCTCACCAATGACAAAGGGCCTCTCCCTCACCTTGCAAGCCTTGCTGTAAAGCTTGGCTTGGCTTAAACTCTCTCCATCCCCTGCTCACCACAGAGGAAAGGAAGGTGCTCTCTTTCGTAAGCTGGGCTTCTACAAAAAGCATCAGAACTGCCTCTCTGCTACTTCTACAAAAACTGAGAGGGAAGGGAAAGAAACCACACCCCGGATGGGTAGTCTCGTTCCCTTCAATTTAGGTGTTTTTTTTTTTCAGAAAGCAGCAGCAAAATGCCAGCGGCGCTTCTCTAAAAGCTCAACTCTCTGGAGAAAAAAAATACAAATCATTTCCTCCACAGACAACATGGACAAGAGGAAAGGATGCTCTTGTTTTGTAATTTGTTTTTTTGAAGACAGCATCGAAGTATTGCTCTCCCAAGCAGTGAAAGTGGATATAAAACATCTGTCAGTGGAAAAGAAGAGGACTAGAATTCTAGTTTGTTAAAAAGGAATTCTTGGCAGTCGGTGGCAAATTAAAGTATCAGCCCTTTGAAGAGCTGAAAACCTTTTTGCTAAATGCCAGCATAATTTTCAAGTCATAATTAGCCAGTCACCAGATGTTTTGTCACAGCCCTATCACATATCTTATTCACACTTTTAGAATGGGGCAATAGCATTTTGTGACCTTCTCTGTACCCATAGCAGTGTATAATGACAAACTTAGTTAGTCTCTAAGGTGCTACTTGGAGGAATTTTTTTATTTTGTTTCAACTACGTCAGACCAACACAACTACCTACCTGTAAGCAGTGGATTTAGTCATTGAAAACTCAGACTTTTAATCAGTCACTTGAATTCTATATCATTTTCCTTACCTTAAAGCCAGCTTGCTTCAGGAACTGCCCAAGCTTACTGACAATCTCCCGAAATCTTTCCTGTTGCCAATTGACCTAAAATAAACACATAATATATCACCGAGGAAACATAATGTCCAAGCACCATTCTTAACACAAGTGAAAATTATCTCTTGCCAAGAAGTAACATTAGCAGTAAGACACCCCACCGAAAAATAATTATAAAATAATAAGGTAACAGGTAGAAAGAACACTGAGTGCTGAAGGAATCACAAAAATCTTCATTTAAGTGTCAGCTAAGCCGATAAAACACTTTGTACGTGTACCATTTTTTCCCATAGAGTTTTATCAATCTAGAATTCAACAAAATATTACAATTTCCTTGGAAAATAACCAAGTTCCATTTGTAACAACTTGTGTGTTCTCTCCTTGCAGAAAATAAATTTTAAGAAAGTCAAGGGAAAATACCTGGTCCATTTTATTGACAGCAACTGCCAGCTGTGTGACTCCAAGAGATCGAACCAACAGTCCGTGTTCTCGTGTTTGCCCACCAGTCTCAAATCCTGCTTCAAACTCCCCTCTGCTGGCATCCACCACTAATACAGCCACATCAGCCTAAGGAAGAATAATTGTTACACAGTATTTCTTGGCATTTATTCACCATACACAGCTGAGCCCAACCACACCCGTAATTTCTTTACAAATACGCTTCCTTTCCCCCTTTATGATAAAATGCATGCATATCTGAGTCACTCCAAAAACGCCCCAATGTATTGATACAGTAAGAACTACAAAGCTAAGCTCTTGCTTATGCTCTTGCACAAACAGTGGAAAATGTATGGATCTATTATATATTTGGGATAGCTAGTTTGTTTGCTTTGCATTTGGACAATACTTATGATATAATAAATTTTACACAATGGTTCCTGAGATCAAGAAGCAGGTTTGTGTCTATGTTTGAAGATAGCTGGGTGCAATTTTGAATCAAGATGGCATACCGAACATTTCAAAACTGCACAGATTTTAACCACTGATTTTAACCACTAAGTACTGCCAGTGAATGAACTGTTACAAAACTCAATTCAATGTGTTATCACTTCTTATTTATAGACAGGTGATGCCAATAAAAAGTCTTTACCATTGCAGCTCCTGTGATCATATTTGGAATGAAGTCTTTATGGCCAGGAGCATCCATCAATGTAATAACTTTTGTCTTTGTCTCAAATTTGGTCATACCTACATCCATTGTCACTCCCCTAAAAATAAAGCACAGGCATGAAGTGTGTCACTTACAATCCTTTCCAAAGTTTACTCTGTATTAATAAATGAGTGCTAAAAATAAACCACCTTCTTTGGGATAAGCACAAAAGAGTCTAATGTGATTATAGTGCCATTCTATGATAAAGGCACCTACAAAATCATTTTTAAAATCATGGTTACAAGAAAAAGCTATCACCAAGTTGGTACAGTTAGCAATCCTGAGAAATGTGTCAATGTACGAGCTTGCAATATCAGAGGAAGCTATGAAATGAGAATGTGCTTACATGCCAGAGCACATCCAAGAATGGTCACCACACCAAAGAAGAGCAGTCTCATGGCTACTTCATCATGGAAACTAGTCGTGCAATTCAGCACTAATTCTGCTACATAAGCAATGGCAACAAAACCCAGTATCAATAGCCTTAGAGAAGGATATTTGCAAACTGTATGGAGCATCCTGAGGTTCCCTGGAAGCTGATCACGGGTTCCTTAGTGAGAGTGCAGTAATCCCCCCCCCCCATTGCAGTTATTACATCACAACCAATTAAATCACATCCAGCTATGCACCTTCACAGGAGAATTTGGGGTATGTTCTTGAGAACTCCCCATTCATTCAGCATAGCATTTATTCCACTAATTTAATTATATCTTATTCATGATAACAGTAAACATCAATGTGCACTATTAAAAGTGCATTACAAATAATACTTCATACACACACATATATATTGTATATTGCTCACCTCTCTCTCTCTTCCCCTGTCTCATCCAAGACCCATGCATAAGCAAATGATGCCTTTCCAGCTTTCTTTGATTCTTGCTCATATTTGTGCATAATTCGTTTGTTCACATTGCCCAGAAGATACAGCAAATGACCCATGAGGGTACTTTTCCCCGCATCAACATGTCCTAAGAAGAGGAAATACATGTGGGATTATCTCTGATGGATACATGTTAAAAGCCACTTGAGGGAAGAATTGTTTCTGTGTATTTAGATCATTTTCACTCCAAAAAAAATTACCTATTACCACAAGGTTAAGTAGATGCTTTCCTCCTTGTCTCTTCTCCAGCTCAGCTTTCACATCTATTTGCTGTTTTGCTTTTCCGGACTTTTTCACTGAAGTTGGTGTCAAGGTTGGTTCTTCTGATGCTTGAACAGTCTGGGGTGGAACAGCTGGTTTAGGTAGAATCTCAGTAACCCCCACGTTGGCATCTCCAGCTGAGAGTCCCTTCTGTGGCATATGCCCATTTTCTTCAGCATTCACACTGGAGAAAGCAAAGAATGAACTTGAAGAGAAGAAGAGCTTCACAACTTTACGGAACAAATGAAATTAATTCTTACACGTTCATCAAAACTTCAAAATAAAGGAGCAGAGGCAAGCTAGCAGACAGTGGGTAAATACAGACAATCATTTACTAAACAGTGACTTACTACAGTGTGAATGTCAAGCAGTTGGCAGGGCAGAATCAGTACAGAATCAGCACTCTTCTTCCCTGGAGTTATGAGTACACAAAATTGTGGTAAGGTGCCCTTCACCACTTGGTCAGACCACAGCCTGCCAAACTGTCCTACTCTGTGCTAAGTTCTCACTTGGCAAATGGCCATCTGCACTTACCTGCTCAATGGCTTGCTTGAAATGCTGGCTTTACAAATGATAAATGGCATTCCAGCTGTTGTCTGGTAGGGTACCTCCACTCACAGGAGGCTCTTTGATCCAGTTGAGACTTCTGCTAGTAGAACAGGGAAGGGGGCAATTTTTGCCGATTCTCCTTCTGCCTGCAACGCTCCCCCCCACAAAAAAAAACTGCTCCAGAATGGTGGGGAACCCTTCAGAAGAACATGGGAGATGGTGTGCAGGAAAAAAGGGAAATTGGCAAAAGTAATCTCCCTCTCATTACAGGGGATTGGAATGCTAAAGTAGGGAATCAAGAGATAAAAGGAACAACTGGCAAGTTTGGCCTTGGAGTTCAAAATGAAGCAGGGCAAAGGCTAATAGAGTTCTGTCAAGAGAACAAGCTGGTCATCACAAACACTCTCTTCCAACAACACAAGAGACGACTCTACACATGGATATCACCAAATGGGCAGCATCGAAATCAGATTGATTATATTCTCTGCAGCCAAAGATGGAGAAGCTCTATACAATCAGCAAAAACAAGACCTGGAGCTGACTGTAACTCAGATCATCAGCTTCTTATAGCAAAATTCCAGCTTAAACTGAAGAAAGTAGGAAAAACCACTGGGCCAGTAAGATACAATCTGAATCAAATCCCTTATGAATACACAGTGGAAGTGAGGAACAGGTTTAAGGATTTAGATTTGGTGGACAGAGTGCCTGAAGAACTATGGATGGAGGCTCGTAACATTATACAGGAGGCAGCAACGAAAACCATCCCAAGGAAAAGGAAATGCAAGAAAGCAAAATGGCTATCCAATGAGGCCTTACAAATAGCGGAGGAGAGGAGGCAAGCAAAATGCAAGGGAGATAGGGAAAGATACAGGAAACTGAATGCAGATTTCCAAAAAACAGCAAGGAGAGACAAGAGGGTCTTCTTAAATGAGCAATGCAAAGAAATAGAGGAAAACAATAGAATGGGGAAAACCAGAGATCTGTTCAAGAAAATTGGAGATATGAAAGGAACATTTCGTACAAAGATTACCATAATAAAGGACAAAAGTGGTAAGGACCTAACAGAAGCAGAAGACATCAAGAAGAGGTGGCAAGAATACACAGAGGAATTATACCAGAAAGATATGGAGGTCTCGTACACCCCAGGTAGTGTGGTTGCTGACCTTGAGCCAGACATCTTGGAGAGTGAAGTAAAATGGGCCTTAGAAAGCACTGCTAATAACAAGGCCAGTGGAAGTGATGATATTCCAGCTGAACTATTTAAAATTTTAAAAGATGATGCTGTTAAGGTGCTACACCCAATATGCCAGCAAGTTTGGAAAACTCAGCAATGGCCAGAGGATTGGAGAAGATCAGTCTACATCCCAATTCCAAAGAAGGGCAGTGCCAAAGAATGCTCCAACTACCGCACAATTGCGCTCATTTCACACGCTAGCAAGGTTATGCTTAAAATTCTACAAGGCAGGCTTAGGCAGTATGTGGACCGAGAACTCCCAGAAGTGCAAGCTGGATTTCGAAAGGGCAGAGGAACCAGAGACCAAATAGCAAACATGCACTGGATTATGGAGAAAGCTAGAGAGTTCCAGAAAAACGTCTACTTCTGCTTCATTGACTATGCAAAAGCCTTTGACTGTGTCGACCACAGCAAACTATGGCAAGTTCTTAAAGAAATGGGAGTGCCTGATCACCTCATCTGTCTCCTGAGAAATCTCTATGTGGGACAAGAAGCTACAGTTAGAACTGGATATGGAACAACTGATTGGTTCAAAATTGGGAAAGGAGTACGACAAGGTTGTATATTGTCTCCCTGCTTATTTAACTTATATGCAGAATTCATCATGCGAAAGGCTGGACTAGATGAATCCCAAGCCGGAATTAAGATTGCCGGAAGAAATATCAACAACCTCAGATATGCAGATGACACAACCTTGATGGCAGAAAGCGAGGAGGAATTAAAGAACCTTTTAATGAGGGTGAAAGAGGAGAGCGCAAAATATGGTCTGAAGCTCAACATCAAAAAAACCAAGATCATGGCCACTGGTCCCATCACCTCCTGGCAAATAGAAGGGGAAGAAATGGAGGCAGTGAGAGATTTTACTTTCTTGGGCTCCTTGATCACTGCAGATGGTGACAGCAGTCACGAAATTAAAAGACGCCTGCTTCTTGGGAGAAAAGCAATGACAAACCTAGACAGCATCTTAAAAAGCAGAGACATCACCTTGCCGACAAAGGTCCGTATAGTTAAAGCTATGGTTTTCCCAGTAGTGATGTATGGAAGTGAGAGCTGGACCATAAAGAAGGCTGATCGCCGAAGAATTGATGCTTTTGAATTATGGTGCTGGAGGAGACTCTTGAGAGTGCCATGGACTGCAAGAAGATCAAACCTATCCATTCTTAAGGAAATCAGCCCTGAGTGCTCCCTGGAAGGACAGATCGTGAAGCTGAGGCTCCAATACTTTGGCCACCTCATGAGAAGAGAAGAATCCTTGGAAAAGACCCTGATGTTGGGAAAGATTGAGGGCACTAGGAGAAGGGGACGACAGAGGACAAGATGGTTGGACAGTGTTCTCGAAGCTACGAACATGAGTTTGACCAAACTGCGGGAGGCAGTGCAAGACAGGAGTGCCTGGCGTGCTATGGTCCATGGGGTCACGAAGAGTCGGACACGACTAAACGACTAAACAACAACAACAACAATCTCCCTCTCCACTGCACAGATAGAAGCCTCTGCTGAAATAGAACTATAAGTAGAGAGGCACCACATAAACCTCCATGTAAGCAATATTATTATTATTATTATTATTATTATTATTATTATTATTATTATTTTATACCCCTCCCATCCGGCTAGGTTTCCTCAGCCACTCTGGGTGGCTTCCAGCAGAATATTAAAATACAATAATCTATTAAACATTAAAAGCTTCCCTAAACAGGGTTGCCTTCAGATGTCTTCTAAAAGTCTGGTAGTTGCTTTTCTCTTTGACATCTGGTGAGAGGGCGTTCCACAGGGCGGGTGCCACTACCGAGAAGGCCCTCTGCCTGGTTCCCTGTAACTTGGCTGTGAAGAGCTGTTTCTGCAAGGATTTAGTAGTCCTGCTGCATACAAGGAGCTCTCCACACAGATCTTTGGATCAGAACCATTGTCTGCCAAGAGTAATTCTGATCTTTGGATCAAGACCATGGTCTGTCAAGAGTAATTCTGAAATGCATACTCTCCTCAATTACTCTCAAGAAGACATTGGTGCTACATATGCTTGAAGGCCTACCAAGAGGGGATTTGGAACTGTGTTTGTGATTCTGAATTTAAAATAGTAAGTCTATGTATACACACAGAGAGAATCTTCAACAAAAGTGTCAGGTATATATGCACAAGTATGTGGAGGTATAGCAGAATATAAAGAAAATTAATAGTAGTGAAAGTAGTTTAATTTGGACCACCCATTGAACTTTAGCTCAAGAGCACATCCTACATTTGGTTCTTAAGTAAGAGTACACAGTCAGGATTACTTAGCACAGGTTTGAACCATAGCTATGAAGAGATGCTGAACATACACACTTGCTTTATAAATTTAGAATGTAAACTATGAAGACTCTAGCAAGATGCTGACCATGCAAGATTGAAGTTGCTCCATTCGTTTTAACGTAGATGTTCGATCACAAGATGTGGTCATATTCATTGCCCTA
This sequence comes from Zootoca vivipara, assembly GCF_965207765.1. Classification (NCBI taxonomy): domain Eukaryota; kingdom Metazoa; phylum Chordata; class Lepidosauria; order Squamata; family Lacertidae; genus Zootoca; species Zootoca vivipara. The sequence continues at coordinate 57,817,741 of NC_142586.1, forward strand.
AATACAAGTATATGCATGTTGCATTTAGACTATCTGTTAGTTCCACTTTACTGATTTTATTTCAGAATTCCCCCTCTTCAAACCTTCAGGCATAGGTCATTTGAAATGTCTGGTTGAGAATAACTGAGTAAATATAAAGAATACATTTCAGAATTACTCTTAGCAGACCATGGCCCTGATCCAAGGGCCTGTGTAAAGAGCTCCATGGCTGCAGCAACGCCACTGGATATTTGCAGAAGCAGCCCCATGCATTCTATTACTTGCAATTCATACATGAAGAGTTATATCAGCTTGTAGATTAAAGCCTCTTTAATCTAGCAGAGGCTTCTATCAGTGAACCAGTGAACCAGTCCATTGTCAGTATGGCCATCATAGGTCTACAGATGGACACCATAAAACCTCTCTTTCCCCCCCTCTTTCAATCATTATACTTCAGATAACTGAGCTTGCAATAATTCAATTTGCAAAGTTGTATTTTAAACTAACCTCCAGAAAATTTTGCACCCTGTGAAACAGATTATTTTAATGCGGCTAGCTGTTTTCTTTGTGCTACTCAGAGTGAAAGATATATTTTTTCAAAAAAAAAAAAACCTCACGAATGCAAGATGTCTTTTTCTGAAAGTATTTATGAGTCAAACAAGAAGCCATGCTGCTCAGTTTTGTGACATATTGACTAAATTTCTGTAAAAATAGACCCCCAAAAATCTTGATACAGGTGCACCAATCTGAAGGAAGATGATGCCAGAGTACCTTGCAAGGGGTGAAGGCTTACCATGGAACTTCAAAGCCGGTAGTTTGTCTCTTTCCAGACACAGTCATTTTGGTAACTTTTGGCACAACATCAGATTCAATTCTGCTTGTCTGGGAATCTCTTACTTTTCCTAGTAGGAGAGAAAATAATGCATATATAGCATAAGTACAGTACAAACAGGCTGAATCTTCAGTGTAGTCCAATGTGTTATCTTGGTAGATTTAGCAACTGATAATTTCTAGCTTTCTAAAAATCAGGTTTGCGAAAAATAAAAATTTGTATAGTTGTATCCAAGTAAAAAGCTGCTTTTGTAGCAATGTAGACTATACATGTGAACATTCAGAGCAGCTTATTAAAAATTTAACCATCCTGAGCTTCTGAAAGCAGAAGAAAAGGAAACCTAAAATTAACAAATAAAATATTTATTCTGTATCTATGCCTTCTATCTCAAAAGGTTTGCCAAAAACATGTAGCCAATGCCCATTGTATTTGGCATCCTAATAATGGAAGTTTTCTTATGTAATGGCTGGATGTTTTTGAAACTCCCTTAACTTCAAATAGGAGGGGTTCTCATTTTTTAATCTTCTATTGAGACAATATCCTTTTTAATATTTTCCTCCCCACTCTGACTTAGTTGTACTGCCAGTGTTTCTCCTTTTATCAAAAGTTAAATGTAAAGCACAGTTATATTTGTCTGAATGCACTTATAATTGCTTCTCCCTGTATGTGTTCCCAAATAATGAGGTCCATCTTTCCAGACATTTGTTTCTTTTTGCAAACTTCTGAGTCTGTGTGTTTCTGATGCAGCATTCTAGGTGTTTTTATTCCACAGTGGCGGATGTGGCCTTTTAAATGTGTCTTGCTTTTTCGTATTATGTTATTTTGTACTTTTATATGCATTTTGTGCTTTTATATTGTAAACCACACTGTAATCTTCAGATGAAGGGCAGTGTATAATTTAATTCAAGCCAGATATTGACAGGAAAGCGGAATGACATTTTCTTAAAGGAGAGGGTGAAACAGTAGTTCACAGCTTGGCGCCACCAAGTGATTGCCTACACACATGGACAAACAAAATCTTTCAAATCCTTAGTACCGCAACATATTTTTTTTTTAAAAAAAGTATGTTTGACTAATTTGCATAATTTATTCAACTTACAGAACGTATATTTCCTTGGTTCAGAATTTATTTAATTGTCCCAGGTCACAAATAGCCTTCACAGGATTTATTAATCTCTGCCTCTCACCCACATTCCAGTGTGCTGTACTTGGTTCTACTTTGTTAAAGCTGTGGGCTGCACTAATGGTACATTTCAAAACTAGTGGGTTTAACATGTTAACAGAACGTACTGAGCAGAGGAAGTCTCTCATCCTGCCCGTCTAACGCTGCCCTAGATTCCCTTGCCTACTGTTGAACTGGGGTCATCCCCTAAGTGTGTGAATAGGTATGGCCTCGCTCTACTTTGAGACGCTCAGCAACTTGCAAGCTGTTTTTGAATAATTCCCCCAGAAAGAAGAATGAGTTATTTAGAAAAAGGTTATTTCCTAAATAGAAGTTACACCAGGGGGTTTCCAAGTAAAAGCCCTGTTGCTTTCAGCTGCAACTTCTTTATAAAGCTTATGAGCCTGTTCACACACGGTAATTTCTTGTTCCAAGTAAGATGTTCAGGGCCCCCAAGTAGACACACTCATGTACGGTGTGTGCGGCAAAGAACCAGGCAGGCACACTTTCAGACTGGTAGCAATTTCCATAACTGCAGCAACCACAGTATCTAAGAGCCACCTGGATCTCACAGTGCATTTGTCATGCGAGCAGAGCCTCCAGATAGCTTGCAAAGACACACAAAATGCTCTGAGTTTAGAAAGGATAAAAAACTTTGAAAATACTACATACAGATATCTAATGACACCCCCCCACACACACACACAAGCGAGTTCTTAAGAATATAGGAGTCATCTGGAGGCCAAATGTCCATTAAGTCCAGCATTCTGTTCTTACTGTGGCCAGCTATCTATGGGAAGCTCACAACCAGGGCCTGAGGTAACCTAGAGAGGCTAGCCCAGGCATCCCCAAACTGCGGCCCTCCAGATGTTTTGGCCTACAACTCCCATGATCCCTAGCTAACAGGACCAGTGGTCAGGAATGATGGGAATTGTAGTCCAAAACATCTGGAGGGCCAAAGTTTGGGGATGCCTGGGCTAGCCCAATCCAATTCTGTGAAATATGCCTAGATAACATGCATCCTCTTCCTGATATAATCCAGTGGGCTATCCCGAAGTTATTCCCATCAATGTTTTGTCCATAAATGTGTCACCTAATGATAAAACATTGCCTACCACCTACTGAAAAGAGAGAGCAAGAGTCAAACTTTTTGTGCTATTGTTACGGTTGGAATCGTCGTTTTTGTGCAAGAAGTGGTGCATAAAAAGCAACTGTCACAAAGTATGATAAAAGTGGTTGTCCACCATCTTTCACAAGTGCAAGACAAGCCCTGGATTCAGCTCTAAACTAAGAACAAGGTTCCATTAGCAGAATGGCTTGTGAGAGCAGGGTGGCACAAGTGGTTATCACCCAGACTGACTAGTCATACCTCATGTTGTGAACGCTGCGGGTTATGCATTTTTGGGTTGCGCTCCGTGCCGAACCCGGAAGTACCGGAACAGGTTACATCCGGGTTTCGGCACTCGCGCATGCGCAAAAATGCAAAATGACGTCATGCGCGGAAGCGCCAAATCATGTCACGCGTGTGCGCAGGCGCGGCACTGCGGGTTGCGAACACGCCTCCCACACGGATCACGTTCGCAACCTGAGGTATGACTGTACACTCAAACAAAAACAGAGGTTTTTAACTGATTAGTGCACATTTGACACGCATGTGTGCATTTACACACAATAGAATCAATAGAGCTCAGTATGAAAATAATGTCACTCTGCTTGCAAGAAAAACACACACCAAATCAGATATTGCTGTGTGCAGCTTAAACTTGTTCAAGGGATTTTGCTTCGTTGTACAACTGCATTGCTCCAGTTACATGTGAACCACCAAATAAGTATTGTCAGGGTGAAACAAGCTACCTGCCCAAATTGACAGAAGATTTAGGGAAAAGAAAATGCACAGGAGCATAGCAAACAAATGAAACATGACAAGCAGCCCAAGATAAATGAGAGTCCAAGCTGTATAAGATATAAATGAAGATGTCCACAGTGCCCAAATGGTATAATATGTTCGGTTCCATCTCAAGCAAACTGTTGCCTTCAAGCTGTGAGAACAATATTTCAGGAATCATTTGCGCAGTAAACATGCTTCCCAAAGGCAGTCTCTGATTATCTGATTCTCACATTCTGCTATAACCACAAATGTGTTTGTGGTGTTTCCTTATTCAACGTATCTTACTAAATGACTCCAATGTGTGTTTCATTGACAATCAGGGAAAACATTGTGTGATGATATGCGCAGTTGTCTGACCATAAATAGGCATGCAAAAAGCAGTGTCAGCACTAAATGGGGGATAGCCCTAACAACATTTCTCTACAAACCAGTTAATCTAAACTGAAAGTTCATGTAGTCCAAGGTAACGTTCAACACAATTAATAGAATTTCTGTTGAGGTTCTGGTTCATTATGAGTATGTAAAACTGAAAGTACAACATGTAACAAGTCGATACTTTTACTGCAATTCAGTCATGTTTCCATAAACCAAGTAGTTATCAGGCAGCAAATCTGACGTTACAACACCAGAGGATGGTGCTATTAACTGATCAGTTACCAGTGCGCTTTAGAAATCAAACATAATGAAACCTTTATGCCTAACTTATGTTCACCGATTTCATTGTGTCCACTCTGAATATGATTTAGTCAGAGGCAATCCTAAGTCTTAAACTCATGATAGCATCCACATGAGCGGGAATCTCAAGTTTAAGCAAATGTGTCTGCAAATCTTCAGACAGGCTCGTCTACATGGGAATAAAAGTTACACCTGCGTGTGACTTTTCTATTATGAGGAAAGCATTTCTTCATTCCAAAACATGTTACATGATAAAATCAAAGTTGATACTGAAAACAGATGCCCAAAATGCACATAGGGCTGGGACTTTGGGGGTGAAACTACATATATGAAAAACAAGGTTGCAACTGAAAACAGCAGTCCCAGTTGAGTTCTCTGCCTTCACATCTGTACCTCCAACTTACTGTGTCCAGATGTCATTATGATTAATATTCCCCAGCTCCAATAACATGGAGTGATGGGTGTCAAAATGTTATTGTTACCAAAAAAAAAGTGTACAACCCAGGCGGCTGCTTTTGGTGGAAACCTTGTGCATCTTATGTTTAGTTCCTTCCACAGATTCTCTTGTCCAACACAATGTTGCTACATACACTCAGCATGTGTGCTATTAAAATATATTTCACTTTGCCCTTCTAGATGAGCTATAGTTTCAGGCATGATTCATCATCAAGTATGTCCCATAAGAAGCTCTGTGGACAGAGATCAAAGCACCCAGTCCTAAATGCTATGGGGAATGACACAGTTCCTCCCACCACCTAATAAATGTACATTTCATACACTACTGTCCAATATTCTTGCTACATTATCCACAAATTAAGTATGGAAAAGAACTGCAGTTTTCCAGCCCATTATAACTTTATACTTTGTAATAGTAAGTTAACCATTCTAGGGACAATGAGAATTGACAACTTGAATAATTCAGCAACTTTAAAAGAATGTCAATTTTTTTTGCATCTGACAGCAAGTTTAAATTTAATGAGCAAACCAAATACAACTTTCTATGGTGCCATTCTAAAAAAAGGGCAAAGCTAACTGGAAATTAAAATAAATTAAACACAACCTGTTCTCCTTTGCACGTGTAAATGAGATAAAGATTTCATACCGTTTAAGTGCACAAAAATAGAAGGCAGATGACTTGTAGTTATTGAAACTAAAATTTATAAATCCCCATCCACAGTGAGCTTGCTTTGGCTTAGAAATGGAAAAATGAGCAAGCAGTTTGAAAATTTCAGTCTATATTGTGTCTTTCTATTATCTCTGCCTTGCTAAATATTGAGCACCCCCCCTTACTTATTATCTGTCCTTCTCACTATTGTTAAGTGTGAAAATCCACCAGTTCCCAAGGACAGTATCACCTAAAAATTTTTAGCGGCAATGTAGTTTACACAGGAGGGGCAACCTGTGGCCCTATACCTGTTCTTGGACTGAAACTCTCATCAACCCCCAGTCTGGTCGATGGTGAGGGTTGATGGAAGCTAAAATCCAACATCTCACAAGGGCTCCCAATTCCTGTTCTACATCTCTTACAACCACGTATATTGGATTTGTTAATTCATGTATTTTTCAATAGTAATTTTTTTCACACCAGAACAGATTTCTGAATACACTGTAAAGTCCAACACAAGTTCACACTTTTTACTTTCACTGTTAATATGTATGTTAGCAGCATCATTATTTTGTAGTATTGAGACCTGTTACCTATATACTCAGATTAGTTCAAGGGACTTGCATGATAAATGAAAGTCTGCTAATAACTACGTCACACATGCATCTGTCCATTCAACATCTTTTTTGTGTATTGGGGAGATTACAACTGTAGCAGCGGAGTCAACTCTGCACATCCAGGCACTGTGGTCTAAACCAGGCTTCCTCAAATTTGGCCCTCCAGATGTTTTTGGCCTACAACTTCCATGATCCCTAGCTAGCAGGACCAGTGGTCAGGGATGATGGGAATTGTAGTCTCAAAACATCTGGAGGGCCGACTTTGACGAAGCCTGGTCTAAACCACTGAGCCTCTTGGGCTTGCCAATTGGAAGGTCAGCGGTTTGAATCTGTGTGATGGTAGTGCAGGTAGATAAATAGGTACCGCTGCAGTGAGAAGGTAAACAGCGTTTCCGTGCACTCTGGCTTCCATCACGGTGTTCCATTGTGCCAGAAGTGGTTTAGTCATGACCCACATGACCCAGAAAGCTGTCTGCGGACAAACACCGGCTCCCTTAGCCTGTAGCGAGATGAGTGTCACACCCCATAGTTGCCTTGGACTGGACTTAACTGTCCAAGGGTCTTTTACCTTCTTCTTTTTTACCTTTATATTGCAAAATATACATAGGCCTACCCTACACATCATGCTAAGCCAAACCATGGGTGCTCACCCATTCATGCTAAGCACTGGGGCTTATGAAAGTTAGGGCCACACATTCCATGTTCCAGGCTTAGTGTGATAAGCAAAGCAGGCCATACACAAACATGGATCTGAAGATGCCCCTCCATCTATATAAGGGGATTGTTGTTTCTACCACTACCACTACATTTGCAGCTCTCTGATACACACACACACACACTACCATATGATTCCTACGGTCCCTCCTCTCAAACCAGATTTATGGGAGGGACTTGAGAAATCAAGAACTGAAAGTCACAGGATTTGTCTGGTAATGCATATAAGAGCATAAGCACTTGCAAATGCTGCTGTTCGCTTATTTAGGAGTATTTATATTCATCTCAAGTCTGAGGTGGCTTACAATGTATTTAAAATAAAATAAAATAAAATAAAATAAATAATAGCCAGCAGATAGTAGATTGGAGCAAATAGGTATTTATGTTACTCCCCAGACCTCAGTGCTCCAACTGCCCCTCGGCTGCTTAACCTCTTGGCCTGGAATTGGCTTCCGAAGTAGCCATATATTAATTATACCCCTATAGGCTAGAGCTTCACCATTTGGCTATGCTCATTTCTATACTGGAACACCAAGAATGGCTACAAGTTCTGTTGACCCAGAACTCCACAAAGTTTCCTTAATGTTAAATAGGCAACATCACGAGAATCTACCAGTATCTTTCAGTTAAAACAAACATTCTGTGATACACAGTGTTTGGAATAAATGACAAAAGCAGGCTTAAAGTACAGTTAAAAACAGAAATGAACTCATCCAAACGCCCTAGAGCACAATACTTCAACTTTTTCATATCTAGGACCTCCACCTTCCTGAATCACAAAATGCAATAGAGGACCCACTTCAAGTGTTTTACCCTTACCTACTTCTCTCTTTTCTTCTTTGGGGTGACTAAATTCAAAGCTATATTTTAAACTGCTGTGCACAGTACACTACTGTTTTCCCAGTAGTGATGTATGGAAGTGAGAGCTGGACCATAAAGAAGGCTGATCGCCAAAGAATTGATGCTTTTGAATTGTGGTGCTGGAGGAGACTCTTGAGAGTCCCATGGACTGCAAGATCAAACCTATCCATTCTGAAGGAAATCAGCCCTGAGTGCTCACTGGAAGGACAGATCCTGAAGCTGAGGCTCCAATACTTTGGCCACCTCATGAGAAGAGAAGAATCTTTGGAAAAGACCCTGATGTTGGGAAAGATTGAGGGCACAAGGAGAAGGGAACGACAGAGGACGAGATGGTTGGACAGTGTTCTCGAAGCTACGAACGTGAGTTTGACCAAACTGCGGGAGGCAGTGCAAGACAGGTGTGCCTGGCGTGCTATGGTCCATGGGGTCACGAAGAGTCGGACACGACTAAACAACAACACCACCACACAGGAGGTGGGTTGTTTGTATGTAGATTGAGCTCATCATGCCAGGTGAAAGAGCTGCACCTAGTATCTTCTTCTACCCATCTATTAAAGTTAAAATCTCTCTCTCTCTCTCTCTCTCGTCACCTCTCTTTCCCCACCCCAATTAGGAAGGAATCCAAACAAAAAGAACATAGTGGTGGTACTGCTGGTACTGGACACTTTAGGATGTGGTACAACCCACTTGTGGATCATAACCTACTGGTTGAAGATCAGTGGCCTATGGAGCACCCAGACAACATGGAAAGGCAAGACTCTTGAATAATGCAAGTACAATTACGATAAGAGAGTGCATGAAGAATATAGAATGCTATCCAAGATAGTTTCAGGAGAAAAAATAGCCAAACCAACCCTTTTGTTTTTATCCTTATTTCAGATTATAAAATGGATTGTGAGTTATTTTCCTTTTTTAATGGTTTGTTTCCATATTTTATTTTCAATTTTCAACAATTTAACAATTTAACATCCAATTAACTTACTTATTCATCCCTTCTAGACTTCACCCCACCCCTGGTTTCCAATTTCTCCCCTTTATTACCTTTAAAAGGTAAAGGGACCCCTGACCATTAGGTCCTGCCTTGACCGACTCTGGGGTTGCGCCGCTCATCTCGCGTTATTGGCCGAGGGAGCCGGCGTACAGCTTCCAGGTCATGTGGCCAGCATGACTAAGCCGCTTCTGACGAACCAGAGCAGCACATGGAAACGCCGTTTACCTTCCCACTTGGAGCAGTACCTATTTATCTACTTGCACTTTAACGTGCTTTCAAACTGCTAGGTTGGCAGGAGCTGGGACCAAGAAACTGGAGCTCACCCCATCGTGGGGATTTGGACCGCTGACCTTCTGATCGGCAAGCTCAGTGGTTTAACCCACAGCACCACCCACGTCCCTTACACATCTTTAATTTTCCATTAATTTACAAGTCCATTGATAAGCCTAATTCACATTACTTCATAGATACTATGTCAATCCTAGGATCATGATTTATTTTCCATGTATGAAGAAAATTCAGACAAAGAGGTTCATTATATATTTTTAAGTGCCAGGCAAAAACATTCCTCTTCAACCAGGCCTTTGATTGATTAATATTCTACAGCCTTTTAAATGTGTTTGCGGGAGGGGGCATTATTGTTTTGTTGTTTCTGTTTTAACTACTTCTTTTGCTTTCATCTTGTATTTTTATCTTGTGAACCGGCCTGAAATGTATTGTAAATCTAATACATACTTCTTCTACTCTTTATTTAAAAAACATCACAAAAACCACTAGTTTTCTTTCTATACAAAATTAGTTAAGGAGCCAACACAGTTTGCCATTCTATATTGTTGGTAGGCTAGATTTATATACAAGAATGTCAATAACAGCAGCACCAAGCTGAAGGACATTAAAAATACTGAATAGATGCTTTCACATCCTTTGCTATCTAAATGTGTTAGCAGTAACACATTGACAGAAAGAAGTATTTGAAATGAGAGTGTGAAACTGCTAAAGCTGCTTTGAATCTAATTTACAAAACGTAATACAAAGCTGTATCAATGCAGTAGGCTGATTAAGCACCTGAACTAATCAGCCCTCATAGCTTCTATATCAAATGTTACCAATTTAATCAACAATGAAAAAATTAGCACACATCATATGTATGGTGACACTTATTGTACCTTATATATAGAAAAAGCTATTACAGCACTTGATTAAAAAGGTATCATCAGTACAGTGAACACTATAGCTAGGCCTTGCATCATGAACGTATACTGAACAATTGAAAGTTTATTCTTAACTTTTTAATGGTTTTTATTGTATGGTTTTTTGTTTTATTCTATAAACTACTTTGATCTATTTTTGACACAGCAGTATATAAATATTGTTATATATAAATAAAAGTAAACTAACAAATGTGCACAGAAGGTTGGTTGCTGTTTAAAAATAAATAAATCAGGGTCATGGTATCAGCTACCTGGTTTTAAATAAAGGAAATACTGAATTATGGTTGCACTTTAATGCACATTTATTTGGGTGCCAGTCCCACAGAAGTTAGCAGAACTTACAGCTGATTAAATACACACATATTAAGCTTTAACACCTGCTGAGAGAGGAAAATGTATGCCCTTGTGGGTGAATCCCCATAACTAGTTGGAGCCACTGAATAAAGTTCACAGCTCAGTTAGGAAGATTTGGAACCGAGGCTCCATACCACACAGACACAATAACAACCATCCTGTGCTAAGAAGCAGCAGTGCCACTCTCAGAAATTTTAATTTAAAATATTTCCTATGTGATATAAGAAAAGAAGTAGGCTAGGCCGAGAAGCAAGCAAAGGACAAAGAATTGGCCAGCTTCATAGTGTCCTTCCTACTGTGCCAGATTCAAGACAACCCTTTAAGCTGATACAACTCTACGTCCAGAAATTCAGAGTATAGAAGCTTTGTAGGGAGTCAGACAAATGGTTCTCCTCTTCGCTTGACACCAGCTTGCCAATGGCTCGGCAGAGATTTCTTCCTGCCTTCAATGACCCTGTAAGGAGAAACGTCTTTAAAAAATGAACCTTTTGCATGCAAAGCCTGTGTTCACTGAGCTATAGCAGTCTGCAGCTGTGCCGGGCATACCTTAACCCATAGCTCTTCAAACAAAAAGCCCACTCAATTTCTAATACATAAAACTGCATACACTACAATTCACCATCAACGAAGATTAAAATGTGTGTCAGGGTAAACTTTGAAAGCTCTCCTTTTTAAAATCATGGTGCAGTATTAGAAGAATCACAAAACTGGAAATATTTTTGTATACTAAAATAATTAGAACAATTTTCTCCCCATTTTTTAAAAAACTAAATGAAGAAAGATTGAGGTTCCCAACAGCGTGTGCAGACAATGTGAAGTTTTAGACAGTGTCATAAAACATTAGGATATACTGTACTACCAACCTTAGGTTGGATGCAGTCTTAAAAATCTGACACATAATAAATTAAATGTGCACTTAAGAAATTAAGTGACCTTTCAAGAGTTTAATTCAAAGCACCTGAGGTCTAGATTAATGGGTAGGAATATGGTAGATATGCTGTAAGAATGTAGATCTGTACCAGTGTTGTGAAAATATTGAGGGTGAGGGGTTGAGATAACTGGTGTAAATTCATTTCTGATTTGTTTCCCAATATAATGGAAATTCACAAAGCTAAACTTTACCTTTAAACTTTCGAATATACACAAAGCAATGGCTCTTGGCAGCTAGAATGGTGGCAAAGCGATAAAACTAAATGCACTGAAAAGGTAAGAGAGCTCCTAAGAGATTAAACAGTTTGATCAAATGATACAATCTGGCAATACATGAAGTATTGGATTTATCTCTAGAAAATTCTTTACAGACAAATGAAAGATTTTTGACTACTTTCTTAGATAGGTTCAGTGTTTGAAGTTTTGATGGCGTCAAACATTCTGAATACTCTTGAAAATCTTACAGAGAAAATTGTACATGTGATAGTTTTAAAGGCAAGTTTTGTTTCCAAACATTTGATATCAGAAAACATCTGATTTCTGGGATCTGATTTCTTTCCACAGGGCCTGTAAGACAGAGTTGCTCCGCCTGGCCTTTGGCTTGGAATCAGCCTGATCGCCTCCCCCTCTTTCCTTTTCCTTCTGTGATGGAACCCCTATTTGGGGACTTCCTTGGCTTTTTTCTGGCCCACTTAGGACCAGTCTGGATAGTTTGGCCTTGGTGAAGATTTGACGTTGTCTCCCCCCCAACAGTTTTTGAGCTGGGGTTCCACTGAAATGAGGCTGCATTTTAAGTTGTATTTTAATCCTGTTTTTTTTAAGTTGTATTTTAATCAATTGTTTTTATACCTGATGTTAGCTGCCCTGAGCCCAACCTTGGCCGGGGAGGGCAGGGTATAAATATATTATTATTATTATTATTATTATTATTATTATTATTATTATTATTAAAAAATATGGGATTAGTAGAGTGATAATTCAGGGTTTTTATTCAAATGATATTAGAAAGACTGCAACAAAGAAAATGTCATACAATGCTAATAATAATAATACAATAATGTCTTCACAAAGCCCCAGCTGAAAGATTTGTAATGCAGGATCACAATTCTGGATTTGCATGGTCAGAATGGAGTAGGAGAGCCAAAAGTTGCACAAGAGCAGGGATCATAGATTAGAGTGAGAAGAAAGGAACACCAGAAAGCTATTTTCCTTGTTAAAACTGGTTGGTTGGCTTGTTGGTTAAAAGAAACACCAACCCTCCATATTTCTCTATCCCCGTTTTAGTCAAACTCTGCTGCTGTTTATTATTCACAAGCAAACACCCATATATGCACAATATCCATGTACTGAAAATAACCATCTCTAACTGAACAAGCTACCTGACAGGTTTGTTCGGAAGATTCCTTTCATCTTAAAGATAAAGCATATATCATCACTGGGTGTGTGCACAAAACCAGCTGGAGAATAGGAGAGAGGGCAGGGCAAGGAAATGAGGGTGATCTGCATGCAAGAGAGAGTTGGGGACAGGAGGAAGGGGGGGAGAGAGGTGGTGCAAATGGGCTTGCAAAGAAAGGAAGGAGTAGGAGGCATGGGAATAGCGGTGAAGATGAGAGCAGGGGAGTGAAAGGCTTTGAAGGAAAGGAGAAGGCAGAAGGTGAAAAAGGTGCTTAGCAGTTGGAATGTGTGGGAGAAGGAAAATGCAGGTTACCATGGTGGTTGTTTGTGCGCAAGGGGGCGGATTGCACAAAAGGAAGGAAGGAGAAGCATGGACATGGTGGTAAAGGTAAAAATGGGGCTGCAGAATAGAAAAGTGGTTTCAGAGATGGGTTTGGGATGGTGAAAAGCAAGCTTAGTAGTTGCATGGGGTGGGAAGGGGAAAGCTACGTGGGAAAACTGGCAGGTGGATTGAGGTGTGAAGGGAGCAGGGGCACAGCCCCTCGTAGTAGTGATAGGAATGTTGTACAATACATTATTAAAAGACTGATAAAATAAATGCCAAGCTAATCCATATTCTGCTACCTACATGAAATGCATGTTAAGCTGAGTCTAGAAGATTGGGTTTGGATGTGACAGGCTCAAATTCCTGTTCAGTCATGAAACTTACTGAATAGGCTTGCAGAGGTCACCATCTCTCAGCCTTTACAGTTGTGAAGATAAACACAAGATAAATGCAAGTAAGCCAGACAACATGATAGACAGACAACAATAACCAGGAAGTGGTTTTCTACAAGGACCAAAGGACAAACTCTTATTTATAAAATAAAGATTATTATTCTGTTTCTAGGATCTAAAATATTGGCACCTACTCTGAGCCTTGTGGCAAAAAATCCAAACAAATAATTCCAGTAGAATACGTATAATTGCTCTTATCTTTAACATAACAAATGACACTATCCCAGATTTTCAAATATTAACAGGGTTTGTTTAAAACAGAACTATGTAATAACAGAATACACTAAACATTATTTCATTATTCAGCCCTACATAGCAGCACATTTCCACTGATTTCCTGTTGATATGCAAAATAAATCTGCCCTAGCATTTAAAGTGTTCTTTCAAAATATTGTATGCTAGCTTTAAGACTGCAAGATAAAACATCTCAGGGAAAAAGTCTTGGGAGTGTCATTTTTTCCAGTGTAGGTGTATATACAAAGTGAAGCTCAAAAGCATTTTAAAATGTTTCTCACAGATTTTGACATAAGCCACTTCCTTTCTAAAGCCCACACACAGCTGTATCAAACAGAATATGACTCTTGTTACAAAATGTTCCCCAAAAGAGACTCATATGGTCCTATTCACTACCCCATATTTTATTAATGTGAAATAACTAACTGAAGCTTTTTTATCATAGCTACATTTAAATTATAAGGAACTTTGACATTAGGCATACACTGTCCTAAGTACGCTAAGTACTGGTCTACATCAAACATGAATTCTTTACCCAGGGAATTCACTCTTAGCTACTAAATATTTTGTAAAGTTGCTTATCTGTTCTCCATGCATTTGGACACCGCTTAACACATTGAATCAAGATGGCAGACTGAACCTTTTAAACCTGTACTGGTTTTAATCAAATTTTGCCATGAAACGGGATCATATGACATCTATCCTTAAATATCAGCCCCAGCTGCCTCCTTAGGTTGCTGACTTTGGGCTCTAAGTATTTGAAATATCATTTTCCCTATTACAGACATGCTATGAAATCTGTGGCTCTGGTCATAGTTCCATCTACAGCTCTGGTCATAGTTCCATCTACAGCTACAGTATATGACATGACCGTATGGAACAGAGCCCTTTCTGTTATGTTATCCCAGAGGTACAATCCCTTCTCCATGGAGATACAATTGTCCACTACATTAGCTGTATTTAGGCAACATATCGAGATGCAACTGTTTCCTTGAGCCTTTGGAAGAAGTACTTAGGATGAAATGCCTATTAGTTGGCACACTATCAACACAAACCAAGACAGGAACTTTATGATGCTGTAGTAGATGCCTAGGGGCACAATGGATTGGGTTTAGGTCGTCATATATCACATATCAGCCTGGAATCTTCATTAAACTTGCATGCAAGAATGTTACCTTATTTGTATGACAACTGTTTTCCAATACAGTACAGAAAGTAGGCTAAATCAAATCTCATTGCTCTTTTTCAACTACAGCAATTTGTCAGCAATACTCTTGTAAGCAACAAGAAGATTTTAGCAGTAACAGAATGTTAAGCAAGTGGCCACAAAGTGGAAAAATGCAATGGATCTAGTGTAGATATATGACCTTTAGACAGGAAGGATAACACTCAAGTGTTGAGTCACATGAATATCCTCCCCATCTCTTTTGCTTTTTTTCTGAGTTTTAGCCATTGAATCCATGTACGTATACAGTCATACCTCGGTTTAAGTACACCTCGGTTTAAGTATTTTCAGTTTAAGTACTCCGCGGACCTGTCTAGAACGGATTAATCCACTTTCCATTACTTTCAATGGGAAAGTTCGCTTCAGGTTAAGTACGCTTCAGGTTGAGTACTCCACGGACCCGTCTGGAACAGATTAATCCACTTTCCATTACTTTCAATGGGAAAGTTCGCTTCAAGTTCGCTTCAGGTTAAGTATGCTTCTGTTTAAGTACTCCATGGACCGTCTGGAATTGATTAATCCACTTTCCATTACTTTCAATGGGAAAGTTAGCTTCAGGTTAAGTACGCTTCAGGTTAAGTACAGACTTCTGGAACCAAATGTGTTTGTAAACCGAGGTACCACTGTATCTTCAGTTAAAGCACACTTCTTGTAGGATCAACTAATCAATACACACATGCACCATTTGATATAGACAAGCAGAAAATTCCTGAGTTTTAATGCACTTAAATTGTTTAAGAAATAGACCCTAATTCACAGAACTATGGAACTCTCTCTAAGTTTTAAGGCAAATCTCTTTAATAGATGTTGCCACAGATTTAATTGTCATGGGACCAAGGGTTTTTCCCCCCACATTTTTGAAAGGTAGGCAGGGAAACAAGAGACCAAAACTGCAACACAAAGTTTATACAGGAATACCCATTTCACTCCTGCTCCCACAGAACCTATTTTACCTATAGCTTGGAACCTCAAAGAACTACAGACAGAAAGCTGTGAAGACTGAAGTCAGCAGTTCAAAGCAAAATATAAAAAATACAATAATGGCAAAGATAGATTTTCAACTTTTGGATTGTTGTAGTGTTTCTATATAGCCTTCAGAATGACCAGGAAACACAAGTATGATATTTAAACAGCTTTCCAACAAAACACAGTGTGAGCAACCATTATTTTCACTTCAGTTCCAATTACTAAATTCAGGCACACTAAGGGAAAGAATTATTTTTATTTATTAATTCCACAAAATGGAAATTTAAACTATTTTTAGAGTTTTTAAGAATGAAAATATAGAATTCTGTTTTTTTAAAAAAACAAACAAACAAACAAACAAACATTAATGGAGAAACCACCAGCACAAGGTACTGTAAGTATCTGAACCCTCACAGCAAGACACAGAAGACAGTGTGCACTGTCAATTTTACTTTAATATTTGATTTTGATTACATAAGAAACCTAGGATGCTGATTTCACAATGCTCTGAATATTCTGACTAGCACATTTTAGATGTCCAATGTACACATCCAAATAGTTTTTTTACAGTTTCAAAATATATACTATTAATAAATTAAAAAATGGACCATATATACACATGCAAAAACAGGCTGGCTTCAGAGCAGTAAAATATCAGTAAAATGTAAAGGCATGATGCATGTTTGCAGGGATCAGGATTGAAATTTGCTGCCTCACCTCCAGCTTGGGTATGCACACATTGTACAGCATGCTGGCTGTTATCATAAAAAGGAGGTCAATGCACACCACCAACATGCTCTTCATTTCCACAGTACTTTGGGCTTGTAAGTTACCACCCCTCTGAACTGAAATGAACTTGTAGATTCAAGATATGGGGAAAGGGACAGGTGGATCACTATAAAGGAGAGGGGCATGCAGCAGTCTTGCACTGTTATCTAACAAACAGAGCGCAACAATAAGATGCACATGCCTTTCAGCCTGCCAGGAGGAGAGGATAAATTTACTCAGCTCCATGTCAAGCCCCTCCAAGGGTTGCAACCATATCCAAAGGAGAATAGATGAATAGATCATGTCCTAAGTTACCTGAAGAATATATGTCAATCAGAAATATTTTCAAAGCTAAAAAATCTTTTCAAAAAATCTAGGAAGCAAAAATATAGTTACAAAACAACTTAAAGTTCATCTTTGGTCAACCATTGTGTTATATACATCAACATCATTTAAAAATAAAAACCTGCATCTTAACACAATTATATCTAAATATACAGTGTTTACACATTTACTTAATGACCTTTTTGGCACCTGTCTAAATAGGTAGTCCATGGCTTCAAGCTGTGGTCAAATGAGTGATGGACTATACTACAATTATTCTAGTTGAGCTGCCTAAACCACACCTGCCACAATCTACCATACTACTTCACCTACATCACAACAGCCTCTTCCCTCATTTTCTATGGAATCCCATACAATTACATGGGATGACTGGGAGAAAACTTTAAGCAAAATTGACAGAGGAAGAATTCCACTGAACAAGAGAAACTGGAAAACACTATTTTTGTCATCGGATGCAGTCAGCATTTGGAAATAGTGATATTTAATGAGACTGCTGAATTGTGACAATAAGTGTCAAATCACAACAATAAAATAAAATAATAAAATTGCACCAAAATGCAATGGAATGTACCTTACAATAAAAATATACTTTCAAGTTAAAAATCAAAATTATTTTACATACTGACATGGCTGTTTGTTTTTTAAAGCATATAAAAACATCTCTCCAAGAAATATATATTTTACCCAGTGAATTAAAATAATAGCTGCCTGTTAAATTAAAAACAAAAGTTAAGATAGGGTGCTCACTGAAAATACTGTATAGCAATGCATTATGTTCTGTTCAAAACACTTGATACTATAAAAAACATACAAAGTCTTAACTTGACAAATGCCTATAATCCTTGATGATGATGATAAAGACAAGTGTGGAAAGCAGCAGAAAGTGAAAGCTAATAGAAAAAATATATAATCTTATCACCGTTTGAACGAAATTTAGGATACTGGTGCTCAAAAGCATAGTATTCTACAACATATACGGTAGTTTAAAAGACTGCAGAACTAAGTGTTTTGGTTAATAATTAACTTATTCCTCAGTTGGACAGAGAACTAACATCCTGATTATTCTATATTAAAAACATTGGGGAGTTTTAGCATGAATCTTTTAAAGGACCACTTCACACATTGCACTTTTTACAGGTACATGTAAAATATTTTGCTTGCACCTTAATAAGTTTTATAAAGTGAGTTAATGGCTGGCATGTAAAGGTAAAGGAACCCTGACCATTAAGTCCAGTCGTGGACGACTCTGGGGTTGCGGCACTCATCTCACTTTACTGGCCGAGGGAGCCGGCGTTTGTCCACAGACAGCTTCAGGGTCATTACTAAGCCGCTTCTGGCAAACCAGAGCAGTGCACTGCTTATTTGTACAATATATGTTTGAACTAGGAAGACAGGTGGGCTGTGGTTCCCTGCTATGCACCTATATGGCAGCAAACACACATGACCTCCTGATTTAATATGAAGTGACCAAAAAGCCAGAGTACAGGAAAGTACAGTAATGCCTAATAATATGTGTGAAAGAAAAAAATGCTTATGACAACTACCCATTTAAAAAAAAATTCACAAGCTCTGCTTTTGAATGTATACTTCTGGTCTCACCAAGTTTGAACATGATGGTAAGCCATTTGTAAGTTAAATATTTTTGCCATGGGGATTTCAAAAACATGCACTGACAAATCAATTTTTCAAAGGGAAAAAATTAAAAACAAAGGAAACAAAGCTCTAATGTGCCACAAGGCAGCTACAAAAAAGTAACAGTGCCATATTAAACACATTAGACATTAAAAGCATTATGGAAATTCATTCACAGCAAATATTTAATGATTTGGTCCCCAGTGTAATTTTTGTTAAAGGTAATCCTGAAACCATAAACTAATATTTTGTTTCTAGCAGGAGCTAGCACATTCGTTCTTAAAAATATTTTTTCAATATTAATTAATTAGAAAAGATTCAGCACCTTAACACATTATTCCAAAGTTGAGGCGCTAAAGATTAAGATCTACCTATATCAATTATAGAATAAAAGGATAAAAAAGGACTGGAATTCAGTGCATCTATTCAAAAACTTTACTACAAAAGTTTGTTAACCAAAATTAACTGACAATTGTCTTTGCATTTAACACATCTATTCCACCTTGCCGTCCAAGTCAACCTGTTCAAAATATCTTTTTTAATGTAAAAATAATCAAAACTGCATTAGTTCATTGTGCTGTTATCTAGTGAAGGCTTTCTTTTGGCCTAATTTTACAATGTCATCTGGAGATGGCGATTTGAAGTCAAAAGGTGTTATTGCTAATAAGGGTCCAGTTTCATTAATTTTTACTTCTTTCATTTGCCTACTGTATAAGAAAGCCTTATGAAGATTAACTGTTTGGCGCTTACATCTCTTTGGGGGATAATGAAGACACAGAGTTATAGCAAAGGCTGATGGTGTTGCAGAGAGGGCCTTTGCCCATGAAACAGTGCCTTCCAAAATATGTGACCTCATTTTCTTTTGGTTCTTCTTCCTTCCTTTAGCTACAAACATCTGTCGTCCTTGCTTTGAAAATAAAGCGTCTTTTTCTGGAAGTGGAATGCCTGACTGTACATGTACATGTTGAGGAGATAATGTTGATTTTCTAATAAGAACACTTAGATCAATATCTGAATTCACAACTGTAGGTTGCACTGTTTTAGGTATATGAAGCTCAGAACAGCTGCTTGTTGTTTGAGGCTTATCCAATGCAATTGATTTTGCAATTAAATCTGAAAGTGATAAACTCTCAAGCTCTTTTACTGGAGAAGACTTGGAGAATGTCAAGGAAGATAAAGATCCTGACAGTTCTGTCATTCCAGATGGAATTTGAGGTTGGTTGGCTAGTTGGGACAATGGTGAAAGTCCTAATTCCAAGTCTGTGAAACCCGCTGATGGGCTGCAAAGTTCAGATAAGGGTTGAGGCTTGTTTGAACTACTTCCTTGGTGTTCCTGTAGGAGATCAGCCAGTGATGGGCTTTGAGACACTGAAAACGTTAAGCTATTCGGTTTTGAAGAGGTGCTGATATGCCCTTGGAAGCAGCCCTTACTGTGCGAAAATGAAGGGGCATTTCCAAATAGTTCAGCCTTTTTACTGAGCTGGTAACTTCTCTTGCTGTCCAGCATCAAATTTCCAAAAGCATTTATAAAACCAGGAGGATTATCCAAACAGCTTTTGCTATCATGATTGTAGTTTTTCTGGAGAAAAATTAATGCACTATCTTGGGCATCTGCTGAATCACCCGTTTCATTAAGTCTGACCAAGCCCTTCAAGTCCTCAAGTCCTTTAAATTCAGATGGGTTCCAAGACACATTTTCTGAAGAATTTTCCTTCAACAATTCAGCCTCTGAACTAAAGCATGTATCACTTTCATTGCAAGATTTCCAACTTGTGCTGGTGCTGTCAGTCGGTGGGAGTGTTACCTGCTTGTTCAGTGGTTCATAAAGTGACTTATCATTGTCACTGAATGGTAAAGGAAAAGCTCCTGAGGAGTTACAAAATGATTTTTTCTTTTTTACTGAAGGTGATTTGACATATTTGGGTCTGAAGACCATTTTGTCACTTGGAGCTGAAGTGTTACAAGATTCAAAATTGACCACAGGGTTGCTGAGACTAAAGCAGGACTTAGTGGTATCTAAAGTATTTTCAATGGAATTAGTCAAGTTGTTAGTGCTAGAAAATATTTCTGAGCAAAATAAGCCTTACCTTACAAGAGCCAACAATTCCAAGAGAGAGACAGGGTCAAAGCAAAAACGTTCCAATTTTTTGCAAAGCAGGAAAGCCAACAGCAAAATAGAAAAAACACAGAAAGGCATTTAATTAACAAACATTATCAAAACTGTATTAGATGTGTAAATCACAGCCTCATGAATTCAGTTTACTAACTATGCTAATTTAGACAACTCTGCAGTTGAAACTAAGCACTACTAAGCTAGAATATGCCATGTTTTTCAATATTATGTCTCTAATTACACAATCTGCATCAAATTTATAACTTAACCATTACATGATATAATTTTAGTTCAAATTGTTTAGTACAACATATACATATAGTGCTAATGGTATTTACAGATCCTTGGAAGACTACAGATTAACAGTACCTTAAGCATTCATCACAGGATGCCTCTATATATGTAGCTTAGTCATTTAAGTTATTAACAAACAGAAATGGTAAAAAGAAGCAAAAAACTTCCTATACAGGCTGCCCCTTATGCAAAAGAGTCACATGGTAAATCACACAAAAATTAAACATAAACATACCTTTTGTTGCCTTCCCTGCAATTACGGCATCCTCGTTCTTGATCTTATTTTGCTTATTGTCTTGGGCAAGTACAGAATCCAAAGCTTGTTGTACATCAAATTTACTGCTCAATGCTGCTTCCACCATCACTTTCTCAGACACCGACTTTCCAAGCACTTCTCTCATGCGATCAAGGCACAAATCAAGCTTAGCTAAAAAAAAGGACAAGGACTCTCATACAATGGCTTTAAATAAATATGCATAGTTGTATTAAATTTTGAAGCAGTGCGCTCTAAGTTTTCTTAACCAAATCACAACCATCTTTACCCAGGAACAAATATCCATTCTCTACCCTTTTAGAGGAGTGGTCCCCAACCTTTTTGGTATGGTGACCCACAAGTCCAAATTTATTGTCACATAAATTTTGGACCTTATGACTTCAGCAGTTGTCAGTTTCATACATTTAAACTGTGTCTGCCTATTTTATAACAGTTACTTAAGAGATCTAAGCAAAAAGTAACTTAATGCCCCTATTTATGTGGAATTTGTTGAAATGTTTATAGTACTTACAAAGTTATTCACAGATTTGTTTATGAGAATGTAAGAACACCAAACATCTGACTGTAGGGTATTTCTTAATAAGTTATTTAAAAATTCTTTTAAAAGTTTTGCTACAGAGTGTCAGATACAATGAAGTATGAATATTTTAAATGGACTATCACGAATAACATTATTTTGGAAGGTATCAGTGGGAGGGCTGAGTTTGCATTTTACCAAACAGCATAATGCTGGGTTTGATGGTTGCCAGACATAGCCTCAGATCATTATTGATATATAATTACTATATTTCATCCTCACAGCAGTCATTGCTGAAAAATCTCACAAAGATGCAGGCATTACTTAATCAGCAAGTGCAAGACACTCAGTGATTACCAAGTAATTTTGGTAAGATGGAAGTCAAAATTCAGGTCACCTCACTTCTGAAAAATTATCTTTGAGGGTCCTATCAAATGATAGTTCAAGGAATTGTTCTTTTTGCAGAGTTTTGTGACATCAGCTGCAAATGGATTTCAAGCCCACTGAAAACTCTGTTTCTCCAGCAGAAAAATTTCAACCAAGCAAACTTCAAATCACCCTTGCCTAAACATGTAACTAACCATAGTTGCAGATCTAGTGATAGATCACCACAAGGTGGTTATACACAGAGCTGTCTTCAGTGGCTGTTGCAGCTCCATCTCTGATGAGCAGGTACTGAAGGCAGCATCTGTGCATCAGAGGCAAGCTGCAGCTGTCACTCAAAACAATTCCCTGTACAAGCACTTTGTGATGAACTGTCACCAAACCAGTTGCCAGCCTCCAGATAGCAGTATCCAAGTGTTAAAATGTAAGACTTGAGCCCTTTCAGTGTTCCCTTTTAAGTGTCAACACAGCATTATAACATGCCAACAAAACAAAAAGTTGAAATAGGTATTGTCATCCCTGTTAAGAACAAACAACTATAATTATTCTGGGTTTGCACAGGCTTTGTAACCCATTTGCAGGTCCAACACATAAGTTGGGAAGCACTGACATCGGACATTGTATTTTCCTAGCAGAATAATGAAGTTGTCAGCTTTTGGGACTTCATAACAGGCTGAATATTTATCAGCATAGGTATCATCAAGAAGACAAACAGCATTAACTCCCAAGGGGAAAATGTATATATTCAGCATTAAATAATTCAACATAATTTGATACGTCACTTAACAGTACATTTTAAGCATTTACAGATACTGTAATTAACTTCTAAGGTAAATCACATCTTCACAGGCCTCAAAATTTAGCAGATGGGTAACCACAACTGCAAGCACTGAAAGTGGAGTGCTAATAAAAATCTGCTAATTACAAGCCTTTAGCTCTAAGAACTGTGAATCGCTTATTTTAATTCAATACCCCTCTAAAAGCCTGTCCACCTACTCCAATCTACATAACAGAAGTACAGTGAAGAGTAAGCAGATCTGAAGAGGAACATCCAAAAAAACTGAAAGAAATATAACAACAAAAGCTCCGAAAAAGGCATTAGTAGCTTGAGTGTCAATAGCTGAGCAACAGTGACGTCTTCTAGGAACTGTATTCAAGGTGTTGACTACAGAAGGAGCTTGCAACACCAAATTCCCCAGTATGCTTCCCAGCCCAAGTGAGGCTGGTCTAACAGTAGCCCTCAGGCCCTCATAACAGCCATCTCTGTACAACCATCTCTTTACTGGGGGTGGAGGGAGAACAGATGATGAGCTGATAAGTGAAGGTAAAAGGGAGTGATTTGAAGTCTCCATCAGTCCATCTCTTCACCCAATAGTCTCCATTCATGAAATCTAATAACTATTATGCAAACGTCAGAATATGACATTACTGTAACATGCACATGTTCTGGTGGCAACACAATCACTTCAGTTTATTAAGTCAATATATTTACAATTACCTTTTTCAGCACCTGTTAGCTGGTGACTTGGAATACAATCATTGCTATGTTCTGTTTCATAATCATATTTTTCTTCTAATGTCTCGGCATATGCAGTAGGATTATCGCGTCTTGAGTAAATGAATTGAGCAGCTATAACATAAACAAAGAGTTCAACTGTTTTGTTCAATTCCCAAATCCTAAGACGTTTTGTGCCATTTAATAAATCAAGCTATTTTTTTTAACGTTTACAGCAAAGCAAATATTTGTTATTCTAACTATTCATAATATACTTTTCTGTAAATGCTTCAGATTTCTATGGTATATCTTACTCTTGCCAATTCAGTTTCCTATTATGATCAACACAAGTTGTGAACAACTAGTTTGGCTTTAGAGGACTTCCATCTTTCACGGAAATTTGTTTTTAGTGTAGTTATATGGTCACAGCAATATAAAATTATTTCAGTTAATCATAGAATTGTAGAGTTGTAAGGGACCGTACCATCTAGTACAGGCGTCCCCAAACTGCGGCCCTCCAGATGTTTTGGCCTACAACTCCCATGATCCATAGCTAACAGGACCAGTGGTCGGGGAAGATGGGAATTGTAGTCCAAAACATCTGGAGGGTCGAAGTTTGGGGATGCCTGATCTAGTACAACCTCCTGCAATGCACGAGTATGCATTTGTCCCAAAGGGAATCAGTGTTCAAGTACTGTACTGGAGATTAATTCTAAGCTAGCCTCTAAAAATGATCTTACACAAATGATTTTAGCAATTTATGCCTCCACTCTCCCTTTCATCCATTGCCTTGCCAAACTATACACAATTTTTGATGTAAGCCAATACATTCCCTCTAGGTCAGGCATCCCCAAACTGCGGCCCTCCAGATGTTTTGGCCTACAACTCCCATGATCCTTAGCTAACAGGACCAGTGGTTGGGGAAGTTGGGAATTGTAGTCCAAAACATCTGGAGGGCCGAAGTTTGGGGATGCCTGCTCTAGGTCATACATACATAAATGGCCAAATATTAAACTAACCTGTTGAAGGTGAAATGCAATAATCATCCTCTACAGACTGTCCATAAAGATCATCATCTTCAAAGTCTAAGAAACAAGAAAGACAATTTCCTTCCAACTGAATTTAAAAAGTTTTCTTATATACATTCTTATAACAAACATTAAGCTACATTATAGCTCAGGTGCATCACCTTCTAGGTTATTCTGCCCGCCCCTCAGAACTTTCTGCAGACCATGTTCTCTCCTGAAGCCATATCCTCATTGGCCATGCTCTGTGTCCCTTTTGCCTGGCTAGAATGTGTGATTGAACAGTGATAATGATGGAGGTGTGCAGAAATGTCAGACTTTTGAGATTAAGAGGGTTTTATTTCCTAATAATGTAATTTAAATTATGATTTTAAGCCTCAAAGATGAAATCTTTGAGGGAAATCAAATTCCTAAATTTTTAATGTCAAAGCTTTAAAAATAAGCTTTTAAAAGGAAACACGTGAAAGATACGTAACATGAAGGCATATGACAACAAAAGGGCAGTAATTAATCCACAGTAATGTTAAAAATAGAGTGTGCAGGTAGGATACAGATTATACTATAGAGGAATCATGTTGGATTTGCCCATCTGATCTTAAATTATTATAGATATTTCCAAATAAAATTTAATCATTTACAGCACAACCCTAACCATATCGATTCAAGAAGGGTAGTAGTCAAAAGGTTCTGCAATACATAGATTAAAAATAAAATCCCTTATAATTCAGTTATACATACTGAAATGCTTATTCTGACCTCGTATGAAAAGATAGTATGTCATAGATGTATGGCACATAGCATGTGCCAGATTTTATCTTGTTGATATTATTGGAGTTTTTATACAGTGTTTTTTTCATTATAGGTGTGCAGCTCTACAGTACTTTATACTAATATGTATATTCTCACATTTGTTTTAAGTACAGTACTTATAAGCTCTACATGAATTGTGTAATCACATAAAATTGATTAAGCACTATGAAAAGGTTTTGGGGAAACATTTAAACAGAAGTTTTTTGAGGAGCCTAAATTAGGACCAGTGCAATACATGAATGCATCTTCAGCAGCAGTTGTAAAATCAGAATGTTTATATACATTGTGATTATGTGTTTTCTACACAAACTGACAGAATTTTCCAACACCGACCAATCAACCGCCCCTGCTAGCGGGCAGTTTGTGCATCATGTGTGCCCCTTTTCTGAGGAAGTGGAAACCTGTGGCCTTCCAGATGTTGTAGGGCTGCAGCACCTACCATCTGTTACCACAGCCTATGCTGCCCCAGCAGCAACTGGAGGGGCTGCAGGTTCCCTATCCTTCGCTTGCAGTACTCCAGAAGGCAACCATATCGAACCACGAAGGGTCCTTACTTCTTGCCAGTTTTGAACCACTTTAACACTCATCAGCCATCCCTACTACCCACACACACTGCAGCAGCGTCCCTTTCAAAATGGTTGCACCTCTGTCAACAATGAGGGCTATAGGTTTCAGGCCCCCACCAGGTATGCCAACAGGTGTCCTTCGTGGCGAGCAGTGGGGCAAAACAGGAGGGAAGGACCCGAGCTCCTCTCCAACGACCCGCCTCGCACCAAGCGGCCTCCCCATGCCTTCTCTTTCGCGACGCCCCCCCCCCCCGTGCCTCTGGGCTCCCGCCGCCGCCGCTACCCCCTCAGCGCCTCGCTCGAGACCCCCCGTCGCCAGGCAGGTCGTGGGCGTGCTAGTGACGTCACTGTCACAGCCTCCGAGACTCCCCCCTCCCTTCCCCACCCACCCCATGCCGAGCCGGGCTAGTCTGTCGTGCGAGGGGCGGGGTGGGCCTTCCCGCGAAGCTGGATTTGGAGGAGCAGCTCTCCCTTAACACAACAACTCTCTACCTTCGTCGTAGTTATAGCCACGCACGTTCCTGTGCCGGGCCATGGCGAGCGCGCCGATGGCGACCTGAGGTAGTTGAGAGAGGCTAGGTCCCCTTGACACCCCCTTAGGCGAGGCGTCTGTAGCGCCCCCGGGTCACCATGTTGTTGCTGGTTTGGGCCTACCAGTGCTGCGGCTGCCCCGCCCTCCTTGTAAGTAGCTTTTCGCGCATGCGCTACTCTATTTTTTTACCCCAACCAGGTATGCGCATGCGCGAGAGTCGTCGCTGCCTTTTAACGGCTAGCGGCGCGCGCGTGTGTCAGGCTGGAGCGGAGCTGCAGGTGGGAGGGGCGCGTGACGTACTGTCCCCGTCCGGCCTTGGCGTGTTGTTGTTTGTTTGCGCTTTAGCTGGGCTGCGTCAACTAAACTGTCCGATCACTGAAGCATCAAGCGGCCAATCAGGGCCAGGCCCGCGATGACCGCCCTCTACTTAAAGCCGCTCTCGGACGTCAGCGTGCGTTGCGCGTTGAGTGGCGGGCTGCTAGCTATGACCTTTCAACGCCACCCTCTGAATTAGGCGGGCTCACACGAGGGAAAACACCTCCTGCATCAGTATTATGCCTAATGTTCATTCCTGCGTTCCACGTCAAGAATTAGGAGTTCCCACGACCAGACGTGTTTCCTTCAGAGTTAATGTGGCCCTCGCAAGGTTTTGATTTTGTTTCTTTTTGCGTTTTATATGTGGCCACGTAGGTGGTAGACGAGCCAGCCAAGTTGCCCTTGACTATCGAAATAAGAGGTATTTTATTACAGTTAATGACGTTTCGAAAATCATTGCCTTCCTCTAACCAGCTGAGGACAACGGAAATGGTTTACCGTCCGGATGAGGTGGGTTAGGCTGAAACTCAAGGCCACCCAGCGAGCTTGGTGACTGAGGTAGCAGAGCACACTTCCCTGGGAGTCTTAATGGACTCAGTGGTGCTTACTTCTGAGTAGACATGTATACCGTATGGTCAAATCATGGAGGGAGATTTGAAACCAAGTGCCCTCATTCTAGCCTTAACACTTAAGTTTTAGCTACATTGGTTCTCCCAATAACAAAGTCCAGAGTGGCTACTATAATTTTTTCAGTTTTATAAATAACAGTTGTACTGGTGGTAAAGAATAGCTCACAGAGCCCTCATTTCAAATCTCTTTAAAAAATTACAAGGCAGTATGTCACTTTCCTTTAGCTTACATTCTCTGTTTGCAAAATGCTCGTGATAGTGCTTTACATAGTTACTGCACCAAAAAGCTGGGGGGGGGAGGGGATGTTTTCATCTGGTGCAAAAAGGATAAAATTTTTGGTGCCAGGCAAGTTCTGGGGAAGGAAATCCACCAAATGGGTACAACCCACCTTACCTCAGATGGGGGAAGGGGGTTGGAACAAGTCTCCAAAGAGAAGGGAGAAAGATCCTAAGGAACATAGAACTTTAACAGTAAACACCAGCTTCATTCAATGAACCTGATCACCAGGGGGAAAGAACCAAATCATCAGTTTTTGGCACATTTAAATTTCACAAGTCTTAAACATAAAGAATCTATTACTCATTGCTAGAACAATTGTGCTATCTTTGAAGAACTAATCTATGACAGATGTATTCTCCATTTTATAAATGTACTTGAAAACCTATCTGATAAAAGATCATCCCTGCAGTATAATGATTTTGTTTATATCAATGTGCTTGTCACTCTGCCCTTGGAAAAAAATATAGTAATACCACAAAGTTGGGTGGATATTGAAAATATGCAAGGCCTTGATAATGAGACACACTACCCACAACTTTTTTAAAAAAACATGCTAAAGGAAAAAAACCTTCGGGCAATTTTCTTGTAGTAGTGTTAAACGCTACTCATTGGAAGGACAGATTGTGAAGCTGAGGCTCCAATACTTTGGCCACCTCATGAGAAGAGAAGACTCCCTGGAAAAGACCCTGATGTTGGGAAAGATGGAGGGCACAAGGAGAAGGGGATGACAGAGGACAAGATGGTTGGACAGTGTTCCCGAAGCTACGAACATGAGTTTGACCAAACTGCGGGAAGCAGTGCAAAACAGGAGTGCCTGGCGTGCTCTGGTCCATGGGGTCACGAAGAGTCAGACACGACTAAACAACAACAAGTGTTAAACACAATTCTGTATGCCTAAATATTTCAGTATGTGTGTTTGTGACCAAAAGAGAAATGGGTGGGTGTCACATGGTGCTTTTTTCCATATAGGAAAAATGCCACATGTAAAGTAAACCTTTCTGGAAGTCTTCATAACTCACACAGTTACAAAGAGGAAGATAAATATTTCACCCCTGCAAGCTAGTCTATTTTGGCTTCAATTCTATTTAGTTATCATCACATCTTGGTGAACAGTTCCTGTGCAATGATGGACTGATACTCTCTTTGTTCATCTGCCCACTGTACTTTTCTAATGAGGGCTCTTGCTGTCCCACTGGGCTGCATACACACAATACTTTTAAAGTACATGGCTTCCCAGATAGAAACCTGGATACTAATTTACCCTCTTCCCTGAGCTACAAGTCCCTGCAACCATAACAAACTTCAGTTACTGGGATTCTTTGTGGGAAGCCATGTCCCAAGTCAGGAGGCTTTGATTTGAGGAATAGCTTGTGGAGGGTCTTCTTGTGTCTGATGTTACACTTCCTGCCACATGCACAAGCTCCTGCATGTGAGGTTTGTTCTATTGGGATCTTTATTGACTGGCATTATTTTATTTCATTTTTCTGTTGTAAGCCGCCCAGAGTGGCTGGGGAAACCCAGCCAAATGGGCGGGGTATAAATAATAAATTATTATTATTATTATTACTGTGTTCTGAACTGTGGTTTTGAATGGGTTTGCAAGGGTCCTAGCACTGAGGATGTGATGCCACCGAATATTACCACTCCCACATCCCTCCAATGCCAGATGTCACACTTGCCCATTTGTAGCCAGTGGAAGGCCTTGCATGGTTTTACTGTGCCACCTGCATTTCTCGAACCACTTACAAGTGCAAGCTTTCTGGGTGCACCAGTCAAAGTTAGTCTGGCAAACTTACATGAATAGAATGCCAACACAGGCCAAATCCTTATCAAAATTAGCCTCATGGGCCAAATTTGACACATGGGTGGTTCTGTCCACCTGTTAATCACCTGACATCACAATGGCATCAGGCTGAAGGTGCTTTGAAATCCTGAAGTTGGGACTTCAAAGCACCTTGCAAAGCACAGTTAAAACAAAAGTCGTCCCCGCTCCATTTTAGCAGAGGATTGTATGCAAACCTTCCTGAACCAGTCTACACAGTCATGTACCACTGTTTGCCCCATAATTAAGCAAACAAATTTGGAAATCTGAATGGCCTTAAACCAGGCATCCCCAAACTTCGGCCCTCCAGATGTTTTGGACTACAATTCCCAACTTCCCTGACCACTGGTACTGTTAGCTAGGGATCATGGGAGTTGTAGGCCAAAACATCTGGAGGGCCGCAGTTTGGGGAAGCCTGCCTTAAACTGTCAGCTCAATTTAAACATTATATAACCGAGGATAGGATCAGACTGCTAATATGATTAAGATAATAAAGCATGCTAAAATGTACTTTAAAAGCTAATCAGTGATAAACAGCAATAAACATTAATTGCCACATCACTCAAAAGCAACATGTTTTAATTTAAAAGCCATGAAGATTCCAATTATGTTTTCGGAGGAGTTTGCAAAATAAAATGGCTTCGCCCCAAATAATATTAAAGCATTATTTTGCATTGAAAATGCTTTTAACCAGTTTTTTTAAACATCAGCAAAATCTGGGGATATTACAGATATTAAATTAACCTGTATTCTATAATAGTTGTCTGGCTAAGTATCTTTAATCTCTTTTCATTCTTTTTGCTATACATATTCTAAAGTCAAAGCTTGAAGTATTGTATCTAATCAGTCACACATAACACACCATGTCTTAAGCGGGCAACTGGAAAGTAAAGAGACAATAGAACAGCCTTTGTTTAATTGATGCGCCTTGACCATAATGTAAATAAGGAAATATTAAGTTGTCAATTATAGATAATTGTCATAAGATAACAATTACTATTGGGAGCAATTCCAGTGATTTTCCCCCCGCCAAGAATGCATGTCCAATGTCCAATGCAACTGGACTTCTCCGCGAACCTTCCCCTTTGCAGGAGGTGGGACCGATTCAGATGGTCCGCCCCCACCACTTGATGGATCCAAATGGTTTCCAGAGTAGGGGATGCTTTATCCCATGTTGATGGCCTTTCAGCTGATTCCCTGGTGGCCCACAGGAATGTGGAGTTAACCAGGGCTATTGACCGTTTTGCTCCGAAGCGCCCTCTCCGATTGCATGGAGCCCAAACAGCCCTGTGGTTTTCCATGGATCTGAGGGCAATGAAACAATCGCTGAGACGGCTAGAGCGCCGGTGGCGGATAACTCATTCTGAAGCTGACCAGACACGGGTTAGAGCTCAATGTCGAGCCTACCAAGTGGCGGAAGCGACGGCGAAGAAGACATTCTTTGCCACCTCTATTGCATCTGCAGAAAACAGCAGCAGAAGACTCTTTCAGGTGGTTCGCAATTTAGCGGAACCACCTGCTCCATCGGGGACCAGTACAGGCCCCATTATCTCCTGCAATGATTTTGCAAAGTTTTTTGCAGATAAAGTCGCTCAGATTCAGGAAGAGGTAGACTCCACCGTGGGAGCAGGGCTGGGGTGGGGGAGTGCTAGAGCCCTGTCTAGTCAAGTTGTGTGGGATCAATTCCAATCTGTTACCTCCAAGGATGTGGACAGGCTGCTTGGACGAGTGAAACCAACCACCTGTCTCCTTGATCCTTGCCCATCAGAGCCGTCTTTCCTACTGGGGCTACTGGCGCGTTGCCCCAGGGTGCCAGCCTCTCAGGGACGCCCCAGCGAGTGGGGGGAGCTGCGCGGCTTTGCCAGCGGCCTCCCCTTTCCCTGCCGCCACCGCGTCCTCCTCTCCCCCAGCGCCACATCCTCCTCTCCCCATGCCTCCGTCGCCGTCGGGGAGCAAGCGCCCATCCTCCGCCTCCCCAAGACGCATCATGGCGCTACGCCGGGACGCCACCGGCTTATAGGCTGCACACAATGCACCCTCTGCCTGGCTCCCTCTGACCGGCTCCCGTTGCGCGCAGCCTACAAGCTGGCGGTGTCCCGGCGCAGTGCCATGATGCGTCTTGAGGGGGCGGAGGACGGGTGCTTGGTCCCCGGCGGCGGCAGCAGAGGCATAGGGAGAGGAGGACGCAGCAGCCTTGGCCGCTGCTCTGGGCCGGGCGATGCAGTGGTGGGGTACGAGCCCACCCAAGGCAGAGCGCCGGAGCAGGAGCCACGATGACCTGGGCGCCGGGAGGGGGGCAGGTACATCGGGATCAGGGATGTCCTCCAGTTGGGGTGGCTGGAGAAGCTGGCTTCTTGAGATGGGCGCTGTGGATTTCATTTGCTTGAAGGGGGGGCAGGGCGCCAAAGGGGTCTCTGAACCACGGCACTGAATAGGCTTAAGACGCCCCTGTTGCCCATCCTGGCTTATAAAAGCTAGCCGGGAAGGGATGGGCGATGGGCTTTGCGGGGTGGTGAATGCGGGGTGGTGAATGCGGGGTGGTGAATGTGAGGGAGCCTTCCCAGACCCGCTAAAAGAGGCGGTCATTAAACCACTTCTTTAAAAACCATCTTTAGATGCGGCCAATATGGCCAACTATTGCCCAGTCTCAAATCTTCAATTCTTGGGTAAGGTGAGTGAGCGAGTGGTTGCTGAACAACTCCAGGCACGCCTGGAAGAAGCAGACCATTTGGATCCCTTCCAGTCAGGATTCAGGTGTCATCATGGGAAACTGCCTTGGGCGCACTGGTCGATGATCTCCGGCAGGCTAGGGACAAAGGTGAGAGCTGTTTCCTAATTCTGCTGGATCTCTCAGCAGCTTTTGACACCATCGACCATAACATCCTTCTAGACCGTCTAGAGGGGTTGGGAGCTGGGGGCACTGCTGTACAGTAGTTCCGCTCCTTCCTCCTGGGCCGTGTTCAGAAAGTGGTGTTGGGGGATAAGTGTTGAATCCTGACAAGACAGAAGTACTGTTTTGGGGGGACAGGAGGTGGGCAGGTGTGGGGGACTCCGTGGTCCTGAATGGGGTAACTGTGCCCCTGAAGGACCAGGTGCGCAGCGTGGGAGTCATTTTGGACTCACAGCTGTCCATGGAGGTGCAGGTCAATTCTGTGTCCAGGGCAGCTACACAGGCTGAGTCCCTACCTGCCTGCGGACTGTCTCACATCTAAGAAAATAATAATAATCACAACTACCGATACCATTTTTTCAAGAGGTCCAAAGGAGTATGCAGCATGGGAAACAAGAACAAAGCTCTGGAAGACCATAGCCTGTTGATACAAGATTGGATCCAGGTATATGTGTGCTCTGGTATATGCGTGCTCTGGATATGTGTAGATATCCAGTCATTTAAGCTAGTCTTCAGAGGCTCTTTTCTGGTTACCCAGCCTTTAGCAGTTGGCCAAGTGTTATTCAGGGACCAGATCTTGTCTGTGCTGATGCCCCACTTGTGAAATACTCTTTCCAGATATATCTATCAGGTGTCTCGTCTGTTAAATTTCACACAGCAGGTCAAAAGGGTTTCATATGACCAAGCTTTTTATTGCATACCAATATTAATTTTGTTATTTCAGAGCTTTTACTGCTGCTCTTTGGCATTATGTGCTTCTATGGTTTTATTGTACTTCTGTTGTTTATAACAATCCATATATATGATGGAGCATACAGCCACCCTTACGCGAAGAGAGTTTCCCTTCCTTTCCTCTCCCCTGCAGTCCTCTATACACACTCAGATGTGCTCTGGAGGATCCCCCAGCCCCTTGGAGTAGATTTTGGATGATAACCAGTGGGCTGAAAGAGAGAAAAGGCAATCTCATTGCTCAAGCAGAAGACTGTAGTAGAGGCAGATGGACACTGTTGGATTTCAACCATTGTGTTCTCATACTAGAATTTTATGGTGTTTCTTATAAAGTTATTCCTTAGAAGCCAGAATAGAAACAATTCAAATTATTTAAATAAGTAATTAGAGCAAAGTCTCTTCTCTCTGTGAACTGTTTTTAAAAACTGTTTTAAATCCCAAAGCATACTAACTGCATGTTCCCCTTGAACTCAATAGGACTTACTTCTGCATTGGCATGTTTAGAATTGGGCTGTTAGCCAGTTAACTTCTGTGCTCCTCTTATTTGAACTTTTTTGCTCATGCAGTATTAAGCAGATTAACAGAGGGTGACAAGGTTAAGCACTTGTAAAAACTATTTACACACGATCTCTTTAGATCAGCAGCACTGGAAGAAAACTTACACTGTTTGGGGTAGTGAATGGATGGAAGTGTTACTTCAGAGTAACACATTTTCTGCGCATGAGGATGCTTAAATTGACAGTCTGTTCAAGGGTTATGCATATGTGCTTATTTATAGTCTCTTGCTGAATGCGCCTCTCGCACACTTCATTCTGTGAACAAATAGTTTTCCTGGATTAGAAAAGTGTGTGTTTGTAAGCATTGTCACATGGCAAGTTATACCTGCTGAGAGGCATAAGGAGCAACAGCTTGTTCCCTCCTAGGAATGAAGAGCTATAGTTATGGGCTGGCTATGTTGTTTTTCTCTTCACAACAAACCCTTGATTCTTTCATGACAAGATTTAAATAGTTTATACGTAGCATACTGTGCAAAACAGTCAATAGTTCATGCTTCAGTACATTGCTGAATGAATTAATCTGAACATCAATAGGTGAGATGCCAAGGACTTGTGTTTTGCCAAGCAGGCAAAATGGGGGTTTTGTTTCCAGATCATGGGATGGAATGAACACACACTTAATTAATCTGAATGAAAAACAATATTCTGTTGATATGCTCTCTGATATTGGGAATCAATACATGAAGTTTCCTATTTAAAACAGTGTACTTTTAAATGGCCAGATCTGCTCAGAAAACTCTTGTTGCCAATATTGGATGAGCTTCTCTATTCTGATACGTTTATTCCTCCTCACCTTAATTTAGTTTGTAGACTCCTTGAGGTAGGGAACATCTTTTGATAACATTACTGGCACACTAATGGCACCATTTATTTTTAATGTCTGCTGCTTTCTTCCTCTTACTCCTGCCACGAAGAACAGATACAGTACAAGCTATATAACAGTTCTGCTGTTAAGATTATAAATATTTTGCATTTCCCTTAAGTGGTATGAAAATTCATGATTGTTAATAATAAATAATAGAGGTCAGGAGGAATTGCCTGCCTGTTTTGTTATCCTTTATTTCCGTATCTTCAAAATGCAAGGAAGAAGGGCATCAGAACTGGAAATTATGTTTTATAGACCTTTACAGGAACAGTATTGCAAAATTATGTGGCAGCTCTTCTTTCATAGGCCCAACAATTAGCTTTCTCCAAAGTCATTACTGATATAAGCTGCCTGAAGGTCTGAGATGTTTTCACGGTAGCACTGAATGTACCTCTCAACAAGAAGCAGTTTTTATAAAGCCACAGCCTTTTGTGGTTCCAATCTTAGTTTGGGGGGGGGGGGTTAGAAATGCACCAGGTGTTATCTTACAACTTAACACAAAATGTAGGCATAGCTGCCAAGTTCTCCCTTTTTTAAAGGGAAATTCCATCCATTTCCAGGAAGATTCTGGAACTCATCCCTGCAGGTGGGCTGGATGAGGTTGAACTGAAACTTAACCTAGAGAAGATGGAAGTCTTGTGGGTTGGGAAATTGGCCAATCTAGAAGGAGGTGTACAACCAGTTTTGGGTGGGTTTGCAGCCTTGTGGTTCTAGATTAGTCACTATCTATAGAGGTTCAGGTGACAGTGGTAGCCAGGGAAGTCTTTTTAGGAGTGTAGGAACTGCATATTTAGAGCACTTGAACCTTAGCCTTAGTTACTTATGCACGACTTATATGCAGGCTTAACTACTACAATTGCACTTGTGGAGTTGCCTTTGAAGACAATTCAGAAGCTTCAATTGGTGCAAAGCTGGCACCTGGTTGTTGTCAGAGTCAAGAAGATTAGAGCACGCAACAACAGTCATGCACCAGTTGCCGTTTCTGGGCCCATTTCAAAGTGCCTGTGTTAACCTTTAAAGCCCTAAGCAGTTTTGGACTAGATTAACATAAGGACCTTCTTCACCTGTACTATCTTATCCATTTGCTGAGATCTTTAGAGGCCCTGCTCATTTGCCTGCTGTTTTGTGTGTGTGTGTGTGTTTTTATTTTTTATTTTTAAAATTATTGATTTTTATCCACCCAGGTTGCAATGGTCTTTCCAAAATTTTAGAAATACTGAGAATGAACTTTACTAAAAGCTGTTATAGAACCTATCTACACATATGCATGAGATACTTTTGGACATACTGTAGTTAAAAATTTTTGTTTTGTTTTTATTGCTATCATGCCTTTTGCATAAACTCCCCAGCACCATCTCACTATTCCTGCCAACACTTTTCTTATGAGTCAGCTGAAAACCAAAAGTCTGTTGTTGTTTTTTTAAAAAAATGAAAACACATTTCTAGGCCACCTTTCTTGTACAAATGCAGGTGATAGATGTGAAAGCCTGTTTTCTAGGCTCAGCTATTGTCTAACCAAGACCTACTGTATATTCTGGGGTGGTCACTTCTGCATTTGTCTGGCCATTAGAGGTGGTAGGGATAGTCCCTCCTAAACGGAAATGACTAACAGCTGCACTAGTGGGGCAGATCCCAAAGGCACTCCAATCATAACCAGAAGACTACTGGTGCATAACTTTCAGGTGTCTAATCAAAACTGTAGAAGCTACAAGACTATGACTACTATGGTCCTCTGCTTTAGTAGCAACAGATGATTTGGCCCAAGTCAGCAGATGATTTGGCTTAACATCAGAATCGTCTGAATAATGATGAAAGTTGTTGTAGCTGCAAAGGAAAGAATTAGGAATAGTGAGGGTGGGAACTTGAGTGTTAGTTGACTTAGAAGAAGCAACTGATGAAACTGATTGAAACAGTATTTTGACTGAACACAGTGGGAGAAGCATAGCTGCCAAGTTTTCCCTTTTCTCGCGAGGAAGCCTATTCAGCATAAGGGAAAATCCCTTTAAAAAAGGGATAACTTGGAAGCTATGGGGAGAAGTCACAGTCTCAGTAAACAGCTTCCTTCTCATCTAGCCGCAAACTTCAGAGCCATTATACCAGGAATCCCCAAACTGTGGCCCTCCAGATGTTTTGGCCTACAACTCCCATGATCCCTAGCTAAGAGGACCAGTGGTCAGGGATTGTGGGAATTGTAGTCTAAAACATCTGGAGGGCCGAAGTTTGGGGATGTCTGCATTATACTATTGAAATTCAGGCAGGGCTATGTCACAGGGAGGTACTCATCTAATGCCAGTGCTCAGCTTTCTGATAGCATTATGCTAAGAGATGGATTTCCCAGTTGTTTTTCCCTTTCTGCAATTCTTACTCCTTGTTCTAATACTGAACTTGGTAGTCCCATTATTCCTACCACCGGGGAAGTGAAATGTGGCCAACCACAGATAAGTTAAGCACTTATGGT
Organism: Zootoca vivipara; assembly: GCF_965207765.1. Lineage (NCBI taxonomy): Eukaryota > Metazoa > Chordata > Lepidosauria > Squamata > Lacertidae > Zootoca > Zootoca vivipara. The sequence continues at coordinate 57,854,957 of NC_142586.1, forward strand.
AAATAGGTGGGAGCAATGAGGACTGTTCTTCCCCTTTCTTCAGACAAATCCTCTCAGCTATAGAAGCAAAAAAAGGGCTCAGTTTGACGCTAGGAGCCAGCTCCAAGTCTGAACCTTTTTGCACTGTATAGCACACACCCAATCCCCACACCATGACATGTCCTTGGGGGTGGAACTTAAAATTTTGCAAAGCAAAAGCGTCTTAAAAGTATGTTTCTGGGTGTGAGGAATTCAAATCTGCAATTATTTTTTGTTATTGGACATTTAGCTTGGTTAATTTGAAGCACCACGGCTTTTGAATAACCAAAGAACTTAAATTTTACCTACTGAAAATGTCAAGTAATGCTAAATGCTACTACCACTAAATAATTATATTCATATATAATATAACTGCAAGTACTTGGCAATCATTTTTAATGATTTCTATGTAATTTTACACACATTTTACTTACCAGCAGAACTAAATTATTAATTTAACCAAAATATCATTTGAATTCCCAAGTCATGTTACAGCTTTTCAGCACCCTTCATCTTTGGAATTTGAAAGTTGAAAAATTCAACACATCCTATTGCTACAAGGTTCCTGTTGCAGACTGATTGGAGGTAAAGTGAAGGGGGCTGGGAGTGCACCAGAAGATTCTGAGTGCCCAGCTGTTCATGTTGTTTAGTCATTTAGTCGTGTCCGACTCTTCGTGACCCCATGGACCAGCGCACGCCAGGCACTCCTGTCTTCCACTGCCTCCTGCAGTTTGATCAAACTCATGTTCGTAGCTTCAAGAACACTGTCCAACCATCTCATCCTCTGTCGTCCCCTTCTCCTTGTGCCCTCAATCTTTCCTAACATCAGGGTCTTTTCCTCTCAAAAGTCTCCTCCAGCACCATACTTTTAACATACTTTTGAGACGCTTCACTGAAGAAATAAGCAAAATTTAAGCTGTTCATAATATTACTCAACTACAGAATGCTACAATAATGCTATCACTGATTAATCCAGCTGTGCACTTATTCCATATAATATAAAATGTCCTACCAATCAAATGAAGAGCTCATTTTTGTCTTCACTTTTTATACAAGGTCCTGAACATACAAAGATCATCAACATCCAACATTGTTGCTCTTCCTATACAGTATTTACTGTAGGGCAGTGTTTGGTTTGTTCTGTGGTTTACCAAGCTTGTGTGAGGCAATGGCAAAGTCTAATGGGACTGGCCGGCCCAAAGTGATAATGTGACGTAGAGCATGCCCCAGCATTCTCTGCAACTCACAAGGCTTCCTCAGCAGGCAATTTGAATAATTAATTTAGGGCACAAAGTCAGTGCTATACAGCAAACAAAATAAATGACATCCACCATGTTAGTCAAACAGACCAGCACATTATGTATGAGACTTTTCTTCAGTATATAATATATCAGGACATGACACTTTAGTCAGTTGACAACTGTACTACGTTCTGTATTCGTTTGGTGTCTGTAAGGGCCTCTGTTCACCAACACAGAGGGTGGTCAGTATTCCTTTAGGTGAAGATCAACTAGTTCCTCTGTTCTAAACAGTTAAGAATAGAGTTGCTTATAAAATGTAGGAAATGCTTTCTGGAATTTAGCCAATATAAGTTTTTGATCTTCGCTTGATCTTTATTTTCACTAATCCTTTTCTTTTTGTGTTCTTTCCTTTTGTTGATCTGCCAAGATTCTGTCACTCTTGTTCTTCCTTCTCTGTCTGTCTTGGTCTTGCTCTAAAAATATCTTTGCTAAGTTTAATTAAACATTTTACCATATTTGCCAAGAGCAAGTTCCCATAGTGACATAGAATTTCTCATCGAAGTGCCCTGGAAATTAATAAGGGTTTATTGTAACCTTTAAGATTTTATTTTCCAAGGTTTCTTACATCACTCCAGGCAGTTTCTGTTATGATCCCCATGTCGGTCTCCAGGCTATTATTGTTATTTATTTATTTATTGCCTGACCTCTGCCCTAAGGTCCCAGAGTGAGTTGCAACATCAAAATACAACATTAAAAAACAGTTTATAACTTGCAATCATAAAAAAATACAATCCTAAAACACATACCCCAAGTGTCAAAAGCCAAGATAAAGCATTGCGCCTTCAGCATTTTTTTCCCATCACCATCCCTCTCTCCCCTAAATAAAAAATAAAAAATTCCCCCGTCATTTCGTGGCATTTTAGTTGGTCCTAATAAATGTATTACTGTGGTTTGGCCATTTTGAGAACAGCATGCTGGACTAGATGGGCCATTGGCCTGATCCAGCAGGCTCTTCTTGAATTATTAAACAAAAAATAGCAAAAGGGTGGGTTGAGATATGTTAGAAAGGCCCCAGTATGGGCCATGGAGTAACATCAGAAATGTAGAAAACATAATTTCAGAATTATAATAGGAACATTGATTTCATGACTCATGATATTGATGTACCCCATGCTACATGTTTGTACTATGGCCCCCAAAAATGATGTTTGACCTCTGACTCTGTCTAGTTACTAGCATTTTTAATTCAAAAGTTGGCCATCCTAGAGGCTGGTTAAGCCTGTGGGCTTGGCAGGCCCCCTTTATAAACATGAGCCGCTATAGCACATTGAGTTTCGAGTGTTTCTAAGACTAAGGTGAAATTGAGTCTCCTTTGTTATTTTTGCTATTGGATCCCACATGTTGTTTAAGTAATCTTGCTACATTTATAGTATTTGAATTGTTTGTTTGGTATGTTACTGGTATTATAGGTTTTTTCTATGTTGTTATGAATTTTTTGTTATGTTATTATTAGATTGTTTTTGCAGTGTTTGTTTGAAATATGTCCCTGTTTCTTTGTTGTGAGCTCCTTAGAGCATGATTTTTTTTGTGGGAAAGCAGCATATAAATCATGAATGAACAACAAAGAGTTTACCTCGTGGTTTCCACCCTTTATGACACCGTTTAAATATGCCAACGATAGATTTTTGAAATCCTGGTATGAAGAGTATTCATTCTGCTTCCTGAACTAGACTTCCATATGTCACCAAATGTTTTGAAAACGGTCTTTTAAGTCAACATGTTCTGAGATTATAGTGGGTATGTTTCCTGAGACTTAAAAACTTGAGAAATTGCTGACTAGCCAGCAGAAAGAACAGACTCGCGGGATTATGTTTGCACGGCTGCAACTACTTGTGAATGCTAGCAAAGAGAAGGATGGTGGCTTCTTCTCATGTGCTGCGAGAGCAGAGGATGATTCAGATTGGGGTTCTGCATAAGGCTCCCATACCTAATAATCTGGCCCTGAAGGGTCAGGCATATAAAACTGATGTTAGGAAAGAAAGTTGTGTTTCCTACAATAAAAAAGTCATTCTTTATGGGGGGATAAAAGAAATCCTGGATGGTCTCCAAATGTCAACAAGATTATAATCAGCTAATTTGTTTCAGGAGGAATTTGACAGTTTGAACATTTTACCGTAAACCACCATCCCTCTCCTTCAGCACGTTCCCTTCCTCCTCCATTAATTTTGGCAAAGTTAATGGCACTATCTCCATCATCCTAATACTCCTATGCACACAACCCCTTTGGGCAGAGAGGCATGTATTTTCCTCTGTCAGGCAGCATCGCAAAAGATATTATTGACCAAAGAGGAAGATTTCCTAATGAAGCTATAATTCATTGAAACACATGATACCTGCAATTACATGAAACATCCTTTTGTTTTGTTTTTTTTAAAAAAACAACAACAAACCTCCAGGCCTTTGGTTTATTTTCTCATTCAGACACAAGCCCTTCTGCTCCTTATTACCCCCAAGCTATGAATGAGTTTGGGCATTCATCAAATCCCCTGACTCCTGGTTTCACCCACTCTCATCCCACACCTGCAAACCTGAAAAGCCAACTCTTCTGGCTGACCTCTTCTTACCCATCCCATCTTCACTGTCAGCATTGCTGTATAAAAATAACTCAGTGGAACACTTTTTAAACAAGGGAATAAAAGAAGGCACTTTTCTGGTAGATAGTTTCAGAACACAGCAAAACAATATCCACTGTTGGTTGCAGTAATGTTTCTGAAGACCAGTTGTTGGAGAGTGCAGGAGGGCAGAACAGCCAATCTCTCTCCACAGGAACCTTTGAAAATTGTATCTCTGGGAGGGAAACAACTCCCAGAATTTTGGTTGGGAAGCCATGAATGTTTGAAGTGGTATCATAGCACTTTATGGTGTGAATGCAGCCTGGATCTTGTCCAAACTTTATGGTTCTAATACTCTTCCTCTGAACAGTTGGAAAAAGTGAATTTCACACACTGGTAAGGTAGTCACGCTCACATGCTCATAAGCCACATGTCACCCCCACAAATGTGGAGAGAGGGCAGGACAGAACTCCCAAGGCAGGTAAGTCAACGAGGGCACAAAGAAGGCATACTGCAAAGTGTGACTGACTTGTGACTGTTTCCCATGTCTCCCCTACTCCCATCCCTTGTCATGCCTCGGCTGTCGTGCCCTAACACTTCTCCTCCAGTAGTGGGAAGCAGTGCCTACCTCTCACACAGGGACTCCATGGCAGCATTGCTGTTGTTTCCATCTCTATGGGCAGGTAGCAGGAGCAGCATAAGCAAAGGCTGAACATCAGAGAATGCATGCGATGTATGAGGACAGCCAATCAGCCTGCCCACACTGGAGAGGGTCCAGTGCAGGCCTCCCCACATAGGAATGGAAAGATGCTGGTGACTATCCTCTAACTTTCAGATGGTTGACCCGTGCTTTGCGTTTCATACAGTCACTGATACACAATTCACAAAAGAAAAAAGAAAGAAACCACACAAATCAGTTCTGTTTGTTTGTAGAGATGACAGTTTAGGCCATGATGGAAAGAACATAAATCAGTGAGCACGTCTTTCTTTCCATGGGCGTTTGATAACATCCTCTGACTGTAGGCCAAATATATGTCAGTACAATTTACTGTGCAATATAATGTCAATAACATATAAAGTGCTGTCTAATTAATAGGAGTGGGGTTTTTTCAGAAAACAAAAAGATCCTATTATGTAAACCAGAAAAGCAATGCTTCTTTCCTTTTACAACTTGCTAAAAGAAACGACAAAAATGCCACATATATTTTTCCGGACAGGAATAAAGGAAGAACTGCTTAAGTCAAGAATGGGGGTCCTCGGATCCTCCAGATGTTGTTGGACTCCAGTTCCCATCAGCCTCAGCATGGCCAATGGTCAGGTATGATACGAGCTGTAGTCCAGCAACATCGGAGGGGCATTGATTCCTCACCCCTGCTTTAAGTCTTACATATGAACCTGCCTTGTACTGAGTTACCTTATTGGTCCAGCAGCCCTGGGACCAGGGTCACCACCTTGAAGAAAATCCGGGGGGCGGGCAGACAAAGTTGGTTACATGGGAGGGAGGGTGGGAGGCAGGGAGGAAGAAGGGACAGCAGAAAAGAAACTTGAAACTAAATAGCGAAGCTCTGGACAATGTCTCTTGCTGTTGGAAGTACATGTGGCAAGACAGACTGTGCAACACACACACATGCGAACTTTGCAGAAGTAGGCAGAGAACACAAATCTCAGTTTCCTCCTCTTATTTGGAACGTTGAGATGCCTGGATTTCCTCTGGTCATTCCCCTCCCCCGCTGTGCAGGTGCCCCTTCTAGCTTCAATCGCAAGCCCCATAAGAAACATTTTTGGAGGTTTTTGCCCAATCCCAGCTCTCTTTTCATCCAACAACCCTTTTACAAGATCATTACAGGGCTTGTTTGAAAACAAAATCCAAACATGGCAAAGAAAGAAGGCAGCAATGCACATCAACTTGGGGGGAGGGGTTGGCTCTCTCAAATACTGGGGGGGGGCATGCACAAAGTGACCTGGCCCCTAGGATTTGGTGCCTATGCCTGTGATCAACTGGCAACCCCTTGAATTGGGAATTCCAAGGATTAAGCCAGGGACCTTCTACATGCAGAGCAAATCATTTACCCCTGAGCTATGAAAATAGCATTCAGATAATAGTGTGGTAATTAAGAATGTTGGTTCAGATAACTAAGGCCTAAACTGGAGGACAGGAAGCGTGAATGTTTAAATACAGTTACTGTAAAAGAAACTTCCAGATATACAGTTTCGAAAGATGTGGGAGTTGAAGTGAATGGTGATGAGATTAAGATCATTGTTCCATCCAAAGCAAGTACACTTTTCATCAGATAAAAGGAAAAAAGGAAAGTAAATTGTTCTGAAGATATCTCTAATGTGCTATCTATAAACACAAAGGGCACAATTCAATCAAAGTACTTCAGAGCAGAATCTTAGATGTGTTTAAAGTAAGCCCCATTGAAAGCAATGTGCCTTACTCCCTGTAAGAGTGTGTACAGAATTGTGGCCTCAAAGTCCTATTGCTTTTCGCAGAGGTGAAGCAAATTTATTTCCAATAGGACATAAAATTGCAGAGCTTTGGCTAGATTGTGCCCTAGATCAACTTGGACTGACCTTTCAACTTGCCATTGAGAAATAAATTATAAACGGAAGATTGTACATTACCAAGTAATTCGGAATGTGGTTTCAGTAAGAGGCGGGTGTATGTGTTAAAAGCCATTTAATAGATCCAACTTGCAATAAAAGAGATTCCAACTAAGCATTAGGAAGAGATTTCTGGCAGTAAGAGCTATTGAACAGTGGAATAGACTGCCTCAGAGGGTGGTAGATTCTCCTTCATTGGAGGTTTCTAAACAGTGGTTGGATAGCCATCTGCCAGGGATTCCTGCATTGCAGGGGGTTGGACCAGGGGGGCCTTGGGGTTCCTTCCAGCTCTACGATTCTATGATTTTAGTAGGCTCCTGTGTGATGACATGATTGTTTTTCTTTCATTGTATAGTCTGTTTATGAGGGCCCATTTTGTGCTTCTATATGCATGTTATAGAAAAAAAGGTGCATACTGACCATTCAGAAGTGTACCTGTATGTATGGTAGGAAGTACTTCATAGAGCAATATCAGTTCCATGGGTTGGTGGACTGTATGTATGAATCCCCCCTTTGCAAATCCTCACTGAATCAATTGGCCATCATTAACTAATCACATTATAATATTAATATGATACTTATACCTGTTGCATCAGTCATCACTGACAGTCACTGACAGATGGAAATTAAAATGCAACATGTTAAAATTCTGTTCATTGCCCTAGGCGTGTTCTAGTTGTTCATTTTGCCATTTCATGTTTAATCATTTACCTGATGGTTATGAGTAAAAATAATAATTAAACCCCAATTTAAAGAAATACATTAAGTTCTTTCGTAGGGGATGACTTAAAAGAAGGCATGGAATTATCAGGTTTATTAAAAATTTAAAATGTTCAGCAGAAGATAAACAACCATTCTCTTTTCTTGCACTGTATAAAAAGCAGGCAGAGAGATGTTGGGGTCATAATTTGCAAATACAAGTAGCATCCTGCTTTTAAAAGAGGCTCATAAACTGCTTTTTAAATTTGGGAAGGTAAAGAATAATTTGTAGGTTCTGTAGCTTCACCTGTGAGCTTAATTCCAAGGAAAAAAATAAGGTATACACATTCCTTCTTTGGATTAGAGTTAGCTTTGATTTGGGGTGCCTTCAGTTTGTCAGTATTTTGTAGGAGGGATTCAATAGATTTGTTTGATAAAAGTAAATTAATGTGCTCTGCCACCCTAGTGCAACAAATTCATTTTCTCAAAAAGTGGAATTTTTGTTGATTGGGAAGTGATGGGAAAATGCATAGAAAAGTGTGGGATGAATGAATGATTAACAGCAATATATGTTAATACCAGGCATCCTCAAACTTGGCCCGCCAGCTGTTTTGGGACTACAACTCCCATCATTCCTAGCTAACAGGACCAGTGATCAGGTATGATGGGAATTGTAGTCCCAAAACATCTGGAGGGCCGAGTTTGGGGGTGCCTGGTTAATACCCTGCAAGCAAATCAGAAACAATGCTCATTGTCTTATAACAGCCCTGAATACAAATCAATGAATCAGGGGTGCCAACTTGAATAAAATATTGGGGGGGGGAGTAAGCCCTGTCCTGCATAATCAATCACATGACATGGTGCATGGACACCATTTGAATGGCAATTGGGGGGCACCCCATATATATTTGGGGGGCAAAGACCCATTGGCCTAGTCTAGGAGTTGGCTCCTATGGAATGAATGCTCAATAAACAGGTCATTTGGAGGAGCCCTTGAGTAGTTGAGGGCAAAAAAAAATGTTGTTGAAGAGCTAAACTTAATGATGCAGTAGCAAGGGAAATTAAGGTTTCTAGGGTGCGCCCAAAGTAATTTACATATTTTCCAACTAAGGAAAGTTAGCTGAATCATAAGAAAGAGATTACTTGTTATTGGACATTTGTTGTTGAGAACCAAGCAGTCCCCCTCACCCTGTGCCCATGAAATGTGGAGAAATATGGCACTCAATCTATGTTGTCCATACCATAGATCTATGGGAAGCTGGAAAAAAATTGACTACTTCAAAATTCAACCACTAGTTAGAAGGGTGAAAAAACATAGGCAAAGCCAATGTACCCAACATTTATAACATTGAACTGAAGGCCAATAAGAAAAAGAGCCTTCAAGACATTAGTAGTTTTGCCGCAGAGTTTCATGTAGCAACTTCTGTATCGGAGCTACTTATCTTCAGCTTGTCTGAAAGGAAAACAACCACCATGTGCTTCCTCAAGACAGATGATATCAGCTTTGTGATGGACAGTGAAATTCTCTATCTGTAGACAGATGTCAAAGGGATGAAGGGTTGATAGAGGGACAGCATTGCTGACTTGTCCTTAGATGGTCATGGCTCTTACTGGAGGTTATGGAGGCATAAACTTTATGGTCATGTACGAGTCCTCCTGGGTATAGCCACAAGCATACGTTTAAGAGGATTTCAGCGTTTGAGCTGCATTGCTCTTAAACATCAGAATCAGGAATTTAAAGTTCGTGTGAAATGAACAATCAAGGTTACAAAAGAAATGACTGTTAAATAACTGCAGCCTGAATAACTCAGTTGGTTAGAGTGTAGTGCTGATAACGCCAAGGTTGCAGGTTCAATCCCCATATGGGACAGCTGCATTGCAGGGGATTGGACTAGAAGATCCTTGGGGCACCTTCCAATTCTACAATTCCATGATTCCATGATCATAGGCAGAATTAATGAACATCAACAAAGCATGTATGTCATTGGCACTTTGAACTGGGGGACAGGGCAATAATTTTGAAAAGGATGCCCATTGCAACTTGGTTTAAGCTGGCCAGGGCTGTGGCTACTTGTGGATAGCTCTGAATGTTTAGACATGGTTTCTCTACTAGTAGCATGCTAGGCTGCAAAACCCAAATTAGTTTGACCCAGTTAACATTGTCTGAATTCTGTGGAGACTCATCTTCACTTCTGGGGCAATAAGCAAGGGAAAAGACTTGCATTCACAATACTATATTTTATTATATTTTTAAAATATATATATATTAAGGGGATTTCCCAGCTCAAGAGGTAGAGAAAGGGAGAAAGCACACCTGTAAAATCTAGATATTAGTGCTAATTTGGCATAGAATTTGCTTCCTGTACCAAAACTTGCTGGAACACTTTGGAACACTTTCCCTTTTAAAAACAAAATACAAAAAAGCCCCAAAACCGCAAAAGCCTCTCCTTTTTGTTACTGTGTAACAATTAAAAAAAAGTCCTAACACCACAAAACTGTAGTTTCCCACTAGTTCAGGTCTTAACATGATTAGACTGTTTTGCGTTTAGACAAACATTGAAAATTGCTTCCACCTCTTTCCGATTCTTTTCTGCTGGCCTCAGACTGTGATTTATTGTCTGCCTCTCAAATGTGACAATTTTGTTGATATTCTTAACAATTACCACACCCACCAAACTATACTCTCAACACAGGCTTTCTCTCAACTTTTGTTCAGCTTGCTTGTTGGTATACCATGATTCAGATAGTAAACTCATTCTCTTTTGAAACAAAATAAAAAATAAAAAAAAATCCTTCCGGTAGCACCTTAGAGACCAACTAAGTTTGTCATTGGTATGAGCTTTCGTGTGCATACACATAATGGTTGGGTCAAGGTTGCTCAAAGTAGATTCAGAAAGGACCTGAGCTTCTAAAATATTACAGAGGTTGGAGTCTCTTTTGTACAGCAAAAGGCTAAAGCGCTTGGGGCTTCTTGTTCAGAAAAGAAAGACTTCAGGCCTTTAGTGATTCTGGGCAGTTTAGGGATCGAGTAGGATGGAGAACAAAAGGCATTAATCTAAGGCCTGAGAAATAAGAGCAATAGTCTGGAAGTGCCATAAGATCAGAGTACAAAAACAGGAATATAAAACCAACCACACTTGGAAGCAGAACAAAGATCCAGCTTAGTATTTTGACTGCCGAAACAAAAGATCTTGGAGCAGTGGAGAGAGCATTTTATTCCAAATCCCAGTGCAGAGACAGAACCATCTTTATACCTTAAACGGATATTTTTCTTGTACCACGTGAAGACAGAAGATGTGATCTGTCTGGGGCATCTATTGCACAAGTGATAAGTTTATTAAAATAAATTCCAAATATTTTAATAATTTTTAGAATGTACACAAAATAGTGGTTATTATAGAACAATGTATATCCTTATCATTGTCTCTTGCCTTCTTCTATCAGATGTTTAGTAAACCTTTAATCCATAGTCAGCTGTAACTTTTTTTAAAAAAAAAAATGCTTTTATTATATATTATTCAACTAGCAGGGGAAAGTGTGACTTCCTAAGCACTGATATCGTCCGCAATTGTAATCCCTCCCACTCCCTTGCCTGGATTCAAGTCTGTCTTACAGGTTTCACTTTTTCAGTATGAGGAGAACGAGGTATCACTTTCCCCTGTTGATGTTCCTTGACATAAATCAGTGTGTTGACGGTGTGATATTTAACAAAAGGAACCTCTAACATTATGCAGCCACATACCAGCATGACATCTGTTGTAGGGAAAAGGTGTTGAGCAATGTTCATACAGATTGAAAAGTTATTTAGTACTTTACATGAACTTTTTGGCAGAGACAAAGGTGGAGGAAATCTCTGCATGGTCCAAGTTCTGCTACCTTTATCATCCTAACACATGCTCTTGGTTGGGAAAATGGGGAATGATTTCTAGGGCATAAAGCACAGATGATGGACTTGTGGCCCTCCAGATGTTGCTGCGCCCCATCTCCCATCAGCCCCAGCTAACATGGCCCAGGATGATGGGAATTTTAATCCAACAACATCTGGAGATCCACAGGTTCCCCATCTCTAGTGTAAAGTTTCAAAGTAAGTCTTCTTTATGAAGAAGCAGCATATGAAATAAACATCTGAGCTTACCTATTTTTTTCAGTCTGTAGCTCTTGTGTAAGGTACTGGAGTGAGGGTGTTCACAGCAGTAAGACACTGGTGCTCTACCACCTATGCCACCTGCATTGTTTCTAGGACAAACCTGGTAGACTGAGCTTGAATGATACCATCTAGGCTGTGGTACCAGCCTGCCTGAGACTCCAGTTGGCTGGTTCAAGGGGCATCAGGTCCTAGAAGAGTCTGGTCTTGTTCCTCAGCCTTAGCAACTCAATGTAGGGACTCTGCCTAGTTCCTGCTGTGTTCTCCTAATTGCTGCTTTTGATCATGGTGACCACTACTTGTCTTTGAACCTGCTTCTGACCTGAGTGACACTCTGTTGCTGCCTTGGCGCTTGACCTTTTCCCTGACCTTGATCACACACATGCCTTGGGCTGCTTTGAACCTCATTTGTTGCCCTGGAACTTGACCTTCTGCCTGATTTGGATCGTGCACCTGTTTGTGTGGACAACCAGTTCCTCGGGCCTCAGAACTTGATCTAAGAGAGTCAACAAATGGAACATAAGCTCTTTTAAATATAAATGTTGTTATAAGAATTGATTCCTTGAAACAGACCATGTGGCACATTTCCCCCCTGGTGGTTGCCCTGGAGTTTTTCTTCCCCTCTTCAGGAGTTTCTGCTCGTGTTTATTGTCATAGGATTCTGGCAGTGAATCTTTTTCAGTCTCGTCAGCTATTTCTGTCCTCTCTGTTTGCCTTCCTGCAGCAGCTATAACAGCTGAGGCCATCAGGGAAAAGGAAGGCTACAGCAAGCCAGTCCTCAATGTCAGGACTCAGCTCCAGCTGAGAACCCCTTTCTTCCAGCAAGGGGTACCAACTTGAATAAAATATTGGGGGCCCAGGTAAGCCCTGCCCCACATAATCACATAACATAGTGCGCACACACAAACACACACCATTTGAATGGCAATGTCCACCAACTTTTGGGGGGGGGCTGGTCTTTTCGTTGGAAATTTTGGGGAGCCCTGGCTTCCCAGCTCCTTGATGCTCCTGCTTCCAGCAGCATTTTAATTGTTAGCTGCTTTCTGAGATAATGTTCAACTGAGAATTAGTAGTAATATAATACAACCTATTTCATAGTGGCCAATATATTACATGTCCCAATATGAAGTTCCTCCCAAGAAAATGAAACCATTTACTGCTTCTCAACAGCCTGCTGCTGTCTCAGACTAGAAAAAGATCATATAATCCTTTAAACACTGAAAGGAAATTGTAAATAAAACACAGGATGGCCCCCAGGGTATCAGAAAGTGCAGCGAAGACAGAAAAATCTGATGGTATAGAATAAAGGCTCCTGGGAATTTAAGAGCTCTGCCAGCTTAATATGCCAAAAAGCGAGGGGTGGGGTGGGGCAAGACCATTTCTGTTCTTTGCTTCAGTAGGTGGGTGTTATTCTGTGAGCAAGATGGAGAACAGCCATGTTTAGAATGAAATAGCCTGCTTTTCTGGGTTGCACTTGCCAGATGTGTGTGTCAGTGAGAAAGTCAAGCACATGTGTTTGATAGGGGAATTCCAGGCCAACGTCAGCACAAAATGGACAGTTCTTTGTAGACTGGGATTTCAAAGACTATATGGCAAGATATGATTTCTTCTTAACATATGAAAAGCAGCCTTCAGTTTCCTCAAGCGACTGCAGAGGCTTAAAGAGATGAGCAGACAGCTATTGCAAGCAAGATTGTGCCTGCTTGGTGGTTCTATCTGACTTCCAGATCAGCTCCCAAAATAGGAGAGGCCTGGTAGACAAGTGAAAGCTATTATGCTTTTGATGTAAGGACCAACATTTAAGCAGATGGAGAAGAGTGAAAGGGGGAGATGAGGCATTTGCAAACATCATGATAAAAGGGAGACTATTTGAGAAGTCACTTAACTCTGTGGGGAGGAGGAAAGCAAAGAATTAGCAGGAGGGGTCAAGGAGACTACCAACTCGTCCCAAATCAACAACGAAGCAGTGTAGGAGAATTTAAGAAGAAAGCGGTAACTGAAGGAAGGCATCACATTACGCTCCTCCAACCTTCCTTTCAGAGCTTGTGGGTGCATGTTTTCTTGACATTTACAGAGTCCAAATTATTCACCATCCATCTCAATGATTTAACACCAGAGGCAGGTGGTAGTTACTATTGAGCAGATAATTTCTTAGCTTTGTGCCAGGGCACACAAATGTGCCACAAGTGGGGCTGAAGTGTACCTTGAAAAATTAAATTTGCATCCACCACCACTCTATACCTTGGGTCCCAATATAGTCTTCTGTTCGCACAAGAGAGTGGCAATTTTTTCCATTGCTGGGGAGCACAGGAAGTGTAGAGTAACAATTCCCTCCAACTTTAACCCAGCCTTGGGTGATCAAAAGTTTGTGAAGCTCTCTGTTAACATGAGAGCTCATCCACATTAGAAATGCTCTAAAGAGCAACATTCACTGAGGACGGCGTGTGAATTATGAAATCCAGAGAAGAGTAGGTGTGCTTAGGATGGGTTCTGTTGAAAATCTGTGCACATAGTTAAATGCTAATGCTCCACTGTTTCAAATGAGACCTACCTTTTGTGTCAGGCTGCAGCTGGGGTCTGATTTTGGCAAGACAGGGATGAATCAAATGGGACAGAGGTGTGGTCATAGACACGCTAGAGATCAGCCACTGGATCAGGCAGACAAAGGCCAGGACAGAGACATACTCTGAAGATGTGCTAGTAGTTGGGTGCTAGGTTGAACAGACAAGAACCAAATGACCAGTGACAGGAATGAAGCCCCGGAGGTCTGGCACAGGGCCGCTGAGTTGCTCAAACTGAGCAAGGATTAATATATAAGCAGCCAGCCCCTATTAGTCCCTCAGAGCACATGGTCATGGCTAGACTGAAGAGATGCAGTTCTGGTTCTGCCCACGTTATGAGTAGCAGTACCACCAAGGCCTCAGCCTAAAAGTTGTCCCAGGGGCAAAGGGAGTGAAGACCCCAGGCTCCATTGCCTTGGTGGCCAGTTTGAATATCCTAGTGCCTTAAACGTACTTCCTGGGGTTCGGATCCAGGGGCAGAATTTGCTACCTCCCTGCTCCCGCTCCCGCTCCCCACTGCAGCGCCATCATCACACCTCTCTTACCTGTGTTGTTGATGGTGCCTGTGTAGCGCTGGAAGCAGCATTGACTTCCAGCAAGATCTTGCCAGAAACTGTTGCCGCTGCCAACAGAGGTGGTGGGGCGGGCAGCGGAGGCAAGGCAGGAGCCCCTCTTGGGTTTCCACTGCTCAAGGCGGGCACCTCACCTTGCCTCATCAGTGGGCCAGGTCTGCTTGGATCAAATGGTGCTCTAGCAGTACTAGTGAAAGTACTTCTGCTTGTGCATGGAGGAGTGACTTTCATTTCAGCTCATTCTCCTCCACAGCTGCACCCGGATTTCTGCATGGCATTGAAGTGTTTCCCAACTCTGAGGTGCAAGTGACTGTACCAAAAAGGGAAAGTGAGAAAAGATTGTGGTTTTCCAAGTAATTTCCAAATTTCCACATTATTTATTCTGGTGTAAGCTGACTACAATATTTTCTATGTTACTTGTTACTATAAAATAGGTTGCAGGGACTGCCTCCCAATAGCCAATATTTAATAAACCTTCAGCTATATTGATATAAATAGGGCAATTCTTATCAGAGGATGTCAACCAATATGTAACAATTAAAGTATGTACGGTACCATGGCCTCTGCATTTGAGTGGCCACACAAAATGCCCAGAAATATATCCTGTCATCCAAAACAATTGTCCGAATCACCATTTTCTTGCTCTCTAGATTTGTGTGTGTGTCTTTACACATGCACTGCATAATCATTATGGCCTTACCTACATGAGACGGCAGGTACCCTACAACTCAGTATTATAAAACCACAGAACAGGGTCAGCCCACCCAAGCTAGTGGTGCCCAATGCCTGGCAAGTAGGACAAAGCTTATTGGGTCTACTTCCCCTTTCTAAGCTAAACAAAATAAACACCCAGGTATGGAAGTGCCTTAACAAAACTATTTTTGACTGTGAAACATAGCAAGGGCCCTATCACTTAGTGATAGAGCATGTGTTTTGCATGCAGAAGCCCCAGATTCAACCCCTGATAGGTGGCAGGACACTGTTTAAAAATATCAGGTATCCAGTGAGGCAAAACGCCTATCTGGAGACCCTGCAGTGTCATTGCCAGTTAGGGTATACTATTAGACTATAAATGGACAAATAGTCTGATCTGATATAAGGTAGAGACTCCTGCATTCTTAGATAAGATGCCTGAATAAGCGTAGTGTGTGATGGATGTGTCACCCAAGGGTCAGGTGCTTTGGCCGAATATGCACATCATAATTCTGCTCATTTAGGCTCCATGAACAGAACATTGATTCATTGATAAGGGTGTCAATAGTCCAGCAGTGAGACACATGGGAACTTAGAAGCAGCTGGCAGCCCCCACCAGGATGTGACAATGTTAAAGGGGATTTTTCATTTGCCACATTTGCTTGTATAAAGTTGGCACACTTACAAAAGTTAATTCTCGATCTAAAGAGATTACTGTGCTAGTCACATTCTCTTTTACAGGGAAGAGCTCTTAAAATGAGAGTGAACTTTTAAAGGTATAACCAGCTAGGCTGATCACTTGTCTGCAAGAAGTAAAACACCATCTCTTCCCTTTAACTGCAGTTTTAAAAATCATTATTAAAAAAGATGAGACAACCATGATGAATCACAGCATGAATGGCTCCCATACGCAACCCAGAGGCACTTTTCCGTGAAGTACTTCCATTAACTTCAGAGTGTAATAAGTTTGTCTCCTTTATGCCCCATATCACTGAGGGTGCCTGATCCTGGCATTATTTGTTTGTTACATTTCTAGGCTGTGTTTTGGGTGAAATGACTCTCATAGCTTTACAACAGTCATGAAATACAGCTGAAAGCATAAAACTCACCATAATATAGATAAGAGAAATATATATATAAATACAGTTACAGCACAAAATAAGCAACTAGCTGCATTTAGCCACCTGGAAGTAGCACCCCTGGATGTCAATCAACTAATTAATTTCATAAAGTCAAAGCACAATGGCCATAACCAAGTAAGAGACAAATATACATGAAAGTACACACAGCTGGAATTGTATACAGTATATGGTTGTAGCTGCAGCAGTTTTTCCTACTGAAGAGTCTAGCTTCTTTTGAAACAGAATAGCCGTCTGTTTCTTTGGCAGTGAGAACTATTGAGTAGCCTGGGCAAAACAGTATCTCAGCTAGAAATGGCATTCTCTTCCAAGCTATTTCCTTTCTTTGGATCATGGTTTAAGTTAGGCTACAAACCCCAAAGGTGATAATTGCATTGTATTTTTCCGTGTATAAGATGCCCCCGTGTATAATTTTTTGGGACTCAAAATTAAGAAAATGAACTATGTACTATCCGTGTATAAGACGACCACTTATTTTAAACTTCAAAAATTTAGGAAGAAATATAGTCTTATACATGGGAAAATACGGTATTTCTCTGAATAACAGTCAAGGCCAGAATAACTGTACTATGTAATCTTGGAAGTCAATAAATCACTTAGAGAAAACGTGAATGTATATAAATTTAATGTTCAGCTAATGGGACGTGGGTGGGGCTGTGGTCTAAACCACTGAGCCTCTTGGTCTTGCCGACTGGAAGGTCACAGTTCAAATCCATGCGATGGGGTCAGCTCCCGTTGTTCTGTCCCAGTTTCTGCCAACATAGCAGTTCAAAATTATATCAGTGCAAGTAGATAAATAGGTACCGCATTTCTGTGCGCTGTGGCACTTGTCACGGTGTCCTGTTGCGCCAGAAGTGGATTAGTCATGCTGACCACATGACCCGGAAAGCTGTGCACAAACACCAGC
The DNA here is from genome assembly GCF_965207765.1 of Zootoca vivipara. Lineage (NCBI taxonomy): Eukaryota > Metazoa > Chordata > Lepidosauria > Squamata > Lacertidae > Zootoca > Zootoca vivipara. Next base: position 57,872,147 of record NC_142586.1, read on the forward strand.
TCCCTCGGCCTGAAGCGAGATAAGCACGGCACCCCATAGTCACGTCTGACTGGACTTAACCATCCAGGGGTCCTGTACCTTTACCTTTTTACCTTTTACTTTTCGGCTGTATGTCCTTAAAAAGTACTTCAATATTTTATATTTTCCACTTGAAACAAAGTCTTTTTTGTTGTTGTTGTTGGTAGCCTTAACAGATGCATTTGCTTTATATGTAAGACACGCATGCAGGCACACACAAAACCCCTGAGGCTCTGAATTATTTTCAAGCGGGGAGTGGGGGAATACTGTCATTTTTTCCACTGATCATGACCACATCCAATACAAGTCAAAACAAGTACTCGGAAGACAAGCTATGACACTCTAGTACAGAAATTAGAAAAAAACTAGCTGGACTGTTCCTTCCTGGGCATCACCTTTTCAGTTAATAATTCAAAAATCAGAAGTAGGTGAGTCATAATAACGAGGCAAGGGCAGAATGTCTACATTGACATTGGCTGCTTAGCACTGGCATTATTAGGCATGTTTTTCTCAGTTCACTAGCTAGGTCTAGATATGACTCAGTAGATGTAGACGAGTCACAATTGCAGAATTCTAGGATGCAGTTTTTAAAGCAATCACTTGAAAATCATGTTGAAACAGCTGAACCTGCTAGGTAAATGGCTATAAATTAAAAATTAACTACTTTTATCAAGCTGTAAGCAAACCTTTTGCCTTATGCCATGGGAGTTTTTTTAAAAAAAAAATACAAATGAAGATTGATTGATTTGTATACTGCCACTTCCCCAGAGAAAATTAGCAAAAGCAAATATATATCCTAATCCAGCTATCTTTTCTAGCCAGTAGATGACTCGAATACTTTCCTCATTGATTTCAATGGGGAAGTCCATTCTTCATAGCTGCCAAGTTCTCCCTTTTTTTAAGGGAAATTCCTTTATGCTGAATAGGCTTCCTCGCGAGAAAAGGGAAAACTTGGCAGCTATGCCATTCTTACATTGTTCATAGGGGGATACATACATACATACATACATACATACATACATACATACATACATACATACATACACAGTGCACATAAGCGATAGATCTGTGCTCAAGTGCAAGTATCTATAGGATACAAAAAATACAGTTAATTACAACCAGTTTGTTCCATCTGAATCTTGCTTAATTAAAGCCAGCTCTCACAGGAGAGTTTTTACAACATTCTGGAAGATTTAGGCCACAGCCTTCCAGAATATATTTATTTTAAGCTGGATATTTTTAGGTTAGTAAAAGCAGGTCATAGGGTCTATTGAATTAGCAAGTGTTAAATTCTCCTTCAAAACAAAATATGGGGGGGGGGTTATATCAAAAAAGTAGATATGCTCAGCACATTCCTTTTAATAATGTACGCTGCATGTTTACTGTATGTATACACAATCTGATTCTTTCCCTGTGCTTGCCGTACTAATATCAATTTAAAGCCCATACTCAAAACCAACAGTAGATGGCCCACTTTTCATAGAAAGAAAGACCTGGAGAGCCCAACACAAGGCCATGAGGAAAAGGTACGGATGCATGCACACACACACACACACACACACACACACACACAGCCACACACAGCCTTCATTATAAACCTGGCAGTCATTTGCGAGAGCAAGTGAAAACATGATTAGGAAAAGAAAGAGATCATTTCTCCCCCAAATCATATGGGAAACAAGTAGTCATAAAACATTAAAGTAAGGCAGATACAGAAACCAACATAACCCAGAATGTAAAATCATTATAGGAGTAACAAAAAGAGATAAGGAGAGTTAGCATGAAATTCATAAGAAATTCATAATAAAATTCATATGAATACTTAGCATTAATTAAATAAACAACACGCCCTCTCTCTTTTTTAACCTAAAGGAAATAGTTAGCTAACTACCGGTAGGGAATATCTTCAGAAGACTTTTCAAAGCAAATTTATTTGACACCCTATGCCCTTTTAAAATGTGTTGGGGGTGGTTATTGGGTTGTTGTTGCTTTTATTTTGATTATGTACTTTGTGGTTTTATATTCTGATTTTATTCTGTGAACTGTCCTGAGACCTGTGGGTATAATAGGCCGGTATGAAGAGTGCTGACAACTGCCGGACAGATGACCGATTTATACATTTCACGATGGCTATCAAGATTATACCTCAATGCAGGCTTCAAGGAAGAAAACCAAGACGCAAAATGAACACTCAAGCCCTTTAATAATAATAATAATAATAATAATAATAATAATAATTTATTATTATTTATACCCCGCCCATCTGGCTGGGTTTCCCCCAGCCACTCTGGGCGGCTTCCAACAGAAAAATAAAATACAGTAATCTATTAAACATTAAAATCCTCCCTAAACAGGGCTGTCTTCAGATGTCTTCTAAAAATCTGGTAGCTGTTTTTCTCTTTGACATCTGATGGGAGGAATAATAATAATAATTTAAGGCCCTATTAAGCAGGATTGCTTCCCAACAACTCTGAAGGACCATCTGCTTTTGGATTTCCCTGATCATGAAGGAACACTGGACCAAGCTAAAACATTATTGCAGCCTGTGAAGAAACTATTGGATACCAAACCAAGAATCATCAAGACTGGTTTGATGAGAATGACTGTGAGATTGAATGCATGATATACAAGAAAAGGAAAGCCTTTCAGATCAGGCAAAGAGATAGAAACTGCGCCACTAAGATAAAAACGTATGGCAACCCTAAGGCTGAGGTTCAAAGAAGAACCAGAGAACTAAAGAGCACCTGGTGGATAAAAAAGCTCAAGAGATCCAGCACTTAGCAGACACTCATGATGCACAGAGTTTCTTTAAAGCCACAGAGACCATCTATGGGCCAATAAATCATGACATATGCCTCCTATGCTCAACAGACAGTAACACACTTCTAAAAGATAAAGAAGCTATTGCACTGTGCTGGAAAGAACATTATCAGCATCTCCTTAACTGCAACTCCCCTGTAACTGCCCTGAGGTCCTCTTACAAATTCCACTAAAAAAACAGAGATGAGTTTGCAGTATCTCCAAATCTGGAAGAGTTGTGTACAGCTATTAACCAAATGAAAAATAACAAAGCTAGCGGACCTGGTGGGATACCTGCCGACGTCTTCAAAGTGGGCGGAATTGAATTTACACAATACAGTGGTACCTCAAGTTAAGAACTTAATTCGTTCTGGAGGTCCATTCTTAACCTGAAACTGTTCTTAACCTGAGGTACCACTTTAGCTAATGGGGCCTCCCACTGCTGCCGCCGCGCAATTTCTGTTCTCATCCTGAAGCAAAGTTCTTAACCCGAGGTACTATTTCTGGGTTAGCGGAGTCTGTAACCTGAAGTGTCTGTAACCTGAGGTACCATTGTAACTTCACAAACTCATCAAAAAAATCTGGGAGAGAGAGGAGATCCCAGCAGACTTTAGCAACATAGTTTTAAGAAATGGACAGCTAGTAGAGTGAAAAGAGCATTCAAGAATCAATGAGGATCTAGAAGGAAAGTGCGAATATGGGTCCATTTACCGTAAAATACAGCATCACATTTATTTCAGAGAAAAATAATTCTCACGCAAGTTTTATATTAACTTCTGAGCGTATTTCCCCTAGTTTCACTATTGGTGTGCTACACCTACCCACTCTGTATTCTTTAAATCCATGAAGGCACTTCTGCACGCTGTTCCAAGATGAGCAACACAACAACCTCAAACCGTTGCTGCACAGCTGCTCTGTCACACTGGCAATTTCACTGAGATTTTAAGGCTCCACCTCTCTGCAACCTATGATCATTTGCTGTAAGGTCTGAAAAGAGCCCCATCAACAGAGCTGTGCTTATTTCCATGTACAGTGGTACATCTGGTTAGGAACTTAATTCGTTCCGGAGGTCCGTTCTTAACCTGAAACTGTTCTTAACCTGAGGTACCACTTTAGCTAATGGGGCCTCCCACTCCCACGCAATTTCTGTTCTCATCCTGAAGTAAAGTTCTTAACCTGAGGTACTACTTCTGGGTTAGCGGAGTCTGCAACCTGAAGCGTTTGTAACCCAAGGTATCACTGTATGTGCAGGAATCTTTTCAGACCTTACCATGGGCAAGCATAGTTTGCCATCTCAACACTATACTCATCCACACACACGTGTACAGCCAATTCACAAACACCACTCAGTGTGTTATCACTTGATGAGTTATCCCTTGATTGCTTACAATTGAACACGTCAGTGGTACACATGGAGAGAATATTGTGCTTGAGGTAATGAAAAGTTTGGCTGTGATATTTGATCTGTGGTGGTTGTTTCGCTCATGCAAATTATCACATGCTTTCACAGTTATGGAATGCAAACATACAAGTAGCATTGTGACATCTAACTCTCTCTTTTTTAATACTAATTTTTATTGGATTTTTAAACATAATTAAGCAAATAAACATACAATATAACAAATATACCAACAAACACATACATAGGGGGGGGGAGAAAAAAATTAAAAAGAAAAAAAGAAAAAAAAAAACTTTAAAACATCCATTTTTCAAATCATCTTGTAGACTTCCTGAAATATACTCAGAGTCGAGAGTGAATAACACTTCCCCTTCTCCCCTTTCTGATCTTCAATTTATAACCTTCTTTAGCAATATCCTTTATCATAATTTTCCAATCTCAATTTTTTTCTTACATATATATTACTTCCCAAAGATCCCCCTGCCACCAAGGAATCCTCAGGTGTAGTAGGACGGAGGAGGAGGCAGTCCGTTTTCTCATTGAAGCCCCCACCCACCCCTCATCCCAGCACCCCCTTGACATCTAACTCTCTAGGGCCTAGGCAGTATTTGCAATACGCACCTCCCCTCTTTCTGGCACAGGGTATTGTAATTGAAAATATTGCACAGTCCTTTCATTTAAACTAAAGCTTTTAGGGAGCATCTACACTGCTAATTTAACCAATCTGAAAGACTGTTAAAGACTGTTGTGGCTGCCCCCACTCCATAACCTTGGGAATTATATTAGATATAAAAATGTGATTAAAAAGTATTAGAATCCTTAGCACTTTGTTAAATTATTGTTTCCTGGATTTCTCAACTAAAAGCCCAAAGAGTTAAATAAGTGTGAAACTGGTTTATGTTTGTAGTTTAGACAGGCATATTACTAAAAGGCTTAGGACCCAAGTACTTGAAAGAGCACCTCCCGCAGTACCAGCCAATCTATGTTTTAAGTTCTTGCGAGGAAGCCCTACTTGTGATCACATACCTAGGATATGATGATGAGAAACAGGGCTTTCTTGGTGGTGGCACCACATTTATGGAATTCTCACCCTGGGAAAATACAGCTAGCCCCCACATTGTCAAGTAAAGATACGGTTATTCACCTGGGTTCGGGGCACATAATATAGACAAGACCGCTTGCTGATATTGTGCTATTATTTAAAGCTATGTTATGGTGCTTTTGTACTATTGATAGTTATATTGTGACACGGTTATTATTCTAGTCATTATAACTGACATTTTTTTTAAACGTTATTGTATTGTATTGAATTGAATTTTATTATGTTGTGCACCATCCTGTGTTCCTTGAGAGGAAGGGTGGGATAACAAGAAGAAGATATTTCAGAATGTAAGGGTTTCAGGTATCATACCCTTGTTAACAGAGTTGGACCATAAGCTCTTCAAGCTCTTTTGACAGCCAATGACTCATTGTTAAAATTATCTTTTAGGATGCTAATCAGGCCTTACATTTTAGCACTTGCATTTTTGAATGCAGAGAAACCACCAGTAACACTGATGCCAGGTACAAATAACATATGAGAAAATAAATACACGAAGTTATGGAACAGACAACTAAGAGCTGCAACTGCTCAAAGCCACTTGTAATGCAATCCTAATTTCTAATCCTAGAAGTTAGACAAATCTAATTCAGTGGGACTTACTCCTGGTTAAGTGTGGTTAGGATTGCAGCTTTGTTAGCAACAGACCTGTAGGCAGAATCTTTCAAGTACAAACATAATCTGGAATCCAACTGCAATATATTTCCTTCCATGGTTCTGCAGGAAATGCATGACCTACACCAGGAGTCAGCAAACTTTTTCAGTTGGGGGCCGGTCCACTGCCCCTCAGATCTTTTTTTTTGGGGGGGGGGTGGACTATATTTTGAAGAACATGTTCTTTTTATGTGTAGCATAGCAGGCACATCTGTAAGAGAGGTCCCTTCCAGTGTGTTTAAAATGGAATAGGCATCTTCAATGATGGTGTCTGTCATCTGAAGTTTTAAATACATTTAAGTACCTACATTAAAAATAATTAACATTTTTAAATTAAAAAACAGTCCAATCAATTTGGGTCACCTTTTACTTGATCAAATGTTTATGAAGTGATATTAATCAATGAAACACTGCACCCTAAAGACCACGTACAAATTGAAAGAGAAAGGCAACAACAAACACAAGAAAGACAGGCACATATCTACGAATCACTTTTATTAGTACTTGTGAACATTCCTTATTCCTTTGAACATTCCTATCCAAAAGCGACAAAGCCTTTATAAAATAGCTGCAAACATGACTTCTCATGCTACTAAAGCAAGAGTGCTAAGTGAAAGTGTTCTGCAGTTTCTGAAAGTCTAGATCTGTCTAGCCCACATGACTGAATACTACTCGTATGTGTGGCTGAGTGAAATATAAAAACGCAAAGCTGTGTTGTGCATGTAGAAACAGTATTGAGATTCTTTGCCAGCAATAGGATCCCCTTTGGAGTCAGATGTTATTTGTTTATTCATCTCCCACTGTCTTCCAAGGAGCTCGAGGTGGCCTACACTGCTCCCTGACCCCATTTTATCTTCAGAACAAACCTGTGTTAGGATGAGAGACAGTGACTGTCCCAGTGAGTTTTATGGCTGTGTGGGGATTTGAAACCTGGTCTCCCAGCCCTAGCCCAACACTCTAACCACTACTATGCACATGAATTCTTTTGGAAACTGCAGGCATGGCGGAAAGGGGGAGAATCTGAAAAAAAAGTTTCTAAAGAGGAAAACAAGGGGGAAATTGTATGTTGTGAAGAGAACTATTAGCATGTGTGTTCTTTGGAGAAGTTCTTGCAGAGATCTCCAAAGCAACTGACTAGAAAAACTGACCTTAAGGGCCCAAGCAGTTTTAGTTACTGACCTGATTGTTGTAAGAATGGTTCCTGATAAATAGTAATAACAGTTCCTACCAAAGATTTCCCCCTTTCCAAAAAACATAGGGGGGGGGAATGGTGGAATGAGGATGGGATCAGAGGTTCACGTGAAATACTGCCTCCGCAATCGTTTTGTGACCACAGCACTGGCTACCAACGTTGTGCAAAGTTACACTCTTGCTCCACTTCCTGCTCTGTGATTAAACCTGTGGCCTCCAATCCTTGTTTCCAGTTGTTGGGTATTTAGAGTTAGTTAAAAAGCAGAGCATAAGGCACTACAATCTGGCATTGCAAACAAACAGTTTGAATGGTTACAAGGCTGGGGTTTTGAGTGAATGTACCTAGAATTGAAAGCCTGCACACTGTCTCTAAAGATATTGATAGGTCACTCTGCTTTCAGTGGAACTTAGTTCCAAGTAGTATACTTAGGAGTGGAGCATGCAGGATGTCTCCCTGCTTAATAATAGGTTTGAATCTTCGCACTCACTTTGTGTTCCTCATGCTAGGCATTGCGAAGGACCTATCATGAATCTTGTAAGTGATTTAAGACATTGTAACATATGACAATCCTACACGTGGTGGTTTTGCTGCATGGGCATACAGTGTTCATGCTGGAAAGATGCAGCTAATATGACTTATCTGTTCATGTATCAACAGTGAAATTCTTTATATTCAACTAACACTCAAAGCAGACCCAGGGTGGATTACAGCACTTTAAAATGCAGCGTAAAACTGTTTGCAAACCTTACATTCACAAACACTATTGTGAGTACTTTGATTGGTACTTTGGGCCTGGAAACAAAACTGCCAATCAATGCAGTGGTTTTAAAACAAGGGTTATATGTTCTGAATGGAACCCCAGCCAGTAGTTAGGCAGCTGCATTTTGGACCGATTGGCGTCTTCAAGTCATCTTCAAGGCCAGCTCCATGTAGACCACATTATAATAATTTGGAAGTTACCAGAGCATGGAGTACAGTGGCCAAGTCATTTGTGTCTAAAAATGGCCATAGGTGGCAAACCAGATGGAGCTGGAAAAAGACACTCCTATCCCGCCTGATACACCAGTGAGAATGTTGAATCCAGGAGCACCCCCAAGAAGGAGGCTCACACCTTTTAGGAGCAGTCGTGGCCATTTATTTCAGTGCATCTACTCTGGAGGAAAATTACTTGAATATAATCCTGGTGCCTTCCATGCAGAATTGTGTATCGTGCAATAGCTCTTTGTAGGTTCATATTTCTGAATGCCATGCCTTCGCCAGTCTTAACTATGGGCAAAGTGGCACTGCTCTAATAAAGCAGAAGTAAGAATGCAAGAAGAGCCTGCTGGATCAGGCCAATGGCCCATCTAGTCCAGCATCCTCTTCTCACAGTGGCCAACCAGGTGCCTGTGGGAAACTCACAAGCAGGACCCTAGCACAAGAGCACTCTTCCCTCCTACAGTTTCCAGCAACTGGTCTTGAAAAGTATTACCACCTCCAACTGTAGAGAGGAAGCATAGCCATTGTGGCTAGTAGCCATTGATAGCCTTCTCCTCCATGAATTTGTCCTTTAAAGCCATCCAGGTTGGTGGCCTTCACTGCCACCACTGGTGAGAGTTCTGTCATTTAACTATGTCCTGCTTGAAGAAGTCCTTTTCTTATCTGCCGTGAATCTTCCAGCTTCATAGGATGTCCGTGGGTTCTAGTGCTATGTGAAAAGGAGAAAAACTTTGCTCTGTGCACTCTTTTCCTGGCAATGATATAGCATAATGAAAGCAGGGGTGGGGAACCCACAACCCTCTGGGTGCTCTTGGACTACAACTCCCATAATCCCTAACCGTTGGCCGTGGTGGTGGCAGTTGGAATCCAACATCTGGAGGGCCACAGATTCCTCAGCCCTGCACTATAGTATCCACATCTGCTCTCCAACTGCTTTCTACTACAAAATTTCAACAGGAGGATATCAGGGCAGGCCTTATCTTATCAAAATGGCCTACTTATTTACTATGTGCCAACACGATGGTTGTTGAGATCAAGCTTGGAGTCAATTTCAAAATATTACAATACTGGCAATATTCAATAAACATATCCCATCAGCGCAATGATTTTAGCTTGCAAAATGGGACTACACCCACCACTCCTCGCCCTTTGCTTGCCCCACAGCTTCTCCAGATTTAGGGGGTGCATGGGGGGATGTTCCATTGCAAAAGCAGAAAATCAGGGGACCTACTTACTTTCACATAAGTATGCTTAGGAACAGAGCCTAAAACCACTTAAAAGGTGCAAGATTCTGACCTATACTGCTTAAACTGAGAACTTTGCATATTTCACCATTTTCTTTCAAAATGTGAGTCATTTCTGTATTTAAGAAAAGTATTTACTGAGCCATTTTGAGCTTAGTAGACACCCTCCTACGATAGAAGTAGCAGAAGCTCTTCTGTCATAAGCAGAGAAAAATAAAAGTAAAAATCCAGCAGGACTATTATACAAAGTCAAGCAAAAGTCAGCAACCCCTTCCAAATTACTTGGACTTTTAAACTGCTAGCCTCTGATTTATTTTTTAAAAAACAAAAACAAAATAGGAACGTGCAAAAGTACAATTGTTCGAAAACTAAAGCCAAACGCCTGTTGTATTTGTGTGTTAGCATGGGGTTCCTCCCTGTTAACACAACTCAAACACTGCAGACCTGGACTACAACCCTATACTTACTTGCCTGGGAGTATGTCCCACTGAACTCAATGGGCTCACTTCTGAATAGGATTGTACTGTCAAAAGACAACTCTCCTGTTGCAAAAGGGTGACCAGATGCACAAGTTGACAACACCAGGGCTGGCCCAAGAAAGGGGGGCCGGGGGTGGGGGGCAAGCAGAGGAGTACAGCCACTCTAGAGTGAACATATGTGAAGAGGCGTCCACAGCAATGCATACAAAAGTTTTTTTATTAGTTTTATTTATATGCAGCATTTTATACCACTCATTAACTGTATGTTCTCTGAGCAGTTTACCAGAAGACTTTTTAAACCATAAAATATAAAAAACCAAATGGACTTAAAACCAAACGCTGGTTAAAACAACATCGAATCAACCAGGATAAGAATAAAACCAGTAGTGCTCAGGGTCTAAAAAGCAATCAGAATTTTAAAGAACAAAATGAAAAGCCTGCAAAAATAAAACTCTTTGGGGAGGGCATTTCACAACCAAGATACTACTAAAGAAAGTGGCTTATTATAATTATTGGTCACCTTTCCCCCCAAATAGGAACCCAAAAATGGTGCATATATTATAACTGACATAAAACTAAAACAGCTAAAAGCTAAAAACACATTCAAATTTATAAAGACAAGACTAACATTCTACGCACTGAAGTCATAGATAATTATAAAGCCCAATTTCCTGGTGGAATAGAAACATTTTTGCCTGATGCTTAAAAATAGATAGTGATGGTGCCAGGCATGTCTCCCTGGAGAGAACATTTCATAAGCTGGGAGCCACTACTGAGAAGCCCCCTTCTTATGTCAACACCCTCCACAGCAACTTCAGAGGTGCCTCACCCAGAAAGGGCCTTGGATGAGGAATGCAGAGTCTGGGTTGGTTCATGTCATCTGTCCCACCAGATGTGTTGAGGCCACTCAGATAAGGACATCTGATGTTGATCTTAGAGCCAGGCACATATATGGGAGAGGAGACAATCCCTTAGGTAATTTGGCCTCAAGCTGCATAGCTTTAAATATTAATACCAGCACTTTGAATTTGGCCAGGTGGCAATGTAGTGGAGAAAAATGATAATAATTTCATCTAGTTTCTGCTAATAGTTAACATCTCTCAGACACATGAATAACACAGGGCTCAAATATCTGAAAGACTGCCTCCGTCCCTGCAGATATTCATGGGTGTTCAAATCAGGAGGACACCTCTTGATAGCGCCATCACCCTCAAAAGCTCAGGAGGGAGGTGGCTTGGGAGAGGGAATTATCAGTGGCAGCTCCTAAATTGTAGGATTTATCTTACAGAGAAAGCCTGGCACCTTCATCATGTAGTTACCGTTGCATGCTGGAGATATACTTTACCCTCACCTTTGACACTTGAGATTTATATATTTTAGGACTCACTCTATTCTTTTATTTGTCTGAAAACTCATTTTAATATTATATTTTTAAACACTTGTTTGTGTTTAACCTGGTGACAAAACAACAGAATATTCACCTACATTGTAAGCTTGTAAATGGTGGGGGCTGGTGCCACGTGGGGCTGGTGGGCCGGAAGGCATGGAGACTAATTTCAACAAGGCGTCAGTATGAGGTGAAGAATGGTCCTCAGGCTGCCTGGAATACTGCTGGAAAGATAATATTTACTTTCTTATTAAATTAGGCACTGACTTTCCCACACCATCCCCACGTGGAGCTCAGACCACCTGGATACCACCTGGGATCAGATACAGGCTATATCACCTGTGCTGGAACATTTCCTAGGAAAGCAGTAGCTGCAGTCATATTAAAAACCCCTTGGCTTCCTTCCTCCCCTCTGCCCCCACCAATGCCCTAAATTTCTCAAACTTGGGTCCCCAGCTGTTGCTGGACCACAACTCCCATCATCCCTAGCTAGCAGGACCAGTGGTCAGCAATAATGGGGATTGTAGTCCAACAGTTGGGGGACCCAAATTTGATCCTATATAATACCTCAACCCAAAACCTCTTGTTTATGCTATAAGGGTGATATCAAGTTATGACATTTTTGATAACCCCAATTAATTTTCTTAGTAAACGATAAAGGCAGTAAAAAGGTAAAGGGACCCCTTACCATTCGGTCCAGTCGTGACCTACTCTGGGATTGCGGTGCTCATCTTGCGTTATTGGCCGAGGGAGCCGGCGTACAGCTTCCAGATCATGTGGCCAGCATGACAAAGCTGCTTCTGGCAAACCAGAGCAGCACACAGAAACGCCGTTACCTTCCCGCTGTAGTGGTACCTATTTATCTACTTGCACTTTGACGTGCTTTCAAACTGCTAGGTTGGCAGGAGCTGGGACCGAGCAACAGGAGCTCACCCCGTTGCGGGGATTCGAACCGCCGACCTTCTGATCGGCAAGCCCTAGGATCTGTGGCTTAACCCACAGCGCCACCCGTGTCCCATAAAGAGCATTAAATGGACACTGAGGCCCAAGTGGTGTTGGTAGTTTGTACTGCTTTTCATCAGCGCAAACTGCAGTCTGTGCTGGATTATGTCATGGTCTTTCATGCTCCAGTGATATTATTGAAGCTAGACTGCTGCCATAGACTGTATGCAGGGCTGCCTTCGAAGACCATTCAGAAACTCCAGTTAGTCCAGTTAGGCCATTGATTGGGTCCAGATGGCAAGATCATTATCTTTCTGACATTAAAACAGCTTCACTGGGCCTTGGGCTGTTTCTGAGCTCAAGTCAAGGGGTTGGTACTTGTCTTTAAAGCCCTGTGTACCTTCCTCCTCCTTATTCTGCCCAATCACTCCAAGATACAATGGATGACATCCAGAAAGAGGGCCTTTTAAGTTATGGCACCTTTCGAAGAGCTCCTTAGACGGCTTGTTTTATCTTTCTGGGGCTTTCCCAAGCTTTTTAGATCTTTTGACTTCTCTTAAAGTCACTGCTAAGTTGGCATTTATCACCAACATTATTGGGCAGTGCTTGATGTGATGTATTCACACTGTGTTGTCCCCTCACCTCAGTTGGTACTTCCCCATCCAGAGGTAAATTCCGGAACCCAGAGATCTATTGTAGGCATGCGGACAAGTTTTTTTTATATTTGTGTGCAGGCACCTTTTAATTACTTTTGAAAGGTGAGTTTCCCAATATACATATCAGATTTGCAGAAAACTGCAGCATTAAACAGACCAATGTGTGCTGCTTCAAGCCAGGCAAGGATTTGGAGTCACTCGTGAAAGGGTGCCACTTCCTTCCCTTCCCTTTTCTTTCCCCACCTTTTGACCTGCAGGGAGAAATTCTATTTTAATTTTTAACACAGTTGTTTTGTGCAAGATCTCTTCTCACAAAAGAACTGCTTTCATTAAAAAATATACCAGGAACCCGAATCCTTTCCTATCAGCTGATGGAAGCAAAATGGAAGTATGGGGTAATAATTGACACTGCAGAAACATCACCAGAACCTGCCCATACAGTGCGTTCTAGTGTGTCCAGTCAGGTAACAAGTGATTTTATGTTGGATTTACTTTCCAAGTTTAGTATGAAAAATTGTAGGCTGCCAGTTGGATGGGGAGAATGCAACGTGGACAACACCAAAAAAGTCAAGCAGCTTCACATGCAGCTTCAAATCCACATTAAACTCCTGTGCAGATAAGTGGAAACAGCTTGGCAGGTCATTGGCTGCAAAACAGAAGACACATCCAAGATTGTGTACACATCTGAGGCTGTGTACACAATCCTGCTTACTCCAGTGCACCCCCACTGCTGGTGTTTGAACCTGAGTGCACATGGTGCTAGCCACTATCCATATACATCCTGTAGTTTCTTGAGAAATATTGCTGTTTGATGCATTTTCCCTCAAACCAGTTTCCATGAGCTGTGTTTAAGCTGTGTGTACAATTGATACAGCCATTGTGCAGGCACAGATGATAGCTTCATGGAATAGGAGCAGGAAAACAAATCAGGTCATGTGCATCAGGTGAACATATCATTGCCCCCTTCTGGCGTGTTCAGCTATGTAAAAAGGCAGCTTGAAACACAGTTAGGGGGAATGACCTCACTAATGTGTACGACTTCTGAGAGACTGGGCACAGACAATATTGTAAAGGTAATGAAGTAAACAAGTGGCAGACATGTATTACACACACGCACACCACACACACACACACACACACCCTTATTAGTATGCTAGTCTATTCTTGGTTCTATTGGTGTGGGCCAGGACAGTCTCATGGGGATACATAATGTGTGTGCATGCATTGCACATCACTCCCTCTAATAGTGAACTCAGTTGGTGAGTGCCAACACTATAGCCTAAACGGGGCCACTGAGAAGAGGAATGTACTGTATCAGCAAGCTTGGGAAAACCCCAGAATTTGCAGAAGTATTAAAGATCTTAAGGGGCGTAACCTAAGGGGACAAAAAAAAACAAAACCCCAAACCAGCGCAGTCAGGACTGAGCATTCTCAATCGCCATCAAATGCTGGCTGATGGTTGGAAATGTTGGGGAACAGAAAATGAGCAGTGCTAGTAATTAAATAGACCAGGCATCCCCAAACTCGGCCCTCCAGATGTTTTGGGACTACAATTACCATCATCCCTGACCACTGGTCCTGTTGGCTAGGGATGATGGGAGTTGTAGTCCCAAAACAGCTGGAGGGCCAAGTTTGGGGATGCCTGAAATAGTATGCAGAAAGTGCAGAAACTTGGATGTGCAGGTGTCTTGCACTGCATTTCCTCTCTTGCATTAGATATACTGTATGCAGAAACTGCCTCCCACTGTGCACTCCACAGCTACGGGTACTCCTAACACATGTGCAACGGGTGCCTTTTAGCAAAGGCAACTCCTGGGCTGCAACAATCCGGATGGAAGGTATGATTTCAAAACACTGGAAGCAGTCTGTCAGCCGCTAAATACAAAGCGCTGCCTGCTGCGATCTCCTCCCAGGAGAGTATATTTGCAAGCCCTGCTCTCAGTAAGCCTCAGATGGGGTTGCCACCACCTTCTCTCCCCCTCCCCCTCGTCAGAATTTATAACCTGCAGCATTTCCAAAAATTCAACAGGTCGTTTCTCTCAACAGAAAGGTGGCACTGCACCTGTTGGACGCCTGCCTGCTGTTAAAGGCATAGAAGCCCTGTAAAAAAAAAAACACGCACACAACTAGCGACATTACCGTCCACCTCCACCCCGCAAAAAAGACAGGTGGACCTGGCGGAGAATAAGTTGCAGCTTAGAGCTTCCTCCTTGGCAAGCAAAACGGGCAGAGCGCCAGAGAAAGTTTGAGCCCAGCAGTGCCCTTATGGAGGCCACGAAGTGGGTGAGGAGGAGAGCGAAGCGGGCTCCTCTCGCGGAGCCTAGCATGGCGACTCACAGCCACCCCGGCTCCACCGAGCAAGCCCGTGCTCAGGCAGTCCGGCGGGGGTGTGCTTTGGCGGGGTGTGTGTTTGTGTGCCTGTGTGTGTCAGCAGGACACGTCTCGGCTGCGCGGGACTGTGCAGCAAAAGGCGCCTCTCGCGCCTGCCCGCTCTCCCCCTCGAGTTCAGCTCCGGGCTGCCGCCGCCGGCGCCGCCTCAGCCGCGCGCGCTTCGAGCCACACACAGCCGAATGGGCTGGAAGGACTTCCTCCGTGCCAGTAAGACCCAGGGCCAGCGGCTGGAGAAGCGCCTGCGCACTGCAGGGGCGCCAGATTTGGCGGGAGGGGGAGTGTCCAAAAACCCTTTGTTTGATGGCATCTATGTTTACAGAGTTTAGTCTTTCATCTCAACCTGTTTCCTCCTCCCCTCTCCCGCTCCTGAGAACTTTGCGGCGGAGGAGCTCCTCTTAAGCGGCAAGAAACGCCAAGCACCTCTTCCAGCAGCATAAAGCCCTCTCCTCCCCCACCCGCCCACCTACTTTTCGCCTTGCCCTCAGTGACTAATGCAAGGATGGCCAGGAGACCTAGGCACAGGTAATAAGAACAAGAAGGGGCAGAAAAGCAAACCTCTTCGCAACGCCAATGCATTTCTGTCTGTCTCTCTCCTCTTTCTGTGTGTACGTCTTGTCTTGTCGGGCTGCTTTTTTGGGGAGGGGGGAAACTATCGCAGTGTCAGAGAAGAAAAACTCCCTAAGCTTCTAGGAGGGCGAGAGCTGCGGCAGTTCATTTGCACACCTGTCAGAGCGTGCATTAAAACGGGTGCCTTGCAAGAAAGCGCAAGGCTGCATCAGCCAAAGTTTAGCAGCTTACTTTCCCCTTTGCAAGCCACATCCCTCCGCTCCCGGTTGCGAGTAACTTAGAATCGATTCTTTGCAATGAGTCGTGCAGGTTTGTGCAGTAAAAGGCGTGTTTTGTGTGTCGTGCGCGGGAGGGTATTCCTCCCAGGCTACGCGTTGCACGCATGGGCCCAAATAATTAAATAAAAAGGTTCAGGCCCGTTTGTGGCTTGCCAAGGGGACCCGCTGCCTCCGGCGATCGCGACGGGCGTCCCTGTTCCGCGATCGTTTGTGGCCGGAGCAGGCGAGGAAGCAGCCTACTGGAGGTAAGAAAAGAGTGTATAAATGTCGGAGCAGCTTAGCTTGCAGGTATTTGATCCCTGTGTCCATTCGTCTCATTCATTCTCTGTGGTTGTGTCAGGAGGATGACAGGCTGCGTGGAAGGGAGACCCAGCTCTCTTTTTTGAATTTGCCCGGCGTGGTGTTTCGGGACTCCAAACTCAGCTTCCTCCCGATAGCCCCTCTTTTTAAAAATGCATATAGTGTGTTCGCGTGTGCGCTATATATGCATCCCAAAAGCAGTGCTGTGCAATGTGGCATTCATTAATGCACACGCTGTTCTCCGCAAGCCCGAGCGTTCTTTGCAGCAACGTGTGGAACAACTTTGGCTGCAGAGGAGGATGCAATGGGAGGGAAGGAGAGAACGGGCTAGGGGTGCTTGTCAAGAACTGTCACTCGTTTTGCTAATGTTGACCCTGATCTTGCATGGCAAGAAAGACAAGGTCGCCTGTGTGTCTTATGGAGGAAGCCTCAATCGTCCTGTGCTGGGAAACGTTGTGGCTGTGGGGTGGTGGAGGTTACTCTGGCTACCCGGCGCTGCTCCTTTCACCCTCCGCTGTTCGTGGCGTGCAGCAGCAGCAAACTGGAAGGGCCAAGCAGCGCCTCGTGGTCTGCAGAAACGCTCACACAGTGCAGGATTGTTTTCCAATTATCTCGGGACAGTCGCTCCACGTGGAGCCAGAACTTGCCTTTCTCTTTCGCCGTGTAGCGCCAGCGATTATTCCCCTCCTCCCTTTCTGCCCGCTCTCTCTCCCCTCCTCCCTTCCTTTCCCCTTGGCACGGAAAGCAAAGTCCTAGCTGCTGGGGCTCACGCTGAAGTTTCCCTTTTCTCTTTCGGTTATTACTAATCTAATTCGAAAAGATAATAGGCAGGCGGCGAGAAAACGGATCGACGCGGGGCATGCGTGCGCTCGCGATTGTGTGCAGTCGAAGTTGCGAGTCTGGGTCACAAAAGCGATTTTGGCGGCCCTCGGTGACGCACCCGGGGTGCCCCGCTTCTGCCGAGCCCGGGCATTGCCGCCGCCGCGCGCGCCGCACCGCCCAACCAGTTCGCTTCCTTCCTGCAGAGCGGCAGCGCTGGGCGGGGGGAACTCGTGGGGTTTCTTCCCAGCTTTGCCTTGGCAAAGCGCAGTTTGGGGTTGGGAAGAGTTCGAACCATGTCTTACAAAACACACACACACAGCGCCGGATCATTTTTTTAAAAAATGATGGTAATAATACATCCTGTACAGGAAGGAGTTGTATTCGTGTGTGAAGCATGAATGGGACTGCAAGGCGGGGAGTTACGATCTCTTGCACTCCGGGCGGGTAGAACAGGCGATGATGGATCCCCGTTGGCGAAGGAGGGCGAAAGAGAAAGAAGAAGAAAAAGCCCGGGGCTTGCTTCCCCTTGCAGCACCTGGTCGGAGGGCTTAGCGTGGTGAAATCGCGTCAGAGCAACGGCAGGGGCTACCCTTCGGTTGGCTAGCGCGGTGCTCGCTTTTTTTTTCTTCAATCACAGTGTCAGCGATAATAGTAATAGTAGTAGTAGTAAAGCGCCAGCAACAAATCACTTCCTCCCCGCCCCTCCACCCCTCTCTCCTCCCTTCCTCTCGTTTGAATTGGTTGCACAATTTGGTTTCCTTGGCAAAAGGGTAGCGCTCGCGCGTGGAGCCTTTCAGCAAAACTTAGCAGGTGGGGTGCTTTTAACTCTTTAGCTTCCTTCGGCCTGACACGTCATCTCAAGGGAAGGTACACTGAGCAGTTTATTGCACTGGAAGGAAACGAGAGAGGCAGATCTGGTGCTGGATCCACTCTGCTTGAAATGTAAAAGAGGAGCTGCAATGATGCTAAACAGGATGCAGTTGGTCTGAAATTCAAGGCTGCAGTAAACTGGCCATTGAGATGGTGCAAATGGGGTGTTAGCAATAGGTTTTTCTAATACTGTATTGAAATACAGTGCAGTTTCTGAGTTCTATTGTAAACACATATTGTATTTTTTATTTTGTAAATTTTTTAGGGACTGTCAAGAATTACGCGGCATAAATAAATGAATAACTCCATTCTCCTTTCAAAAGGGTGTGTGGGGGTTATGGACTTGCAATGACAACATTGCAAAAACAAAACAAAAACAAACTTGCATGCATGTGGATAACCAATCCTACAATTCCAGGGGGTTGGACTAGATGACCCTTGTGGTCCGTTCCAGCTCTACAGTTCTATGATTCATACATACATAATTTTATTAGTATGCTGCCTTTCCATAGTTAAAACAATGCTCAAGTTGGCTTACAACATGAATAAGCCCCTGTTTATTCATTAAGCACATTAAGTTTCATTGCTTACTCCCAGTTGAAAGCAATAGGAGTAACTTCTACTTAATATACATAGGATGGGGCTATTAGTCTCTCAAATAGTGACCTGACCATAAAGGCCAAGATCCAGATAATGGTAGTTATGACAGTTATATTGAAATCAGCGAAACTATACTCAAAGCTGAATTAAACTGTACTCTGGGTTTCAATGGGACAAACAGCACCATCCTATGTTTGCATATCCAGAAGCAATGCCCACTGTGTTCATAAGATTCCAACTTCATGTCTTAGTATTCCATATGAACCCAGTCCAGCAGCTTAATGGGGCTTATTAAGTACGATTCAAGGTTGCATGCTGACCAAGGTTTGCGGCTGATTTATAAACTGTAGTTAATGTTAACCATAGCATTATGTGTGAATTCAGACCTTCACATTAACTACAGTTAAGGAGCTGCCACTGCCCAAAATCTAAAGTGAAGAGCTGCTCTTCCTGGCTTGTGTTTTCTTTAATGGCAGAAGAGTGCATATGTTTCAACAACTGTCTACCAGCTACCTCAGCTTGGGGGGGGGGGAATCTTGTTGAGGTTTTTTTTTATTGACTTGCCTAAGATCCAGGACAAACCACTGCCTTTCGGAAATTCCCCCCAGACATCAATTCCGCCTTTGAAATGGCAGCCCTAACATTAGCCATGGCTTTGCATGATGTGTCCTGTAATCATGCTAGCTCTGCCCCTTCCCCAGCACTGTTTCGTTGACCAACTTGTGGAGGGTGACTGACTGCAACATGGAGCCTTCTATATTCAGATATGTTCCTTGAGTATCTTGTAGCCCTAGAAAATAGGGTTCTAAAAGGTGCAGGGATTGAACATGCTCATCCCTTGGCATGTTTCCTGATCACAGTCAAGAGGAGGGCTATATGTGTTGGTGTTGTGGAAGACAGACTGTTCTGGCCTCTGGTAATTGGTGACGCAATCGTTGGGGCTTAGTAGCACGGAGGTACCTTTAAAGCTGTAGTTTTTAGTTACTTGCTTAGCACTTTTAGATTTCTCAAAGCCCTGTAAAAGTGACTCACCATCATTTGATTTTTATGCATGGGAAATTGAGGCTGAGAACCAGACATCTTACCCACGGCTATGAGTGATGGCCAAGCTGCATGACCAGCAGTCCTACATGATGTATCTGTTGCAGAAATGTGCCACTTTAGTTATATGGTTAGAGATTTAATATCGGGGCTCACCCAGATAACTTTGTCCCTGCTAATGTGCCATCGTGAAAGGTTCTTCTAGGGCAGTGTTTCTCAACCAGTGTGCCTCCAGATGTTTTGGGACTACAACTCCCATCATCCCTAGCTAGCAAGACCAGTGGTCAGGAATGATGGGAGTTGTAGTCCCAAAACATTTGGAGGCACACTGGTTGAGAAACACTGTTCTAGGGTAGGCATGGGGAGTGTTGCAGGTGGTTAGGGATGATGGGAGTTGCAGTTCAGCAGCATCTGGAGGGCCAAAGATTCCCCACAACTGTTTTAGGGTATGATAGTGATTAATAGAACACATTCACCAGGGTTAGATATGGGGAACCTGCGACCCTTCAGAAGTTGCTGGAGTGTAGCCCCCATCCTCCTTGACCGTTGGCCATCCTTCCTGGGATTGATAGGAGTTGGAATCCAACAACATCTGGAGGGCCACAGATTCCCCTCCCATGAAAACATAATGTTCGATGTACCTACGTTCTGAAATTGAGCAGTCTGGTAGCAGGTACATTTATGTGAGTCTGCTGATGGTGTGTTTTGTCTCCAATACTGTGCCCGAGTTTGAATCCAAATTTAAGGTCACCTAAGGTGAATCCTCCATAAACAACATAGTCTTAGCAAGGCTTACTTGACGAATGGCATGTGTTAGTTTAGTGCCGGGAGATACCAAGACAGGGGTCGCCAACCTAGCACCCGTGGGAACCATGGTGCCACAAATGCTTTTAATGGTGCCCCTGGGAAGCTGCTCCAAACTCTGAACATTTATTTATTTATTTATTTATTTAAAGTCTCTTGCCTTCCTAGAATGAAAGTTGTGGGGCAAAATGTGCAGGTGCTTTCTGAGCAATTTCTGTGAAATGAAAGTGAGTGTGGTGTGGCCACCTTTTATCTTTTCCCTGGTACTGAGTAATATTCCCTGTTGCAGCAACATTGCAACAACACTGGTGTGTGTTTGTTTGCCTGTATGTAAAATCAGTATTGTATGACGTCCACAATCAGGATCTGCAGGACATAGCTGACTTCCTCTGGTTAAGCATAAGGGTATTGGGGATGTCTATCGCTCTAATTTTGTGTTGTGCCACACATACCCATAGCAGTTATTTTGTGCTAGGCATCCCCAGGAAGCTCTCAACATTTGAAATGTGCTCACTGGTCCAAAAAGGTTGGTGACCCCTGTCCTGAGATATGAGTTGAATAGGTGACTTAGGTTTTCATGAATGACTCTCAGTTTAAGCAGATGTATCTCTGTAGTTTTCAAAATCGACTTCTGATTTTTCATATAATAGTATAATGTCTTTGGCATTCACCACATGCCATGTGTTCTACTGATAAAAAACAATGATACAGTTTTTTTATCTGTAGAACATCTGGTGTATGGTACATCCTTAAAAGTGAAAATTCCTTTCACCTTTATTTGGAAACTGTGTGGTAGCAGAAAAGGAAAGCTTGATACTACAGCAACTAACATGCAACCCTCAAGGCATTGCTTCTGAGTAATCCTATTTTCTCTCCACCTGTGTAACTAGCTGAGGCTTCTAGCCATTAGATTCTGTTCCAGTGTTAGTCAGGATTACTTTAATAAGCTTTTTCCCCCTCCTCAAAACACATGCTTAAACTGCACCTGAGGTTTATCCCATTAACATATCAGCATAATTAGCCATAAATCATCCATGTGTTCTTTTCTACTGCATTTACAACTAGTATGCGGAGGTTTCAAAAGTTATGTTTATGTTATAAAGTTAGAAATAAAACATTGCACAATAGAAATGAAGTAAGGCCATTTGTGTTGCAACACACTTTGTTTTAACTTTACTGAACTCGATGGGTTAAACTGGATGTTTGTGATTGTTTCCACTCACTGCTGCCTTGGGAGAGATCTGCCTTCAATCAGCAGCTGAAAATACCTCAGGTGGACTAAAAACAAGACAACTATTTATAATTAAGTAATGTGACTGTTCACTTCAGTGCTGTGAAGTTTTTAGATTGTGCATTTGTCCTCAAGTTACAATTGTAGTTGGCCATGAATTGTGGACTTGTTGGTACTGCTCTTCATTTACAAAACAGCCTGATCACTTGATGTCTGTACATTTCATTTGTTTTGAGAAGCCTTTGCCCTCTGATGTTCTTTAGGTTGCTGTTCTGTGCATTTGTGCAGCCTGAGCCTGTGCATGTTTATTTGGAAGCAAGTACCACTGAATTCATTGGGACTTACTTCCTTGTAAGGGTGTTTGGAGTTGCAGCCTTACACCTAAGTAAGTGTGCAGGGGGAATGCAGCTTTCCTTGGCATCAGTCAAGTTGAACTCTGAATCAGTGTACATAGGATCAGGCTATTAGTCTTTTCATTATTTGATGAAGTTTAGTATTGAATGTATTTCCTTTTTAAAATACCCAGCCCTTCAGCATTTATCACCTGGGAGTTGAATATGCAAGCTTCTTTATCAACTGTGTGAAAGCATAGAGCATTCTTCAAGTGATCTGGCATAAGTTAAGGATTTTGAGTATGTACTTGGGCAAAGGACACAGCCTCCGTTCTCTTTATTGTCCTAAACATTGCGTTTTAATTTGAAACCATCATTGGTTGAACAGCTGCCAAGTGTGTAATTTGCCACTGATCTAACAGTATGAGCAGGTCTAAACATGCACAGTAATAAGAAAGTTGCCAGCCTTTTGCTTGTATCTGTGGATACCAAAAACAGCAGAACCAGTTCAGAATACTAGGAACAGAATGTAGAACAAAATCTTGCAGTGCAAGTTTCCAATGGTACCCTCATAACCTTTTAGTTTTAGTTTTAGTTTTTTTTGTAAATCCTGTCATTCTAAACAGCTTCGCATTTTACCCTGTTTTGTCTTTGTGCTCTGTTTCTCCAGCATATACAGCAGCGATGATGAGGATGAAGACCTGGAGGTATATGATCATGACTATGATGGTCTGCTGCCCAAGGGTGGAAAACGCCATTTAGGGAAAACACGGTGGACCCGGGAAGAGGTAAACAGCTGAAAAGTTCAGGGCAGACAAATAGAAGTAGTCTTTCACACAATGCATAGATGGAATGATATAATTTAATACTTCAGGATGTAGCAATGACCACTTAAGCTGGATGACTCTTTAAAATGTGAATTACAACAAGCTTAAGTGAGGATAGGGTTATCAAGGCTATATAGTTGGGATGGCTATATTATCTCCAGAAGGCACTATACTTCTGAATAGCAGTTGTTGGAGAACATGAGTGGGAGAGTGCCATTGTGCTCAGGTTTTACTTATGGGTTTCCCATGGGCATCTGGTTGGCCACTGAGAACAGAATGCTGGTCTAGAAGGGCCTTCAGCCTGATCCAGGAAGACTCCTCTTATGTTTCTTATGAAAGGTGTGGATAAAACCCCTCGTCTCAGTTGTCTTGGGCTTCTCCTAAGTACAAGAATAGAAGCTGCTTGCTGTTAAGAAATGTGAGCCTAGGCCTGTTAAAATTTCTTGTCAACTGCCTTGACTAGGCCTGTACCTAGAAAGGTAGCTTTGTTTTTTTGTTCTAAAAAAGTAAATTTGAAAGCAAAGGACAATAGCCAATTAAATCACCTGAAGTTTTCTTTTTGGGGAGGGGGCTTTATAGGTGACATCTGGGGGGTGGGGGAGATTGTTTGGGTTATATCCAAGGAAGCTTGCACAAACAAGCAACATATTTTGAAAGGAAATCCTTATGACATGTATAATTAGTTAACTTCCGAAGCAGCTTTCCTGGTGCGGCGGAGTCTCAATGCTAGCTTCCCGGCAGGTGTTTCATTGCAATGCAGGTGCACCAGTGGTGCCAATTGGACTCTCCTGCTGGAGCATCCACACCAGTTGCCTCACCCCTCCACCTCCTGGCAAGCAGCAGTGACACACCTGGTGAGAAGCTAGCATTGAGCCTCTCTCCTCCACTCCCGAGAAAGACACTTCTGGTCTACTTCATTCTTTGCTACTCAGTAGTTGCTCTTATATGGCCATCAAATACTTTTGATGTAGCCATTATGGCACGGAATTGGAACAGATGAGGGACACCCAGGAGCAATGGAAGTAGGAAAAAGAAGTTTGAGAAGCATTAATAGAGTTGTATTTGCTCTCCCACTTGGGAGTCTGGGGTAAAGGCAATAGGGAGTGTGCACACACTTAACAAGCGCCAACCCCTTCTCCATTGAAGGCAACAGAGCAGCAAACACTCCATTGACTTATGTGTAAAGGGGAAGGTACTGGGATGGGGAAGGTACTGGGATGGGGCACAGCCTTTTGTGTTGTAAGGCTGTATTTGTAGCCGTAGCACAAGACCTATATGTGGCCAGCTGGTCAACTATGCCATACAAAAAAATAAATAAAAAAAATCCTTCCAGTAGCACCTTAGAGACCAACTAAGTTTGTCATTGGTATGAGCTTTCGTATGCATGCACACTTCCTCACGTGCACACAAAAACTCATACCAATGACAAACTTAGTTGGTCTCTAAGGTGCTACTGGAAGGATTTTTTTTATTTTGTTTCGACTACGTCAGACCAACACGGCTACCTACCTGTAACTATGCCATACAAGTTTGCAAACTGGCATGCACCTGAGCTGAAGTTTTCCAAGGCCATTGAAAACATCACTGAACATTATTTGCTCTATAAATTTATAAATGGGTGGGTTGCACTGTTTCATAAGGTCAGGTCATACAGTAATGAAGTGTGGACATATTAAAGTTGCCCTTTGGCTCTCTTTGGTTGATATCAGTGTCATCGCTTCATGTTTCTAATGGTTGCTGCATAAAGAACCAAGATAGCAATGCCTTATAGCAGATAGATGAGCAGAAACTATGGGTCCTTTCTAGATGGGCCACCAACCTCCAGGCTTTGCAAGAGAAGTGATAGGGGGGTTGCTTACATTCTCTTACTCTTTCTGTGGTCACCGATGAGAAAGGAATATATAATGAGACTGTTAAAGAGTTGGGAACTACTAATTTAGTCAGGAGCTACTAAACAAAAGCAAATGGTGTTGAAAGACCGATCCCTTATGAAAGACCTCAGAACCATTTGTTTAATACACTCCAAACCAGTAGGACCCACTGGAGTTTCTGAACAACTGAACTGCATTCTAGAACAGCAGCTCTTAAGAAACAGAAGAACTATGACTATCTACCACCCTGTCTAGTTTTCAATATGTTATCTCCTTTTTGGAAAGCCATCAAGCACAGTGCAACCCGGTCTCATTACTTTCAATAGAGATTACTAACAGGTAAATGTGAATAGGATAGCAGTCTAAATGTGAGAGTTGAATACTCAGAACTAACTCCCACTGGGTGGGCTTTATCCCAGGTAAGTGGATATAAGCCTCAGTTATTTTTTCACACTTGTCACTCATATATTTATTTTCAGCATAAGCTTCTGTACTGGGGAAAAGAATCACTTGGCAGTATCGAGAATCATTATTTAAGCTTCCATTATTTCTGTGCATTTCAATTTTCATAAAGCTGTTTTGGCTTGATTAACATCATGTACTGATGTTGCTATGTAAACATTAGCAGGTCATATCCCAAATGCTTTTGTAAAAGCTTAGGCTGTTTGTTGCAGAACTCTCATTCCTCCTAAATAGCCTTTTGCGCCTAGTGTTATGCTTCCTAAACTTTCAGTAAAGGTTATTGAGACAAGACAGCAGCTCTCAAATAATTTTGCTAGATTAATGCATTTGTCAGTGAGAATACTCAGAAAGAGTATGGAGATTGCTGTCTTGCTGCCCAATCAACAGATTAATTAAGCCAGTACTTGAATATAATGGCAGTGGCGGGTGGGTGTCAATTAAAACATTACACCCCTACTGCAACTGCAAAGTGTTCCTTCGTGGTAGTGCTCCATGCGGTTGGTTGGCATAATGTTGAAAACCCCACTGGCCCAATTACAAAGAGTGTTGAACTTCAATGGTGAAAGCTGCATTTGAATTCCTGTTCGGCCATGGAGTTCATTTGGCAAGTCGCTGTGGGTGAAACTGCATGTTACAATAATGATGGGGCTGCTGCCAAGACCACGCATACATTGAATCCCCCCCCTTTACAGGACATTTAGTGAAACTTGCATTATCTCACTGTGTGTTTCCCTGCCACCTTTAGCCCATCATACAGGGTAGGGAATTAGTAACATCAGAACGTGAGGTACATTTTATTGCATGCAAAGGAAAGGACAAACTCAACACAGGGCTGCTCTTTTCAGTGTCATTGCAATGTGTCGTTCTCAGCCTAGCTTAGTTTGCTGTGTTGTGAATTCAAAATGTACATCAGTATGTGCTAGTTGAAGGAAGGATGGAACAGAATGTTGCTGTGCAGAATTTTCCTATTTGTTGTGTAAGGTTCCTATATAACAATAATGTTATCCAAGATAATGCTTTGTGTTCATTCACGGCATGGCCAATAATGACACTTCAGTGGTTGGGTGGTGCACTAAGCAATTTTAAGTGAAGAGTATAGTAGATCATACATTAGATTCAAAAATGTGGTGGAATTGGCTGTATTAGCCTGTGATGCTGGATAGATGTACGTAGGATTGTGACCTCATTTTATTAAGCTACTAGGAAGGGACTTTTAAATAACGCTGATCAATTACAGTGGACTCTTGGTTTTCGAGACCCGAAACCGTTCAAAAACCAAGGCACAGCTGCAGAAGCTTCCTGCACTCAAGCAGAAGCCACATTGGACATTTGGCTTCCAAAAAACATTCAAAAACCGGAACACTTCCGGGTTTTCGGCGTTTGGGAGCCAATTTGTTCATCAGCTAAGCCATTCGAGAACCAAAGTACTGTAATTCAACTTTGCCTTGTCTTCCATACAGTATACTGACTGTTTAGTCTTCTGGTGCGGGCTCACACTTCCAAAATAGCAAATGACACACTATTTCAGTGAAGTTGCAAAATCTTGCTAAAATCTAGCTCGTAAAAAGTGTGCAAGATGTCTAGAACAACCAAACTGGAGATTTCCTTTTCTTTGTTGAAAGATGTTATGACAATCAGCAATGCATAGTATTGACTTTTAAAACATGCACATGCACACACACGTCAGATGAACTTAAACCACCTTTTCTTGAAATGTACTAGGATGAGAAGCTAAAGAAACTGGTGGAGCAGAATGGCACAGAAGATTGGAAAGTTATTGCCAATTTCCTTCCTGTAAGTAGGCCTCGTTTTCTGTTTATAACCACACATTTATCAGTGGGTGAAAGCAGGGGAGGTTGTTTCATAATTACAGATGGGGACTTAATACAATTATAGCAATTTGGGAGGCTTGCAGAACTTCACCATGTATACCCAACATTTAAATGTCTTTCTTTCACTTCTCATGAAATGGAGGAAGGAGAAATGTTAAAAGCCTTTGGGGGGATTTTATATACAAACAGATGGTTGGTACATCATCTATCTATCTGTCTCTCAATGGAACAAAAAAGCATCAATGCAGAATGGAAACTGGCTTTGATCCGTAGTTGCTATTGCTTATTAAGTATGTGGTTCTGCTGGTAATTTTTGACACACTTGTTGAGAAGCAGCAGGTGAAGTTTATTATATATTCATTTAGTATGCAACTATGGTATCTGTCTGCTGTCTACAATCAAAAATTAATATGAGAAGGTGCTGCAAGGTTTTTGTAGCTGAAGCTGTCATAGTGTCCAATTCATCCTTTGGAAGATCCGCATCTCAGTTTTACCTCTATCGGTGGCCTGATCCTTGCTTCTTTTGATGGTGATGTAAGCAATAAAATGTAGAGAAGATTTTACTTACAGAGCCAGCATGTGTGCTGAATCACAGTGTAAATACTGCAATATCATGACTCAGAATTGCATCTGTGGGGCATTTGTTAACAAAGTTGCATTTTTTCATGCAGCCGTAGCAATTATGTACCGGTAATAATTTGTTGGGGTTTTTTTTGGCCTGTTAGAATCGGACAGATGTACAGTGCCAGCATCGGTGGCAGAAGGTACTAAATCCGGAACTTATTAAGGGCCCGTGGACTAAAGAAGAAGATCAGCGAGTAAGTTAGCAATATTATTTTAATCTAATCATTCCATCAGCATTAAATGTTGGGACCAGCCAACCTACATCAACTTTGATGAAATAATACCTGTATCTTCAGTTATTTAATAATTGATCTTTACAGCCCCTAACATTTCCTCCAGCAGCACTTTAAATAATTGCTTAACTGTCCACTTGAGAGGTGGTGTAATACAGAATGGTTGAGAGACTGCGCTGTGAACCAGGAAGTCCTTGACTTGAGTCTCGGTTATTATCTCATTAGATGGCCTTAGGCAAGCCTCGTGTTTTTGAGCCCAAATCCTCCCTCCCATCTTTGGGGAATATTTTGGGAATAATTATACAAGAGGTGATTCCAGGCATCCTGATTTGTTTGCACAAAGTTTGTGGGGAGGTTAGATTATGTGGAATATTGATTGATAACTAATTCTGATCTGTTTGTTGGAACGTTGTATGTTTTGTCCACTGTGCTTTCCCCCTTTACTTTCCTTATCACAAAAGTCTGTTTTTTTTGTGGGGGAGTGGATTTGTTGTGCAAGAATCTCACCCAAAATTTGTGATAGTCTGGAAATGCCATGGGGCAGCTGTAATGGCAAGACAATAAATGGGATGCCATCTTTTCCTACTCACCTGCTTTCTTTATTCCCTGATAAATTTTGCACCTGTTTTTATCCCCATTTTTCTTCCCGGATAATAATGCTGGCCTATCTAAATTCCTGATGCACATCACAGCCCTGATCTTCCATGAAACATAAGAGAATGAATGTGATTTGTTCCCATAGCATAACACCGTAAAAAATAGAGGTGGCACTTTATTTGTTTTTGTGCTTGTTTGAAGGTGATAGAGCTGGTGCAGAAATACGGTCCCAAGCGCTGGTCTGTCATCGCTAAGCACTTGAAAGGAAGGATCGGGAAACAATGCAGAGAGCGGTGGCACAACCATTTGAATCCAGAAGTTAAAAAAACCTCCTGGACAGAGGAAGAAGATAGAATTATTTACCAAGCACACAAGAGACTGGGAAACAGATGGGCAGAAATTGCAAAGTTGCTTCCTGGACGGTAATGACAGAGAGTAGCACTTTAAAGGAAAGACTGGGGTGGAGATGGGAGATGAGTAGATGAAACTCTGTATTTTGTCGCCTTAGAAGAACAAATGCAATGCATGTCAAAAGTCAAATTTTGCTCCAAATGAATATAAGTGAGCGCATGGCCAAGCTGATGAGATCAAAGTGTTGTGCATTATTTTATAAGTTGATACAAAGCTACAGCAACCAACTATTAGCTTTAATTGTAGGGGAAGTTTTATAAATTTTATCTGGTCAATAGAACAGGCAGTCTCACGAAGCTACTGGGGGTCCTCTGTAAAATAACGTCTCAGGTGATTTTAGCCTGTGTGCGTCTCCAGTGACACAGAAGACCTTGCCTGATAATGTTACGACGTCTTCATATGTTACAAAGACGGAAGGAAATATGTGTTCGTCTCATTTCTACCATAGTATGAATTGTGTGGGGCGTGGGACTTGCTGAGCTCCCATATGGAGAGTTCTATGATCCCTCTATGGAGATCCATGTCCTACTACTCCTGTAGAAGTGAGGAAAGAGGAAACCCAACTGACCTGGCACTTCTTCTTTTTACAGTTTTGCAATGAACAGAAACTTTATTTTAGAGAATATTAAAGCATAATTATGAAACCATTCTAAATTAATAATGTAGTAAGATAATTTTTATAATTATTTCTCAAGCACCTAAACAGCTTTTGGAGAATATCATACACAGACACACATCTGTTTTTTCTTTTCTTTGAGTAACAGCATCTTCTTCCCTTCACTGAGTATGAACACCATGGTCACATTGTTGTTGTTGTTTAGTCGTTTAGTCGTGTCTGACTCTTTGTGACCCCATGGACCATAGCACGCCAGGCACTCCTGTCTTCTACTGCCTCCCGCAGTTTGGTCAAACTCATGTTGGTAGCTTCGAGAACACTGTCCACATGGTCACATAAGCCCTAGCATGCTGTGTCCCAAGACTGGAAGATACCTGAGGTGCAAACTAAATATGACACAGGAGATCTGTGATCAGGATCTCCCACTACCGGCCTTGGACATCCCTTGTAGATAAGGGAAATGGTGCTCTTTAATCTTGCCCTTTCCCAAATCTATACGCCCTCACTCCCTAAACTTATTAGATCCACCAGGGTAGGTCAGGATAGAACATTACCCTCTCGTGCTTTTTAGGCCCGCAGAACTTCCCAGGATCAAGGACTTGTCATACATCTCTTGGATGAACTCCAATCATCTTGGGGTAACCACAAATAAAGCCCAAACCCAAAAAGAGCGAAAATGTTTGCTTCATTGACTGTAGAACGGGTTTCGATTTTCTAGTATGTTTGCTTGGAGGATGACCGCTTTGCATTGCCTCCATGCAGCAATGGAATGCTACAGAGTTCCTTTTGGACTGGCTGTATTTCACAAGCTTGATGGGCCTAGTGCGTCACAGAATCAGGAGGTTGTGCCTGTTGCATCACAAGTTAGAGGATGAGGTGCAACTGGAGTGATTAATTTATCCAGGTGGAACAAAGTGGAAGAGAAGGGGCAGGAGGAGTTGACTTCAGAACTGAAATCAGGAATTCAGGGAGATTGTTTGTTTTTTATGTCACTGCTTTACCTATTTAATTTTTGCTGCCAGTTACAGAAGCAGGGCACTAATGAAATGCAGTGTGAATCGTTGCATATTTTGACAACAGTAAAAACCCGTCTGTTGCAAGCTTGTAGCAGAAGTTCAGCCCATGTCAGCTGAATAGCATACAGTGGTACCTCGGTTTACAAACACAATTGGTTCCGGAAGTCTGTACTTAACCTGAAGCGTACTTAACCTGAAGCGAACTTTCCTATTGAAAGTAATGGAAAGTGGATTAATCTGTTCCAGGCGGGTCCGCGGAGTACTTAAACTGAAAATACTCAAACCGAGGCATACTTAAACCGAGGTATGACTGTATTCCAATATAAGCACTATCTATTAAAGTACAAAGGAGATTCCTAGGTGAATGGAATGGAAATGTTATATGTTAACTGCTCTCTCCTGCCATGCCTGAGCATTCCGATTTCATGTTGTTCTTTCTTCTTTATATGCCTGTGTCCTTGTGCAGAACTGATAATGCTATCAAGAACCACTGGAATTCTACGATGCGGCGAAAGGTTGAACAGGAAGGTTATCTTCAGGAGTCTTCCAAAGTCAGCCAGCCTTCAGTAGCCACAAGTTTTCCAAAGAACAACCATTTAATGGGCTTTACCCACACTCCACCTTCTGTGCAGCTGCCAACCTCCACCCCGACCCCGGCTACCAGTGACTACTCCTATTACCACATTTCTGAGACACAGAATGTAAGCTGATGGGAACAATTCAATCGGTTGACAGCTAGGTCTCCCCATAATTGAGATATTGTAACTGCCATGCATGACCATGGTGGGAATGGAGAAAGGAAGGCTAATATGATTGATATATTGCTATATCTTGCTTTTGCACGAGGTTCCTTGTGGTCTCTCATCTGAGGATCTAATCAGGTCCACATTTACGTAGCTTTAGCCACATTGCAGCATCAGCAGTTCCCAGACCACCTGCAAGGGCTGGGAAGGATGCTAGTTAGCAATTGTCTGTAAGAGGCGTAATGGCTGCGGTGGTAACCCCACTTACCTGGTGGTAAGCTCCTTTGAGTAGGCATGGTTAGAATTGCAGCCATAGGCTTGGCCTCGCTCTTTTTTAAAACAATGGGTAAGGCACGACTACTTGGAATTAGACCCACTGAAGTCAGTGGACTTGAGTAATGTAAATGCATTTATTTCAATGGCTCTACTCTTCAGTATAGTTACATTAGATATCATTCAATGTTTTTAATTTTACAACTATGCGCTCCATTAAAAAATGGAATTCAGATAACAGTGATATGCATATGTAAGATAGATGGACACGCCTATTCTCATATTTTTGTGTGAAAGCATTTTTAATGTCTTAATTTTGACAAGTAGAAAGTAATCATTGAGAAGTTGTCCTTCCTCTGTGGGGTCTAAACCTGTAGCATTCTCCTGTTCTAGACTTCCACTGGTTTACAATTTGGCTGCAGGTGAAGTAAGTAGTTATAGCTGATAAGTTATATAGTTATAAGTAATTGTAAACTCATAGTCATTATTAACTAGATTATAGGAATCTAAGATTTATATGAATTATATGGCTCTAGTTTGGACTAGATGGCCCTCAGGATCCCTTCCAACTCTACAATTCTATGATTCTATTATGTTTGTAATGTTATTATTTTATTACAGAAGACATGTGAAGGCAGCCCTGTTTAGGGAAGCTTTTAATGTTTAATAGATTATTGTATTTTAATATTCTGTTGGAAGCCACCCAGAATGACTGGGGAAACCAAGCCAGATGGGCGGGGTATAAATATATTATTATTATTATTATTATTATTATTATTATTATTATTATTATTATTATTACTACTACTATTACTACTACAGAATATAACAGTCCATATGATATATGGCAAAAATCAATAATACAGTACAGAGAGAACCCACTCATAATTTTGCCAGTAAATACAAAATGTCAAACATTGGACTATTTGGTTGCAATTTAAACACTTCTTCCTTATCTTTTTAATTTTTTTATTTGTCACAGCATCTGAGGTGTCTGCTTCACAGTATTTAGCTTTTCTTGATAACAAGAACTCACAGTGACTTTCTTACATGAGACATATTGTAATTTTACATTGTGGACTGCCCTGAGATCTACAGATAAGGGGCAGATAATTGATTAATTTAATTAATTAATTAATTAAGTGGAAGCACATGTACGATAACTTGGTATCCAATTTTTGTCATGGTTTGTTATTGATTGGTGGATCATAACACAGACTGCATTCTCTGTATTCTTCCTCATGTTTAGATGTATGCGGAAGCCATACATGTAATGGATCTGATGGTCTGTCTGTGTTACAATCCACCAAGTAGTTGTAAAGGGTGGGGAAACATGTCTTGTTAGATGCCTGCTGGATTGAACCAAAGGTCCATCTAATCCAGTTTTCAACAGTGGCCATTCAGTTGCTCCTGGGAAGCCCATAAACAAGACTTCTTTTCCTTTTCTGGGGAATAAAAAAATCATGCTGTGGGCCTGTTACCCCCTTTTACTTTGAGATGCTTAGCCTTCGACCCAACACAAGCGGCCTTGATGCCATCTGTCTATTTTGTTGTTGTTTATGAAATTAATTAGGCACATTTCTCAAGGAGCAGCCAGGAGTACAAAAGACACAATCATTCATTAATGCAATACAGAAAATCTCACAACCTCATAAAAATCAATACAATCCAGGCCTGCAAAATAATCCAGTAACCAAAAACAAATTAAAAATTAGTAATTAATAAAACAGCAATAGATGGTTGGGGTGTGTGTGTGTGTGTTATTGATTGATCAATGGATCGTTATAGTTTGAGAATTCCTAAAAGGGTTACTGAACTTGTTGCAGTTAAAATGAGATACCTCTTTTATTTCAAGGAGGTAGAAAGATTGGCATAAGAAGTACATTGTGTGTGTGTGTGTGTGTGTGTGTGTGTGTGTGTGTGTGTGTGTGTGTTACTTAAGCCCATCACATTATTGAGAAGTGTGTGAACAGCATGATTAATTTGGGCTCTCTTTGTCTTTTGGTCTAGGTCTCTTCTCAGATCCCATATCCAGTAGCACTTCATGTAAATATTGTTAATGTTCCCCAGCCAGCTGCTGCAGCTATTCAGGTAGATAAATTTAAAAACCATTTCAGGGGTCCATTTGCCATACATTTCATATGCAAGTTAGATGCAAATACCTTAACCTGCCAAAAAATAAAATCAGACAAAGTCACAGCTCTTTAACAAAGTACAAATTCTACTTACGAATTTAATGCGTTCCGAACGCACATTTGTAAGTCGAAAAAAAAATGTACATCAAATCCTATAGGAATGCATTGGGAGAAAAAAATCGTAAGTAGAAAAAATCCTATCTAAACCGCATCCAAGATGGCGGACGGAGCTCCATTCGTAAGTAGAAACATAAGTAGAGGTACCACTGTAAATGATGGAGAAGGGCCTGGGCAACCATGTTTCCAGCAATTTGGCTGCCAGCCTTGAGAAGATACACACTCTCCTCACAGCTCCTTCACTTCCTAGAGCAAATTCTCCCCACTTTGGTGACTGAGCAGATTGTCATGGTTTTCAGCTTAGGGCTAAACAGGGTTTTCCCTTTCTCAAAATGTGAAGGCGGCAGATTGGCGTGGATTTCAGATCCTGGTTTTAGAGTAACCCCTGGTTAGCTTTCACCAGAGTCAACATTGGTGAAGGTGAAGGTGAACTTGCAGTTTAGGAGGAGAGGGTATCAATTGCTCCAGGAAAGGGAGTAAGCGCGCACGTTCCTGAGACAGGCTTCCAGTTTGCTAACCACTGTTAGCGGCTGCCCAGTGCTTTTGTTGGCGCACTGGCAGAAAGAAAAGTTGTATCAGGGCGAGGAGGTTTACTCATTTCTTTAAAAAGGTGGCCAGGGAAAGTGATCTGGTTTCTTAGGTTCCCTAGGCATCCAGAAAATAGGTATTGTGTTTTGCACTTTAATACCTGTGTAAAAAAAATTATAATTAAGCAGAGATGCCGTTTTTGTGTCCAGTGGAGGAGCCTGTCAGGCTAAATTGCCTGCGATTCTGCAAGGCCGCAAGCCATCGTCATCGTTGTAAACTGCAGCATCCAACCCGGCCTTTACCTTCTCTTTCCCCTTAACTCTTAATTGCAGAGACACTATAATGATGAAGACCCTGAGAAAGAAAAACGAATAAAGGAATTAGAGTTGCTACTAATGTCGACTGAGAAT
The DNA here is from genome assembly GCF_965207765.1 of Zootoca vivipara. NCBI lineage: Eukaryota > Metazoa > Chordata > Lepidosauria > Squamata > Lacertidae > Zootoca > Zootoca vivipara. The sequence goes on from NC_142586.1 coordinate 57,906,925, forward strand.
GAACTGAAAGGGCAACAGGCATTACCAGTAAGAATGTCACTGTGTGCTTGGACGGAGGGATAGCAGCTTTACCCCAGTGCTTCTCTTTTCCCCGCCTTTTCCCTCCCCCTCTTCTTCTGACACTAATCAAGGCTCTATATTTCCATTTGAAGAGGACGAGACATCACATCGCTCTCCACCCCCCCATAAGCATTTGCTTCTCTTCCCCCCCCCATCTCCAAATTACAGTGGTACACTAATACCACCATGTTTGCTTTTATGTGTAAATGGACTGCTATTTAAAAAAGAACAGCAACAATCAGTTCCAGTCAGGTTTTATCCTGAGGGGAAATCTTTGTTTCTGAGAACTTCCGAACACTCCGCGTAATGAAAATGTAGTGCCTGGTTCTTGGTTTTCTTCTCTTTCTCTCTGCACTATATTCCTTACCTTCAGCTATATGTTGCACTCCTGGCCTGTGATCCTCAAGCCATTGTAGGTGGTTTTGCTCACTCTTTGGGGCAAATGTGGCACAAGTCAAATCCAGAGTACGACACGTACCGCTGCTCTAAAGAGTGCTGCTTGTATGTATTCAAAACCTCACCCCTGCCCCAAAGCTTGGAGTGGTTTCCCCTCTAGCTTGCAAAGTCAGTGAGCAATGCTGCATGGAAGGGGGCAGGCAGAGTATGTCTCTCTGCACTGGCCACACCGCTGGGCCTGTCTCCTCTGTTTCAGAATGCCACAGAATCCTCCTCCCAGGTGGAAAACAACATAGTCTTTAATTGGCGTTGGGGAGACAGGACTATTGCTCCAGACTGAATGGTTTGGGAATCACAGCCCAAATAAGGTCTATTTTATTTTATTTTATTTATTTTTATGCATGTTTGGTAATGTTTCGTTGAGGAAAGTTAGATTCTATAACTGCATGTATGAAACCCAGAGCTGGCTATTACTGAATTTGTATATGTAATAAAAAATTAATATGGGAACTGCAGAAAAACAAAAACCTGGGTGATAGCCAGCAGGAAACATCTACGTCTAATTAATCCATATTAATAATTAATTCATTTTTCTAGTTAATGGGGGGGAAACACAACCGTGTGCATGAAATGCTAGTTTGGCCACTTCTAATTTTTAGTTGAAGTTTTGCAACGTCTTCTCTTGCATGGTTATGCTGCAAAGAGACTTCTGTTAATTTGCTCTTCTGCTTTCCTAACCGCGTTGATTTTACAGCCTTTTCATTGCATTGGTGTAAGCTGTAGCGCTAGTCAGAGATAGGGCAAAGATGAGGGGAGGTGTATTAAAAATAAGTAACTGGTATTAATCTAAATCTGCAAAGACCAATGGAAAAGTTGCCAGTGACTTCAAACGTGATGTGGAATTCACAATCTAAATCCACAAGTTACAGATTAGACTGAGTTTTGCACTAGGGAGATCTTGCAATTTCATTACTTTGCACAGGGAAGGAAAAACAGATTTGTGCACTCACGGACTTTGGAAGAAGAGTGTAGGCATGTAGCTGTATTGCTCGATATACTATAGACACTGGCCCAGGATGCAGAGTTATTGCACAAGATGAGGTAATGCCAAAATGAAAGCTATAAATCTATTACCCTTTCAAACAAGCTCTTGCTGCACTGATGAAAGGAAACATCTTGACAACTGTTTCATAGGCATTAAGTGCTTAGATGATGCAACTACTTTTATCTTTTCCTTCAACAGCCATCCGATACCTTGTGCAATTTCTTGGCTAAATTCCTTCTGCCTCTTTTTTCTCGCACCCTCTTTACCGCCCTTCCCCCTTCCTTTAGACACAGAACAACACGTCAGATTACCCAGGATGGCACAGCACCGCAATTGCAGACAGTACCAGAACTAGTGGTAACAGTGCGCCCATTTCCTCTTTGGGCGAGCATCATCATTGTATTCCGTCTCCACCAGTGGACCATGGCTGCTTGCCTGAAGAAAGTGCATCCCCTGCAAGGTGCATGATTGTCCACCAGAGTAACTTCCTGGATAATGTTAAGAATCTCTTAGAATTTGCGGAAACACTTCAGCTGATAGATTCCGTAAGTAGAATGGTCACCTTCTAAGGTGTGGCTGGTATAAGGACTGGAGTCATATGCTATTTCTATATCAGTTTGTTTTCTTACATTCTGACTTTCTTGTTCACTTTGTTACTGAATAATCCAATATCCAGGGTAAACTTTCACCATGGCTACCTGAGTACAGTTGGGGGGGGGGTTGCTGCACATTTACAACTTACAACCCAATCCTATGCAAGCTTACTTGGAAGTAAGTCTCATTGAAATAGGTGGGCTCTTATTTCTGAATAAACATGGCAGGATCCGAGCATTTAGCCCTAGCTTGTTGTTTGTAGGCTCCCAATATTTATCAAGCACAGGTAAACAATTGCCTGTAACATGCATGTTAGTGTTTTCAGGTTGCTTGCATATTAACCTGCAAAGGATAAATTTATTCTAAGTGAGCTGGCATATTTAAAATTATTTCTAAATATGTTGTGCCTTTTAACAGAGAAATAATACTGCACATTACAAAAAACACAACTCTATGTGTATTTTTAATTCCATTTCAAGTGACTGTACGCTTCTGCATACCTTCCTGGATCCCTCCTTTTTTGTGAAACACACATTGCATTAATTATTTTCTTCTATGAAAACTTCGAGAAATCACATGTCATTTTTGAAGATTCTAAGACTTTCATGTAGAAATTTTAAGATTGGCATAGGGCTCTTTAAGAGGTACAGTGGTACCTCGAGTTACAAATGCTTCAGGTTACAAATGCTTCAGGTTACAGACTCTGCTAATCCAGAAATAGTACCTTGGGTTAAGAACTTTGCTTCAGGATGAGAACAGAAATCGTGCTCCAGCGGCGCAGTGGCAGCAGGAGGCCCCATTAGCTAAAGTGGTGTTTCAGGTTAAGAACGGACCTCCGGAATGAATTAAGTTCTTAACCAGAGGTACCACTGTATAGGCTGAAACCAAACATTTGGCAAAACAAATTAATTATGACAGCATCACCTGCTCAACTGTATCCTTTTCACTTAAGAATCCTGCCTCCTTAATAAAGCAGATGAGTCACAGACTGTAACAGACTGACTGGTAAGGGAGGGGGAGAGTTGCTTCTTTTAGGAATCCACCATTAGGATAGTTTTCACTCGGGAAAGACTGAAACTGGGTCAAAATGACTTAAAAATGAGGAACAATAGCTCCTTTACTTTGTTTCCCTTTTATTAAAGTTATGTTAGTGCTATACATAATTATTATTATTTTAATGAGAGGGCATCGTACACTGTCTCATAGATTCGTGACTTCCCCCATTGTTTTTAGGATCCTTCATCATGGGGTGATCTCAGCAGTTTTGAATTCTCTGAAGAAGCAGACACCTCGCCTAGCCGAGCTCCCTCAGGCAAAGCCCCACAGCTTCAGCAAACAGAGGCCAGTGCATTTAGGCCTGAAGGACACCCTCTCTCAAACCTGAGCAAAGCCATGTTGAGTCAGGATTCCCTTGCCTTGCCCAAGTCCTTGGCTGGCTCAAAATGTGGCACAGCTCCGTTGGTGTTTCTGCGCACAAAGAGAGGGCATCCCAGCCACTTAGCCAGTGGCCATAAGTCCTTCATACTTGCTGATGTCAGGAGCTCAACTCCTAAGCGCTCCCCTGTCAAAAGCCTGCCATTCTCTCCCTCGCAGGTAGAGCAAGATTTCTGCACAGATTTTACTAATCCTCAAAAGTCAGCAAGGTGTTAACAACGTAGGAGAACTAATCATTGGAACGAATGACTAATTCCTGTTGCATTCACTGATTGCTCTCCAATTTTGAATTTACTCATAGCTTACTCTTCACCATGGAGTTTAGACTGCCAACAATCTAACTGATAAATTTGCTTTTCTCTGTGTGTCTCATTCTTGGTGGTTTTCAAGGGGTTAGCGGTTTGTTTGCTTTGCTCTTGCTTGTCATTCCTTCAGCTATCAGAATTTTAACATTTCTGTTTCCTGTAACCATTTTTTTTACCCCATACTTTGCACATTTGGGTTCACTGACCCCCCCTAAATTTGCAATAACAGACGATGGTGTCCAAATTATGCTGCAAACTAACAAGTGATTTAAAATAAAGATAAAAATAAATGATTATTTGAAAACATTTTTGAACAGTAAGGTGTGAGTTACAAACTACTTGATATACTTAATGTATACGCATATCATTGATTGGGCTAAACAGATTAAGAGTATGTGAATTGGTTTAAGTGGCTTGTGGACATCTGCTTAAACATGTAGAGTTTGAAACAACAACATGTTGAGTTAATGACAGTCATTACTGCTAATGAAGTTTATTTCCTAAATTCTGCAGTAGCAGCCCTTTTTCAGCAAATTAAATATTTACATCAAAACAGTAATTTTGAAAAGCTCTGTGCATCTTTTACTTTATATTCTGTGAAAGTAAAACAATCACTTTTAATGGATAAAATAGGAACATTTAATTTAAAAAATCTAGTTGCCTTATTTCATGCCACAGGGTTCAGTGGGTGATATCTTTACTTATTTGGAGTGGACCCATTGAAATAATTGAAGTCAAGTCCAGAGATTTCATTGGCTGTACTCTGCTCATGACCTAGGCAGACGTCACCCAGTACTTCTCATTAACCAAGCTCCAAGGTTCTTTCATATTATTAGACATTCTTTGCAATGGCAAATAAACTCAGCGAGGTAAAACAAATACTTGTTTCTATAAATAATCTTGTAACAAAACCAAAGGAATATATTTGTGTAGGTCAAACACCAGAAATGTGAAACTTTACTTTGGGAGTATTGCAACCAAAATACTCACTGCCACAGGACGCTGTTGTTGATAGTTTCACTGTAAGTTCGTAGAAGAAGCACTCCTGTTAACTGAGATTCCCTCTCTATTTTTAATATTTGCAGTTCTTGAACACCTCATCAAGCCAAGAAAGCCTGGACCTGGACAATCCAACTTTAACTTCCACTCCCCTCTGTGCTCATAAACTCGCTGTTACAGCACCTCTTCACAGAGACCAAGCATTTAAGATACAGAAGGAGAATAATATGTAATTTCTCTTGCTTTATTTTTTTTAATGCACTTTGGCCATATTACTATAACAGCTAAAATTGGCTATGAACATGCATATTGATTTCTTTCACCCTGATCCAGAGTTTGTTGGGTTTTGGTTGGGTACACAGAGATTCTCTGTAAATAAGCATCCCATTCGTTTCAGTGGAGGGAAGCTCAGTATTGTACATTCACAGCTGCTCCTTCCATTGACAAGAATGAGGGGGCCAGATGTGTAGGGTAGCTTTTGAACTAGTATGGTGGCCACTACGTCAATTGTTCCTACCATCTTATAGTGGAACTGCTTCTGGGCACATATAATTAGAACAAAAGCAAAGCCTGCTAGGTTAGGCCAGTGGCCCAGTATCTTGTTCTCACAGTGGCCACCCTCACAAGTGGGACCTAAGCAGAAGACCACTCTTACTTCCTCTAGTTTCCACCAACATGTTCATAAGAATTCTGCCTCCAGCTATAACCACTATTAGCCATATCATCCATGAATTTGTCCAGTCCTCTTTTAAAGCCAACCAAATTGCACTCTGTGTCCACCATCATTACTTCTAAGTGCTTGAAGCGGTTTGTGGACATTATTTCAGCAGTCCTTACAGCACCCCTGAAATACATGCCCTCATTATTATCCCCATAGTGCACATGGCTGTTTGGAACTTAGAACTTTGCAGTGCACAAGTCAACCTTTTAATTTGACGCTACTCTAAACTAGGATTTCAGCAAAAAGATTAAAACTACTTCCTAATTTCTCTCCCCCCACCCCCCTTTTGTGGACTCAGCTTCAGAACTCCAGCTATCAAAAGATCAATATTGGAGAGCTCTCCAAGAACACCAACTCCATTTAAAAATGCACTCGCAGCTCAAGAATTCAAATATGGACCCTTGAAAATGCTGGTAAGAACGGGAGGAGACCGTGATAAAAATTGGATTTCTATGAGGATGATACAAAGAGTTTTGTGTTGTGTTGTTTCATTGCATACTTATTTTTCCTTTTTAGCCTCTGACACCAGCTCACCTTGTAGACGATCTGCAAGATGTTATCAAACAAGAGTCTGATGAAACTGACATTGCTTCTGGCATATGTGAAAATGGATCCCCTTTGTTGAAGAAAATCAAACAGGAGGCAAGTTAAACAATATTTATCTTAAGACCACTTAAAACTGGGGTAACTTTGCCCAGAAGTGTCTTAAATTGATTCACTTGCTCTGGCAAGAAGCCAATTTTGCCATGTTTTATTTTTCGAGATCATCAGGAGCTGGATCAGATTGTTCAAATATTTCCTCAGTCATAAATTTTTGTAAGCAAACATATTAATTAGGTGAACCGTAATATGTCACAGAAACAGTACAGTAAGCCTGCCACTTGCATGCATTTAACTTGTGCACATTCAGCTTCATGCGCATGGCAAATAATAAAAAGGGAGTGACTTTGGCCATCCATCCGCCTTTGAACTTAATGGGGTTTGACTATACACAGTTTTGGTTTGGGGTGCAATCCTTGGAATGAAACCCCTGCGTAAGTTGTGGGCCTACTGTCCTGTCATTTCTGTCATTCAGAGAAGGTCATTGCTTCCACAGCAAAAAGTATACAATTGGTGCCTGATTTTTATATGTTGAGAATAGATTATCCTGGTCTTTACATACAACAAACTTATGTTGAGCCTTGTAAACCATTAATTTCAAAAATTTCATATTCTATGGCATGGGATGACCCACTGGCTTCAGTGGAACTCTCAGGAACAAGAAAGTTAATCAATGAAGCCTTGCAAATCTTTTACATAATGTAAAAAGACTACCATTTCTCATTGATGGCCCCTCTAAGAACTTAGTTGCAGTCTAGATTTCCAGATTTTTCGAGATGGTTGGACAGTGTTCTCGAAGCTACCAACATGAGTCTGACCAAACTGCGGGAGGCGGTGCAAGACAGGAGTGCCTGACGTGCTCTGGTCCATGGGGTCACGAAGAGTCGGACACGACTAAACAACAACAAGATTTCCAGGAGCTTAAATTATTGTTCAAATTGGTTTTTTTAATTGAATCAATCCTGAATGTCAGAACTTAATGTTATGTCATACAGAGAGTGACTTTTCAAGAAGTAATGTACACTGACCAAGCTAACTTGCGATGTAGGCCAAATTCATCTGGAAATAACATTACTGCTAAATAGGGATATAGTAAGTCATTTGTTGTATTTGAAACATAGCTCTGCTTTCTGCTTCTAGGTAGAGTCTCCAACAGGCAAAGCAGGAAACTTCTTTTCCTCGAATCATTGGGAAGGGGAAGGGCTGAACACACAGCTCTTCACACCTGTGTCCGCTGGGGAAGATGTGCCAGTATGTATTAAGCTATGAATCTTGTGTTATTTGTTATTTTGGTTTTGTTTTTTGTGACGTGGCGTATTTGGAAGCTGTGGTAAACAAGCAGATACAGCTCAGGAGCCACATCTGTCTCACCAAGATGTTTCCTCTGACCATGTCACCAGGCTGCTGTTGTGGGCTGATTTGTCTGCAAGATGGGTAAATTCTGCAGGAAAGAGGTAGAAAACTTTCCCCAGAGAAAAGTCCCTCGGTAGAGCCACTTGTTGCTAATACATTGGTGCCTTGCTTAACGAATGCCCTGCTTAACGAAATTTCCGCTTAACGAAAGGTTTTTTCTAGCGGAGGTTGCCTCGCTAGACGAATTCGTTTTATGAAAAATTCGTCTAGCAAATCACGGTTTCCCATAGGAATGCATTGAAATTCAATTAATGCGTTCCTATGGGCAAAGAAAAATTCAAAAAAATTTCAATGCATTCCTATGGGATTCGCTAGACAAATTTTTCATTATAAGAAAAGACCCGTGGAACGGATTAAATTTGTCTAGCGAGGCACCACTGTACCTTATTCCCCCACACCCCCTTCTGAAATTCAAGTAAGAAAACAATGCACAGCCTAAGATACGCACGTGGAAAGCTTGTTTTTAACTTAAAGCATGTTTAATACTCCCATTATCATGAACAGGACACTAAAATGCTCAGCTTTGGTTTGAAAATCATTGTGTGTGTGTGCGCGCGCGTGCGTGCGTGCGTGCACACAGACACACACATGCAAAATAAAAATAAAAATGGGCTGGATTGTGCCAAAACATTTTTCACCTTAAGTTCACCAGTTTTTCTTTATATTGTATGTATAAAAGCACTGTGCTGGTACAGAGTGCACTTTAGGTTGTGTAAAAACCTGAGCCAAAGTTCTGCTCATAATTGGATCGCTGAAGTGTTTGCTGAAGTCAGTGGAATCAGTGAAATATTTACTTTCTTTGCCCAACACCCTTTGCAAATGGCATAATTTCATTTTTAATATAAATGGGATTAGAACACAATATAGTCCAATCGCTACATACTTGTACTTAAGCTGATTTACTGCTATTTAAATTTTATTTCTCACTGTTCCCTTAAAGTGACTGGTACCAGATTTAGCCTTGCGTGTTTTCAGTTTTACTGGGCTGTGTGAGTCAGACTGCACGTTAATACTGTCAACTAAAGGACAAGGAAATTCCCACTTTAGTATGCATGTCATTCTGATCCTTTCAATGCAATGTGCTGTTTAGCTGTTTACGTTAAGCTTAGCTTAAGTAGTTTGCTGAAAATAAACCTTAACTTTCATTTAATATCACTATGATTTCTCTTTCAAGAATATGACAGCCCTATCCTATGCTTCTTTAATCAGAACTAAGCAAGTTCTGTGTGTGAAGAATATAGATATAGATAAATCACCTTTGTGGGGTGAGTTAATAAAGAATTAGCTGGATCCCTAGATCCAAAGCACAGAACTAAACACACTCTCCAGCAAGAGAGTCTTAAAATCACAGAACCATGCAGCTCAGTGAAGTGTGAGGAATATAAGCTGTTAGACCCTTTCAATATCCTGTTTAGTCCTCTTACAGCGCTTCCCTTCTCTAACCCTCTCACAATGAACAGACCACACTGTTAGTAAATTTAAATGCTTTACTTACAAACTCCAAAGGTCAGATTCATGTGTTATTCCATGCAGCAGCAAGAAGAACACAGGTAGAAAATTATTAGGTTACAAAATAAAGAAAAATATTTCTGAGCACACAGTCTGGGCTCTAATTGGTCAAGTCTGGATGTGCTGCCTGGTCAGCTTCACATGGTGGAAGAGGCCGAACGAATGGTCACTCCCTTCTTCACTGGAGGTGAGGGAGCATGACCTGAGTCTACAAATAGAGTTCTATGGTCTCAACCCCTTCACGCATTAACTACCACTTAAGCTTGCCAGTTATATTTGACTACAATTTCCCACATTCTGCTGAGTTGAAAGGGGCTTAATGCTCAACAAGGGCCTGCAGTTTGGTGTTTCTGGAGGGTGAGATGTTCTCTGAAAACTCCCAGCCCATTATTTATCATTTCTGCCTGTTCACTGATACTTATTGTCTCTCTCAGCAGCTGCTCCATAAGAGTATTTCCCTTTTAACTGTCTCTTTTTCATGTTGTGTATGTAATGTCATGACTCGGTATAACCAATCAGACTTGGTTATATGACCTCACCACAATAGCCAACTCAGAAATACACACAGAACAAAATCACATTGGAACTTCCTTCCAAGTGATTGTTCTAGGATCAGGCTGTGACAATGCATAGCAACATCTTGTACCCAAGTTACTGTTTTAAATTACTGAAATTAAATCGTTGAAATAACATATTCAGCATATTCATTCATTCTGCCTTTTCAATCACCTTTTTTTTTTTTACTGTTTCATCAGAATCTACTTACCAGTTCTGGTTTAAAGATGCCTGCATCAGAAGAAGAGGACAATACTCATAAATTATTTGCATTACATAGAAATAGGTCATCAGTTAGCCCACTTCAGGTAAAATTCACCTTTAAAAATTATTTGCAGTATATGATGATTCCTTGCACAATAATAGAACTTATTTTTAGATTACTATTGGATGCAGTATTGTTTGCTGACTATAAAATTCAATGAAAAAAGCTGTTAAGGAAAGCAAAATAGCTGACCTGACATTTTGGTATGCTGGTTCAAAGGTGGCATTCTTTTTTCTGCAACCTGGAAAAAAATGGTTTGTCAAAATGTAAACAGAATGGAAGACACAGATGTTATTCCCTCCTATTGCCATTACAGACTTCATTTTTATAGCGGTGAAGCATGCTCTTTTATGTATTGGTTTCCTTGGACTAATCATTATAATTGGCTATCGTAAGTATGAACTTCAGCAAAGTTCCACAAGGCAGTTCAATGGAAAGTCAATATTTTAACAGAATGGCAGGAAGGGAAAGTTGCCAAGTCTAGAGAAGGGCCTTGATTTCAGGGGTAGGGCATTTATGTGCTTTGCATGCAGAAGATCCCAAGTTCAGACCCCTTTATCTCCCATGAAAAAGGTGGGATACGGCTGGGAAAGGCATCTCTCTGAAACCCTGGAGAGCCATTGCAGAATAGACAAAACAGCTAGAAGGTTCAATGGTCTGGCCCAATGTAAGGCTGTTTCCTGTGTTTAGCTATGGAAAAGGTAAGGTTAGTTACTAATGTAAAAGGTTTTTAGCCGTAAGAACCTAAGTAGAGCCCTGCTGGATCTTGCCAAAGATTCTCCTTGGCCTGCATTCTGTTCCCAGCCGTGGCGAACCAAAAACCCACGGGAAGCCCACAAGCAGAGAGCAAAAGTGCACCAGCCCTCTCCAGCTATTGTTTCCCAGCAGAAGTGCACTCTTTATTTATTATTATTTATTATTTATACCCCGCCCATCTGGCTGGGTTTCCCCAGCCACTCTGGGCGGCTTCCAACAGAAAAATAAAATACAGTAATCTATTAAACATTAAAAGCCTCCCTAAACAGGGCTGCCTTCAGATGTCTTCTAAAAGTCTGGTGGTAGTTGTTCTCTTTGACATAAGATGGGAGGGCGTTCCACAGGGCAGGCACCACTACCGAGAAGGCCCTCTGCCTAGTTCCCTGCAGATCAGTTTCTTGGGTTTACGACATTATCTATGAAATAATGGGGGACAGCTCCACACGCCAGGAAAAAACACACCACAATTGTGAATATGTGACTTGTAGACATAAAGCACGGTACCTTTCCACTGTCTTGTGAAGCTGCAAAGATAAATAGTACAGCAGTTGCTCATATGGTAATAATCCCCTCTGGACAAGAGCATTAGAGCATCTATTTCTATAGAGCTGAGCCAACAAAATATTTAGAATCTTTTATTACTCCTTCAGCAAATAGCATTTGCTCTGAGTAAATGAAGTAGAATTGGCTTATTACCTAACTAGAATTTTGCAATATACTTTTATTACCACAGAATTGATAAATGGCTGATGAACGAGCTTTCTCCCTGTTCCAGTCATGAACCTTGGGGTTGTCACTTTTCAAAAGTTGTTCTGATTCTTAGATGTGCAAACTCAGTAAAAGATTTTATGTACACCGGGAGAACTCACCTTTTACTCAAAGAGGCAATTGGAGATTGTCATTCAGGAGGCAAGAGCAAAGGAAGAGCATAAGAACACTTTCTCTTTCTCATTTTGTAGGTTTGTCCTCCCACTTGCTCCAGTAGGCCCATTCAAATTAACCCTGTAACAGCAAGGGGGGGGGTGTATTCTGACCATATGACTGTGTGGTCTGCTTCAGCATCACTATGCTGAACGATAATGGTTGCTAGCTTTGAGTTCCTGGTTGTGTCTGTTGCATTTAGAACGCTCTTTGTGCAGGGGTCATTTTGACATCAGAGTAATCATATTGTGGTGCGTGGTGGGATTCTTCCCTGGGTAAAGCTTCCATGAAACTACAGATCATTTTCCCCCCACCTAAAACTTGGAAATACTACTGCAGAACAAGCCCTGAGTTAATAAATGGATTGTAGGCTGTGGCCCCTTAAAAATTACTGAGGAGAAAGGATAGGTATCAGTCTCACTATGAATACAACCCTGAACGTTTATTAGTAGCCTTGCTGTTGACTTCAGGAAGCCTAGTCGGCAACCATTTTGTTTTCAGAAGAGTGCTTCATTGTAAAACAATCAGGTCAGTGTTCTGCTCATTTGCATCTGTTCAAGTACAGAGTGGCTGAAGACAATGCACTAATCACAGCAGACTTCAGTGAACCAAATGTTTATGTTGGCCTGAGGTAAAATCCAACTCCAATTAAAAAGTGATTCCTAAATTTCAATCCAAGTGGAAACCACCATCTTGAATGGGGAATTCACAACAATTGGTATAAATTGTATAATATGTGAGCTTTTCTTTTGGGATTCAGAAACCAAACCTTCACCTTTATGCACTTTGCTATTATAAAGGGGTCAGGTGTCCTAGGGAAAAAACACACATTGGCAATCCCACCCACCAAATGTGTTTTGACTATATGTGATTTTGGCTTGAGGCATAAGAGAGTTCGTTGTATTACTTATTCCCACTTTTCTTCCCTTGAGTGCTTCCTACTTACAGGAAAGCATAATGTGTGAATCAGTCTTTACAGTGTGTGAGTGAAGGAAAGCACCTTGGCACAGCCTTGCCTTGTTTCTCTCTTTTCCCTAGAGGGGTCACTTTTCTTTAAAGTGCTTTAACTGGATAGCCCAGTTTAAGCTTTGACAATCTGTTTACTGTTCACTCTTCCCTGGGGCAACAGAAGGCAGGTTACAGGATAAGTGAGATAATTGCCTTGCTAGAAGAAGGATGTTCTTGTAGGATTACTGATGTGGCAAAATGAACCAAGAGTGACACAGCTGAAAATACACCATGGCTTGATAATTATATATTAACGTGGCATAAACATACTGTATGGAAATTGCCTTTCTTGTCCACAATTTTAACTTTTGAAGTAGCTTTGGAAATTGTTAACTTTTAAAATCTGATGTGAAAGAACAAATTGATTGCTTTAGCAATATTTGCAGTGGATTAGTACCATACATAACAGACTCATATAATCCAAAGTCTTGATCCGAAACATATAGCCAGCCAATGATTTTTCCTGGTTTGGGGCTAAATTGCCTTCAGTAATGCACTCAGAGCCCGCTGGCACAACCTAGCAAAAAATAGCTATACATGAAAACCAATGGAACAGGAGTCACATGGCAAGCATTGTTGGGCTGTACATTGGTGTTTCGTGCACGGCTGGTAATGAGAAATTTGTCCTGTGGCAGCTTGTGAGAGGTACAGCATGTGGGAAGTGACCGTTACTGATGAGTGGAGCATCTTGAGGGGGAGGCAGAGGGGCAGCTGGGTTATTAAGACTCACATCCCACAAAAGTGCTTGCAAGGGGATGAGATACGATGAAAGATGCTGCTGCTGCTGCTCAGCACTAGCCTTACACACCCCTGTCCAGAAATGTGTGCCTGTTTTGTGTTTGTGCATATGTACCAAGTATGGAAGTGGAGCTTTTTCATTTCCGAAAACTTTTGTGTATGTCTATGAAACCACCTTCTAAAACTGGCAAACCAGAGGTCATATGTTCTTGTATGGCACTAGAGGTGCCATTTGGGCCTATGTGTGTTGGATTTGATGCATGTAACCCTGTTCAAAGACTAGCTGATGCATAGACACATTCAAGGGTGTTGGAAGTAGGGGAGGTGCTCTCAGGCAGATTGGAAAGGGATTATCTCCCTCCACCGCTATGCACAGGTACCATGTAAGGGAGAGCACCATCCAGAGTATTTTCTGAGGTGACTGCCCAGCCTTTGTTTACACACAGAGAGAGAATTGTGGTCAACCATAGGGTGTGACTGTCTCTGGTTACTATCAGGTCACTGTATGGTTTCAATGAATTCTGATCCCTACCCACTTCTGCATGTTTAAGATAATGGAAGAGAGTTACTGTTCATATGGTCCCTTATCATGAGAAGAAGCAGCCAGACAAGAGCATCTGCCTATCACTTTCTGTTTTACTTCAGAATATAATTTATTTATTTTATATGAAGTTTCCACCTTCCACCAGAACAATGGACCCAATGCAGACTGCAGAGCACATACACTACATGGAAAACAGTCAAACTGTTCAAAATATTCCAGAGAATAATGTATTCCTAACACACTTTAATGTACTCTCATTAACTGCAAGAAGATCAAACCTATCCATTCTGAAGGAAATCAGCCCTGAGTGCTCACTGGAAGGGCAGATCCTGAAGCTGAGGCTCCAATACTTTGGCCACCTCATGAGAAGAGAAGACTCCCTGGAAAAGACCCTGATGTTGGGAAAGATGGAAGGCACAAGGAGAAGGGGACGACAGAGGACGAGATGGCTGGACAGTGTTCTCGAAGCTACGAACATGAGTCTGACCAAACTGCGGGAGGCAGTGGAAGGCAGGAGTGCCTGGCGTGCTCTGGTCCATGGGGTCACGAGGAGTCAGACACGACTAAACAACTAAACAACAACAAAGAGAAAAGTTAAAGGGTTGCAAAGAACCCATAGTGTAAGGCAAATGTTGTTATTCCCTTCCACAGAGCTTGAGCGACTTCAGACATCCCCATGCCTAACCTAGACACCCTTCAACAGTAAGATCCATTTTTTGCCTATGTACTGTTCTACAAAAATACCTCCATCATTCCAGCAGTGGCTCCTTTCTCCCCTGAGTGGATCTGAGTTGTTGGGCTTACAACAAAGGCTGAAATTGCCCGAGGCATGCCAAGTTCCCCAAAGGGGTGGAGATTGTTCATTGAAATCGTAGCAGAGGAAACAGCAGCAATGTGGTGGCATATCTGTGATGTGAAAAGTATGTCACACCTGCCCTTGGCTGCGGTTTGAAGAGACAGAAGCCCATGTTGCAGAGAAAGCAAAATAAATGGGGTGCCCTGTGTCACGCTTTACTGAACTGCTTGAATACCAAAGTGTGTATCATGTGGGAATGCAAAAGGTGGATTTCATAGTCAGGACTGCTGGAACTAAAAGGCAAAAGACAAAGAATATTAAAAAGTTGTATATTCAGAAAAATGACTTTTAGCCATTCACTTGCCTTTCCCCTTAGCATCATCTTGATAGGAAATATATTTGCCCCACAAATCATTTCTTTTCTTTGAGGAGGAGTTCACTTGTTTTTGGCAAGAAACTTGATTATATTAGAATCCATTTGTCTTGAGCGGAAGCTTGGCCATATCTGACACTCCAGCTATATCACATATTAGGCATTTGCCTTTGAGCTATCCAGTAGGTGTAAGGGATGTAATATTTTAAAAAGAAATACAAATAAATCCCCTGTTTGCTCAGACAGCAGCTTCTTAATCTCCTTTAGAATGTATTGGTTATGGAACCAAAATGACCACTCCCAGCCTTCAAATGTTTTAATCTGAATTTCAGTAGTTCAAGTTTAGGAGAAATAGTGTGGAATACGCATCAGAAATGCCTCAATTTGGCACTTGACAATTGAACTTAATAAATGGATGACCTGGTCTAGCAAGAATCTTCTTATGATGTTCTTATGCTCACAGAAGCTCTTCAAAAAGACAAGGGATTTCGAACAGTTCTTCCCACCCACCCCATTCCTCTTCCACAAAGATCTTGTCCTTTGTTCCCTCTCTGCTGTCGTGTAAATTACCACCCTGAGAATAGTGATCTGACATAAGTGTGCTTAGAATTTTGAAAGAGATTGCGTGTTGTGTGGTAGTTTATACATAGAGGAGAGTGAATTGCTGCATCAAAACTGCAAGTTCTGGTAGCAATATAGTACTATAGGTGGAGAAGAAGAAAAATATATCTGTATTTACACATTCCATAGAGTGCTGAAATTTTTGCCCTCCTATTGGCTTGGGGCACCAAGACATTTTGCATGTCTCAAGAACAAGCAAATGACTGAGATGCCACCCTGGTTACAGATATGTTTATCTCTGGGCAGCACAGCACTGAGGAGGGCTTCCAATCTTTGCAAATACCACAAAAACAAAACAATATTAAATTATGCCTTAAAAACTTGTTTCTCAGTGGAACATTTACCTCTGGCTATGTGCTAACATACTTTTGAAGTTACCTGAGAAAACTGAGCTAGTTATTAACTTGAGTCCAGAGCTGTCTATGTGAACCTTCACTTTGGACTAGGCTATGCAAGTTGGGCACAGTCACTGTGCTTTCAGCTCACAAGTCCAGCAACTATCTACACCAGGGCTGGGGAACTTGTGGCCCTCCAGATGTTCTATGAATTCATCTCCCACCAGCCCTAGGTGGCGTAGCCCAATGGCCACTGTTGTTATGAAAGCTGTAGGCAAGTGACAAATGGAAGACGGCTCCGGTTCTACATTGTGCAAGAGCAACTTGCCTGGTGGGGCAGAGCCAGGCAACAACCCCTTGACAGCAATATCCATGCTGCTTACTGGGTGAGAGGCTAGTGAGGTTGCGGGTGGAACCAATCTGGCAGTCCTGCTAGTGAACCCAAACAGCCCCTGCCTCACTGTCGCCCTCTTTTCCTCCTGGTAAGCAGCCATGCCACTGCCAGGAGGCTATTGCTGTGGCTCTGCCCCACTGGGGTGGGCTGCTCCTCACATAGTACTTGCTGCCAGTTAAACCCCTTTTAACATGCTTCCAAAAGCCTATTGCTGTTGGGTTGCTTGAAAATATTTTTAGCATCATTCCTTCATTCCCTTCTTAAGCCTATTTACATCTCAGGGGTTCTCAGAACCACTAGGATTGGCTTCAGCACAACATTCCTAGACGTTGCTTCCAGTGGCAAGTCCCTTTTGTAGACGCTGTGTAGCCACCAAAGTTTTCAAAGCACCCCTCCAAAAAAGAATCGTGGCAATGGTGCTTTCTTGAAGGTCCTGAGAATTGTAGCTCTGTAAGGGGATAAACTGCAGTTTCGGGGGGGGGGGGTATGCACTTTGAATGTGCTTTAAAGGTCTGGTGTGTACGCTGTCCCCATGACTTCACTCCTCTGTACTGCCACGCTTGCAAATGACTCAAGCACAGAGGACAATTCTGCAGCGCCAACCCTGGGAAGGAGCAGGTTTACAGGAAGGACTGGATTGTGCCACAGCTTCTAAAATTCTCCCTCCTTTTTATTTTTGTTTCTAGCATTTTAGCAACACATGGGATTCAGCATTCTGTGGGAAGACAGAAGATCAGCTGACCTTCTCAGATCCTGCACGCAAGCATATGAACGCATTCTCGACTCGAACTCTGGTCATGTGAAAAAGAGTCTTCCAATAAGCATTATGTTTTCTTTTCAAAACACTTCCACTTGATTTGGACTTACCATTCCTCTACATGGGAGAAAAACCTTTTTCGTTGTTGTTGTTGTTGTTGTTGTTGTTGTTGTTGTTGTTGTTGTTGTGGTACAACATTTGGGAGCAGCACAAAGTGCATTCAGTCACAAAAGCATATATGTGTATATATTGTTCATGTTGGATCTCACCCAACTTAAAAAAAGAAAAGAAGAAAATAATTATGTTTGTTGATGATGCTTACCTAAATTCCTAGGTATTGAATTTTATGCAATTAATTATTAATAATGTGAATGCCGATTTCTTTCTCTCTTTTTTAAAAAGTGATTTTTAAATGATTATTTTTTATATATTAAAAAAAACCTTTTTGGGAGATCAAATGGACCAGTATTAATTCAGTGAGGAGTTGCCACATGAGTTCCCATACCATTGAGGATGCTTGCTGAGGTTTCCTTTTTTTCTTTGAAGAGCTGGCACTCCCATCAGTAGCGTCAATCACTGAACCAAATGTCTCGGTATGAAATACTGCAAGAAAAAGCATTACTGCAAATGCTGATCTGAAGGTGGTCACACAGCTATACTGTTTGAAGAACTGTTCCACTCATTAGAACTGTAGACTGTTTACGTGTGTATGTTGTTGTGTTTTTTTAATTAGCTTGCTTTTAAAAAATTATTACGGTATGAAACATAGTTTTATGAGAAGAAATTATATTTTTTATCCAGTAATTTAATTTTGTAAATGCCAAATGGGTTTTGTTCTATTTTTGGTTTGGTTGGTTTTTGTTTTGCGGGGGGGGGGGGGTCGGGTTTTTTTCCCTGGTGCAGATTTACAACATGTAGATGGGCTTAAGGCCATAGAGCTTTATAAACGAAAGAGAAACCGGGGGGGGGGGGGGGGTAGCTAACTTAACTATGCACTAGCATTTCTGACTTTGGAAACATTGCTTTTTAACCCCCTACCTGGCCCTCCTCTTCTTCTTTTTCTTTTTGCAAGCAATATTTAAAGTTTAAAACACTGTTCTTGGGAGATTTTATGTGCCTGTATGTGTGCTCGTGGGTTTGCAACAACATAGAATGCAAACTCCAGCTATTTGGGAGATCTTAGTCTTGCTTGCTGCTTCTACTCTTGTTTCATGTGTAGTCTAAATAGTCCCTAACATGGATTCCATACACAAAAACATTTTTTAAAATAAATAAATAAATAAATGTATGTCTTTTGGACTGCCATATCAAACTTTTCCCAGTACTAAGAGAAGGTTGCTTCTTTTTCTTATAATGGATTCTGAACTTGCTGCCTTAATAGAATTAGGTGCAGCTTTTCCTGCACTTAACTTTTTTTTATATGACACTGTACTTACTGCCTTGTAGATAAATAAAGCGTGCCGTTTTGTAAAAAAAAAAAACCTACTGTTTGTTTGAATGCACTTGTTTTAGCATATTTGGGGGAGAGGAGTGGGGGGGGGAGTAATCTTGCCACATCCATCTGTTCATTGAGTAGGTCTTGCAAAGTAACAAGATGCCCTTCTACCCAGAACTCAAAACTCTGGGAACCAATAGACCTGTATCAAGGCTTCAAATTGCCCATCAAGTTGGGAGAGTCCCGTTCTACAGTGGATATCTACAATGGATATTTGAGTTAGATCCTGTTGTTTAAATAAATTATTCTATACCATTCAGAACATTCTTTCCATTCAGTGTGGGTGTATCTGTGTAGAACAGGATGGGGCTCATATAGTGCAGAACAACAAAATATGGCATGATGCCCGAGTCCTTGCATCTTTCCAGGTTTCGGGTTCTGCTGGGAGGAACTTCTGCCTGCATGCTAGCGATTCATTTCCCTGAATAATTAAAAATGCATGTTGAATGGAATGTGCTTATCCTAGTTCAAAAATGGATATACACTCAGGAACAGAAGGCCCATGTGTGTATTTTGCACAACATTTTAAACAAAAGTCCAATCAGCATCTCAACACAAGAGTGTAACAAGGAAAAATCGACTCAAGTGCGTTTCATGGCGTATTTTGTAGTTGGGCCTGTATACCTCCCCCACTACTGAGTAGGTTCTGTTTGCCCCCAGGCCAAAGAATACAAAAAAAACGAAAGCCAAAAGGTGATACGAGCTGTACTTTGAACCTCAAAATTGCTTCTTTCCCCATATGGCTCAACTTTTAATTGAAGTCAAGTTTGAGGTGCCTTATGACCAGCATATTGGCATGCCATAATCTTCTGAACAGCCAAGGATATATCCCATACTTTGAAAGAAAGTTATCACATGCCATATGACACACATGTCCTCACTTTATTTATTTATTTATTTATTTATTTATTTATTTATTTATTTAAAGCCCTTTCATGGCACAAAACACTTTAATAATATATTCTGTATCCTCACAACAACCCTGGGAAGGAAATCATTTCACAAGCAAGGCATTGGAGGTGGACAGGCATGCTCAGCAAACCCCCAAGGCTCTACCCCCCCCAAAAAAATGGTGAGGGGGACACAATTTAATGGTGAGAAGTGGACCTTTCTCACCCTCGATGGACCTTTCCAACCCTTCCATGGGTGCCTCCCCATCCCTTGCCTCCAAAATCACCTCATCATGCCCCAACATGGCAGTAATCAGGGTTATAAAATAAGCTACGTTAATAGGAGCTCTCTTTTGGGGGGGGGGTCAGTCAATTTTTTGTTTGTAAGTCAGTCGTGGGGAGGGTTGTCCACAGATACAATGTCTCCCTCCTTTTCTTGACTAGACGTTTACCGTGCTGCCTCAGTATTTCAGTTTCTTGATTTCCTTTTCTATTTCACATCCAGCATCAACCTGTCCTCACTTTCACAGCTTTGCCCAACTTCCTCTTTTGCCCTGAGGGGCACGCCGGGGGGAGGGGGGTGCTGCTTCACCTTTCCCACTTTGAGGCACTGCAACACCCTGTTCGGGGTGTGTGTGTTGCTTTTCACAGCTTCTCAAAAGCCCCTGTTCCAAAATGCCACAGAAACATAGGCACAGCTGCCCACCCTCCTAAATCAATAAAAATCAATAAAAATACATAGCTGACTAAGGTTCTGCCCTCCCTAACAGAAGGCCTGGCTGCTGGCTTTTAACTTCCAATATGCTTTGGGCCCGACAGGATGCTTTGAGGCGGCTCCTGCCAATTCCCAAAGAGAAAGTAGCCCTCATGGAGACCTTTTGTTTGAAAAGAACATGGAGGCCAGGCATCGCTCGCTGATTGACTTGCAAGTAGGGACGGAAGTTTCTCATTTTTCTAATCTTAAGTTTCCCACATTTTCACACCAGTTCGTTGTTGTTTTTCAGAAGAGGGGGAGTCTTCATGGAAATTTATCAGCATTTGAGTACAAATTTCTCCTAATGCACATTTTAAAGACCAATTCCCCCAGTGCAATTCATTTTTTTAATTTTGCTTCCACTAACATATATAGTTTAATGCACACTTTACCTCAGAATATGCATTTTTTAAAACACATCTCAGCTTGAGAGCTGCATTGCAAAATTCAGAGAAGTGCACCTTTTCAAAGATGACCGTGTTTTTCTTTTGTTAGGGAGGTTCCCTTTTAAACGAGAAATGAATCTAAAATACAAATCAGCACACATCTCGCCTACCCCAAAGCCAGCACAATAAAATCAATATAAAGCTATCATAAGAACTTGCAAATGGAAAAGATATTTGGTGCAAGTCTTTTCAGAACAGCAATAATGCATACCTGTCATAAGTTTTTTTAAGATAAATCATTTTTATTAAATTTTCCACTTTAACAATTCAATCAAATCACGTGAAATATTCCAAACTGTACATATGCATAAAATAATCCAAATATTCTGCCAAATTGTAAAAAATAAATAATAAAAAGGACTTCCCATGCTTCAAGTTTAGAAGGCCATACCTGTCATAAGTTGAAAGGTTTGGGGAAGTGAAAAATGCCTTCACTGGCAGCTAAAAATTCATAACGTAAGCACCAGTCAAGTCTCTGAGGAGGCTATTCCAGAAATTACTCCACTCATAATATGGTTCAATGCCGAACAAATTGTCAAAGAAACAAACCTGTATTATTTAATTAGCACAAGCAATATACCGTATTGTACATATCAAATATATAGAAGCTATACTTAGGGAGACAGTTCCATAAATAAAAGTAAAAGAATGTAGACAAAATATTAGGAAGAACTTGATGTCAAGTTTGAGCCATCAGTTGATAGAACAGAAGGAGATGGACACTTTGTCACTGAAGCAGAGGCTGGTGGAAAGGTTGCATTCAGCTGTTTTACTCAGAGTAGAGCCACTGAAATTAATGAACATGACCGAGCTAGGTCAATTAATTTCTATAAGTCTACTCTGGATAGAACTTAGCTCCTGGATGGCAAACTACAATGGGCGCTGTGTAGTAACAGGCTTCCTGAATTAGGAGGGGGAGGGGCTCAGGACTGTTGAGGTCATTTTCAACTCTATAATTCTATGTAAGGGCATTGTTGGAGAGGGGCCTATGCCCCTTGTCTTTTGGACTGGGCCCCATATCTCATGTCCCATCACATATATAAATAATCTACAGACATACACACTTCACTTGCAGAGCTGATGCATTTGTCATGCAGATTTGTTTCATAGTCTTTTGTCCTCTTTTAAATATGTAGGAATGTCCCTGGTTTATGACTGGGCTGGTCCAGCAGTGGCCCTGGCAGTCAACAATCCACTAGATTAATGGACCCAGTACTGAGTTGCAACAACCCTACCTCCATATAAAAATATGGTAAAAAAAAGTGAAGTGGGTGCCCAAATGCACATTTGGGTTAAAGGTGGTCCTGGGTCTGCAAAGGTTGAAGACAATGTTAAACTACAAGAGCAACCCAATAGGTGTGCAGGATACATTGCAGGACTTCTGCAGATCATATACAGGTCCATTGTACAACAGTTCCAGTCAAATTCACAACTGCAAAACTACACAAAGCAATAAAGTTAACATAAATAGTAAAGGAGGTACCTGGTATCTTAATTCATGATAAATCACCCAGGTGGTTTCATATTAACTTTTCTGGATCTATGCCTACGGAGAATGATGGTGTGTGTGAAGTGTGATGTCACTACTTTCCATATATATTTATGATAATTAATCTTAATCAGGCATGCTTTTACAGAGCTCCCAGTGAAGCAATGCTCTCAGCATTACATCAGAAATTTTTAATCCTGATTGTTTCAGTTGCCCTGGAGAACTCACAAATTAAGCCGTTACAATGCTAGCCCAATCATGTACAGAACTGGTTATTTGCCATATACATACTGTTATTGTATGCATGCATGCATGCATACATACATACATACATACATACATACATACATAATAAAGTATGTGACATGGAAATCAAGTAGCTGCATATTCAGATTTATTTAGTAATGTGCCTATGCAACTGACATTCATAAAAACACCCAAATGAGCCTGCAATATGTGTTTGTGTATTAGCAATCTGTTTGGGAGGCAAGCACTCTGATGCATGTACAGAGCTCCCCTGTCAGAGTGCTGTTCTTTGGAGAGACCACTCTGCATGCACATTGCGCATATACCGACCCATGGAACATCCCCATTCATTTCAGTCTAGGAACATCAGCAGACACAAACCAACGGGGATGTTATATAGCAGTAAGAGGTGCACAGTTAGATACACACTCATTAAACTTTAGATTGTGGTGCATGTGTTCAATTTGACATCAATATTTACAATTTTCAAGGAGCAAAGATGTTGCCTTTATTTTATTTTTATTATTTTTTTTGTTTAAAAAAATCTTTATTTGTCCTTCATTAAAAAATAACATAACATTCCAGATACATCAATCAGCAATTACAAAAAAAGAATACAAAAAGAAAAAAGGAAGATTCGCGTACAACATCAACTTTAATTCCTATCTGAAAGGGGGGGAGTAAAAAAAAAACAGAAGAAAAGGAAAAAAGAGAAAAAAAGAAAAAGAATAATTCAGGGGTGGGGGGGACGACATTAAAACAATTAAAATTCTTCCGAATGATAACATACCGTTTCCTATGCTTCTCTTTGCCTTTATTTTATTTTATTATTGCTTTTGAGTTACAGGCTCTTCTTGATACCTCTGGATACAAAAACACTTGATATGTGCTTGTTGCAACTCACCCTGCTCTACAGAGCCTGGATTTATCCAGCTCTCCTAGCTTCCAGCTCTGTATTGAAGCTTTGTATTAGCCTATGAGCTAATACAGAAATATGGAATATTATTTAGGTGAGGAAAAGTGAAAAGCATCTCTCCCAATATTGAAATGCAGGAACCTGCTGAAGGAAGGCAAAGGTTTCTCTCTCACACACACCTTCTCTCTTCTGCTAGCTTCCAGCAGTCTAGGATTTTTCTTTGCTGCCAGCTATAAACTTGTGCAGACTTTTATTTTTATTAACAAGGCTGCAATTTTGCATTATGGGCCCCACTGTCATCCAGGTTTTGGTGTTTCAGCATACACAAACAGCCATAGTGTTTTTTTGACCTCTTGCCTTCCCTCAATTTACCAGTTGTCTCTCAGCTGGGTGCTGAAAACGTCCCATTTGTGAAAATTGCCTAATTGTGCAGTCTATTCTTCACCATGCCTTTTGAAGAAAAATGTAATGGCAGCTCCTTTAATGAACACAAATGTTTCTACTGTCTGATTCTTATTGTACACTGTGCATGTCATCACCAAGTACACCTGTTTTTTCCTGTCAGCTTTTGATGGCTGGCACTGCACCAAACCTGCATTCTCTGAATGTATCTGGGATTTTCTCATAAACAGCGCTGAGAAATGAGTGACCCCCAAACACCTGTGCCCTACATTTTTGACTCAGGCACTTCAACTTTTTAAAAATATACATACTTACAACAGTATGCTGGGACTCTTACTACTAAAGTGCCACTTTTGAGATTTGCAGTTCATAAAGATGAAAGTGATCGATTTCCTCCAGGAAAGGGACCTGTTCTGTTTCAGAACTACATCTGAAATGGCAAACCTGAGTAGCAGGTACAGATGGGCAAATTGGTCGGTTCTGGTTTCTCATTTTTTCCCAATCTTCAGGTCCATTCTTCACATTTCCACATCAGTTTGAGATTTTTTCTAATGTCCTCATGAAAATTCACTAGCATTTTAGTGTGGCTTTCTCCCAATATACACATTTTTTGCAAAACATTTCCACTAATATAATATATGTTTAGGTTACTTCCACTAATTTATGCAATGATATGCACTATATGCCTTTTTGTATACATTAGGCGGCTGGAGAACTGCATTGCAAAATTCGGAGAAGTGTGAATTTTGAACAGTGGCTGTGTTTTTGTTCATGTATTGCTTTGGACTGTGAATTAGGTAAGTAAGCTGACCCTTGAATGTAAGATGCATCAAATTTCTCTTCTTTCCCCAGTTACAACATTTTAACATGTACAAAGATGGTAATAATTAATGTTTAGTTGTGCAAAATGCACAGAAACATCAAATTAACTTGTAATCAATTTCCGTTAGAATTACAAGAATATTTAGTTACAGGTAGGTAGCCGTGTTGGTCTGAGTCAAAGCAAAATAAAAAAAAATCCTTCAGTAGTACCTTAAAGACCAACTAAGTTTTTATTTTGGTATGAGCTTTCGTGTGCATGCACACTTCTTCAGATACACTTGAAACAGAAGTCAGACCCTTATGTATATACAGAGGGTGGGGGGGGGGAATGGGTGATGGGCTGATGGGACTGGTAAACCTGTAGGTGGCTGTTAACGACTGCTGATGACTGCAATTGGTCCTGCGGGAATATTTAAGAATATTTAAGTTTATTAGGAAGAGAACATGGCTTGGCACACACCTTGGCCTTTTCAGCCCTCCAAACTGGACTTTCAGCAGCATCACTAGGCATAACACATCAAGTTCCATGTCCCATTGTAGCAGGCACAGCAATCCTATAGTGGGGGGGGCTACCACCACTTCCAAAATGCTTCCAGCTTCCTGAAGTCAGTTTGTGTGAGGTAGCTTTCCCCCACTCCGCATTTTTTCGAACCATGTTTCCCTTCCCACTTTCATGAATGAGAGAAAATTAACTACATCAGTCCCAACTAGCATAACTGTAGGCTCTTTTGGGGGTTGTGTATGTGTGTGTGTTGGCATCATCTAGGCCCAGTTCAAGGTGTTGATGTTGGTGTTTAAAGCCCTAAATGATTCATGCCCCAAATATCTGAAGGACTGCCTCCTTCCCTACAGAACCTCTCAGGTGCAGAGACCAGCGGTTCTTGTCCCTCAGAGGCTCAGGGGGTACTGCCCTGAAGGAGGGCATTATCTGTGGCAGCCCCAATTGCAGAACTCCCTGCCCACAGAGGTGTGTCTGGCACCTCCATTGTACAGCTTTCAAAGAATGCTGAAGACGCACCTCAGTCTCTACCCTGGCTTTTGAAACATGGAAGTAGTTTTCTATCGTGTTCTAACACTTTAACCTGCCCTGGGACCTTAGCATGAAGTGTGGGTAATAAACAAATATATTGCCAGTGGAGCAACACCTAAGCCACCTCCCCTCAGCCAGGTTTCCAACAGCTTTTGGATTATGCCCTAAGCCTTAGGATGTATACCTGAAACAAGTGTGTATTCCCCCCCCCTTTGTCTCATCTCCATTTCCATCTCTTTCCCCTTCTTGTTTTCTATCCCTGTGTCACATTTTATAATTTTATATCATAAGGTCTTCTGCACAGGGGCTTGCCCTCCTATACTTTGTAAAGCACTGTGTGCATTGATATATGAACAAATGGAACAACACCAACAAGAGCTAGAACAAAAGCCCTGCTTCTCTCCCCCAACTCAACGTGAAACCATTTTCAAGTCTTTACCACTAGAAGTAATAATCATCATCATCATCATCATCATCATCATCATCATCTTCATCTTCATACAGTCATACCTCAGTTTAAGTACGCCTCGGTTTGAGTGTTTTCAGTTTAAGTACTCCGCGGACCTGTCTGGAAACGAATTAATCCACTTTCCATTAATTTCAATGGGGAAGTTCGCTTCAGGTTAAGTACGCTTCAGGTTAAGTACAGACTTCCGGAACCAATTGTGTTTGTAAACCGAGGTACCACTGTAATAATAATAATAATAATAATAATAATAATAATAATAATATTTATTTATACCACACCCATCTGGCTGGGTTTCCCCAGCCACTCTGGGCGGCTTGCA
The DNA here is from genome assembly GCF_965207765.1 of Zootoca vivipara. NCBI lineage: Eukaryota > Metazoa > Chordata > Lepidosauria > Squamata > Lacertidae > Zootoca > Zootoca vivipara. The sequence goes on from NC_142586.1 coordinate 57,933,342, forward strand.
ACAGAATATTAAAATACAACAATCTATTAAACATTAAAAGCTTCCCTAAACAGGGCCGGCACTGAATCCATGTTTTGAATGGAAGGTTCAGCTCTTAGAAAGAAACGACACATTTATAAGGCGGGGTTTCACATTTTATGGTATAATTGTGGGGAGTGATTCCAAGGGCTGCAAATGCATGGCAGCAAACTGTCAGAAATGGACAACCGCAGAACTTGCACATCAGCAATCAATCTGTTGAATCAGAGCTATTCAGGAATCCGTCTCCTGTTAACAGAATTGTACAAATGATGAGGTGTACAAATGAAGGGAAACCTGTTCACGTATATACGTACGTTCTTGGGAGCCAGAAATGGTTCAAAGTCTATTCCTGGACCAGATTCTGTCCTGTAATTCTATCTACTACTCTTGGCCCTCGAAAGTCAGTCAGAACTAATATAGAGATTCAGTCAAGCACAACACAACACACACAAATCCTTGTTTGTGGGTCAGAGTTGGTTTTCTCTGCCTAATACCAGCAGTGAGCAGTCCTGATGTGGTCCATTTCCGAGAGATATAATGATACCACCAAACCAGCAGGACTGGATGCACATAATGAAATGTGACAATGTGCTCATTTGTGAAGAGTATAAGAGAGCCCGGGTAGTTAGAGCGACATTTGCATAATCACATTAACTTTCAGGACCTAACAATGGCTCCCATTGTTGAAAGCCACAGCTGTCCATGCTGATCCGACACGAAATTGAGTTGTGCTGTCACAGAGCAAGCATCTTCACAGCCATTCAGAATCCAAATGTGAAAATCAGAGGGCGGGACAAAGTATTACAGCTCAAGGGAGCTTTGCTCTCCAGGAACACCTTTTTCCTGCTTTGATTACTCTTATCTAATTTCCATCACTTTTAAGACTACAGCATGCGTGAGTGGGAACGCACGCTCTAATCATAAAGTTGCTTGTTAAAATGTTGCAATGAATTAAGTATCAACTATATTAATATTGCTTGAGGTGCATTTACTTTTGGCTCTGAAGTGGTACCGAGAGGAACATTCCAAACAAATATTCTGTACATCACATATCCTGCTGACATAATTGCTACTTTAAAAAATACTTAAAGGGAGAAGGTTAGGTCAGGTGCATCTTAATTGTCTTTATCTCTTTCCACTTCGAAAGAGATAATTTATAAGTTATTTGGCAGGTAGCAGTTGAAAGGAAGAAATATTTACTTATACGAAAATGGAAAGCCATCCAAATTGGGATAAAATTTACACATAGACTCATTGAGACTATGAAGAAAGAAACCAATCAACTAATCCCCAAAGAATACAATCTGGCACATAGCTGCCAAGTTATCCCTTTTTTTAAAGGGATTTTCCTTTATGCTGAATAGGCTTCCTTGCGAGAAAAGGGAAAACTTGGCAGCTATGATCTGGCAGAAGCAATTTTACATATATCACAAAAAATATTTTAAAATATTTTCAGATCTTTACTTAGTCCCAGAAAGTGTTTAAGGCTTAGCAGAGACTCTTAGTTGCATTCCTTGTTGCAATAATATGACTTCTATTTTGCATAAAGAAATACAGCCTATATTTATATTTCTTCTTTTGAAGAAATACATGTAAGCAACCAGGTAGAATAGCAATTTTTTTGTTAGACCAATTCAAGTTATTGAAATTCGCATGTTTGAAAGTTACCCAAAATTGTTCATGTATGTGATGGCCTGGGACTCGGGTTCAGACTCGGAGCCGGAGGAATCATAGCCTGCACCAAACCCTTTGCCTGGGATGTCGGCTGAACTGAGATTGGGACCTGATCCTGAGGATCCTCAGTTTACTCAGCCTCCCCTGCAACCAGCATCAGCTGAGCCGAATCTCGGGCCTGAGCCTGCCTTGGTTCCAGGTGCAGGAGAGACCTCATCACCAGCTGGCCCACTGCCAGCTGGAGCTGAGGCAGCTCCTGGGTCCAGTAACCCTCCGGGGTCTCCTGAGCTACAGAGGTTCAGGGCTGAGAGGAGAAGAGACCTAAGTATGTGCAGGAGGAGTGCTCGCATTCATGCAAGGCAGGGTGGTGATTCATTGGGGGACTGGGACCGGCCATTACCTCAGCAGAGATAAAAGGCGGTCAGACCTTGCCCCAGGTTGCGGGAGCATGCTCCAGTTCCTGACCTGCCCTAAGTTCCTGTGTCTGACCTGCCCTAAGTTCCTGCTTGTCTCCATGCTTCTGACCTGCCCTGGATTCCTGCCTGTGTTCCTGCTCCTGACCTGCCCTGGATTCCTGCCTGTGTTCCAGCTCCTGACCTTGCCTAATTTCCTGTCCTGCTTCCTGCCTCAGCTTCATTGGACTGACCTCTTGTGGACTCTCTTGACTTTGGACTGGCCCTGGACCTCGCCTCTTGGTTTATCCTTGGACCAGCACAATGTACGGTAGGTGTGTGCAAGCCGTTATAATACAATCTGTTTCATCAACAAACGTTTTCCCAGTAGAATGTAATTTCTTGCCAAAAATATATACTGCTCTCTAGTGCTAAGACACCAACTGATTTCTTAAACCAGCTTTGAAAGCATGCGTAACACTTTATTGAAGAATAAACTCACAACAAACTAAAGCCTCATTCAGATGTAATTTTGAAGTTTTACTAGCTGTGCTCATAAAAGTATTATGATGTAGCATGTAGACTGGAAAACAAAGTGCTAGCCATATCTCCCTGGAAAGAGCATTCCACAGATGGGGGCCACCAGTGAAAGGCCTGTCCTCATGCGACCACCCTCCACACATCTTCTGTGGGACACATGGAGAAGGGTCTCTGATGAAGATCACCAGTGTCTGGCCTGCTCCAACACAGATCTGTGCACTCTTCAGTCCATTAACTTAACGTAGGGCTAGAGATTATACTCAGGTGGAGTTGTATTAATTGTATTGATCCTCAGTTGCATCATTTATTTTTCCTGTAACCAACTAGTCAAAATATATGGCTCCAGTGGCAGCTTCCACTTTCATATATGAAATCTAACAATGCAATGAAAATTATAAAATGCATTACATGCACCAAAAGAAACCAAAACAGTAGATCAAACAGCGAAAGTCTCATATGAGGCACACATGCAAAATTCTGTAGAACCTGTGGAATTCCTGAGAAGGAATCCCAATGCTTTAATATTCTGTTTTCAACCAGTAGTGGGTAAATCATGCAAGAGTATTTATTTAAGAAACATTGTGTTTATCCTGCTTCCTTATGATGGTTCCAACCCAATCTGTCTTTCCTGTCATTTTTTTGCAAAGTGCTGAATTGGCTGCCCTACACGGAAAAGTTTTTGCTTCTCTTTGGAGAACGGACAGGGAGATGCCATCTGCTGGCAGCCACTCAAAAAATGTTTGTTTTGATTATTCAAAAATGTATGGCTAATTGAAAAAGGCTTTTGGAGGGAGCAGGAATGATTCTTGAAATGTGTTTTTCCAGTTCAATATGGTAATTCCCCTGCAGTGCAAGGAAGGACTTAGCCAGGCTGTGTTTTCAATGTTTGTGCATCCTGTACATTCACTGCATACACTGTCCATTCAATGTATGTGAAGCCTGCAAATCCCAATTGAAAGACACAGTGCAATATATCCAGTCCAGCTGATTTTAGTCGATTTTAACTATCTTTGAATTATTTATTGTTTATAACTTTATTTTTTACTGATTATTTTATTTTATTCCTTTATTGTTTTTTGTAAACTGATGTGAGGGACCCACGTGGCGCTGTGGTTAGACCACTGAGCCTAGGGCTTGCCGATCAGAAGGTCGGCGGTTCGAATCCCTGTGACGGGGTGAGCTCCCGTTGCTTGGTCCCAGCTCCTGCCAACCTAGCAGTTCGAAAGCACGTCAAAATGCAAGTAGATAAATAGGAACCGCTACAGCAGGAAGGTAAACGGCGTTTCCATGTGCTGCTCTGGTTTGCCAGAAGCGGCTTTGTCATGCTGGCCACATGACCTGGAAGCTATACGCCGGCTCCCTCGGCCAATAATGCGAGATGAGCGCGCAACCCCAGAGTCGGTCATGACTGGACCTAATGGTCAGGGGTCCCTTTACCTTTACCTTTAGTATATAAATCTTGTGAAGTAAAATACACTCCCTGCAATACAATAGTAGAACTTGAAATTGGGGTGGGAAGTAGCAATGACTCATATGACATACTAACTGGGGGGCAGGCAGATGTTACAGGAATTTTTTTTGTGAAAAATATATATAGAAAATCAAGAAATCATTACAAGACAAGGAGGAATATTTTAAAATTGCTGTACAGTTAAGGCTATGCCTAGTTTGACAGTAAAATACATTCATAAAAGGGTGCCTTTACTGCTTGCTTAATTGCATTTAAATCCCACCTTTTTCTCCAAGGAATTCAAGGTGGTAAGCATGGGTCTCTCCCTCCTCATTTAAACCCCACAACAACCTTGTGAGGTAAGTTAGACTGAGAGGCAGTGACTGGCCCTGGGTCACTCAATGAGCTTTATGGCTGAAGTGGTGTCCCAGGTCTTAGCCCAACACCACTCTAGGGAGGAGAGATCATTTCCTCACGCTTGTATTCCTGACCACATGCCATTCCTTATCAGGTGACTAAAAGCAAATGTACTTAAAATACAATACTGTACTTTTTTATTTTAAAAAAGGGTATTCAAGAGCAGCTCTTTGAACCTTAGCCCTTCTCCATCACAACGGAACATGGTGTGATTCCCGTAATTCAAAAGACAAGGACCACAGAAACTGACTGCAGCTCTATTGCCCTTTTATAAAGCTTTACCGAGAGCCCCCCCCCCCGCTTGCACTCTGCCAATGATCATGACTTCAAGTAGCAGGTGGGCCCTTTTATTTCCACATTAACCAGCAAAGAGCAAGGCATAAATTCTCAGGTTCTTTGTGAGGGCTGCTCTGCCAGCCACACTTTCTTGGGCATCCCTGGTCCTGTGGAGCGATCCATCTCTTCACATTAGCATACATGAGCAAAAACAATAGCTCCCTGGTAGAACGGGCGCACCACACTCCTCCTGGGTGGAAATTAATTCATTTGAATTGGATGCTTGGCCCTTCTGTGCACTGTTGCCCCATCTAGGGAAGCTGGCTGCCTCCCCGCTCCTTGCCTTTCACCCCCAAAGATGCAAAACTCTCACTGTGTACTTTCTGTCACAGAGAGGCTTCCATCTTAGAGCGGCTCTTGCCCACCTGCCCTGTGCTGCTTTGCTGTGCTGTCTGGCATAGCAATACACGCCTAACCTTGATCCCTTGAGAGGTGAAGCGGAAGTTGGTTTTCACTATTAAACATTTTTATAGATAGCAAAGTCCACCCTTCCACCTGCACCCAAAGCACCAAGGCAGCTGGCAGAACAAAGCGGGTGAGCAAAAGGGCTGACCAGAATGTGTCTGTCTGCAAATTGCCAGCATCCAGGTGCAGCCTTGTTTTTATCATCTCACTTGAGGGAGCCCCTCCTGGTTGTCAATGTTTTACTGAGTCTCATTAACCCTTCCTTATCCAAGAGAGGTTGCTAAGGACGTGTTTTCATTTGACAGTCACACAAAATAAACATAATGCTCCAATCTTCCTTGGCTAAAGTACAGCTAATGGGAGCAACATTCATTTTCCAGCCCCTCTGCTTGTTTAAGCAAAACTTTAGCAGTCGATTGGTTGGTTTTTAGTGATTTTTTTTTGGTCAGTTATTTACACAGTGCTTTTTTTAAGGAAAAAAAGTTACAGTAAGTGCCATACTTTTAACCTGTTGGGGGGGGGGGTAGGTGCCAGTAAGACTCTACCTTTGAATATCCCCAGAAAAAAAGCCCTAGTTATTTACATGTTGTTGCTATTTTTACAAATCTATATTTGTTGGGGGTTTTTTTAAAAATAAAAAATATGAATTTGTAGATGCAATTGTTTTAATAGTTTTATATATGTGCAACAATTTTATTATACATGTCTTTATTATGTTATAAATTGCTTTGGGATGCGTCATGGGAAGTGAACTAACAAAGGAACTGGAGGAGGAGGAGGAGGAAGCAGCTATAAACAGTCGAACGGTGGGAGGGAGGAAGAGGAAGAGTAGTACTAGTTGTTGCTGTTCAAGCAATGCTTCTACCATTTGCCTCCAGCTCAATGATTCTTTTACCTCATAGCCTTTTTGTGAGCTTCTGGAGGCTTTGGCTTGACCATAATGATGAACTGGATGGACCTCAGGGTGATCCAGCAAGGCAATATTTCTTACAATCTCTCAAAAATCCATTCCTTTCTTCCCCATTCTCGGACATCATTGTTCTCCCTCTTCTTTCTAACATTTTCAAACATCAGAGTGTTGTCCTTTCTCTAAACCTTCTCCTTCTCCTTCCTCCAGTCTTCATATGACAGGCTTCCAAAATCTTTTATTTGTTCCTCATAGCTTTCATTGGAATCTTTTCTAGGCAGTGATTATCTTTCTAGGAATCATATTATGTCATCAAATGTGTCAAATGCTATTACTCACTGAAACAGCAATATATTCCATTTGTGCTCCGTTTCATTATATGGCCATCGTTAACATCAACTAGGGTGCAGCCCCACAACCTGAATCAACTGAGTCTGTAGGAAATGGTGGATAAGTGCAGTTGGAAGCCGCACTGCTGAAGTGACACACAGAAAGCTCCACAGGCACAAATATCCTGCTGATGGAAGTGTCCCACCAATGGCGAGGGTATGCCAGTGGCAGCTGAGGATTTCAAATCCTCTCATTCCCTGGAACTCCCCCAAAAGAAGCTTCCAACTATGCCAGCCCCTGAGTTGGCATATTTAATTATGGGAAGGGGTGAAATGAGGGGGAGGTAAGAAAAAGTCACCTCTTCCCCTGGCCTCAGGGCTTAGGAACGGGCAGTATATTTGTGTGCGCACACAGCACACATATCCATATTATTGGTCTTCCCGTCACTTTGATAAAAATAAAACACCAATTGAAATGAAAGCCAGCGATTTAGTAGATGTAGTTTGGCACACACATTGAGAATTAAACAAAAGATGTCAATCAGATACTGCCAAATGTTGGTGCTGTGGAGTTGATAAAATGCAAATGGTGGGTTTTTTCAGGAATCATAGAATTGTAGAGTTGGAAGGAAACCAACAGGTCACCTCGTGCAACCCCCTGCAATGCAAAAACGACAGCTAGGGGACCTCTGACCAATGGCCATCCAACATCTGTTTTAAAACCTCGAAGGAAGGAGAGTCCACCATATTCCAAAGCGGTCCATTCCACTATTGCGTTAACATTTTGAAAACTGGTAACATCCATCAGGACGTTAAAAGTGTTAGTAATTCATGGAATAAGAGTACATGTGGAGGCATTAGAGATTCTGCTACAACATTTAAAATACATTAGAAATAAAAATAAGCACATTTTAATTTCTGATTTTTTTTACTTTTTAAGAGCAGTAGGAATAGAGAAAATCTGGACATGTAAACACTTAAAACTATATTAAGGAATTAACAAATCTTGGCCTTTTAAGGAACATTTGGAGTTAATCTACTGGCCTATTTCAAATAATTCTTAATTGGTATCAGATTTACCAGCTTAGTTGGGCAGAAACTATTTACTGTAAATATAATGCCTCTTTTATTTGAACTAAATTATGACTTCAAATTTGCAAGTGAGTATTCCTATATATTGATAATAAATACAATAAAATGAAAAAAGCAGTCAGGAAAAGGCTCATGCCAGAATGTTGCTGCCAAATGATTACCTCATGGCCTGGCCTAGTTTTCCAAGATCACTAATTCAGCCATAGCAGCCTGGTCAGCTTCTTCTTCCGAAAGCCAGTTGCTCAACTTGATGGTGTTTCTGCTTGACAGAAATAAGGAAGGACAGCATTGTTACAGTGGGAGGCAGAAGCCTGACTCCAGCCTTAAAAGACTTGATCTGCCTCCTGTGAGCCATATTCTATATGCTGAATTATTTGAAAGGAATTAATTAAGCGGTAATCCCGGTAGAGGCCAGCAATGGAAACGTCCCTGCTGGGATGCACAAACTCTCCCTGCCTGTGAGTTGGAGTCAGGCATGCACGATGCCATCCTTTCCTCAAAACTGTTGCACCCCACATATGTATTGGCCCACAACTTGTGCCATGACTGGGGCTGGTGGGAGTTGTAGTCCAAAGGATCGGCCAAGTGCACCAGGTTGGTGAGGGCTGTGTTCCTCCACATGGTACCTCTGCTCCTTACATTCCTAGCACCAGTCCTCTACATCCCACCCACCCCATGTGTTGTTTTCTTTCTGCTTATCCTGAGACACATTGGTAGGCTATTTTAATTGTTTTCTTAAAGAGTGGAATCAAATCATAACTATGGGATGTTTTCAAAACATAAGGGTGTGTCAGACTAACTGTGACATGATTGCCAGTCATAGTAGTACACAAACCTTGGTAATCTTGGGCCCAGGTCACATATCATGCCCTCCAACACATCGACAGCAAAATCCAGACACAATCTTCCACGATGCCATTGTCCTGTTTTTTTCTCACGAGAGAATAGCAGCCATTTTGGATGCCGTGATCTCTCACAATTTCATGCTGCAATTTTCCCTCCCCCAAAAGCACTTTTTCAGGCACACACTTTGGGGTGCTGTGCAAGATCACGGCCCTGGAAAAAGCATGTTATAAACTGGTTGGACAAGAAAGGGGAGGAAGAGGATCCCAGTGAGTGGTATAGCCAGAATTGGGACACACCAGGGCAAGCTGGGGATGGGGAAGGAGAGGTTGGTGTAGGAAGTACTCATGAGAGGATGGCACAGTGCACAGGAAACAGAGCAGCAGGACCCATCACCAGAGCCAGAGGAGCCCTTCTCCACAAACATGGTGGGCTCTGAGATGTAGGGATCAGTGGGGTGGCTGGTCTAGGAGGCTGAGGCAGGCAAGGGCCCACAGTCCAGCTCACCAGCTTGTCAGGTGGGGCTTGTTAGCTCTGGGAGGAGGTGTGTGATTCCTCAGCTGGAGTAGGCTCAGAACAGGTGAGGGTCACATGTCTCGTCAAGCCCAGATGCTACAGTATAAAAGGGCTACAACAAAGGAAATCCGCTGTGTTGCAAAACAGAACTCTGAACAATCACAGGCAACATACGGCTAATAATGTTCTAACAAAATATTTGTAACATGTATTATTTCACAATTCTTAAACAGTTTTTTTTAAGAATTGTGAAATAATGTATGTTACAAATATTTTGTCAGAACATTATTAGCTCCATGTTGCCTGTGATTGTTCACATTATAAAAGGGCAGCAGAGCTGAGGTGCTGTGTCTGCTCAACTGCCCATGTTGATGGGCCTCACCCTGGATGCGCCAGGATCTCTGCAGCACTGTCCTTCAGTTTGGACTTTGGACATGTGGATTGACCCTCAACTGGGGACTTGACATACTGACTTGACACTAGGTAGGCCAGGGATTCAGGACAAAGTACTTTTGGGGGTGGTGGTGGAGGAAAGGTTGCAGTGTGAAATTGCGTGAGCATGACGAGAAAAATGGGGTGACAGTTTTTCCAGAACACATGTGCAATAGTCGATTACTCACCCCCTGGTTATGCTGCTATTCAGCTTTATGCTGATGGCCTTAATGCCTCAGATAAGCAGCATGGAGGCATTATTGCACCTTCTGGCCCTGCTCTGAACCTATTGTGCTAGGATTGTGTTTGCTAGTTTTCCACAGGCCTGGGAGGGCAGGACCATGACTGACTCCAGCTACAAAAGCTGAGGCTGGTGAACAGACTCTAGGGCTGGGGTGTTGTTAGGGGTTTTTTTTTGTTGTGGCAGGGAGTTTGCCATCGTTGCTGTTGGTTTTCTGCATCTTCATTTTAGATCTTGTGATTTGTGTGGCAATTGCTCAGTTTGGTTGCATATTTTCAATGTTCTGTTGTTTATGACTATGATTTTCCCCATGCAGTAAGCCACCTTGAGCATGGTTTGAACTGTGGAAAGGTGGCATACAAATAAAATTATGTATGTATGGTTGGCTTGATGCAACAGGCTCTTTTTATGTTCTTAACATCCACAGAATGATGTCTTCTATAGAAACTGTGTGTCTTTGTGTAAGTTGGGGGTGGGGAACCAAAGCCTTGGGGGCCAAATGCAGCTCCCCTCTGACCCCTCTATCTGGCCCATTCCTAATGTATATAGTAAGTCACCCCCAAAGAATCTGAAATACTCAAGATTTTTAAGGTACAGATGACAATGTCTGCAGCTTTAATGTGTACAGGGTGGGGGGGGGTCTATGTGTTGCGCCTAGGTGCAGAGCCGAAAGGCCAAACCTGCTTCCTGTTGTATGTTGACTTCCCCTGGCACGCAGGCTCTCTGCACAGGTCTACCATGACTCACAGCTGGTTGCTAAAAGCCATTGCTTTTCAGATGGCTGCACTGCTTTTGTGTCTGGGAGATTATTTAAGACAGGCCTCTGCAATTTAAGGTAAGGGTAGCAAATATGGTTAGACTGCAACTCTTATAAACTACTGGCCATGCTGGCTGGGGCTGATGGGAGTTGTAGGCCAACATCTGAAAGGTACCACATTTGCTATCCATGACTTCAGGCCTGCAGCTTCACTTCCTGTCTATTTTTAAACCCCCCACACGAGTAGTTCTAAGTACATATTTTGCCTCCATGTGTCTGCTGCTCAGTCAGGCTCCTGCCCAAGTGCCAACTCTTCATGGGCAACTTCAAGGCCCCTGCTGCTCTCCCTCCTTATGTGTCTTCATCTTTAAACTGGACCTTAGGACTTCAAAGGCAGATCTTAAGAGAAAGCTACCCTACGTGGCTACTTCATACTGCTGTTAACTAGTGATGACTGTGCATATGTGAAGTTCCTAGATTCTTCAGTCCAAAGATACATAATTTCCACTTATTTATGTATGAACTTCAGGATTGTTGTGGCTTTAATTTCTAACACTAGAGTCCTCAACAGAATTAGAATTAGTTAGTAGTGTTTCCCTATTATTTCATTAAGGTTTATTGGCAAGTAAATAGTTTTGTTCAGGATTGATTCACGCTTTTTTGCCTATAAACTATGCTGATATTTTTGCTACACAGAGTACATAAGTGATTTATAGTGCAATCCTATACATGTCTATTCAGAGGTGTATCTTACTGTTTTCAGTGGAGCTTACTCTCCCAGCTCAGTATGTATAGGATTGCAGCAGTGTAATTTGGTACTGAAACCTCAGTCCCACTCATCACAGAATTGTGATATATACCAGGGAGATTACAGGTCTTTTAAGGTGTTAAAATACTTTGAGGACACAGTATATCTCACCACAGATGTACAGAAACCATTATGGCTGAGGGTGGCACAGCAATCCATGATGTAATGAGTTGTCATGTTATGCTCCAGAGGTCTCAGAACATGCATGACAAGACCTTTTAAAAAGCCCAATCTGACAAATTTGTGACTTTTGGAGCATTTGGTGTTGATGTGGGTCAGTAGAAATGCCAAATTAGATACATTGTGTGGGAGCTGTCCTCCGATGTGTAGTGATATGAAGGCTAACATATATTTGTGTGTGTGTGTGTGGACCAGGTTATAAACGTTAGGGTTGGCTAACATGGAATCCTCCATATATTCCGACTGCAATTCCCAACATCCTTGGTTATTGCCTACAAGAGGCTGGGAGTGATGAAAGTTGTAGTGCACATGAATTAATCTGTAGCCTTTTAATACACCCTCTAGGAACCATAAACTGAGCAGGCATTTCAGAAAATAATAGCATTCTCATACAGTCAGGAAAGAATATATTCACCCTGATGATGTATGTGAAGGACAGAGTATAAATCTTAGTAACTACTGTGCAGATAAAGAGTAACAACAGTCTTGCTGTTACTATCCAAAGCACCCTTTTATTTGAACTGTCTGGTTTTACATTTCACATTACCATAATTTCTCAATATCTTTTCTATCTGAACAAGTTGTTTTCGTTACTTACATGACATTGACTATTATATAGGAAAACAGGAACTTATCATGCCATTCCCTCTTGTGATTATAAGTCAGGGTCATTTTGCATATACAGGTGTGGCCAAGATTCCATTCAGGTTGAAAAAAAAATGCTTTGCTCCTTCATTCAGAGATTAGATCAGAGAGACAGATAAAAGCTTCACGATGCCTTGAAACTCCTAGATTGTGCAGGAACTGAAGCTTTAGCACCATGGTGATAATCTAATGATGCAAAGAACTTGGACACCCTTCAATTGTATCAGAACAATAGGTGCTGTCAGCCCAACATAGGTAGTTCCTAACAAATGACAAACTAGGGCTGCACATAACTCTCGTTCCTTCCCGTGTTCTCTCTTGCTGTTGAGCATTGTGTCTCATTATTCAGTCAATGTTTTATATATGGGGAAGTTAACAAATAAGGACCTGTGCAACAGGAAAGCTCTGTTTTGCCCTGCAATGGCAAAACTATTGCCTGTGATTAGATCTTAAGCACCTGTTTGCTCAATATGACTTTCACTGTTAAGAAATGAACAAAAAATGTTAAGGATGCAAATTGGTCTCACTCACTGTCAGAAGTCATTTCCCAGGGCAGCGACCACCTTTTGTTCTATGAAGTGTCACAAGGATTGGTGCTGTTGCAACATATGAACACACTAGAGTGGTTGGATACGAAAGTGAGCAGAGCTCCTGTGCCTTTGAAAGTTGGGAGTGGAAGGACAAGCATGACAAACTACATTTGCTCCAATGAACTCTTCCATACAGATCTTAGGGAAGCAGGAGCCCTGCCCCTCCAGCTTTTGCAGACTTGCAATTCCCAGCATCCCTGGCCATCAGCTACGCTTGCTGGGGATGCTGGTAGTTATGGGCCAGCAACATCTGGAGGGCCAAAGGTTCCCCACACATGGTGTACGGGTTTGCAGTCTGAGGAAGCTGCCTCATATTTGGTCAATGTGCTTGTTGTCCATAACCTGAAAGACTGCAACTTGCTGGCACCAACTCACAATGCAGAGCTGCAACATTTGGTAAGGTCTTGGACCACCATGTCTTGTTCTGTTTCATAAGTTGCCATCATGGTGCCCACAGGTGCACATGGCCCAGCCAAAGCCTTCCCTGATGCCCATGGGATCTACTTCCCCAGCTGAAATAGTTTACAGAAGCATAGCCAATAAAACAGATTGTGGTGTGTGTGCATATGTGCGTGTATCCACAACAGTTTCTCTGCTTTGTTATAAACTGTGGCACTTACTCTAACAACTTCATGGTGAGTACCAGCACCTATTTTTCTAGAAGAAGAAGAAGAAAGCACTGCCCACAGGTCCCCAAGGTTGGTGACCCCTTCCCCAGTTCCTTGCTAGAGAGAAACCGGAGGACGGAGGAACAAACAAAACCGGGGAAATGTTTATTACTGCTTTAATGATTCATGCAAGGGAGTGGGTTATACAACTTGTGAGGCAAGTGTTTTTCCTGACTTAACTCCATCCCATCCCATAGACAAACACTCTCATTTCGTGATGACTGCGGAGGTGGGGCTGCCTTTCTTTCTTCATTCCAGTACCTCCAACATGTACCTCTTATCTCTGGATCATAATTATATCTTCATTTAAGAGTACTATAAAGCCTAGGGGGGGAAGAGAGCCTTTCCCCTTTCCAAGAGAACAAAGACTGCAAGGCTTTCAGCTGTTCTGGCCATGCTCCACCTCAGCAAAGAGGGCCCAGCTCTTAAGGGGAAAGACAATAGTTGCCGTGAGAAAGAGAGAGAGAGATATTCAAAACAAAAAAACAAAAAAACCCTAAAAGGCAAAAGTTTCTTGACTTAAACTAAGCTGAGCGTAATTAGAGGCTGGTGTTTCCAGGGTCACCTAATGTTACCATCGAAATCCTGTCTTGCAACATTTCTCTCCCTTTCTAGAATCTGTTTCAAACTAGAGTCACTGTGCCCAGTTAGGTACCTGGGGCAGAGTCTCCCACAAGTTATCTGTGAATGTTTACATGTGCGTAGATCCATCTGAACAGCAGTTGCTGGGAATCACAAGTGGAGAGAATGCAGCTGCGGCCAAGTCCTGCTTCTGAGTTTCCCATGAACTTCTAGTTAGTTGTGAGAACAGTGTACAGTACTGGCCTAGGTGGGCAGGCCTCTTATGCTCTTGAGGATAAGGTGCCCAGCCTGCCACGTCAAGCTGCATCTGAGCATACCATTGCTTAGTAATTCATGGCCTGCTCTTTTACATGCAGACTGAAAACATACAGCCAAGTAAAGAAGCATGGAAATGCTGATGCAGAGGCCGTGGATGCTTAGCCGAGGTTGGTTGCCTGATGTTGGAAGATAAAGTCCAGCACTGCAGAACATGCTTCCTATTATTTATTAAATTTTAGGCTGCTGATCAAACAGGAATCTCTTCTACACATAGGAACCAGATTCCATCCTTTTATGAACTTCCTCAGTTTCTTTAGCACTTCCTTTCCTGAAAGCGCATGCCCTCTAACGTTTACATCATAAGGTCATGGCTATAGAATGCTCTTCTGCTCTTATGCACAGTGCTGCACCTATGTTGCTGCCCATAGCTCTGGAGAGAGTGCCAGAGAAAAAGGGCTAGATTTACGGTACTAGCATTGCCACCAGTGGCTACCACAGGCTCAACAACAGCTGCAGTGTTTGCTGTGATTGAGATAGTTTTTTCCATCTTTGTAAAACTAGGGTCCCCCCCCCAGTTATGTCAGGAATTGCTTCACAGAGTAGCCATGCTTTTTATTGGTTTATCATCATTATTTTATTAATTTTATATGGTACTAGTAGAATCAAAGCATGGCGCTTTACAAAGTAATATAGCTTAAATAGCAACCAGAGGAAGCACTTTTCCAGTGTCGCCACCCCGTTTTTTATGGAATGCCTGGTCCACAGTGGCTTGCCTGGTGCCTTTTTGATCTACCCTTTTTGTGAGTGTCAAAAAGGGGCAGGGGTTTCTGCTGAATATTTTCCAAACAGTTAGCAGAAGCATGAAAACAAAAATCCCCATTTACCTTCTGAAAAATCTCAGCCGAAAGGACCTAGATTGTTTGAACATACTGGTGAGTGGAACAAGCAATGGGTAAAGAGAGGGAGGAGGAGCCGCCACCCCTTGATCTCTTCAACAATATCAACTTGGATTGGAGCCATATGTGATGCAAAATTATCAATCCTTTTGTGAAAAAGCAGGGTGGAAAGTCTGCTGGATATTATCCACCCCTGAAAGTCTCCAACAATTTTTAAACAGACTGAAAAAAGACAATTCTCACATTTCAGCTCAAGTGTATTGCAATTGGGACTATCACAGAGGAACCTCAGAATAAGGGCTTAGCCATACTTGCCTTTAAAGCCTGCTCTTTGCAGGGAGGGCCACGCTCTAATGTTCAATGTCAAGAGTATGGGCGGAGGGTGTTTTCTTGCCCCAAGATTTCCCAGTGAAAACCCACACTTTAAAGTTAAATTGGAGCAAACACTAACTCAGGTTGTCCACAGATTGACATGTGCTCCGATTGAGCTTTAAAGACTGAGTTTTCATGGGGAAAGCTCTGAAGCAAAATAAAAAAAATAAAAATAAGCTGCTTGAACACGGCTCTTTAAATCGCAGACCGTGCCTGGAAAGAGCGGAGCAAAGGTTAAGTGTGGATAAGCCCCGAGTCAGATTCTACACAAGTACAAGCTGCAGGAAATCGGAAGACCACTGTGATGATTGGTATGCCTTTGGGCTATAGGAGCCTAAACCATGATGCACACTGAGGTTTCGTCATGCACCCATGTGCATAGGAGGGACTGAACAGAGAGGAACCAGCAGCTTGTGTATAGACTGGCCCAGAAACTGAGCTGCCACCAGTTAAATCCTGCAGATGCCGAGGGATGCCTTCAGCATGTACTTGCTAACGAGAGAGGATTGGGAGTGGCTCTTCTAGCGCCCATGGCACACTCTTGATCCATTTGTTCTTCATTGTGTGTACTTTTCAAATGTCACTTTCTCATTATGTCATATTACTAAACCATAATGAGGATTAACCCCCTGTTTCCCTTCCCCGTCTTTCATAAGCCTATTAAAGGCTTATGCACATTGCTATAACTCAGCTATAGGAAGCATTTTTAGAGGCTGATGTCATTCACAATCATCATAGGCACACAATTGTGTGTTGTGACAGGACAGGTTAGAGTAACTCCTTCCACACATACAACAATAAGCCCCAAATACAAAATTAAAGCTTCTTATTAAAATTCTCTAGACGGCACGCAGAACAGTTTGTATGAATGGCTGAAAGTCTTCCAGTTAAATAAATGCATGACATCCAATATAATGCCCTTGTACTTATGGGATCTAATGAACCTTGCCACCTCTATGAAGATAAATATTTAAACACGGGTAGTAAGTGTTTATTATTATTATTATTATTATTATTATTATTATTATTATTATTATTGCACCTTTTTTCTGCTCCTGTTTCATTTGTAGTGACTCATGCTAGCTCTGCAAATCCCTAAGCAGATAGATACAAATGGGGAGTGTTGAAGTATCAAAACAAAACATTTGGACATTTACAGAACTTACTCGCCCTACCTCCATGCCTTGTTTTGCTCCTCCTGTTCTATATTTATGGCATATTTTAAAGAGATTTGATCATCAAAGCCTGAACTATGCTACTTCATGGGCTGCTCTGTTTTTAGGAATGGCTTTAGAATGGTATATTCTGCCTCTAGAGGTGAAGAACTACAAGGTAAGCTATGATGGATTTCCGCTCTAGTTTCCCATTGGCATATCCAAAACACTGTAAACAAATATAGGGAAAACATTTCTTAAATTGTATACATAACCCACCCCCCCACCCCGCTGACATTGCAGAGTAATTATGTGTGTGTGTCTGAATATACCACGTGGCTCATTTTTGAGTGACAGAGGATTTTGAACACAATAGTCTAGGCTTCCTATGTCAGCTGTGACATAAGCACAGCCATTTTGTTTAATGTTTTTCAGAATGTTGCCGAATTACTTTTGTTTTGTGTTCAAACCCTCAAAAATGCAGTTTCGTTTTCCTCATCCTGCTGAGCTGAAGGAATATTATTTGTCTGCATTTCTGGATGTTCCAGATAAATAATGGAAACTCTTCATCTTCTTTACATAACTTGATGTGGTATAATAACATAACTTGAAGTTGAGGGTGACAAACACTGGGGCATTGTGAAATCTATACTGAAATTCACCCTGAAAGAAGAATGCACTCTTCATCAGATAGGCTTTCTTTTTTTCTAAGGTCGGAAGGACAGAGGAGGCCCTGTTGATTCTGCAAGGCCAAGGGACTTCCTTTAGGCAACACCATGAGGGAGGGATAAATGAAAGCAGGGATAGGAAAAGTGTTGGCCCAAGTTGGGGGGCAGGTACCACTTGGGCACTGCTTCAAACAGCAAAAAAGTGTCTTGGTAGCAGCCATCTTGGAGAAGCAACTTGTTCAGTTCATTTTACAGTCTTGTCCTTACCCCAGACTGCCACATTTGGTCAGACGTACCTGCCCTTTATGTGATTATTACAGAGTTTGAAATATCTATATTGTCGCAAGTCTGTCGCAAGTGAATTGGGTGTTTCAGTTTGCCAGACCTGTCATAATAAATTAATTACAGGATGTTGCAGAAATGGCTGAGTTCCAGCAGCTTCTCTTGCACAGTTTAATATAGCCCCATTTCCCCATTTCATTGTATTTGTGGTTAGATAAATCCTCAGAAAAGTTACAGCTGCTGCAGCTAGCTTTCTGCGCTTCCAGCCTGTGTAACTATAGAAGTGTAACTAAAAATTGGCCTGCTTTTTTTCATGCATTCATGTATGTCTTTACTGTTAAGATACATTGTTCCATTAAAAGAAGCATTTGCAAGCTAAAAAAGAAAAGTATTGGCATCAAGGAAATGAAAAGGGAATTGGTCAGCCCCCGAGACAATGACAGTGAAAATGCTGCTTCAGTTGAATACACTGCCGTTGTTGTTATTTTAACTTTCCTCACTCGAGGGGGATATTCACAGCACATAAATACAGCTAGACTAGGGAAGAAGGAAAATAACTCCTTTGAGGTGCAAAGCTGCAACCAACTGAGTGCCACAGGCTATCACAATGAAGGCCTGAGCAAAGTGAGCAAAGGTGCTCACTGTCCTCTGTTGGTGGGACCAGGTGGCCTGACCTGGCAGTCATGTTGGGAAGCAGTAGTGCCCTGCGGAGTACTGAGTGGCCACACAGTGCCCTACACTCTCGTTCCTTTGGGTGCATTTGGGAAGTTAAAATGACAGCGAGGCTCCACCATGAGGCTCTGCCCATAAAAAGATGAGAGTCTTGCTGGGTCAGACCAAAAGCCTATTGGAACGAGGACGTTTAGGGCTTTAAAGGTCAGCACAATTCAAAGTGTTGGTGCTGACCTTTAAAGCCTTAAACGGCCTCGGTCCAGTATACCTGAAGGAGCATCTCCACCCCCATCATTCTACCCGGACACAGGTCCAGCGCTGAGGGCCTTCTGGCGGTTCCCTCACTGTGAAAAGCCAAGTTACAGGGGACCAGGTAGAGGGCCTTCTCGGTAGTGGCACCTGCCCCGTGGAACGCCCTCCCACCAGATGTCAGAGAGAACAACTACCAGACTTTTAGAAGACATCTGAAGGCAGCCCTGTTTAGGGAAGCTTTTAATGTTTGATGGATTACTGTATTTTAATGTTTTGTTGGAATAATGTTTTGTTGTTGTTATTATTATTATTAAGACTAGCATCTTGTTTTGCACATTTGCACCAGAAAGCAGAACAAGCAGGACACAAGGCCAATAGCCCTCTCCTGCTCTCGTTTCTCAGCAATTGCTATTTAGTGACATGCTGCCCCGTGTCCTGGATGAAGCCTCATGACTAGTTGGCATTGATAGGTCAGAGTACCAGGCCAGATTTTGCTTCGGAGGAGGGTCTAGTGAACGGTGAGCCTTGCCAGTTGGCTCTGAACACTAAAAACCTGCTCAAGCATTAGGCTAAATGGGTTTGCCTCCGTTCCCATTTACCCTAAGCCTTTTAGCCAGGAGCAGTCATTTAGGGAGGGCAATTCTACACTGCCTTATATTTTAAGACCACCTGCATCATCTGTTACCAGCTAACCCTTATAACCCTGGTCAGCTGACTGGTGTTATGCAAAGAGCAACTACTGTATCAACATGCTAAACCAACACATTTTTAATTAAAGAAGAAAAAGAATATAAAAAGTAGCAACCTGCATTGATATCACCAACAGGTTATTAGCAGGTATAAAATTAGAAAAGAACCTTAAGAAATAACCTGTTCCTTTTTTGCAGTTTGAGCTTGAAAATTTCTTTCTTTTTTTTTCTTTTTTTTTTTTTTTTTAAATTTTAAAATAGACTTTATTAGAAAATTTTAAAAGATGTACAGACACCAAAAAAAAAAAAAAAATTAAAGTAACTTAATAACATAAAATAACTTGGCAACTTAAATACTATAGTATATCAAGTAATATAAATAACATAACTACATATTTAAGCCACCCAACGTAACTTAATCAACATAAGTAAACAAATCAAGGTTGGTCTAAATAAATTAAATCCATCAGACTACAAATAATATACAAAATCAACTTAGGCAAACCTATCATAATATAACATAACATAACATAGCATAACATAACATAACATAACATAACATAACATAATAATATAACATAACATAACATAACGAAAAGGGAAAGAAAAAAAAAGGAAAAGGAAAAAAGAAAAAAGAAAGAAAAAAAAAAGAAGGAAAATTAGCCCCAGCTTAGATCTTAACACATGGGCCTATCTCCATCAAATCCATTCATTTTAAATTAAAATTGGCTTCCAATCGCCAACATATCGCTTCTCTTGCTATTATTTCCCTTTTTAGTTTGCTTTCCCTCTTGTTAAATCCAACTAAGTTTTTCCTACATGTTTTCTCTATTCCAGACAAATCACTAGCTCTGTTTTGATATTTTCTTTTTTGAAAAACTCTTCTACGTATCTCCATTCTGTTATTATTCTCTGTTTTGGTATATTCCTAATTGCCGCCGTCATTCTTGCTAAATTCATAAACTCTACTACTTTAATTTGCCACTCTTGGATTGTTGGCGTTTCTGTTCCTTTCCATTTCTGAGCTAGTACTAATCTCGCCGCGGCACACGCATATAAGAAAATATTAATTCTATCTTTAGGTATACTTTCTGGGATTAAACTTAATAGAAAATATTCAGGTTTCTTTTCAAACGTAATTTTTATCATTTTCTTCATTTTTTCATATATCTCACTCCAGAATTTATATATTTTCTTACATTCCCACCAACAGTGAAAATACGTACCAGTTTTTTCCTGGCACTTCCAGCATTCTTTTGTTTCTGTCTTATAGATTTTAGCTAGCCTTTCTGGCGTCAGGTGCCATCTATATACGAGCTTCATCATATTTTCTTTAATTCCTGAACACGCTGTAAATCTCATTGTCGATCTCCACAATTTATCCCATTGCACTTTATAGATTGGTCTTCCTACATCCTGAGCCCATTTTATCATTACAGATTTTATCTCCTCATCTTTTAATTCCCACTCTAATAAAAATTTATACATCTTAGACAGTGGTTTAGCCGTATTATCAATCAAAATTTCCTGTAATTTAGATTTGCCCTCATTAAATCCTATTTCTTTATGTTTTTTAAATAAGCTTTGTATTTGTAAATAATGTAGCCAACTTGTACAATGATGTTTAATTTCTTCATATGGCTTTAATATAAGTTGATCCCCTTCTTTTACTGTTAATTCCTGGTAGGTTGGCCATTTTCTATTTTTACCTCGGCCACTCATCGTTGTCATTTCTAATGGTGACGCCCACCAGGGCGTCTTTGCTTCTAATAGGTTTTTATATTCCTCCCAGATTTTAAATACCGATTTTTTAATTATATGATCTATAAAACTTTTATCTTTTCCTTTGTTTTCTTGCAATAGGTACGCGTGCCATCCTTTATTATTCCTAAACCCTTCCAATTCCAAGAGTTCACAATTTTCTAGTACTATCCATTCCCTCATCCAGCAAAAACATGCGGAGGCATAATATAGTCTGAGATCCGGGACCCCCCAGCCACCTCTCTCCTTGCTGTCTGTTAATAATTTATATTGTATTCTCGCTTTTTTCCCTAGCCAGATGAACTTGCTTAGGTCTTTTCTCCACGAATCAAAAATTTCTTTCTTTCCTATGATAGGTAACATTTGAAACAAAAACAGGATCTTCGGCAACACTGACATTTTGATCACTGCTATCCTTCCTGATAGGGACAAGTTTAATTCTTTCCAACGGTCCAAAATCTCATTTGAAAATTTCAAAAAGCTGACTGGTCTTTCAGCTAGGCCAATATATCCAACCAAGATTTCCCAAAGCTGCCTGGAGCCGCAGATATTGCTCCCTTCACCTCCACAATAGCTCTGCTTTTAATTCGTAACCACAACCTTGGCCTACAATAGGGATAGGGAACATGTGTTAGGAGTGAACTTGGGTAAACTTTTGTAATATGGGGCCCTGTGTGAGGCCTAAATCCCCTCCCCCCACTGGATATTTTCAGTTATGGGTTTCAGTTTTGCATCCCCTCAGCTTAGTACCCTGTGGGGGGGGGGAGACTGCCTGCACCACTCTAAATCTGGCGTTGCTGTGTTCCTCCAAAAGTTGCTGGACTCAAACTCCCATCAGCCCCAGTCAGTACAGGGTGAGTTGTAGTCTTGGACAGGACAGTTATCTCAGAATAATATGGAGGTCTGTATTGCCTCAAATGGAGTCCCCAGAGAGCAGTTAATAGGGATGTTGGCTGTTGGTTAGATAATTTATTTTGTTCATATATCAAATTTCTTCCATTGGACTCAAGGCAGTGTAGTGTCCTAAAGTTGTCTTCCATCTTCGTTCTGTTCAGACCTGTGAAATGTACCACAAATGCAATAAAAATGAGTCATTAAACATTTGAACAAATGGTGATGATATTATTTGCTCAGGTGTCATTTGATGTAGGCCATTTGATCAAGACCCTGATTAGTGTGTTTTCTTCATACACTGGAAAAGTATTCTTAGTAGGTTTTCTCCACTTAACTGCAGGTCCTTGAAATAACAACAGTAGCAGCTGAATGGCAGTCACAAAACTGAGTATTCCTGATCAATCTTTAGCAAAAGGAGGAATGCCCAGTCCTATTAGCGTCTGACATTATCCTGTAATAGCAATGGCAAAAGAGTGCCAAAAGAAGAACCCAGATACACAAAATGTATGTTAAGAAATGCCGCATATTTACCTCAGAATAAGGGAAAGAGTTGAAAAGTAAAAGGGTTACCTCAAGCAGAGGACAAGGCTAAAACTTCCCATCCTTGTGAAAGGAAGTTATCCCACAAACTACAATGCTCTGGTTTCTTGTCACTTTTCTGCTTATCCCTCAAAACAGAGTGAGCTCTCTTTCTTGTATAGATGTTTCTCAGTCATACTTCCTGCATGCTACATAGTTCATTTCTAAATGTATACTTTAATAGCTGAAACCCAAAGGAACTTTGAATTGATGTGGAACATTTATAATTATCATTTTCAAATCATTGTAGAGGAAATAATTGAACTAGAAAGTTTTTTTAACCACCAGCTATTGTTTCCCTTCAGAGCTACCAAACGATATATTTTATGACCAAAATACTTTAAGACACAGCACCCATCCATGTTTTGCCAATCTTTGTTCTAACACACAAATTCTACTTTTTTGCCTGTACTGTACAATGTTGATTCATTTATTTTTTTAAATGATGAAAGTGTATTTATTATTAGAGGCAAGCTATTTTCTTTTTTTAAAACAAACAAACAAAACAGTTCCATAGAATACACATTAGGATTTCAGAATTATATCTGCTTACTTAAAAACCACCTACTGAACAGTTCCCCTTCTACAAAAAGAATTTGGTTACTTACTACAAGTGTTTCATAAACAGCACCTGCTAATGTATGCTGCAGTTACTGCAGAGTTGTGGCTACTATTTCACATATAGTAGAAAAGGTTTCTTTAAATAATATTCCTCCTATTTGTGTTTACAAAACAAGTGTTTTGTCCCCCTTCTTTATCCTCTTCCCGTCTTCGATTAAGTATTTCCTATTCACCTTAGTAATTGGAGCAGAAGGATGCAGTGAATGCACTGCCTCATTATCAAGTTTGTATCCCTGGTCTCTGCAGAATGGCTACCATGCCGGCTATTTTTCATAGCTGTCTGCTTTTTCTTGTGTTGGACCATTGTTAACCCTAAATGATCCTGACATTCAATTCTTTGGTAGACAATTGGGTCCAGCCGGCAGACTTAGTTCGCTAGTCAACGGAGACTCTCAATTGTCATGTTCCTCTGTGTTCTCATTAGCCCTTGTTTGATTGTGATCCCCTTTTGCCTTTTGAATTAAGTGATGCTACAAGTACACTGCTCTGATTCGTGATGTCTGTTTCTTAAAAAGACTTTAAGGCAAAACCCAAATGCAACATGATGGTTGTGGGAGCTGGCAAGGGCAACTTGTGTCATCTTCTTTTCCTTTCAATGGTTTGTCTGTATGCTGTTCACTGTGCCTCTGCTGAACTATTTATACATGTTAAACGAGGAGCAAACAGACTTTAAAAGCTATTTTGATTTTTCAAAAAGATGGGCTATAACTTAAAGTAAAGGAAAACCGACGACAGATCATGCCCAGTATCTAAATCCCCTAAATGCACAAAAGCTTGCAGCAGGTTCTTCCAGAGCTCCATTGTTTTAATAGAACTCATGTTTGAAACTTCCTGGTTGGTGTTGTGCCCATATAGCTTAGCCTTCTTCACTTCAAAATTAATTCTTGTAATATAACTTGAGTTATATGGAGACTTTTTAGGAAACCCTCTCCAGCCAGGAAAGTTTTGCCCAATAAATCATGCAATGCCAAATTATTATTATTTTTCAATTAACTTTGCAACCGCAATAAAACAACAACACAAAGGCGTTTGCTTTGGAATAAAACATTTTTTCTTTCAACAGAACCATTTTATAAAAGTATCCAAGTGAGCTTCCAATAAATAGAACAATTTTCTTATATGTGATCCAGATGGGATATGAGGTGGCAACTAGAAATGTGTCTTCCACATATGTGGATGTTCCTATTAAGGGTGGAGGGAGGAAGATTTTGAGTGGCAGCTAAGAAATTGTGCAGAATTGAAGTGGTACCAATTAAGATGAAGCCAAGTTTGAGAAAATACAACGACCCAATTCTTAAGAATTTAGCATGTATGTGTGCATGTGTGCAGTTGCACAACATGCTGCAGGGTGCAGATAAAGACCACATTCAGATAGGCATTTGTGCTTCAAGCTTCAACAGGTGAGGGCAGAAGCTGTTGCAACCAAAGTTGCAACCAAAGAGATTCTCGGATTCAGTTCCAATATCAATCTACTCAGTTGATTCCACCCTCACCACATACACACTCCCTGTTGACAGGGAGAAACCCATTCCACCAATGAACACTTTTCAGATCCATAAATGAACTTTTCTCCACATCCTTGAACAAAAGACACCCCCCACTACATATAATTTTTATTGGGGGAAATCCTCTCTGAAAAGGTAACAGAAGATTTTGTATGGTTTGATGGTTAGAATTCTGCAAAGAGAATAATGATGCAAAATGCAAAATAGTTTTGTGATGTGCTGATACTTATTCATATTGAGAGAGATTAGATATTAATGCTAGGCATTAGAAAATCACTTGTGCACCATTTTGTTGAATACATATCTGTGCACTTTGCTTAACAAAGAAAGGCGGATAGCTATTAATTCCGCACCTAAGAATGCAAAGCAGTAGAAAACTTTAACTCCCATGTGTGGAAAGGAAGGGGAATGCAAATAAAACCTATGCTTTTGTTTGTAATGACAATAGCAACAACACTGTTTTAAAGAGAATGTTTTCAGCTCCATAAATCTTCATGTTGGGCCTTTTATCTGATTTCTCTCCTTAATTGTTATTTGGAACAGTGCCTTAGAAGAGACTGCTGCTGCATCTCCACTCTCAATTTGGAAAGTGTGGCAAAGCAGCTCTATTCAGCTTCAGAGCAGTGAACATAATTGGAGTCCCAGTTTGCTAGCATGAAAGGAGGTGCTGTGCCTTTGATTACAGCCACATCAGTATGGTGTTTATGTGAAGTGTTATTTCTGTCTTCAGTGTCCACAATGTCAAATTAATAGTTAACAATGCCTTCCAAACGAGCATCCAGATCTTGGCTACTGCTCAGCTCTCTCCGATACATAGCATGATGGCACGCTAGACTATTTACTTTCAAAACCTGAAGATGACGAGAGATTTTGTGTAAAGGAAAAAAAGAGAAATGAAATGAGAACATCACCACCAGCAACTCTAGAGACCTAGAATATTAAGCATGCAGAGGAGTCTGAAATGCAATGTTACAGTACACAAGGGAACAAGCTATTGTGACTTCAGTCCTCTAAACTTGACTTGAACAAATGACAGCCCCCAGTCTTTTACAAACATCTGGTATTCTAAGAAATGCATGTTATATGCATTCAGTGGCATCTCAATTTCATGTATTAAACTACAGCTTAACAGGATGAAACCAATTAACTAGATCCATTCCACTCTATATTCCAACCTGATTCCAAAACGGGGGGGCGGGGGGCGGACCCTGCTCACCCTAGTAGATGTGTGACCCCATTGTTACTTATGGACCCCTAAACAGCATTCAGTACTACCAAAACCTTCCCAAGGTTGGGCTGGGAGTATTGTTTTATGGTGGCATTGGTTCCTCAATGTAGAATCAGAGTTGGAAGAGACCACAGGGGCCATCCACTCCAACCCCCTGACAAGCAGGAAATACCATCAAAGCATTCCTGAAAGATGGCTGTTAAGCCTCTGCTTAAAGACCTCCAAAGAAGGAGACTCCACCACACTCCTTGGCAGCAAATTCCATTGCCGAACAGCTCTTACTGTCAGGAAGTTTTTCCTAATGTTTAGTGGAATCTTCTTTCTTGTAGTTTGAATCCATTGCTCCATGTCCGCTTCTCTAGAGCAGCAGAAAACAACCTTTCTCCCTCCTCTATATGACACCCTTTTATATATTTGAACATGGCTATCATATCACCCCTTAACCTTCTCTTCTCCAGGCTAAACATACCCAGCTCCCTAAGCAGTTCCTCATAAGGCATCGTTTCCAGGCCTTTGACCATTTTGGTTGCCCTCCTCTGGACACGTTCCAGCTTTTCAGTATCCTTCTTGAACTGTGGTGCCCACAACTGGACACAGTACTCCAGGTGAGGTCTGACCAGAGCAGAATACAGTGGTACTATTACTTCCCTTGATCTAGATCAGGCATCCCCAAACTTCGGCCCTCCAGATGTTTTGGGCTATAATTCCCATCATCCCCGACCACTGGTCCTCCTAGCTAGGTATCATGGGAGTTATAGGCCAAAACATCTGGAGGGCCGCAGTTTGGGGATGCCTGATCTAGATGCTATACTCCTATTGATGCAGCCGAGAATTCCATTGGCTTTTTTAGCTGCTGCATCACACTGTTGACTCATGTCAAGTTTGTGGTCTACCAAGACTCCTAGATCCTTTTCACATGTACTGCTATCAAGCCAGGTGTCACCCATCCTGTATTTGTGCCTTTCATTTTTTTTGCCCAAGTATAGTACTTTACATTTCTCCCTGTTAAAATTCATCTTGTTTGCTTTGGCCCAGTTGTCTAATCTGTTAAGGTCATTTTGAAGTGTGATCCTGTCCTCTGGGGTATTAGCCACCCCTCCCAATTTGGTGTCATCTGCAAACTTGATCAGGAAGGTTGTTCCTTGTAGGAGGAGGACTAGTCCTCTATCCCATGGCATTTGGTTTACTGGGTGTCAGAGGGTTTCACCTTGTCCCACATGCACTTCAATGCCTATAATGAAACAGCTGGGGGAATTCATGCAGAAGTTTGTGCTGAAGTGTCACTGGTATTCTGATCACACATAGCTCGTTTCCATACTCTTGATTCTATGGAAGCTGTGGAAACCCTGAATTAGTGTCTGGTGGCACTTGTGGTGTAGATGAGGACAAATAAATGGAAAAGCAATCTGGGTAAGATGCAGATGCTGTTGGCTGATGAATCTGCTGATGTGGATAGAGATGTTCTGACCCTTGTATCAGCTTTGGCTCACTCCTAAACTAAAATCCTAATTGGAGGGAGTATATCTGGCCTCACCTATTTATAACCAACATGGAAAAGCTAACATGGCATCCTCCATATGTTGTTGGACTCAAACTCCCACGGCCAATTGTCAAGGATGATGGGAATTGTACTCCAATAATTGTCTGGAGGGCACCACATTGGTACCCCTGACCTAGTTACATCCAGCCTGGGTTACTGCAATGTTCTACTGTACAAACTACATTTTTACAAGAGTTGTTTGAAGGAGGAAACTGAGTTTTAAGTAGATAAACATGTTTATGTGTTTCTGTGCCTGCTAAACATACACAGGAATACTGTATGTATATAGTATTTAATCCTTTGCATCTGGATGTTATTTTACACATCAGTAGTCAACATGGTTATTCTCACTTCTTTCTTTTTAATGGAATCAAATGCCATGACTACTAAAAAAAGGGTTTTCTAATTTTATGTTATTTATTGCTTCAGAAAGGAAGGGGGCAGAATTTCCTAACATGGTATAAATAACCTGGACATCCGCAGTCAACATACACAAGAGGACCATAAATAAAGTCACCGGAAATCATCATGAATAATTCCTTCACAACTTAATGCCTTTTAATTTAAAAACAGTTACACCTGAGCATAAACATAATATGACACAAAAATATATCCCACCCACATATTGATGCAAAACAGGTTTTCAGGACAAAGTAGAAAACGAATTTGGCAATGCTTTGAGTATAACAAAAACAGAATTCTGCAAAACCTATTGTATTGCTATTGCATTGTTTTAATACTATTAATATTAATGTGCATTAATAATATACATTAAAACTTTTATTTTAAATATCAATATACAAAAATTTGTCTGTTGCATCCCGTAGTGATGGTAGCTGGGATTTACTCATATGATTATTCACTCTCATTTGCAGATGCACATCAGTATGTGAGACTGTTGCAAAGGCTATTCCTCGGTAAACAGTTCTTTTGACTTTACCCATGAAAGTGCTTTTTAAAATTTTAAACAAACTATTCTCGGACCACTTTATCTTGACATGAATAGGCCCAACAAAAACTGATTATTTCAATGGTGTTGAAGATATTTCAATTGAGAAATATTGAGATATTTCAAAGTGTTTTCTATTTGCAAAAATGAAATACTGAAGTCATACTTGGTGCTTTAACTCATATGCGTTTCAGTGGAACATTCAGTACATGTTCTTCTCCTTGGGCTCAGCACACCATGATAAACATGATACCATCATTCCATGATAAACAGTGGAATGTTTTTTCATACTACTTTTTATCCATGAAATCAGCATCCAAAAACAAAATGGAGACTATGCTTTGGGAGAGTCCAGCTGGAAAGCATCATTTGAAGTTCCACTTGAACTTGCAGTTTTGACAGCTCTTTTCTTCCTCTTCTTCATCATGCTTTTCTTAGGTTCATCCTCAACATCATTAGATGGAAAGTTGTCAATTGCATTACCCTTGCATTCTGTGGCTTCCGCCTGCTCCATTTGTATGCCTTTCTTCTTTGTCTTCCTCTTTCCACTCCTATGGGGAAAGTAGAATAAAAGTGTTAGAAATTTGTCAGACTACAACTATTTAGACTGTGCTTCTTCCCAAGCACTGGCCTTTAGATTCCATTTCTGAGGCTGCTGTGGGCTGATCTCATGATGCTGGGACACACCAAAACTGTGTCTAAAGGAAACATTGATCCTCAAGACAAGTACGCTGAAAGTGGGTGAACACTTTGAACTAACCCTTTGACAATTTGTTGGTTGATCTTTCAGAAGAAATCCAGGGAGGGAGATGCTAAGAGAATAATTTTCATATTTTCAGAGGAAAAGATCAAGAATTCACAGATGCAACTCTGATTGGTAAAACCCCATAGTAGCCTAGACAGTGCAATTTAACCTTGTTAGTATACTACAAAGATCTGCATATCCTAGTTTGCCCAGCATTACTAACTAGCAGCGGAGTAGGGAAAAAATGTAGAGGGCAAGAAATCAGTGAGCATTTCAGGAAAGAAACTACCAGTGTAAGTGGATGCTGGATTGTGACTGAGTGCTCAATGATCCCTTGCCCTCAAGTTTCCCTCTTTCCCCATCTCCTTATCCTCCTGTGTAGTATTGTAGATTGGCTCTGTTCTGCTTAGTATTCTTTTAGTATTCTTTTAGCCTAAACTTAAGAACTTTTGTTGTAAGGCATATTGCGCTGATTCCTGCAGTAGCCTCCCATATTCTGGTTTCTACATAGTGCATCTAACAAAGCTGTTGAATGTGTGGATCAAATCTTTTATCAGTAGTTCATCCAAAGAAAGGAAACACACCGTAATGGATTAATGACACAATAAATTTCTTAGAACATTTGGAATATGACTGTCAATTGTGATACAAACCATTGTTTAAATTTTCTTTAACTTCTCTGAACCATTTAGTTTCAAGAGCTGCATTAAAATCACTACTTTTTTTTTAAAAAAAACTACTTCTAAGCAATGGAACAAACTAAGCAGGCTGCTTTGCACAAATGGTTGCTTACTGTGTAGTCAGGTAGTCTGTGTCATTCTCTGAAATAAATCTTTGGTCTCCTGACTTATTGAAGTATGCTGATATCTGCAAAATAGGAAAACATTAATCAGTAAAGGAGAAAGGGGGGGGGAGAGAAGAAAACGGGGTCAACACGTGTATGACAAAAAACCCACGGGCTTCCTGAATGAGGGTAGAATATACCTCGCTTCAGAAAGAAGATCCCTCACCCATGAAATTCTCACCCTTTGTGGTTTAAAAGGAGGAAACAGTTCCACAGCTTTTAAACCCCCTTGAAATGTTCAGGTGTGTTTAGCAAAAACATACACATACATTCTCACACACAAGTAATGAATCTGTGCTTGAATGAGTCTTCAACGGGGACTGCATTTGTTTTTAAATGTTATTGACAATGTAATGACTATTGACATCAGTTTTCACTCAGAGGGGAGATTTGTAAAAATCCCAAAATTACTCGTGTGCATTGATTATTTTAAAATATCAGCTAAATTCAATGTCAGAAGATTTTAAAAATATGGTAGTTAAAGCCAGAGATTAATAAGCATACAAACTGCCACATACCATTTCCAAATGTTACTGTTGTACAGTAGTATTGTTTTTTAAAAAACAACAGGGTATGTTCAATGTAATGAGCACCTACATATTCTATCTTAGTGCTATGATGGAGATCAATTACAGATCACTATTGTCTAGATCCAAAATTAGATCTAGTAACATCAGAATCTAGTTTAGGACTGGAATTTTTAAAGGATTGTCGCCTCCATTTGAGCCTGCCCAACCACTTTGTCTATCCCTCTGCCATCAGAAATATGGTGGTTCAGTAGCAAGACAAATCCTTTCTAGTTGTAGCACCCAATATCTGGTGAGTCTCTCAAGGGAGGCCCTGGTCCCCAGTGCCCTTTGGTTTCAGATAGGTAGAGCAGACAGATTTATACTTTTTTTTTTTGCAGAGTACAACCTTTAAGTTGTTAAAAAAATCCTGCTACTTTCTTTAGCTTAAGTCCTTTTATATATTATTGTGTTTGTCTTTATTGTAATTTGCCTTTAATAGTTAGTTAGAAACAGAAATGCTAATAGTGCTATTATTATAATGGTAATTTTGCTCTATCGTAATAGGTAAGGAGGTAAATGAGCCCTGGACAGTTAAGTCCAGTCAAAGGCGACTTTGGGGTGCAGCACCGAGGGAGCCAACGTTTGTTCTCTATGACACCAAAGGCAGACAACTTGCATGGTTTCTAACTATCTCATTCCATATAAATATAGTGGAAAATGAACAAGTGTGGCTCAATGAATCTGATGCTGGACTTAAGAGATTTAGGCTCAAACAAAACTATTAATGGGATATGTATGCAGTGAATACTTTTTACTTTTACTTTGCATTTTCTGACATATGATGGTGTGGATATTTTGAAATGGTGCAACTGCAAAATTGTACCTCTCATGCGTTCATTAGACTCCATATATATCTGTCTTTATCTGTATCTATTTATATGGAAATTTCAGAAAATAACGGCAAAACCGCTGTCCATGCTGTATCAAAACTGCCATTATGAAATACCCTTATGAAACACTACACAATCCAGAGAGCTTCTTTAGGTGTGGCCATGAGACTTTCGAATTTGTTTGTGTGTTTTTTAAACAGCAGCTTCTCATGTGCTTCACAAACTCCTCCAGGTTTCAAAAACTCCTCCAGGTTTCAAATCGCCCCTAAGTTGCCAGCTGGTGTGGAAGTGGGGTTGTGGGCAGGTGCAGCTCACTGTGGGATTCTATGGGCTTTGAGTTATGGCTGCACACAAACATATATGTTCATTTTTAGCCATGTTAATGATTCTGCTTGATCTCTGTAAAATACAGTGCTAAATATTTGATTGAAGTTACTCTCAGAATTCAGGTTAGGGTAACATTTGATATGACCTGCCATGTGAATTCTTGAGTAATAATAATAATATAATAACAATTTATTATTTATACCCCGCCCATCTGGCCGGGTCTCCCCAGCCACTCTGGGCGGCCTCCAACAGAAGAATAAAACACAATAATCTACTAAACATTAAAAGCCTCCCTGAACAGGGCTGCCTTCAGATGTCTTCTAAAAGTCTGGTAGTTGTCTTCCTTTTTGACATCTGTTGGGAGGGGGTTCCACAGGGTAGGCGCCACCACCGAGAAGGCCCTCTGCCTGGATCCCTGCAACTTGGCTTCTCGCAACGAGGGAACCGCCAGAAGGCCCTCGGTGCTGGACCTCAGTGTCCGGGCAGAATGATGGAGGTGGAGACGCTCCTTCAGGTATACTGGACCGAGGCCATTTAGGGCTTTAAAGGTACAATTTTTTCTTTTTGCTGATGTAGGATAGCTAATTAATACAAAATCTTTAAGTGCACATGCACACACAAATTTATCTAGAAAAAAATCTGAACTTTTAAGTGTGTTGACTCTAAAATAAATAAATGAACAACTGGTGAGCACAATTATATGGTTCCATCTTCCTGAGCAGCTGGTGTTTATTGAAGTTGCCCCAGTTATGTCTAACTTAAATCAGTTCTTCCAATGGCAAATGTTTATGCCCACCAAAGATTCCGGTGCACAGTCCTTGCACTAGGCACTCACTGCACAGGGCTCTGGATCCCGAATGTAACATACTCCTGATTGACATAACAACCATCTATCATGAAGCTGCAATTAGAAAGGAATATAAACCATTTGGAATCTTCACTTTACATTGGTACCTCGGGTTACAGACACTTCAGGTTACAGACGCTTCAGGTTACAGATTCCGCTAACCCAGAAATAGTACCGGTACCTCGGGTTAAGAACTTTGCTTCAGGATGAGAACAGAAATCATGCGGCGGCAGCGGGAGGCCCTGTCAGCTAAATTGGTACCTCAGGTTAAGAACGGTTTCAGGTTAAGAACGGACCTCCAGAACAAATTAAGTTCTTAACCCGAGGTACCACTGTATTAGCATTTCTGGATATGTTTACTGCTAAATCAAGCTAAACAATTTGTAGCAACAATTTAACTTAGTTAAATTTCACCTCTCTCTTTCTGCCAAATGAAATGTTTCCCAACATGTACGGATTGTATTTTGTAGGCATAAAAACCTCCAGGCTTCCACTGTTTGAGAAATGCTGAATTCATGCAAGTCCATGCATTAAAATTAACATATGCTGGAAGCACTTGGCAATTAACCTGTTATCACAAGAAATGGTAAATGCAATCCCATCTTGCATAATTATGCCATATGCCCTTTTCTGCAAACAGTTACCCCAGGCATAGCTGGTGATGCTGATTCTCCCAGTTCACTGAAAAGAAGAGGAGTAGCATCTTCGGCCAAACCTGAAGATAGTTGTTCTTCATATTGTGCTGAAAATGAATCATAAGTAATTAATTATGACTAACATGGCACTAAAGAGATACTCTAACTTGATCTACAGCATTTTGGGGTCAGCTTCTCCATCTTTATTCAACATACCCATTTCAATAACTCAAGACTATTGATTTTTGTAGTACTTCCCTGGCTGTTGCATATGATACAGAAAGAAGTGCCTGCTGTCTCTCTCCATACATCTGTACTCTCCATCTCTGTACATAATCAATACTGCAACATTTGGAAGGGAGACTACAAAACACAGAGAAAATGAATGGCCAACTGCCTTCGCTCACTGCTATACATTTACCATATGCCTCAGTTCCATCCGTTCATGAGTTCATCATATAGATACCAAACATTTAGAGGTATATGAATAGCAGTTATTGGAAATAATAAAAAATGGGGATTCAATAGATGGACTTTTGCATAGGGTGCCCTCTGGTGTGGAGACTAATTCTAATATCAATGGGTACAGTTCTCAGTAGTATGGACACTTTTGTAAGGAAAAAGACACTAATAGACATGGGATTATGCCCTTGAATGCACTTGTGGTTATCCTCTTTGAGAACCTTTGCTTAATTAAAAAAACCTTAATCATATGATTTTAGTTTTGATTAAACTTCCATATGGGCTAAAACTATATTGAGTTAGTTTTTAGCTAATGCATGCACGATGGGTGAAATTCAATGTCATGCTATTATGAAGGTTCAGTCTTTGCAAACATTTCATCATGTAAAACAGAACAACCCCCCCTGCTCTCCCCCTCCCCCATTCTGGAGGTTCTCCTGATCTCTCCAGAGTTGCTGTTTTTTTTGGGGGGGGGGGCCCTGTTGCATAAGTGAAAGTCCTGGCAGAAGGCTTCCACTGACAGGGCTCCATAGGTGACTTTCACCCATTGTATCAGACATCTCCTCCCATGTGAAAAGGCATTCCTTCCTTCACAATATAAAGGGGGGGGGAGAATGCCTTTTAAAATAGTGCTTGTTATCCCTGATTTTTTTTAAAAAACAGAGCATATATTCTGACCTCAATTTTTAGACAAAACCAAATGTTCAGCAGAGTGCATGCTTTAAACATTTAAGATAGCAGCTTCAACATCTTCCGTTAGAAGGTGATGGCAGTCAGCAAGACAGGGCAACTCTCTGCCTTGAAACCATGTTCACTCTAACAACATTCTACAACGAGGTTAGAGTGAACAATATAAGGTAGTTAAGGTAGTCTCAGTGTGTGGTAGCTCATCACTTTCTTGTTTGTTGGTCAGACTAGTGCATGCTTGTTCAAATTTCACATTTAATCCTACTTTAATTATTTTAATATATCAGATGTATGCTGAACACATCAGCACAGAAACAAATCTTTGATAATCAGTTAAGGCCCCACAAGCAGAAAAATACTAGGGAGAAGCATTATACGTACTTTCGCCAACCACATAATTGGCTGGAAAATAGCCTTGCTGTCCATTCGCCAGACTGCCAAACCACCAGTTATCATTATCTTTGTATAACACTTGGATAATGTCACTGCAATGGATGGTTAGCTCATCTGATCGATGCGCTGTGTAGTCATAAAGAGCCACTACCTAAGAAAGAGATAAGACCACCACAGCTTTATCATAAATGCACCACAGAGACGAAACACCAACATTCACTTCCTCTAATAGAAAAATTGCTGTAACCAAAGCTACACTTGGGTGAGAGCTGAGGCTGTCTCAGGTTTTGGGGCTGGTGGGAACACAGCAGGAGAAGGAAGATAAAGGGGTTGTGGGATTCAAGAAAGAGTTAAGAACATTCAAAGGCACCAAGATTATCTTTAAAAAAAACAACAGCAGCTGCTGGTTCTATAAGCAAATAAAGTTTGATACATTTACTTTCTTAGAATTGTTGTACTACTCTCATAGCCCACTTTATTTGTGAGCTCGTCTGCCTGGCGGTACAAAATAACATATTGGAACGAACACTTGAGATATGGGGCAGTTTTGCTAGAAAGAAACTCTTTCGGAACATTTCGGGAAATGCTGCATCGATGACTTTTCTACTACACTTTAGATGACTTTTAAAAATAATAATTAAATGGTAAAAGTTAGATATTGCTCAGTACAACACTTCATATTATTTACTTACACAGTTTACTGATCTTGCTGTAAAGATGGTTATGGTTACATAAAACAATTGCAAAAATTAGGTAAAAGACTTATTTTGGCAAAGTCGCCTATATGGTGGTGCATTCTGATGAGTTTAGCTCAAATCCATTTGATCTGCATTTTTAAAGGCTGCTGCACACGACAAGCTACTTTGTGCTGTGGGCATCCTTAAATCATAATGCACGGAAACTGTGTGTGTTTAATAATCCACTTACGTGCAGCAACTCAAAACAGAAAACCCCAAAAAACTTTGACCATGTCACTGCAAGCTTGCATTTAGATCAGTTCACAAATGAATTGCCATGGCATGTTGGATATTTTTACACTGCATTAGATCTTATCAAAAATGCCTTTTCCATGTAGAGAAGCCCAGTGTTGGGACATCCAGGACCGGCGCGTCCATGCAGGCGACCTAGGCAGCTGCCTAGGGCGCCGGCCAGCCGGTGCTGAGAGGCTTCAGGCCGCTCTCCAGAGGCACGCGCGTGCCTCCGGAGAGTGGCCTGAAGCCGCTCTACAGCTGACAGGTGCAGTGGAGGCGGCCCCAGGCTCGTGCTCCCCGTGTGAAGCTCCAGAGGCGCGTGGGAGCACGAGCCTGAGGCCACCTCGCTGCGCCTCTCAGCTGTAGAGCGGCTTCAGGCCGCTATCCTGAGGCGCGTGTGTGCCTCCGGAGAGCGGCCTGAAGCTGCTCTTCAGGCTACAGCTGACAGGTGCAGCAAGGTGGCCCCAGGCTTGTGCTCCTGTGCGAAGCTCCGGAGGCGCGCGGGAGCCTGGGACCACCTCCCTGCACCTCTCAACTGTTTTTTCCCCTACTTTTCCCCTACTTTTTATTTTTTTATTTTTCATTTTTCTATTTTTAGTTTATTTATTTATTTATTTAAAGGGGGGGCAGAAGGTGATCTCGCATAGGGCACAAAAAACCCTAGCACCGGCCCTGGGGACATCACCACAAACCCATTTTTATTTAGGTGACTTCTTGATGGCATTGCAATAACAGGCTTCTTTGGGTGAAGTGTGCAATCTCACCAATGGTGTAATAAAAAGCAGCCATTATGTGATGGTTCCTCATGAGTGGCTGTGGGAAGACAGAACTGTTCTTGCTCACGGATAACCCTTTGCCACTACCGAGAACATCTGTATTGTTAGAGGAAACTAGATAGCAAAAAACAATGAAGGTGGAACTTATGACATAGTACTTGTGGGGATTCCCCCCCCCCAAAAAAAAATCTTTCCAAAAGGCAGGATGTCATTACATTAAATAATTGCAAAATATATGATGTTACCTAATCTCTGTTGCAAATATTAATAAATCTTCAGCAATAGCTAGAAAACCTTACAGGGCACCTATGGTAAAAATGAAAATTTGACAAAAGGTTCAATGGAATGCATAATAATAAAGGAACACTATACATGCGCTCTCTGTCACTGGAGTTATTAGAATATAATGCCTAACATCAGTTCATTGTTTTGAAGAAGAGAATCCAGAAGCTTGGTGACAAAAAAAAAGTTTGCTGGTTTGCTCACTTGATGAATAGCTGAGCATTACAGAATTTGTTATATCCAATGGGTGACATTCAACAATTTTGTTCCTTTTGCAGGAGAATGGGGTTTGTGGAAGGGGAGTTGTAGTAGAGCTGTCTCCTTTTGCACACAATGGCTCCTATCCATCCAATGTAACTGATTCTGAAGAAATACTTAAAAGTGTACACCACTGTTTTCATAAGTCCATTTTATATGCAATTGATAATCTGAGTAATCTTGTTTTAAATAGAGCCAATATATTCCTAAAACAAGTGTTGAAGAACTTAAGGTCATTTTAGAAGCACTTATTACATTTGCTGAGATGAAAAATCAACACACAATAGAGAAAATCGATTTTAAAAGTTGCTTGGCACTTACTGTTTCTTGGACAGAGACTGAACCGGAACTAGTGTCTCCTCTCACATAGGGTGTTGCTGGAAACTCAGCATTCTGAAAGAAATTATTTAACAGGAATAAATTGCATTAATGTGGGTGGAGAATGGTGTAAAGTTGTGGCCTGTCTGCCCCTTCCAAACCCTGCTGGCTTCTGCTGCCCAGGGTGAGAGGTGTGGACTAGCCACAGTTATGGCCTGCTCTGATTGTTTCCAATGGAGGGAAGAGGAATTAGTTAGCAAGCTTCAGGCCGGCATGGAGGGGGTAGGGCAATACTGGAGTCTCCAAGGCATTTGATGACTGGAAGATCTCAGCAACCTTGAAATTATTACCTGTAAGGGTATGTGACTGTTTTACAGTTTTAAAATCCTTATTTTAAGATGTTTTAAATGGGGCTTAATTTATTTTTAATTCCTTTCTGTTATCGCTTTAGTGTTTGCCACTCTGGGGTTCTCAGGGAGGAAGGGTAGGATATAAATGAAATAAAAAAATATAATTTGGGAATACTAGATCTCAGTTAGGTAAAATAGATGTGATGGTGTCCAATCTCTGCTCCAACCTGCACCCATAGTAAATGCAGTGGGGGTGGTTTGATCAGCAAAAGATGAGGGAAACAAGGGGTCCTGAATCAATCCCCTTGTTCATGCCTTGCCACCCTGCAGCCATAAAAGCATATTACCCTTGGCCGGGCTTTAATACTAGAAAGTGAACCTTTTGGGGAGGGGCGGGGAAAGACACTTGTTGAAAGAAGCTGAAGGAAGGTAAGCTACATCCTGCAAGGAAGAGGAAGTTTTGTGCTCCTCACCCATGCACCCCTTTTGCTGTTCAAACGAAGCCTTTCAGTCTTTCTAATGAACTGCGGCTGATCCAGGTTTAAACACACAAATCAGGCCTGGTTTGGCTCTTACAGCAGAGAACCAGTGGATTTACCTAATTGTCATTTCTCAGTGCAGCCATCCAGAAAAGGCAAGTTTGAGCCTATTCTTGGCTCTTCATTCCTTGATATGAGCATTTGTAGAGTAGCAACACTGTCAAGGCAGTGAGTTTTACCCGAAGGGAAGGAGTGGCTCTTGTTACTCGGTGATGAGTCATGGTGATGATGATGATTACTATTCTCATTATAATTCTTTTCAAAAAGATATTTATGAGTTCTCCAAAGGCCCCATCAAACTTCCTTGAGCTGAGGTAAGCTTTAGGAAATAATAGATTAAAAACCTCAGCA
Source organism: Zootoca vivipara (assembly GCF_965207765.1). NCBI lineage: Eukaryota > Metazoa > Chordata > Lepidosauria > Squamata > Lacertidae > Zootoca > Zootoca vivipara. The sequence continues at coordinate 57,971,671 of NC_142586.1, forward strand.
TGCCCAGGGATATTTTGAATGCTTCCAGATGTTGTATTAAAGTTTTATTAATATGTGGATGGATACAAAGTGCTTCCACCTAAAGAAATAAGTGTTTTACTTTTCAATTGTTGGAATTGGGATAAGAAATAACCTTCATTTAAGGACTTAACGGTGATTAGTGTATCATTTCTACTTCTTAATTTCACAAAACCTAGCCATGGAAGGCATCTAGAGACAACTTGGTAAACTGAAAAATCAGCAAATAAGGAACAATGATGACTGGATAGTAAGCATGTCACTAAATTTAGCTCAGGATTTCCTAAGGTCTGTGGACTTAAGGCTTACAAACTTAAGAAATACTCAAATGCACAAATGGCCATTTTAAACCCTTCTTCATAGTGGCTGTCTCCATATGGAAGGTTTGCTTGCACCAGTTTACCACACAGAGAAATGGATTCAGGGTTACCACATTTTCATTGGCTCCTCTGCCATTAAACACAGGCCAGCATGTAGAGATGGCAACAAGAGTGTGCAACACAGCACCATTATGATAGGCATATATACCCCTATTTACAAGGTAATATAGATGTCTCCATGTTATAGGCAGTCTAGACATCTAAAATCAGGGCAACCTAAGACCCACGGGCCACAAGCAGCTCACGGGGGCCACAGGCCACCCCCAAACCAAGCTGCCCGCTCAGCGAGTCCCTGCGCGCTGCACTAAACCGGCACAGCGCGGCGCGGGGACTCGCTTCCATGGCACTAGAAATCTCGTCTGCACATGTGCAGATGCCAGAAATTTCATCTGCACAGCCGCAGATGCCGGAAATCGTGGGCATGCATGCTCACATGTGCGAGCAATCTGGCCTACAGAGGGTTCTCCACTGGAGTGAACCAGCCCAGCTGAGGTAAACCTTGCCGACCCCTGTCTAAAATAGAAGTTTGAGCAGATGTCATATAGAAGCTGTCTGAATTCCTGGAGAACCACTTCATCACTGTAGACCAGGCATCTCCGAACTGCGGCCCTCCAGATGTTTTGGCCTACAACTCCCATGATCCCTAGCTAAGAGGACCAGTGGTCAGGGATGATGGGAATTGTAGTCTAAAACATCTGGAGGGCCGAAGTTTGGGGATGCCTGCTGTAGACCATGAACTGGGAACTGATGGCCCTCTGGATGTTGCTTAGACTGCACCTCCCATCCACCCTGATCATTGAGCAGATTGGCTGTGGCTCATTGAGTTGGAGTTCAGCAACATTTACATCAACTATTATTTGTGTTACTGAAGCCATTACAAAAAAAAATACATAAAACAGAATACATTACATAGTTAAAATGATAATTTAAACCAGACATTCTGTCAGATAAATTCTTCAGGGGAGCAAACTCTTAACTTATCCCCACAAACTAATGGCAAGGATAGGCACTCTGGTCCTTCATTGAACAGAGACCAGCTTCCAGATGGAGAATGGAAGACTCGGTTGCCTTGAGGAGCTCAAAAATAGAACAAATATATTTATTCTGGGATATTTCCAGATTCTTTTGTTGAAGAGATTCTCTATTGTGCTATATTTTACTCATTTCACTCTTTTATAAAGTCTCTGCTTTGAAGCTTGTTCTAGCCCCCTTTAGTATTACTTTTAGTCATGAAGTGCAGGTAAGAGATTGTAAACAAACAAACAAACAAACAAACATGTTGGTAGTGAAGCTGCACATGGAATTTTACTTTATTGCAAATGTGTAACAGGTTGTTTAATTTCCAGGACTTTATATTAAAAAATTATCACAGCAAATTATGAATGTTGTGCAACTTTAAATCTCAAAGATAAACTTCATTAAGGATACAATTTTTTTTTTACTGCTCTAATCCCTACCTACCGCGGGGCTTGTTTGTTTCCCATATTAGCTTAAAATATACAGAAGAATCCACAGACATTTTGAACTATTTGGATAGTGTCAGATTTAAATTTCAGAGTGGGCATGGAACATGTTGAGAACCACTGAACTCTACATCTCCACCCTAATTCAGTACTTTCCTTTGGATGTGGAGCAAAAGTTTCCCATACATCCTGAGAAGCAGGGAATGGCTGTGAACATATCCTTTTGTAAATTTCACGCTTCCCCTCAAAATTAAGCTGAATGAGGAAGACTGAATAGCACTGGACAAGCTGGTATACTTTTGGTTACATGCACAGGGTTCTTGAACAGCATGGTGAAAATGTAACTACAGTATGCTGTAATTTTTAGGTTCTCTCTGCTTCTTGTAGAAACTGATCAAAGACAAAGGAGCAACTGTGTTAAAATCTTACAGAATAAGTAACTCCTGTAAAAAGTAACCAAACTACTGTCATGTGTTGGTCTTTCTACGGCATAGAATAGATCATTAAATTACTGCTGGTGCTACTACTGTTGCTTTCCTGGGTTTTCAGAAGACTATGATCCTGATTTGATTATAGTCCTTTAAGCATTTAATGAGCATGGGAATCTATAATCTCCCTAGAGGAAAAGCTGTGCCAGGATGCACTTTACTGAGTCCTGCAATGTACAAACACAAAAAAGAAACGCAAACACAGCTGCTTCGACAAAGCCTACAGGGATTTTTAAAAAGGGATGAATTGTAAAGTAGGTGACATAATTCAACTGCTAAGATTATTCAAACACACTCCAAAACTATTTTGATCCATTTCTCTTTAATCAGAAACATTTCACTTTAAACTGTAAAGGATGTCAATTTACATACTGTTAGAAGTTTTCTACCAGCACCATAAAAAAGTTAACGAATACCATAATGAATTTCCCATCTTTACTTTTCCCTCTTTGGTTTCAGTCATTCTGGGCTGGTATATCTGAAAGTAATTCTCACTCAGGAATTTGTGAGCCAATGTAGCCAGAAAATTAGTTTCTGCACTAATTGAGGGGAAAAACAGCTTATAGATTTATCCATGGGCACAATAAGCTTGGAAAACCAGTAAACAAAAGCTTTTTTAAAAAATCATCTCCAATCCAGAGCCTCTGTTGAGCATGATGAGAGGTCCCTAGTGCACTCTGGGTGAGATGTTTGCCCACATTAGAGGAAAAGATGTGCTTTAAGATGGGGAGGAGCAAAGCTGTTCCCCGGGTCTGAAATGAATTGGTGGGGAGGGCACTCCGGTTATGTAATTGCTGTAATTAAGTGCTGCCTTATTTATGCTACTGGCACTTTGTGAAGGAGGGAACAGAAGAAGGTGGGGGACAAAGTATGATGTCTATTCTGCAAGACTCACAGCTGGAAAGGAAGCATCTTAATCTTAGTCATGATCTTTAGATATGGGTAACAAAGGAGTTAATAACCCAACACAATTTAACTCTTATCCCATACAAAAAAAATGGTCAGTGTGTTTGTGTGTGTATTATATATATATATATATATATATATATATATATATATATAAAGAGATAAGTATGGGAAACCTTTGGGAGACCAATTGGTTAAAATGAGGTGATCTTGTTTAACAATAACCTCCCTGCTAACAACTCTGGTTCTTTATTATTTTAAAGTAAGTAAAACCCAAAGTACAACTGAGATTTCAGTCTACACATTACAAAAGTGGCAACAATGCTGCTTAATATAAGACAATCAATGAGCAAAAGTTCAATTAGAGTCAATCTCTCTGTCTGTCTCAATTGAAAGTACAAAGAATTAGCATACAAGTTCAGGTCCTGTTGTGTCCACTTTTCCTTATTCTCCACAACTATGTATCTAAAGACATCCTAAGGATAGAGAGTTGAGATCTTGGCATACCTAATTGCAATGAGTTTTACAAGCATAGTACACAAAGCTGATATTGGATCTTTTGTTCAGAGAGCAACTGCGGGAGCCAGAAAGCCTACATGGACAATGATTCTGTGGAAGGCAGGTCTTTTATTACTGAACAGAAGGATAAGAAAGCTCCTGTACAATGATAACTTTTGAAGAAGGATTTTAAAAAGTTTTTTTTATAAATGTTATATGCAAAAAGAAAAAGCAATACTGAGCTGCTTACCGTGTGTAGTCCAGCTGACGGGCTTCGGCAAAAAGGATTTCCTACTGGGATGAAGCTCCCTATGAAAAGACAAAGCTGTGAAATTTTTGCTTGTTATCCCCTTTCAGTCTAATAAATCATTTTATTTTTATATATTTTTCAAAAAAACCATGATGATGGTAAGACAGTTCACAAAAACCTGAATAAAAAAGCAGCAGCTGCTTTCAGTCCCAGCTATGCATCTTTCAGTCAGGAACAGTTGGAGAGTTTATCTAACTAACAGACCTGACACAAGGTTAGCTAATCCAATATTTCCATTCAAATGATTTGGAAAGATACTGCAAGCAATGACCACATACCACCTTGCACTCAGAACTGACACTATTATTTAAAACCAGCACTGTCTTTCCCAGCCATTGAATCTTTGAGTCATGCATACAAAGTTTTCCCCCCACCAGAAGTGATCACAACACCTCTGCATTGAACTACTCATTTTATCTGAAAGAATAGGTATAAGCTATTCAGTGTATTCTCTTTGATCATATGACTTCCTGGCAACACACATCTTGCTGTTTATTTTATTCCAGCTCACTACAGTATATTTTTAAAAGGGTTTATTTGTCATTTTTGGGTCTTTTTGCATGTATTATTAGAATGACTACCAAGCTCACACTAATCTTTTCAATATGTATGGCTTCATCTTTTTTTCTTTTTGTAGATGGTATGTGCATAGCTCTAAGGAAGGAAACATCTTTAAAGAAACATTTTTTTTTCAAAAACAAGGAAGATAATCCCTATACTATCTCCCTTCTGCAAATTCTAGTGAAGTTTGGTGAAGAAGTTAAGAGTGCTGGCCTAGAACAGGGATGGGAAATGGGACCAGCTGGTGGGTCGGATCCTGATGTCCCCAACTTCCCTGTCAGTCATCTGGCACCCACCTATCAATCATCTGAAATCAGGTAAAGTGCTTTCCTTTTTCCATGTGGTTTGAAATGAAACTGTGTGGGCAAAGGTACCGATGAGCCATTCCCCACATCTGATACAAGGTGGGCATGGCTTGGGGGAAGCATTTGGACTAATTCTATATGAAACCACTGGGAAATGTCATCCAGAGATTTGGAGCACAGTGGCATCAGTCTTCTGATAAGCAGAGACAAGTCTTTCAGGACTTGCAGTGAGATGGGAGTATGTAGCCCTTCAGATATCTAGAGCCCAAAGTATTTAAGGGGTTTCCTCCAGTCTCGCCCCTGTGTCCACAAACTGGCACATGAGGCAAATCTGCTCTTATTGAAGGACTATTCAAGGATGTTGGCACCTATCACTTCATACCCTTCTTTCAACATATTATGGCTTTTTTCATGACGGTCATTTAATCAGAAAAGATTACCAGCTTTTCAGCAGGAGGAAAGCTTGCATATGGTTGAACTGTTATCACATGTAGGGCTTACATTAAGTTGTCATTACAGAAGAAGAAAAAACAAAACAGATTGGATCCAAGAAGAGGTGACCAAAACTAACCCTTCTGTTAGCAACACACACCAGAATGACAACGCTGCACCTCATTCACCCAAATGTGTGTTATGGTGATAACCAGAAATTCAGTAACTGTCAACGTGTACACACACACACACACACACACACACACACACACTGTTCAGTTAAGTGCTCTGGGTGATACCTGCTCATCAGTTCCCTGGATTCTCAACTAATGGCTGAAATTATTCAGGTGCACTGGCACATATCCATGGGAAAGCTTGCACAACCTCCACCTGCACTTTGCCAGCCCTTAAGCCAGTGGTATTAGTCACACTCATAATAAATTTCCTCACAAATATTTGAACACTGGAAGATATTTATATATGTAATTAGATGGCACCACCTCAAAGAGCCAGCTTGCCCACAATCTTGCAAACACTTCTCCTGTGAGCGGAAAAAACTTCATTCTTAATAGGTTTATGTGTGCTCCAGTTACCCAGTTTTCTCCTCTGTCACATCTTTGCCCTATATAAGCCTAAATAAGAAACATAAATGATTCAGAAAGGACACAAGTCTATTTTAAAGACTATTGTTGAATACTCATATTATTTGGGTCAAAGATAAGAATATAGGAACATAAGAAGAGGCCTGCTCTTCTTATGAGGCCTATTTAGAAGAGGCCCATTTAGTCCTGCATCCTAATCTCACAGTGGCTAACCAGATAACTATAGGAATCCTGCAAGCAATGCAACAATACTCCCCTGCCTTGTGATACCCAGGAACTGGTATCCAGAGACCTGCTGCTCTGATACTGGGGGTAGAACACAGCCATTTTGGCTAGTAGTCATTGATAACCTTCTCCTATTTGTTCTATCCTTTAAAAAATGGCCAACTTCTTTTAAAGCCATCCAGTCTTGTGGGCATCACTACATCTTGTGGGAATGAATTAGATCAACTATGCATTATGCAAATAAGTGCTCCCTTTTGTCTGTCCTCAGTCTTCCAACATTCAGCTCTGGATGGTCTCAAGTCCTATTATCATGAGAACAGAAAACTTCCCCCTTTTCATTTTCTCCACACCATGCATAATTGTGTATGCCTCCCCCAAGCCCCCTTACTAGCCTTTTTTCTAAACTAAAAAGCTGTATCCTTTCTGACTCACCCTGACTGACCCTGCTTATAACACTTACCCCAGCACAGTGTGATGGTTACAGTGACGACAAAATAGTTATGCAGTCACTGTTTCCAAAATATTGCAGGTGGTGTATTTGCAAAAGTCTTGCTTTGACTCTTAACTTTGCCACTGAAGTTCTGTGATAAAAGCTGGAGGCACAAGGCAGAAACTTTATAGCAAGGGGTCATGCACACTCTCAAATGTAGGCACGCAGGACACACACACACACACACACACACATTTCACAAAAGTTATATACCTCTTGGTTGTAAAAGAAACCCCAAACCCTCAAATATACAGAGGTACCTACCCCTCCTCAGTTGATCTGTGCAGATCAGCTAAGTAAGGGGCTTAGTGCACCATCTTTGCTCATCAATTGATTAACTTGATGACTGGGACAGGGGGCAAATTGCATTCCCATCAGGCTGCGGGGCTCCATACACCTCAGCACTGTGTCTATTTAGTTATTTGCTGCTGTTTTGTTTATTTGGTGCGGTCTTGTAGAAAGTGGAAATATTGCCTTGAGGGTTAGGGTTGCCGATCTGGAGCTGTCACTCCTGAATTAAAATACCTGCACAGGGGTGAGGCCAGGTGAAAATAGTTCAGATTTTCAGATTTTAGGCACCAGAAGTTCCCAAGAGTGGAGTATGAACACTCCCCCACTCATAATTAGTTTGGCGCCATTAGATTGTGTAGTAGAGTTTTGTGAAAAATGCAAGGATCTAAGAAAGCTACAATCGCCAGGAATCCTGGCATTCAAGGGCATGCTCAGCAGAAATTTAGCTGAGACCATTCTGAATCAAGCCTGTGAAAATTCACCTGTGGTGGGCAACGTTTTTCAGCCCAAAGGCCACCTCCCCATCTGGGCAGCCTTTTGAGGGCCACATGCCAGTGGTGGGCAGGGCTGGAGGCAAAAGTGTATAGAGAAATGAATGCAAATTTTGCCTTGTACAGTAGGCTTGTTTCTAAACCCACACAGACCTCTTTCTGAGGAGGGTGTGTGGCCTGGGGAAAATTCCAAGGGCCAGATAGAGAGGCCTGGGAGGCTAGTCTATTTAGAGTAAATGAGGCAGTGCGGGGCACCACCTGCAACGAGCGTCCCAGGTGGGCGAGGGGCGATGTCACCCCCCCTCAAGGATGACACCCGGGGCGGACCGCACCTACCGCACCCCCGTCCTCTACCAGTGGCCACCACTGGATTTGCCAACCCTGATTTGCAATGCAAGGAGCAACTAGTCAAGGGAAAACTGAAGCATTGTGTTTCCTTAGCCCAAAGAACCCATTGCCTCTAGTATCGTAAGAGATCTGGCCTTGGTTCTGAAGCCCCTGGAAGAAATATTGGAACAAATAATTCTTAAACCCCTCACTACCCCAATTTCCCAACATCACACACATAATATAACATACACACATTTACGATTTCAGTCACAGAGGCTAGATCTTTTGGTTGATGAATTCAGAGATGTTTTAAAAAACAGAATGCAGAGCTCCCAGCTATAATGAAGAAAAACCTGTTACATCAAATCTAAGAGCAATAAAAGCCAACATTTTAATTAGAGATTAGAATCAAATATATTTAGCATCTGACACACCCATTAAATGATTCCTTAGTAATCTCATAGAAAGGTCCTTGTATTTCCCCCTTACAAATATGAAGATCTCTGTAGAATCACAGGTGCAGAAAAGACCAGGGAATGACTTTTTAGTTCTTTCCCCACAATGTCAGGCAGGTCACACTGTCCCATGAGTCGGACTGCTACAGAGTCCAGTAGAATTCTCCATGCACTCCCACAGAAGAATCTCCAAGTAAATTTATTGGAAGCATATGATGAAATGCTCTCTTAGAGCAGGCCTTGCATTAGAAAAGGATATGAGATAATGAAATTGAGCTAAGGAACATAGCAATTATTTTATGTTTTATTAAATAACAAAAAAGAGGGTGATACTCTAATTTTGGGTGCTAGCAGCCTCACATTTAAGCTAGACAATTTACTACACATAATGGTGGAGGGAATTCAGGCTGTTAACAGTCACCATATTTACCAACACTAATCTGGACGTAAGGATGAATATATGATGCAAAAATTGGTGGTTGAAGTAAGAAGGATCTTGCCTCAGGGCAGTGATTGGAACTGATCTCTGTTGCTCAATTTATGGCTCACATGAGGCCAGCCAAGATTTTCTTATCCACCTATCAAAACTGTCTCTTTCCACACTACACTGTCTTGCACCCAAGATTGAGGGGGTCCAGTGTGTGTGGCGTGTGTGTGACATCATGTGCCCGGCACACATGTGTGACACCACGCACAAACAATGTTGCATCATCAGGAGGAGACCAAGGATGGGGCCCAGTACAATGTGGTTTCAATGGCTGACGGCTCCTCTCTCACGCTCAAGAGGAGCCCATGCCACGCTTGGCTTCACGCTCAGCCTCCTTGGAGCCCACAACATTGAGGGGGCCCGGCCCCCTGCTAACTGATACTGAGGGGGCCAAAGACACCTTGGCCCTATAGAGCTGGCACGCCTGGTCCCAACAAATCTCTCTACTGCCCTTGTTAGCTACTGCTGCTATTCCCATTTTGTGGAATGACAATTAACATACTCGGTATCAATTGAAAACAAGGTGATAAAGCTGGGATGCTGATGGCAACAGGGACTAGGAGGTACAACACAGAATTTGAGGCAGGATAGACAGCCCAGAGGGTATACCTCATCTCCCTGCAATTTGAGTAAAACTACCCTAAATTATCCTTTGTTCCTTTCCCACCCTATAATTTTACTAAAGGGGATATAAGTTACACCTAAGTTTGGGCACCTTGGCTGAACTTCTGACATCATGATAAAAATCAAATCCCTTCATGAAAAATTTGCAATACAAAATATTTTCAGATACTGTCATGGAAGTCTTAGAAGACACACAAGTTAGTAAGCTAAATGAGAACTTTATCTTCTCTCTTTCTTAAACATGAATATAAGAAACTCCTGACTCCACCCAGATATACAGTACCTACGTCAAGAGCAATATTGTGACGAAACAATCTAATACCACTATCCACACAGATACAAGTGCCAGCCAATATAGAAAGTAAAAAATTACCCATTTTGGCATTACTCACTTTGCTCTGTAAATTGCAAGTTGACTAAAAAGCAGGTGCAACGAAGGGAAATAGTCTAAGTGTTCATATTACATTATTCAGAGAAAAAGACTTCCAAGCAACTACTCAGGCAACATTCTGGAAAATGTAAATCAGCTTTGCTTCTGAGGTATTTACTCTGACCACAATAGTCAACACTTGCATATTAACCCCATTTCCCTCCTGATGTAGCACTTTCAGAAAGAAAGGGATGTTCATTTCCAGACAAGCATTCTGAAAACCCAGGTAGCCTTGCAGATTGCCTAAAAATTTAGACCGCAATTTATTCCACTTAATTATAAATTTTAGCAAACAAGGTCAGCGTGAGCAGATTTTAAAAACGATTCCATTTTCACACAGTTGCAAACTGTGTGTGGAGTCCAGGCATGCAATCAACTTCATAACCTATCATAAAGCTGAACAGAATGGTGTGCCTAGTTTTCTGATACCTGATTCCAACATGCAAAGGGCAGTCTCCCCCATGTGTATGCAGGTGTATTAACCTATGAAGCTAACTCTCTGACTGTCTGCTCTAATTAGTAATGGTTCTCTAAGCAGGGGCACCATTTATGTGGGGCTGGGGGGACTGAGCCCCCCCAATTTTCACTGGGGGACGAGGCCCCCTCAATATTACACAGCTGGGTGGGCCCTGTTGGTTCCTCCTGCGGCTGTGCCAGGCTCCATTAGGCAAGCCTGCTGCTGCAGCGGGGCTCATCAGGCCTTTCGGGGGGGGCATGACGGGCCCTGTCGGACTTCCTACCACCACATAACATCACATACACACGACGGGCCCCCGCAATATTGAGTGGAACCCAGCACGCCTGTCTCTAAGGGATTCATGTAGAGATCTGCACAGCATGGCTACTCAAGATCTGTTTAGCTGGATATGCTAAGGATTAAACCAAGAACCTTCTGCAAGTAACTCATGGGGGTCCTGCCCACCGTGTGCGAATTAATGGGGCATTCCATTATTGCAAGAGCCAAATGTGTACAAAGGATAATTCATGGAGCACTGGAATGGGATAATGTGCTCTAGTTAGAGCCAATTCATGCTTCATGCAACACAGTGAGTACACTGGAGTGATATTTTCAGTGGCACATTCCATGAAGCTGTAGTTCACAGTGGTCTCCCAGCTCATTTCCATCATATCTTTCCCCTTCACACTTGTAACATTTTATTTTATGGTTATAAAATATTCAGAAAAATATCCTGACATGAAAAAATCCATGTATCATGATTTAGTATATGTTATTTGTAGTTTGATTACTTGGTCAGATTTTTAAAGCGATTTTGTAGATTATATTGGCTTAACACCAAATTAGTTATTGTGTATGATACTACCATGGGTATTCCAGTTTTGGTGTTTTACAGCTCCTGTTTTGGAACCATGATGTTTGTTGTTCTTACTATTAATAAAAATCATTTTTAAAAAAAGAAAAGAAGATGAAAGCAATAAAACATGGCACCCAAAAAAGCACAGCTATGGAGATGTATAAAAGCAAGCCAAATAGAGAAATCTAGGCCTTTTTAACGAGCCTTCAGGACTTTCCACAGGTCACACCATCCTCAAATGCTTTTGCCTGTCCAAAGCATGTCCTTAGAATGTGCTAATGCTGCTTATTGCCATGGCAAAGCAATATGAAGCCTCCTAGAGGGTACCCGTACATTGTGCTTCATTTTCCTAAGAGGGCTAGAGATTGGCTTTTTTTAAAAAATTGAAAGTTCAGAGCTTGTATATAGTTACTTACAAACCCGTATGTTTTAATATAGCAATCAGTTTTAATATGAATTTTAAATAGAAAAATGTGATTTAAAATCAGTAATTCAAAATAGATCCCTTTTCTTAATTCATGATTTAAACCCACCCCAGTTGTAGTTCTATTTTTAAAGATTTGCTTCTGGTAAGTCATCATAATAAAGCTAAGCTGAATTCTACTCAATCCTTTGCATATAGCTGGCTACCCCCCCCCCCCCACAAACCACTTTACCATATAATTAAAAAAATGGCAGGAACACATTTTGGCAAGTAATTTGCACAATACTACGTCATATCTTGATTTTGCAAGCCACAATGATCAATGCCAAGTAGAGAGTAATGGTTGATTTAATCCACACCCTTGTATAATTTGGCTGACAATACTTCCTTTATCCCAAAGGCGCAGCAGTAATTATCCTAACATATACCAATTTTACATATGAGTTATGTTCACTTGATAAAGCTTTGGAATCTTCAAAGTTTTTCAGCTATTGTGCTCAGTATTTTACATTTCCCCAGTTAAATATTTTAATTAACATGCCTAGAAAAAAACATGAAAAAACATGAAAAAAGAACACATAATGGAGGAATCTGTGCGGTCTTGATTTCAATGTAAACAGATTAAGTAAGCCAAAAATAAGGCGTGTTATTTGACATTTGCACTATTACTTTTATAAAATTATCAGTCAACTAGAGGAATCTGCAAAGTCATATTTTTAAAGAAAAAAAATATGGGGGGGGGGAATGGCCAAATTGCTGTCATTAGAGAAATAGCCATATAACGTTATATAAACATGATCTTTAGCACATGTTTAAACATCTTTGTGATTAGAAGACCCCATTTAGAATTTTGTGTTTAAAAACCCAATCAGTTTTGTTAATCTTTTCATAAGGACAAACATGCCCTTTTATAATTTTCTGGTTGGTTCAGATCTCACTTTCTGCTGCACTTCTTTTCTGGAAAGCAAGATTCAGTAGTTTTCCTGGGCATTAGCTGAGTTGCCTTCAGGCAGCTCTAAATTATGCTTAGCTGAACTGAGTCTCGCACGTCCTAAGAAAGAGGAAACATTTCTAGAGGTTAGTTGTTCTGACTGAGGAAATGATCCCATGTGCTTAAATCCTGGAACATGTCCAGATATAGCATAGGACCTGTCCAAAAGTAGTAACTTATTAAAGTTTCAATATACTTGCCAGACCAGTTCCATTGATCAACAGCACTATGCTAGAATAAATAGCTTTAGAACTTCAAATGGGGATTCTCTAATTGTATTCAAAACTAATAGGCAATAATGCTGCCATAGAATCCAAGTATTTTAAATGCAATTTATTTCAGGAATTATCTTTCCCATCCCTCCATCCCTTTCCCTTATCTTCGTTTCATAATATCAAAGTGGAAAGTTTGATGAAGATGTTAACTCAGCATGTGACCACTATGAAAAAGATGAGTTTGATTAAGTATACTTTTATCCCACCCTTATTTGTATAATCCCAGGGTAGATTGGGAAGCACAGTGAGGAATTCAATGTTGCACTCATCTGATCATACCATCAGCAGCGGCATGCAGGGGATGGGGTGGGGAGCCCTGCTGTGGAAGCGGAAGTCCTTATGCAGGGCTTCATTTCCACCGGAAACTGCCTTATACTGAAGCGAGATCATTGGTCCATCTAGCTCAGTACTGCCCACACTGACTGGCAGCGACAGTCCAACCTGGAGATGCAGGGGAATGAAGTTTGGCCCATTTGCATTCAAAGCCAGATGCTCTACCACTGAGCTATGGTCCTTCCCTTATGTTTGAGCTATGGTGAAAGCACAGAGCAATCCAACAATAATGAGAAGACAAAAACATGAATGCAGTCGAGCCATGCTCTTCATTGCAGCCAGACTGCCGCATTTCCCTCTTCCAAAGTCAGTCAGTGGGAGATGAGGAGAAAAATCTAAAACTACACAGAACCAAAGGCGCCAACTCTATAGGGCTGTCTGTTGGGATGGGGCTGAGCACACACACCCCCCCCCCATCTTGAGAAGTGGAGGAGGCTGAGCCGATTCTTATGGTGAAATAATCAAATATCCATGTAATAATAATATAAGTCTCAGAGCCAAGTCTACATACTAGAGATTCCTTTCTTCACAGTATATAATTGATGGTGAAAGGTATGAAAAATGAATAATTCTCCTCCACCCCATCTCTATAAAAACAATGCTTATATAGCATGAGCACCATAACAATGGAGCCCGAGAGCAATTAATGGTGTTACAATATCTCCAAAACTGAAGAGATTTTCTTATGGGAAAATCTAAGAACATGCATTATTTTTTATAGTAGATTTTCCTAGAATCCTTATTTTCAGGTCATGTATTTGAAAAGATCAATTAAAATAAGTGTGAGATATTGTTTATATTTCTGGAGTGTCATTCCTTTGACTTAAAGAATGTATTTTGCTTTTTAAAAGGATTATAGACATGAATGCAAAGCTGTGACACGCCAAGGGGTTATGGCTTGAAATTGAGCTGCTGTCAAGATTGCTATCTTTGGCTGCATCTTAAGGGTGTAGAGCAATATCTTGTCTTAGCATGGGAAGCTATACATTATTAACATACTGCACTCTGGGCACCACAGTTTAAGAAGGCTATGGACAGGTTGAAATGTGTGCAGAGGAGGAGGATGAAGATGATCAGGGGTCTGGAAACCAAGCCTTATGAGGAAGCTGGGTATGTTTAGCCTGGTAAAGAGGAGATCAAGAGGAGAAGGGCTGTCACATGAAAGATGGAGTAAGCTTGTTTTCTGGTGTTCCAGAGGGTAGGACCTGAACCAATGAATCCAAATGATAAATGAGATTATGATTAGACATCAGGAATAGCTTTCTGATGGCAAGAGCTGTGTGACAGTAGAATGAAATATCTTGAAAGGTGGACTGCTTCATTGGAGTTTTAAACAGGTTGGATAGCCATCTGTCATGGATCCTTTAGCTGTGATTCCTGAATTTTTGGGAGTTGGACTAGGTTACCCTTGGTGTCCCACCCACCACTACAATTCTACGATTCTATGAGGTTTATAGGACATAAGTGTATGTCTTTTAAGGGAACCTAAATGTAATGATCAGAAAGCAGTGGTAATTAGGAATTCAAGGACAGGCGAACACTCCTCTTCAAATGTTCATCAGTAGGAGCAGCCTGCTTCCTTGCAGCCTGCTACTATTGCCCTGAGTCTGCCACCACATCCACCTCTCTCTTCCCGTCCTAAAACAAAGATTACCGTATTCCAGAGCAGGCAGAGGCAGGGGTGATTATGAGTGTTCCCAGCCTTCAACAGTTTTTCCCCCGGCAGTGATTGGAGTGGGACTCCATTCACTTTATGTGGATGTTAATGATCTGTATAGCAGTTTGAAACCAGCAACTTTTCCTATCTTCTGACTGCTCTGAGTAATTGCTGCTAAACACAGGCTCCAGCTCTTCTAATTGAAATATTCATATATTATTTTTTATTTAGGTTCCAGCAGCAGTATATATTTAAAGCAGCACCATGCCACTTTAAACAGCCAGAGCTTCTCCCAAAGAATTATGGGAACTGCGGTTTGTTAAGCATGTTGAGTATTATTAGACCTTACTCCTCTCATAACCACCACCCCCAAAATTCCCAGGAACATGGCTCAATTATTAAATCACTCTGAGAATTGTAGCTGTGAGAGGAGTAGGGATCTCCTAGCAATCCTCAGTACCCTTAACAAACTTCAGTTCCCAGGATTCTTTGGGGGAAGCCATGACTGTTTAAAGTGGTGTGATACTGCTATAAAGGTATAGCATACAGTATACTGTACAGCGGGCATCCCCAAACTTCAGCCCTCCAGATGTTTTAGACTACAATTCCCATCTTCCCTAACCACTGGCCCTGTTAGCTAGGGATCATGGGAGTTGTAGGCCAAAACATCTGGAGGGCCGCAGTTTGGGGATGCCTGCTGTACAGTATAATCAATCAAACAAACACCACAACAATAAAACCAGTTCAATACACATTTTTTGAAAGTAGATAAAAATGTGGCATTCTTAAAAGCACTTGGGGATTAGTTCAAAGTGTGCATGTTAAACATGTTTTAAATGTACACAAAAGCAATAATTGAGTATGCTCCTTGAATATAATCACAGAAACAAAAATAAGAATCTGCTACAAAAACAGAATAAATCACCTTACCGCTTTGAGTAGGAAGAGGATACAGAGGAATTGGTGGTTTTCCCAGTGTACTTGCCAAACTTAATTTGGAGTGTGGTGAAAGGAGGGATGGACTAGGAAGCAACGCACTGGAACTGGTCTACAAAAGTAAAGGAAAGTTGTAATTTCCTCATCGGGACACAAAATTTACAGCACAATTATTGTTAGATCAGTGCAAGAACAGAAAATTTCAATGGCTTGCTTTTCGGAAAGATGATAAGTAGATTTAAAAACAAACTTTTGCAAAGACAATTATAAAATATTATTGATTCCTTCCTGTCTTCTAGAAAACACACACCAATATTTCCCTTTGGCACCCCATTTTGTTTTAATTGTTATATCAACATTGTTGCCTCCATGCTGCAAAGTAATAAATATGTCTGCTCACCTATTGTGGACCGATAGTCCTATATTATGCTTGTAATATAATTCTGCTGACATATTTTCAATTAATTTAAGATATACCTCCAAGTGTTTAGTTAACATTCCTCTCAGAGTTATTAGTTTTCTAGTAAAGGCTTAGGTTTTCACTCATAAGCCACACAAGTGGGATTGAATGGCTGGATAACTGACTCGGGGGGAAAATTGAACCTAACTTAAATATTTGTTTTCTTCCCCAATAGCAAATTGCACTCCACTTTTTCAGAAGAAACACAGCTAATCTAGTTATTTTCACTTTAACACTCAAAACCTGTGACATTGAAATATGGGGTTACTGAAAAGTTCAATATATCAAAATTGTTCAAGCTCTTGAGATCTTTGCTTAACCTCTCATTTAATACACATGGTCTCACTCCTTATGGGTTGATGAACGTGCCACACTGAGGCTGAGGAATCTCAGGCTCAAGGGCCAAATCGACTCACTCCAGGTCACATCCTGTCAGGGGTCTTGTGGCTACTCTTGAGTAATAACTCTCCACATCTGCTTGTCGTTAAGATGTTTTATTGTGCATATTATTTACAGTGCAAAGTGTCTGCAAATCATGTCTGCTTAGTCTGAGTCAGAACCTCGCAATGCCTTCTTTCTCTTTCGCTTCCAACATAACACCTTGGGAACGCCAAAGCGCCTCCCCCTTGTCCTACGGGGAGCCATTTATCTCAATTCAGGCGTTGGGGGGAAGGGCCGTCCTTCTGACTGCTCTCCGGTCCCTTCCTCCCCACCTTTCTCCCCCTCCACCCGGTGGAGAGGCTGTCTGACACTGCTAGAGCCTCGTCTCTCCCCCTCTGCTTCCTGACTCCTGTAATCTGATCTGCTGTTGGACTTACTGCTCTGCGAGGAACTCGACCTGATGAGGGGGGGCTGTTCCCTATAAGCCTTCCCCCTTACACATCCCATCCCTGGCCTTGCTTCACATATTCCTTGAACGTTTTGTTTAGCTGGAATATGTCCATGAACTTCCATGACAACAGCTTAAGAATGCCATGTATTAAGCAATATAAAAATATCATTAATAAACCAACAAACTCTTATAATGACTCTTGCCTGGATGGAGTCTAGAAAGGGATGATTCGCCAACTGTAAGGTAAAGGTAAAGGGACCCCTGACCATTAGGTCCAGTCGCAGACGACTCTGGGGTTGCGGCGCTCATCTTGCTTTACTGGCTGAGGGAGCTGGCGTACAGCTTCCGGGTCATGTGGCCAGCATGACTAAGCTGCTTCTGGCAAACCAGAGCAGTGCATGGAAATGCCGTTTACCTTCCTGCCGGAGCAGTACCTATTTATCTACATGCACTTTGATGTGCTTTCAAACTGCTAGGTTGGCAGGAGCAGGGACTGAGCAACGGGAGCTCACCCCGTCGCGGGGATTCGAACCGCCGACCTTCTGATCGGCAAACCCTAGGCTCTGTGGTTTAGACCACAGCGCCACCCGCATCCCCTTAGCCAACTGTACCAAGGTAATATTTGCACCCATTACTCTGCCCATTTTTGCCTCTGTCCCCAGCCAACACTGGCATGTGGCCAGCCAAATTTGCCTAGAAGGGAAAAGGTTCTGCAGTCACCTTGTCTTATAATTTCACCACTACTAGATTATTTACTTATTGTGACTAGATTAATTACTTGGTTCTGCAATCAATCTGAAGACACATGCAGTAACACCTTGCTAAATATTAGCAGCCCTAGCTCTGGTCAATGCCTTGATTACCTGTGAAACACATTGCACTAGCTTGGGGTACACAGCAGAAAAAAAAGGTGGGATAGAAATGTAATGCAGCAATGGAAATTTGTAGATTTTCTAAGCTATGCATATTAGAACAATCTTTTCAAAAACTATGGTGTGGTTCAACCGAGTCCTTTGTCTGCCAAAGCTCAGATTAAATTTAGGGCCAGTTCATGCTGCCAAATGCCTTCACATAATAGTATACAGCGGTACACTATAGCACAGTGTACCATGATTCTGGCTGTGCATGTGGGAAATTACCACTGTGAACAATACTTCTGGAAAGTCATCATGGTGATGACTTCAAAAGGGCTCTATCAACACTCACTGGAAGGAGCAAGTTCACAGTTTGCAGGTGCTCCTGGATTCAACACTTGTTGGAGGCTCAGGTGGCCTCAGTGACTAGGAGTGTCTCTTTTTCAGTTCCAGCTGGTTTGCCAGCTACAAATCATTTTGGATAGAGATGACTTGGCCACTGTACTCTATGTTCTGATAACTTCCAGACTGGATTATTGCAACACACTCTACGTGTGGCTGCCCTTAAAGACGACTCAGAAACTTGTTGCTCCAAAATGCAGCAGCCAGATTCTGGCTGGGGTTCCATTTAGATCTCAAATAACCCATTTTTAAAAAGCTGCACTGGTTGCCAGTTGGTTTCTGGGCCAAATTCAAGAGTAGAATTTAAAGCCCCAAATGACTCAGGTCCCAAGTATCCAAAAGACTGCCTCCTTCCCTACAGAACCTCTCAGGTGCTGAGATTGGCATACGGCCCTATTGATAATTCCACCGCCCACAGAGGGGGTGGTGGCCTGGGAGAGGGCATTCTCTGTGGCAGCCCCTAAGTTGTGGAACTCCCTACCCACAGAGGTGGGTCTGGCACCTTCATTATACACATTCTTACCTTGGCTTTTGAATCTTGTGTATGTTTTTAGGGCCCACCTTATTTTTTATAGTTGTAAGCTGTTCTGAATGGTTTTTAATAATGTGTTTTAATGCTGTAACCCACCTTGGGGTGAAGGACAGGTAATAAATTAACAAGAATAATAATGATTAATTATTATTCAGGAAACTAATGTTTACAGGAAACACATATAATTCCTTACCCTCTTATATGTCTCTGCCTATGATTATCTGGTGGTAGCAGCAGCAGCAGCAGCAATGTAAAATATGCCATAACAGTGGTGCAATTTGAACTCCACAAAGAACAGAGGACTACAGATAAAATTAAATAGGAAGCTCCCTTGTGCACACCCACATGAAATGAATTAGTTCCATTGGAATTCTTTAGAGCCAATCATATTCCCAACATAAATTCTAAACATTGACTTAGCCAAACACCCCACTGCCTAAAGGGAAGAATCTTCTGTTCTCATGAATGGGGTATGCATGTTCCTGATTCTCTCTGCTCCTGAGTCAATGCTCAGGCTCTTCTCTCCTGAAAATGCACTCAAACTACTTTTCTAGGGGAACAGGCAGGTTGCAGAACGAGGAGGCAGAGATACATCTGCACACAACACCCCTCTCCCCAAAGTGAACAGCAGAAGTACCTGACACTTGCCCAATACAACCTGTGGAGCCAAGCACTTATTAGAGCTGTTACTGAGCTATTATCAGTTTGTGAGGCACATGAGCCAAATGGAAATATGTTACAGTTTATTTTACGGTAAATAGGTAAAGTAGACACGTGCTTCTTGATACTGCCTGGTTTTTACTTTCCCCCTCTCCTTTCTTTTAATCGGCCAGCATGTAAAAACATCTATGGGACAATCACAGTGAAGCAATCCACATTTCTGAAATGCAGGCTGTGGGAAGGGATTGCTAAACACCTTTTCAACAACAAGAAAAGGTTGGCTAAGATAGTTAACACCAATCAACTCATTTTTTCACAATGCACTGGGCTTGCTTCACCTATAAACCACAGTTTTATCACAGACAGTTTACTACAAAGTCTGAGTTGAGTAAAACTGCAAGTACAAAAATGTCAGGGATGGGTTTGTGTGTGTGTGCTTTTAAAGAGAAGGCCACATACTTTCTGCCAAGTTTAAACAAAGCTGCTTTGCATTCTCTCTTTGTATTATGGCAGTTCTATGTAAATTATGCAAATATACATTTTCAATGGGCCTAATTTTCATGTAAAAAAAGTGAATTGTACACAGAAATAAAGAGAATTAAAGCAAGTTCAAGACCCGACAAGTGAATAACTATTTCTCTGGGTTTTCTTTGATAATTCAGTGCTGTGACCTTTTCAACTAATAGAATCAAAATTTTCATATATGCTTGCAAGTCAAATTAGGCTGGCAAAGTCACCATGCCTTGTATTTTTGTTTTTAAGATTCCTTTTTGAAGTTTTGTGCCTTTGGGACATGCTGTTCTTGAACAAACATTAGTTCTTAAATCATGATTTCCTCAGACTAGGAAGCTGACAATAGTCAGCTATTAGAAAAACTGCACTCTTTTGTTCAATACCGGAGCAGCCCCACATGCAAAACCACTCTAATACAAAAAATATAGTTTTGCAATATAATCTATGCAAATATGAACTTTGATCCTACATATAAATATATTACTTGCTGCTATTTATATGTCACTTATTGCTCACAGAATAACGACAAGGAAGGCAAAGCCAATTAGTATTAGTAAAGAATGTACTGGAAAAAATATTTTCCTATATTGAAATTTTCTTAATGCATTTTGAGTATTTACAGTTCTGCTACATCATTTCTAGAAAAGTAAGCCATCATAGAAAAAGCTGCTGCCTAGCTATTGCCAATGCAAGTAAGGATTCATTTGCATGTGGAAGATACCCACCAGACTCTAAAATTAGAGTCTCGTTTCTCTGTGCAGTTTGCAGGCAGACGGCACCTCCCATACCCATATCTAGTCTTACGTCTGTGCAGCACAATGCAAGTTGCTTGTACTCTGAAACATCCTGCAGAACTTCTCAAAAGCTGTAGAAAAGAATCAACTACACTGCAGCACCGTACTGGTGCAATCAGAGTTGGAGCCAAATTTGCCCTCAGCAAACAGTAGGGTTCCTCCTATTAAAAGATGAGACTGCAATCCCATAGACTTCCCTTCTGGATTGAGGAGGAAGGTCTTTTAATTGATTGCCCCTCCCTCTGTAGGCACCACCTCCCATGCTGTTCTGAAGGGTCCCTCAACTACCACAAACTTAGTAGCACTTAAATGAACTCTGGATCCAACCCAAAACTAGTTGCAAATGAGACCTGCAATGGAAACCAACAGTATGGGCCTGATTCATTCCATTCCTCTCCCTTCTGGTTTCCTTTCTGTCTATCCCCATTACTTGGTCAGCATTCTGTGGACGCTGAGCATGCAAAGTCTCTTTGGGGCTGGTTTGAAGAGATGCTGAGGCTTCCCTAAGTCTGCTGATACCTTTCCTCTTGTGTGTGGATAGTGCTGTTTTGCCTATCCAAGGACCCAACTGCATCAGATAACTGGGACTGCTCTGGCTATACAGAAATGAGACTGCTACAAAGCATTGCAATGTGGCGCATTCCTCTTTGGCTCCACTCTCCAGGATACTCAATTGCATTGCTACCCCCCCCCCCCGATTTTCTGCTTCTCCCCCAAGTCAGGCAGAGGGCCTTCTCGGTAGTGGTGCCCTCACCGTGGAACACCCGCCCTTCAGATGTCAAGGAGATAAAGAACTAAACAACTTTTAGGAGACACCTGAAGGCAGCCCTGTATCAGGAAGCTTTTAATGTTTGATGCTTTATTATGCTTTATATATTCTGTAAGCTGCCTAGAGCGGCTGGGAAAACCCAGCCAGATGGACGGGGTATTTAATAGTAATAAAATAATAATAATAATAATAATAATAATAATAATAATAATAATAATAATAATACTGAACGTGCTCAGTCCTCAATGGCAATTTTGGATCCCAGCCTGAACCTAGGCTTACCACCACCACTGAAAGTGTTGTATTTTGACAAAATGTGCCCTCCCCCAAATATTGATACCTCCAACCAGAGGCTCCAGGTTGCCCCTAAGATTGAGGGGGTCCAGCATGTGCCTGCAATATTAAGTGAGCTAGGTAGCAGTGGAGCAGAGATGCTGGGGGATCTAAAATTGCAAGTCATTTTGAGAACTGAACCAAACTAGCACATATTTGATCGATCCAAAATGGGCTGCTAGTATTTGAACAGTGTTTGTGTGTGTGTGTGTCTCATTTCTAAGCCTCCCTGATGTGCAAGTGCTTGCCTCATCCTTGTCAGTGAGTAACTACATAAAGCCTATACACCCAAGCCCTGGCTTTGCTTTTTCTTGAATTTCAATAATGGAATCCATACTAGAAAACCTGGAAAATATTAAGAAAAATCAAATAAATTGAATGAAAGCTTTTACACTGAATTTTATCACTGCTAAGGGAAAGACAAAGAGAGAGAAAAATTCTTAAAAGGTAGCTTGTATATTGAAATTAGTAAAAATTATGATTGCCAAAAAAGAATGGGTACAAATGGAAGAGAGGAGGGAAAGCAAAAGTGGAGTTCATTTATTAAACTTACTGAGATGAATATAAAAAACCCCTGCAACTACCGGTATGTCAAATGAAAGCAAATGTAAAATACTATGATTATTTTATAAATACAAGGATACATCTACATTTGAATAAGCCACACCTTTTCTCAGTCTCAGAAGATAACACATAATTATACATACTTTTGGGAGGTACAATATAAACATTTGTCACTTATAAGACATGCCAAAAATTGTAATTATGTTTGCTTCAATCAAGATTCAGAGAGGTCTTTCATTTAGTTCTGAAGCATTTATGGCATTTGCTTCTGGCAGCTATAAAAGTGTACAATGTGTGTGTGCCTATTTTGCCTTAAGTAATAACAATATATTTACAGCTTTTTCATACTTAATTATATTGATCTCAGATGATAAATCCCTGAATTGTTGTGTCATGCATGTAAATCTTTTTACCACCTTGTATTAAACTCTACTGGGATGCATAAGGCTATTGTGACCCACCACTTGGAAATGGGACAGAAATAGGAAGTGCTGGAGGTAAAATACTGAGAGACAGCAAAGTGCATGCTATCTAGGAAATACCACACTTATCCCTACAGAGCAGGGTTACTGCTGCAAACCTGTCTGAAATGCAGCTAGAGAAGAGATAGTGTTACTGAACCCTGGCTGGTACATCTTGTAAGAACATGCTTTCAAGATGCTATACATCTATTTGTGAGCTGTTGTTTTTATTATTATTATAAAATATTGTGCTTTTTTAAACAACAACAACAACGATTTTAATCTGTGGAAACTGTCTTTCTTTTTGACTGGGTAGGTGTTTTATTATTGTCAGTTCATTAAGTGCTGAGAGTGTATTTTGGCTGTTATATTTTTGATTTTCTATCATGGGTTGGAACAATCCAAACTCGCTCTTACACAGTAAGGTGAGGGTTTTGCACTAAATGGAGGTGCTGGTCCACTCAGCTCCCCCAGCCAAGCTGGCCTTCTGTCAGCTGTGGCCCACTGGTGTTATCCCTGCTGGCAGGGGCCAGCAGAAAGCCATGAAATGAGGCATTTCATGGAGTAGGAGGGGCAAAGTTTGCTGGATACTGACCAATCTCGCTGCTGTCATATAACAGCATCGGGCCCAGTTATCTCCCCCCTACTTTCTGTTGCAAGTGGCCAGGCTATGGATTTGGCGGTGGTTCCTTCTAGCAAAGTTGCCTGCAGAGAATTCTACTCAGAAAGGCAGCCTATAAATATTTTAAATATGGTAAAATGAATAATAAATAGTATGATGAGATGTGTGCTGAAAAGCAGCAAACCTTAGTTAACCTCTAATAGTATCTGAGGTTACTCTTTCCTTTTTTAAAGGTACCTGTAGAGAGATAAGAAGACAGTGACTCAAGATGCTAGGGCCTGTATCATTAGAATGGCCGTGCTTCTTTGGCATATGCAAACTAGTGGACCAGCACTAGTGGACCAGTATAGCTGAACCTCACTGATATTTATATGTATATTTTGGATAAACACAACAGAAATGAAGACAGAGAGGAGACATTGTTTTTGTAGGATACACTCAAGCTCTGATGGATCTAATACAGCAGAGCACATGAAGTAGGACATCCTGAAATAGCAGAAATATTCCTTGCAAGGAGAAGCCCTCCCCAAGGTGCAAAGAGATTTAGGTACTGAAGCAGCCAACCTAAATCCCTCCCCCCCCCACCTTACCCACTACAGATGAACAGTTAGTGGGAAATAATAAAGAAATGTAACCATACCATAACCATACTCTTCAGGTCACGAAGAGTTGGACACGACTAAACAACAACAATAACCATACCATAACAGAATCCAGTTTTTGTTTCACTTTCTGCATCCTCAGAGACATTCTTGCAGCACTGGCAAACTGGTCGGCAGGAGACATTGAGTCTTTTTGTCCAGAAATATCAGCAGATTTGCTAAAAATCTGTGGACCTCTAGATGATGTGGAAAGATTCAATCCTCTAAAATCTTTTACTAATTCAGCTTCTTGCTGGGCAACTGCATATGAAAAACATTGGAACAGCATTAAGTTCATCTTTTCATAAAAGATTGTTAAACTTCATATACTATTGGACCAGAGAAGCCACAAAAAACTGACTAGTCTGAAAATCTGTAGTCATAATTAATTCCCTATGCATGGATAGTATGTATGCCACAGATCAAGAAAGATACTATCAGGTTTGAGAGGACACTAACTGGCTGGTCCCTAGAAGCTTTTTTAATCTTTTGGGAAGGCACCCTGGCAATCCAAAGGAACACACCAAAGCGGGCCTCATGGAGGGGAAGGAGCTCACCTCAGCCTCACAGCAGTGGCGGAAAACAAAGGCAAGGTGGCAGGCAGGCAGGGGATGGCGGGCTGAGTTGACGTGGCCAGGTTGTGGGGACCGGAGCATGTGTGATGTCACACACACTCAACGCCTCCTCCCCCCCCTATGTTGGGCACAACTTGGCACTTCTGTCCAGAACACTTGGACACCAGCAAGTTGGGAAGGCCAATATAGTCATACTTTATATGACTTCACTGAACTGCCTCAAGGCTGAAAGCAGAAAGACAGCATATAAATACTTGAAACAAACTTTCTCTACTATATGTGATTTGAGAGGGGGAGTTTACAAGCACTACAGAGAGAACAAGCACTACAGAGTTTACAAGCACTACAGAGAGAACCATTTATCTCTGAATAACAAAAGGCCCAAAGCCATTTGTTCTCTTGTTCACTGCTTTTACAATCTTTTTTAAAAATGAAAATCATTGTGAAAAAGGTCTTATATAATAGCTGAGGCAGAGGGCTTCTTTCCTGCATTGCAAAAGATGCTCCATAAGAGCATGTCCACATCAGAAATTCCTCCCACTTCCACTGCAAACAATTGAGCTGTAGCAGGAGCATAAAAAACACAAACGAAAAAGCTTTTCTCTTCATGCAGGGATGATGTAGCTCAGGGGACACTGCCCCTGTGACTAGGGAGACTGCTACTGCATCCTGGCTCCCTGAAATGCCTATGTCTGTAATATACCTAGGGGTGAGATTATCTTGTAGTACAGGATTTGATAAAGAAGCTCTGCATTCTTGGCAATGCAGACATCCCCTTGCCTAGCAATCTGGGCGGGTAAACTCCTGTCCTCAAAATACACTTTTGGCGTTTTCATTGCAATAATCTTTCTTTACTACTAGGGGATGCTGGGACAGGTCTAACAATAACCTCCTTTATCCTTTCTCTGGCTTTCACCATTGCTAAAAGCTGGCTTTGATATTTTACTGGCATTAAATTCATTTGGGCTATCAAGATTTTTGAAAACCTATTTCTGAAACAACTGGCCAGGCAATGCACTCCAAAAGCATAGATGCAGCCATAGTCTTGGCAAATAACATTTAAGTACAAGAGTAAATTCCTTTGGCAAGAGCTTTGTGCCAGTGTATTAGGCTTTAACTAGGTCCAAGCTATACATTATGTTAAATGTGTAGTGTGCAGCTATGCCCGTGTTTTATATTAAATTAGAAGCACAGGGGTGGGGATTATCATCAGGACTCAAGGGTGCAGCAGAGAACGTCTAGCCCTAACACAGCTGCTCTCTGGGTGAAAAATCTCCCTCTCACATGCAGCTAAGAAGCTTGGCAAGAGGGAATTTCCATATCCATTGCAGTCCTGATCACGATCTCTTTCCCCACAACCCAATATTACAGAAAGAAATACCCCCACTTTGGAACTGGGGAGGGGAGGGGAGATCCCTGCAATGCCGCTGGAATGATAGCTGCCCACCACTTTGGCTTCGAAGTTGGGAGAATAGCCTGTCACAGTCGCTGCAGATTAGGAAATGCTAGATACAGTCACACACAAATTACCTTTGTAATCATAAATGTACACGAGTATAGGCTGGTTTTGACCAAAGGCACAAAATGACACCATGTGCTCATGTGGATGGAAGGCAACATCACGAACTGGAGATGTGAAGGAAAGGTCAGAGTACATGGCTACCTGATCACCTACAAAAAGAAAGTTAAAATTAAAAAGAAATGGTTAGACAGAGCTTTATTCAAATAGCCATGGATTTCTTCATTAGTACAGCTAGTCTGACTTAAATGAGTCCAATGACCAAAGAATGATCTCATACTTGCCATTTGAGAATTATAGGCAAATATCCTGTTCATAACATGTTTAGCTTCTCCTCTTTTGTACAGGTACAAAATACTTAACTGCTGCTCTATTTTGTTGCTATGGTGTTTTTATGCTGTGTCTACATTAATGAAAAACTTTATTTGTTGGTGTGCATGTCAACTATATCAGTAAAGGTATTGAGGAAAGCCCATAGCAGTATATAAACAACCGCCAGTTAGATAATCAAAGGTGGGAAAGATAAGAAAACCTGAAACTAGTGCTGTCCACCAACTAGAAAATTCGGTTCGGAGCCCAATTCATTCTTTCAGAAAACAGCACACCTCATTCTGAGGTGCTTCATGGTGTGCCAGATGTGGCTTAGAGTCTGTCTGAATCAGCACTATTTCCACCCCAAGACCATTCACTATTGAACATCTGGAGGGTTGAGTGACCCCCACTTCCCAAAAAGATATGAGGGGCACACAAGTGGAGAAGTTTCATGCACAAACAGAAGTCCTTGCCCAAACAGGATGAAATTGTTGGATACAAGCCACAGTGATTATTCACACCCAATCCAACCCTGGATTTGAGGGCTATGTATGGCTTGAGCTGACCACAGCTTGCCCAGTTCAGATAAAGCAGTAAACTATGGATCACCAAGAACTAGAATGTAGGTGAAGAAACTGTGGCACACAGTGCGCAGGGAAAGAGAGCAGCGATTGCTAAAGCCTTTTGTATGTGAACTAACTCAGATACTCCTTCTCACACACAAACACCTCTTCCAAATTAAGTAGAAAGGGGCAAAAAGATCAGTCACTTAAATCAGCATACAGGAAGCAATGGATAGAAGGCAAACAAATCTGCATTTTTTTATTCTATGCCAAAGTTATTTGAAAAGTCTCATTTAAAATATGGTAACCTGTAAATGAAAAAAATATATAGTTCTTTTCTAACAACTTAAAATAATGTACTTCCATACCTGTTTCTGGATTCCAGACATAGGCTATACCATCTTCACTTCCAGAAAAAAGGAATGTTCCACATGGTGTTAAAGTACTGCGGATTTTTTCTCGATAGTTTGTTGCACCAATATATTTCTTTGTGGCAAGGCTAGAAATTTTTTTCAAAAAGAAGTTATAAAAGCTGAATTTCATTTTACTGTGAGTTTTCACTTCAGGATGTGGTAGGCAAACATCCTCAGACCACAGAATGACCCTATCTCAGGGTCATTTGATCGAGGCAGAGTCAATCTAGATGCATCAGCCAAAGGAATAGGAGGCTCTCAGTACCAAGATTTTTGATCATCATAATTCCAATTAATCCCTTGAAACTTAACTGATATACAGTCAAACAGAAATAAGGTATAGCTCTCAGTTAGTAGAAATAGCAACAGGTCAAAATTCAAACTGTCTCATTTGAAGCCAAAACTGAAGGTGAAAAAATGCCACATCCTGAAATGAATCTTCATCCTAAATTGAACTCTGCTTCCAAAGGAAGTGGCACAAGGGCTTTCTTGTGCATCCATGAGGTCCAAGAATAGTACCTCTACTGGTAGGGTCACTCCCACCCACCATCATCCCCCATAGCTGAGTTAAGTCTTTATTTTGAGGTAAGAGTTTCTCAACCCTTGCACTGCTATAGGGACCGAATGATGAATGAGATAGGCATTATGGCTGATAAAGCAGGATTCTTGCATTGATTGTAATTCTGCATCTCTCTTCCTCTAACATGAATACCAAATCCCTCTGTGTATCTACAATAACTCTCAGGTGCTGGATTATCTGTGAGGGTACAACAGAACATTTTCAAGGCATTCACAAGGCCTTGTGCAAGCATGCAGAACTTCTTGAGGAATCAGTGGAGGTATCTTACTTTTAGAAGGTTCTAGGGGATTTTCTGAGGATTTTCTTTTAGTAATACTTTCCTACTTCCAGTCTCCCCACCTACTAACTAAAATGCACAAAGGAAAGACTGCTAATGCTTGAAAATTAAAAATACTTGGGCTCAGGCCCCACATAGTAGGATCCAGGGAAAATCCTACCTACCCAACTAACAATGCAGAATTAATCCAGGAGCCCTTTTAGATTCCCATTGCTTTGTGGCCCCTGGAAGGAAGAACTTTTTAGAGGTCTAAAAGGTCCTCCTACCCTCCCCCCTGGAAATAATAGGGCAATTTAGGTTATTTTTAAGTTTGTGGAAAGAAAAGATAAAGGATTATACCCAAATATCATTTTAACGCTTTAAATAGATACTTACATTCGGAGATCCATAATTCTCACAGTGCTGTCTTTAGTATGGATCAATAAACGCCTTCCATTTGGATGTACCTCTAAATGACTGATCGCAGTCCCTTTAAAATCATCATCATTTATCTCCTACAAAAAAAAAAAAAACACTGACAGAGCTAGTAAAAACATGGATGCAATACAGATCAAAGCAAAGCCCTATCTAATCTAGCAACCCATTGTGGACATCAGATACCTCTGCAAAGTCCATTTCCCATGGTTGATTCTGAGCAAAGGCTATTCAGAGGCATAGTGCCTATGCTCCTATAGTAAGTACAGAGCTATCATTGCGAGCCACCTTATCATCCATGAGTTTGTCTAATCCCCCCTGAAAGTCATTTAAATTGGCAGCCAACACTACTGGAGAGGAATGTCAACACAAAAGAGCCTTGGTGGACTAGGACCCATATAGTCCAGAATTATGTTCTTAAAGTATCCAACCAGATGACTATAGGAAGCACACAAGCAGTACCTGAGCTCAACATACTGTCTCCACTTTTGATTCCCAGCAACTGGTATTTAGAGGCATATGGCTTCTGAATGTGGAGGTAGAACATAGCCAACATGGCTAGTAGTCACTGATAGCCCTATCCCCCATATATTGGTCTAATTCTCCTTTAAAGTCATCCAAGTGTCATCCTGTGCCAGCAAATTCCATAGTTTAACAATGTGCTGAGTGGAGAACTATGCTCTTTTGTCTGTCCTGAATCTTTCAAAATGCAGTTTCATTGGATTGCCCAGGGTTCTAGAATTATACCAGAGGGAGAAAAACTCCATCCACTTTCTCTGCACCGTACATAATCTTACACACCTCTATCATGTTCCTCCTTAATCGCCTTTCCTCTAAACTAAAAGGCGCCAAAAGATGTAACATTTTCTCATAGGGAAGTTACTCTATTCCAAATGTCTGCACCACTTTTATTTTCAAAATTTCAGTCCCTTTCCCAATGGAATTACAGGGGGTTCAAGGAGGGGGCATGGGCAGGGAATCCCGCTGGCAGGACTCGTTTGGTGAATCCTGCCCTTGTACCACTTACCTACTGCTAACAGGAACAAAACTCTAAGCATTCCTGTATATGGCTACAAACCTACTTGTGTCCAGCATCTTCCCACAAAATTGCATGTCTTAAATGCCTCAACCTGCACAGAAGTTATTTTATAACTTTAAAACATCTATATACCTTATCAATACCCCAGCTTTGGATTGGTGATTGAGAATTGCCTTTTACCAAAGTATTCCAGATGAGGATCAGCCCTGTGCTGTCTCCAGAAAACATATGAAATCCTAGAAAATAGTAATTTGTTTACTTAATGTCATACAGTATTCAGATAACGCAATTCAGAAAATATTCTCTAGTCAAATCTCTTTTCCCTTTTGCATCTCTTTCTTTGGCTCCAAATGCCCCTTTCCTGTTTCTTTTGTCACTCTTGTTTCACCCTGTCCCCCAGTCATCTCCAGAGCTGAGTCTTTAGCACCCAGTTTTTCTCACCTTACATAGGTGTGAGAAAAGCTGTGGAAGAGCTGCAAGCAGTACTCAAGCACAAAGTTTACAAGTTTGCCACGGGGAAACACCAGTATGTTCGGGGAAACTGTCATGGCACACACAATGGTCACATAAATGGTAGAACAGGCATAGGCAACCGTGGCTCTCCAGATGTTTTGGAACTGCAGCTCCCATGATCCCTAGCTAACAGGGCCAGTGGTCAGGGATCATGGGAGTTGTAGTTCCAAAACATCTGGAGGGCCAAGGTTGCCTATGCCTGTTGTAGAACAATCACTAGTCTCGTGGTTTTAGGGCCCAATTACAGTACATTTTTTTAAAAAAAATTAAAAATCGACATCCCACTTTTCACCACATAGGCCTCGAAGCAGCTTACTGTAAGAAATATACAGCATTTAAATTATTAATGAAAGCTCAACATTTTAAACCTTGCCTCGCCAATTTACAATTACATGTGACATGGGAGATCATTGGCCAGATGCCACATATGATATGCAACACTGAATGTGATCAAATCTTTTCCCATCCTAGTCATCTCACATTCTGCCTAATCTCATGAATTTTCCCACACAATCTTTATTATTTATTTATTTATTTATTTATTCTGTACTATTTAATGAGCATTTGTCTCCCATTTGCATTGCACAATGCATATATGCTTTTCTCATGCTGTGCTTTGATTAAAGGGCCCATGCATTTTCTGAGAAACGGGCCTGAATGGGAAGAAGATTCTGCAGGTGGCACAGGCCCTTCTGATGAGTCACACACCTTTCCCCTCTCTGCTTAGCCACATTCTACTGTCAACAAGGCTGTCACGACCTCTCAGCCTCCATCTACAAAATGACAACAGTCACGCCACACCTGGCAAGAGTTCTTATAAAGATGAATGAGCTAAATTGTTGCATACAGCATTTTCAGAGTGAAATGATTCAAAACTTGCCTTCTGCATCAAAGCACAATGTATTGATAAAACTTTTGTGACCATCAAACTCTTGTAGAAGCTGCCCATAAATGTCCTTCACTTTTGCATTCCATACTCTAATGACAGAGTCGTAGCATCCTGTCACTACAATATATTCAGCTACTGGGTGGTACTTGGCAGTGTAGACAAAGGAAGGATGAGGGAAAACTCTCACGGCTGATGTAGCCTGGGCTTCAATCTTCCACATTCTAGAAGGAAACAATATTTAGGAAACTGTTAACTTAATGTCTTTTAGAAAATGCAGTATGTGATTTCAATACCGAGTCATATGCTAGCCAGATATCCAGAATGGGTATAATTTCTTCACTGAATTATTACGAAGAATCCAAATGACATTCATTTGCTTTTTGTGCTGTCCTCTGTCTTAAGAAGTAATTTGTGGTTTGTTTTGTTTTAACTTTAAACACCTTAAGTATTTTTTCCCAGGCAAATGCCATTTTGAAGTGCCAGTTTATCCAGTATAACCTAGCAGAGTGTCATTGCTGTAACTGGAGGTTTGCATTAAATAAAAATAAAATCCTCATCTCTTCTTTAGTACAAGAGTGAAAGGGCAACAATAAAAAGTAAAAAATTATATTAAGTGAGGGTGAAGAGAAGAGGAGTAGTAGTTTGGATTTGATATCCCGCTTTATCGCTACCCTAAGGAGTCTCAAAGCGGCTAACCATTTCCTTTCCCTTTCTCCCCCACAACAAACGCTCTGTGAGGTGAGGGACTTTTTTTTTTTTTTAGAGAAGTGTGACTAGCCCAAGGTCAGCCAGCAGCTGCATGTGGAGGAGTAGGGAATCGAACCTGGTTCACCAGATTACCAGTCCACTGCTCTTAACCACTACATCACACTGGATACAGGATACAGGAAAAAAGATGTCTGTAGAATATGGTTGAGTAGAGAGTTTTGCTTTATTTTCTCCTCAAGAGATTTCCTTTGCAGAAAAGTGATCCTATGAGGATGATATTTATTAAATAACCAGAACACCCTTACACATACTAAGGGCCTAAAGGTAGGGAGCGGTTGCAAAAAAACAACAACCTCAAAACAGTTCCACCCTCCTTGCAGTGGAACTGTAGTGGTTCTGTCATGGAATTCTCCCACACCCTGTCTGTGAAAAAGAAGGGGAAGAGGCAGACATATATTATGTTAATTCACTTTATGTTACCATTCAAATAAGATGAACACACTTATACTAACCTTGCCGTACCATCTGAGGATGCGGTAAGGAGATGCTGGTTATCTTTTGACCAGCAAAGATCATATACAATGTTCAGGTGTCCATAAAACTCCACCAGGTTTTGCCCAGAAGGAATCTCATATACTGATGAAAACACAAAATGCTTTTTAAGGGGTTGGGAATAGGTAAAATTAAGAAATCATGAACATCAAGGAAACATCCAAACGGAAACTATTTGGTTTCAAAAAGTACTTCACACAAACACATCCACACTGTCCTAGGATGTTGTAATAGTCACCGGATTAGATAGCTTTAAAAGGGAATTAAACGAATGCAGACAGAGTAAGCTACCAGCAGCTACTGGACATGATAGTTATATCCGGCCTCCACCAGCACCTGATTTTCAGATTTTCAGAAGTGGCTGCCAGATGTATGTTAAGAGTCCACATTTAAAATAAGCATGCAAGTATCTATTTCCATCTAGTGGTTGAATGAGAATTATGTATGTGTGGTAAACTTTTAAATAAAGGGTTTTTCACAACATGGCATTATAAAGCACTCCAATTCAAGAACAATAATACTATTTCAGTGTCCTCTTCTCCTGCTCTGTAACTGCTCACCGATAGGGAAGGTTGGTGAGAAATCACAAATACTGCAAAAGTCATTATCATTTGCTGTAAGCCACATTCATTTTCTACACATATTTCTATCTGCAAACTTTCTTCCATGCCACTTCTTTTGCTTGTAGAAGTTTGCTGCTTCTTTCGAGCCGTGCTCCCTCACGTTCACCCTTCAAATACCTCAACACTTACTTCTTCCCCAAAACCTTCTGGAACCATCTCAGAGTACCTAATATCTATATGTTTCTCTTCCCCTCCCCCAATATTTATATCCCATCTTTTGTTTGTTGCCCAGAGCTCCTTTGCCAGTATGGGCTAGATATAATCATAATCATCATTTCTTCAATCATGGAGCCCAAGGAGGCTTGACATGTGGTTCAAACTTAACTGCTTATCATTTATTTGATTTCTTACCCCCACCCTTCACCATAAGGTCCATGGCAGGTTATTTATTTATTTTTATTTATAAAAATATTTATTTATTTATATAAAATATTTGTTTATTTATTTAGTCATTTTAAAATACAATGTTTAAACAATACAATATTAAAGAATTTTTTAAAAAAATTAAATACAGTTTTAAATAAACAGCCACAAGAACAGGATGGATCCTAAAATATATCTCTCAGGTGTCAAAGGCCAGGGTAAAGAGGTGTGTCTTCAGCATCTGACACAGCTACATAATGAAGGTGCCAAATGCATCAATGTGGGGCTGTTACAAAGAATGTCCTCTCCTAGGATACCTCAGGACAGTGGAATTACCAAGAAAGCCTCCTCTGCCAGTCTTAAACTGAAAACTGCCTCCCTCCGCTGTCCCACTGACCAATTTCTTCTGCCTGCGAGAGCATAATCTTTTCAAAAACATGAAACCAGGAGACAAAAACACTTATTATTTTGCGGCTTTGTATTAAAAGTGAAACACGCCATAAGGCTGCAACTTACCAATAATCGGATAAGTATCTCTTCCTGCACAACCTGCTGCTAAGGTTCGTCCGTCTTCGGAAAAGCGAATACAGAAACATCCCATATCTCCCGCTCGAAGGGAAAACAGATGCTTATTTGGTATACGGCAAACCTGCATTTCCAAAGCAAGCCGTTATTTCCACAGTTGTGTTTTCATCATCAACTAATTGTAACTATTTCCAGAAAGGTATCAGTGATAGACTGTTACAGCAAACTTTTGGGGAGAAACGTGCTGTTAACATAGAAAAAATGGAACGGTGGCAGATGTGTGTTCACTGGCATGGGAGAATGGGGTGCTGATCTGGGCCCTAAGCCAGTTACTTGCTTATCACTGGTGGGGTAGAGATGGAGTGGAGCAAGACCCCTGTTCTGGTCTAGAGAACATTCTGTATTAGAGCCCCAGGGCTGCTTTTCCTTCAAAATAAAAGTGGTTCGTTTAAGTACGCTTCTTTTAAAAGAATGAATAAGGTAACAGACTGTTTTGCCATAAGAAAACCTATGCTTAAATGTAGGATCTGCATGACTCAGTAAGGTAGATCTTGCAATCAGCATGGCAAATTCTGAAAGCACGCATCACTTTCTCTCTACAGTGAGGGAAGCAGGGGAAGAAATACATGAGCTTGAGGAACAAGCTTTTTCTCCCATTCAACCAGCTAAGTATGTAATTGTTAGCTTGGTTGTCTTGCTTTTTAAAGATATATACCCATTCAATTAAAAAATGAACAATCAAAAGAAAAAGAATCCTGTGGACATAAGTACTGCCTGAAGAGGTCCAAAGAAATCTGGTAATAGCGCTAACACACTAATTTTCATGCTTTTTATTATGCCGTTTTCTTAATTTGACTGTCTAAACTTCACTGCTAACGCACGCCTCTACTGCAACACTGCAAAACCTTCACAGTTGACATGGAAATTATTAGTAGTTGGGACTTTTCACATACCCTGTTTTGATACACTGGGAGGGGTGGGAATTAAACCATTTGTTTTGTGCTTACACCTGAAAACAAGAAAGTGCTGCTATACAATTCTAGATTGCACCCTGGAAACACAGCCCTTATGTCCAAAGGTATGAAAACTCTTGCCTGTCCAGGAAATCGTGACCACTTATATCGTTCTTCTTTTTTCACATGTGGTCCAGAATTATTTGCTTTTTTAGATACTTCACTTTGCAGGTCCAAGAATGATGGAGAATGATACTCCTGCTGAACAGCCATCATAGACCGTAAAGAAGGATCTACCTACAAATAGATTAAAAGTGTAATAGGACAAATTTCTTTTGGCAGATGTAAACTATCAAGGTGATATCCAAGAAAGCCATAACCCAATTACATAGACCCATTGAAAGAGACTTCTGTTACTTAAGTCAATTGCTTTAAGTGGGTCTACTCTAAATATGACTAATGCTACATATAAATCCAAAAGAACTGCAGAATGGATCATAATCTAACATGGAAATGAACTTATATCCCAGAAGAACTGGAACAAAGTCTGACCAATATTTCTGAAATCTAGAAAGAAAATCTTTAAAATTGTACATTTAAAAATAAAATACACGTAATACAGATATATTGTAGGTTCCTTGATAGATCTCTATTATTGCAAGTCTATTCACTTCAGCAGATTTTCAGCAGACTGAATAAAAGAAGCAGCTGAAAATGCTTCATGGATGTCTTTCCCTTCTCTTTAAATACAACATTCAGCACCTGGCTGGCAGAAAAGTAGCCAAAGTTCCAGCAATGACTGGACAGGAGCAACCAGATGTGAAATGTTCAAGTATTTAAGGTAACATGCCAATTGTTTCTGTTCTACAGCTTGTTACAAAGGGCCAACAAAAAACCACTTTTCTCAGATTCACGCCCACAGATATATCTCTGCTGAAGTTTAGCTGGTAGACATGCAACATAAACTTACATGTTCTGGAAGTTTAATGCCCTTTATAGTTACATACAGTGTTGAGGGGTAATGGTTTCTGGGACATTTTGCCCACCAATCATAAACTTCCACAATATTTAGATGCGATCTGGACCTTGGAGGAGGGCAATATAGTTGGAGACGTAGTTTTCCACCAACATTTAGAACTCCATTTGCACCCACAAGCTGAAAAGACAAAATTTTCGAAGTGAAAAAATGTGTGATTACTAGTTGTGGGTGATACTGATGTAGCTTTTACAAGCTAAATGCTAGTAGAACTTTGGACAAGTCCCTTTTTGATGAGGTACATTATACTATGATAAAGGGCCTTCTCATTCCTGTTCATGGAATGATTTTCCCTCTGAAGCAAAGTTGACACCAACTTATTTACTGTACTTGAGATTGTGTGAAATATTAATCTAGTCAGCCTTATATGGAAGGAGGGAAGTGCTTTGCAGTTTGACAATTATTGTTTTATTTTAGTATTTTATTTGTTCTTGTGGAGTCTTTTAATTGATAAACAATTACCATTATTGTTTTATTTGTAAATATATAAACTGCCCTGGCATTGTTTATGATGCAGGCTGCAAATACAGGGCGACTCATAATGCATCACCCTGTGTTTTAAATAAACAAAGACGAAATAGCATCACCCTGTTTGTGATGTGACCATTTAAAACCATAACATTATAGTTTGGCAACCGCAGATCGTGGGCACAGGTTTCCTATGGGAGGATGTAGTATACATAGTTAGGTATCAGCAGATCATCTGATTATAACTTCATCTGTATGGATGAATTGACATTCAGAAGCCACTCAGAACAGAATTAGGGCTCATCTTTGGCAGAGGGGTACAGGCCTTTGTGCACTTGCTGGTGAACCTTGGTAACTGGATTCTTTGTTTTCAGTCAGCCTATGCTACCCTGTTTCTCATATTTTAAGACATACCCATAAAATAAGCCATAGCAGGATTTTTAAGCATTCAAGGAATATAAGCCATATCCCGAAAATAAGACATAGTGATAGGCGCAGCAGCAATGGCGGCCGCGGCAGGAGGAGGAGGAAAAAAATAAGACATCCCTTGAAAATAAGCCATAGTGTGTTTTTTTTGAGGAAAAAATAAATATAAGACATGTCTTATAATATGAGAAACACGGTATGACCATCTCTACCATAAGATGCAGCAGAGATGCACACAGGGGTTCTCAGATTCAGTTCTGAAAGGATACCATAATACACACAGGGGAAACATGGGGCTTTATGAAATGCAATAGCACTAAACTCCACCTTCATACAAAACACCTTTGTGGGATTTTCTTTTGGCTACCTCATCTAAATTTTGTACATTTATGGGACAAATGTGCTTGCAGTTCATCTATTACCACAACCAAGATTGAAATATAGTTTCACCACTGAGTACAGAAGTGGTTGTTTATGTTCACTTCTGCTTAGACTTTATTTGGATACTTTAGGGAGAAAGGTCCTATTTAAATAAACAAATAAAATACCTTTAGAAATGCCCAAGAGATTTTCCGAAAGCCACTTTCCTTAGCTTGTACATCAAAGTTGGTCTTTACATCATTCATGCTCAGAAAATCAAGTAGCTGACCAAATTGGGAAAAAAATTATTTAGTTAAAATCAACAATTATGACAAGGAATATTTTTTTGTCTAAGTCATTTTCTTTTGGCTCTGAATGCTATTTGCAGGGGTAGAGTGGGGCCTATGAAAGAACCTCCATGCCACCCCCACACAGTGAGCTCTGCTTTTGTGCATGCACGTGTGTGCGCGCAGAATGAGCGAATTCCAGAGTTCTCCTGCATTTGGCACATTTCAGCTCTCAAAAAGGGGGAGCTCACTTAGAATAAACAAGCAGAAACCCCTCAAATATGGTGGATACGGGTTTTCTTAGCAGGAAAACATGTAGAGCTGGCACATTCAGGAAGATTATTATTAATTTTTGTTGCATTTGTTAGATTTAAATATGTCCCTTCATCTGTAGATAGCAGAGTAGTTCACAGCATAAAAATACAAGCTAAAAAAGCACAAAACACATAATAGAAACAAGAACAAAAAGAAAATGATTTAGGATATTCATTAAGGATCAATGAAAAATCTCAAATAATGCATCTGGCAGCTTCTTTGTTGCACACTTTGTCACCTTCCCCAGCTCCCAGGCCCCCCTACAAAGCTGTTAGGAGGTCTAAGAATAAATTTTTAGAGAACCTTGCACCTGCTATTGTCAGCTGGCTTATCTACAGGAGCAATGGCTTCTGCTTAGGAACACAGAAACTGCCTTAGCAGTTCAGTATTGTCTAGCTCAGTATTGTCTACACTGACTGGCAGCAGCTCTTCAGAGTTCCAGGCAGGGAGTCTTTCCCAAATGTATCTGGAGATACCAGGGATTGAATTGGGACCTGTTGCATGCAAAGCTGATGCTCTATTACCAAGTCATGATGCTCTGTACCAAGTCTTTTCCTCACACACCCCCCCAGCGAAACAAATTGGCTCTACAATTGGAGGAACCCCCAAGAGAGATTTTGGTATGCATGGGGAAAGAGAAATTCTGTTGTACGAGTGGGAGTCCTTACGTGAATGGGCATAATCCATAATTCCTATGTCACCTACCTTTCAAATAATCTATGAATTAAAATATTAAAAGATACTTGCTGAAATTAAAGGTAACATGATGAAATTGAAATTCATTCTGTACCTCAAAAAACAGGATTATTCTTGGACTTTCTTCAGCATCTTGAAGGAAATAGTTAAAGCGTTCATTGAAAATGATTAGCTCCTCCCATTCTGGAAGTGTTGACTTAAACTGTTTAAAATCATACGGCTGGGTCATAATGGGAAGAATATGTCCCACTTTTTCTTGTTCATAAAAAGATGAAACGGATCGGCTGCTGTATAAAAACAATAAACTCTGTTCAGTCCAACTGTGCTAGACTTTTGCTTAAAAGGGAAGTGTGGGGAATGTACAGTCTAGCATTCATGCTACCAGGGTGTGTATGGAAACGTTCAATAGCCACGTGTCAGCTGGCTTTAAACTTATTCTAACTCAGACTATTCTAGGCACAAAATCCACAACCCTATGAAGTGCAAGGACAGCTTGAGTAACTTTGGCTCAAAGCAAACGTAGCGCAACATTAATGAAAGCCACAGTTAAAGAAAATAATCCAAATGGTTGTAAATTCATGTCTATATTCTTAGGGGAAAAATGTGCATTTTTCTGTGCTCTGTGCTTAACCATTTTAACCCATTCTTTTTACTGGTTAAAACCTGACATTTAGTTGAAATGCTATGCTTGGAGTGTGCTTCCTATCACACATAAGAGATTGCGTATATGAGAGGCACAGCTTAGTCCTATGCATATTACTTGAAAGTTAAGTTCCACTTAGTTTAAGGGGGCTGCCAAGGAAATATTGCATAGGAGTGCAGCTTTAAATCTTATTCGAGCACAGAGTTGAATAATATTTTCTTTGCTGTCATCTTTCTGACCTTTACATGTATTAGAAGCTACTCTGGGGTTTGATGCAACCCTTATTCCATGTTGGCCTCTCATTCAGTCTACCTTCTGACATTATCTGATGAACACTCTACCCTGCCCTCTATAGATGGGCAACATTACCTAAACAGAATAGTCTCTTGAGGATGAACTTTGAAAAGTAACTGAATGTCAGGTTTTTTTGGTAGCCTTTCATTTCTCCTGCAATTGACTGCATATATTTCCAGAGTGCTCAACTGAAATTCAAGAGAATAAGCACACATATCTATGAAAACAAACTAAAATCCCGAAAATGCAAGTGTAAATTAAGCAGGGAAGAGATTCCAGGGACATCAATACACAACTGAGAAGTCTTTACAGTAAATCACATTTGGTGTGGGAAAATTGAAGAGATAAGTTAATTAATGGGAAGAAGAGAAAGGAAACTTTAAAAGTGAATAACATCACCTATTTTCTTTCTTGG
The DNA here is from genome assembly GCF_965207765.1 of Zootoca vivipara. Classification (NCBI taxonomy): domain Eukaryota; kingdom Metazoa; phylum Chordata; class Lepidosauria; order Squamata; family Lacertidae; genus Zootoca; species Zootoca vivipara. The sequence goes on from NC_142586.1 coordinate 58,011,581, forward strand.
CATATAGACCAGTTTTCTGATCAATCACATGAACCTTAACCATAGGATGTGATACCATGAGATCAGTTTTAAGTCGATCTGTTCGATGGATGTAAACCCCTAAAACGAGGCTATCATCGTAAACAGGTTTTGATTCCGGTGAAACACTTCCATCAGTCACATGTGATGTATTTTCATTAGCATTTGGGGTATTTTCTTCTAGTACTAGGAGCAGAAGGAAGATTGTTTCAAGTGAGAATTAAACATTATCAAAATTAAATTGTAAACACCTATTGTAGTTACCAAGCCCCGCTAGTTCTACAATGCATTATGAAAAACCAGATACCGGTAGTATATTCGACAGCATGTTTGCTTATATCTAGGCATGTGTTATTGGACAAAAACTGGCTAGGTGAATAGAAATTCAGGCTATTAGTATGAGCAACATTACTCTTTATGCGTGATCTATTAACATGAACAGCAGTTTAACACACACACACACACACACACACACACACACACACACACAGCAGATACAGCTGAAACTTGCCAATTACATGTTCCAACATGTTTCAAGTGGTCAAATGAATAGACCACTTCCAAAAATTGTTGTTCATACATAGCAGGACCATTCTTGAACAAATAAATGAGTCCTTATTTCAATATTTATTTGAAATAAATGTGAGGTAAGGGCAACTCACTCACCCTTTATGCTCACAGTACAATTTTCACTCTAATTGGATGCACAATGCTTATAGTCAGCAATATCGAAAGCAACATGATGGCCAGAAACAATTACAGTACAGAAAACTTTACGGAATAATGCAAAACATCAAACTATCTCTGAAAGTCCTTGAATAAGTCTTTACTTACTTGAATAAGACCTTACCCAGCGGAGATCAAGCTTTGCCGATTATACAAAGCTTTACAAGCTTGATCTCCGCCGGGTAAAGTCTGGCACCGTGACTTTTGCATTATTCCATAAAGTTTTCTATACTGTAATTTTCCCTGGCCATCATGTTGCTTTCGATATTGCTGAGCCGATGCTTATAGTCAGCAGATAATCAGCCATCATGAGCACAAACTAGTATTTTACATGCTACCACTCAACCTAGATTTGGAAAGTTCACTTGTGCAAAATCACAGTGGGTCACATGTGAAAAACTTCAGACAACTTTTTTGCCACAAGGATGGTGCAGTCTAGGTCACTAAACGCACACAAAGCTGCCACATAAATGAGCTCTGTACTCATGTGCACATTTGCGGAGGTTCAAAATGTAGCCACACAAACCTTTTTTGGGTTTTCTTTTCAGTTTCTTTCCTTTAGATTTCTGTTTTTCAATATCCTCCTCCAGTTCCTGTTCCTTTGTTAACACATCATCCTCTTTAGATTCTGATATGAGTGCTTTTTCCAATGATCTCTTTTTGCTAGTATTTTCTTCCTCTGGGTCATTCTGTAGTTCAGAGAGGGACATTGCACTGCAATGAAGTAAGTCTCGCTGTTAAACAAGGGAATGTATACATACACCCAGCCCTGCCATAATAATTGCTGTCTGCCAGAGAGATGCAAGTAAGGAACACTCCAACCATCAGCCAAGGTGGTTAGTTGAGGTCAGCCATGCCGGGGGTGGGGGTGGGGGTGGGGGTCCACTGGCTCATGAGCCTTAATTATGCCAGACATGGGTCCCCCAAAGCCATTTCAGCAAAGTCATGGCCATCTGCCTCGCACCAGATGTTAGATGTCATATCAAGTATGAAGCAGGCAGAATGTGCTCCCGATTTGTCGTTGGCAAAGAAGGCTTGCTTTCACCAATGAACAGATGACTGGTAGTGAGAACAGACCAGCTGGTATTGACTGCACTACTGATTTCCCCATGGTGAGCTCTATAGCACAGTTAACACCATAGAAATTAGAGCCTGACATCAGCACCTATCCCTTTCTGCTGGGATTGGCTGTGGCACAATGATTGCCACAGGGAACTCAAGCAGTGACTTGAAGCTCCGCTTTCCCCAATGGGAACTTGGTAATTCCAGCAGAAGGCAGCTTGAAGTTGGTGCACCTATGAGCTCATGGGGAAGGGAGTGGGACGGCTGGCATCACTGCCAAACAGCAGAAAGCAGAGTTTAAGTCAGCTGACCAGCAGTAACTTGATGGAGGAAAAGGAGGCCATGTAAACTGAAGGCAGGGTCAACATATTGCAAATGCATTGCTACCACCCCTAGACTTAGCTGCCCCCCGAAGAGAGATCTTGAGATGAGCAAGGAAAGTGATCCAAATGAATAATCCCTTCCCACCAAGCTGGGTTTGTGCTAAGAGTGGTTCCAGAACAGAGGCTGTCAACAAGCTGGGAAGAGATGATGTGGTGGGAACCATTCACCCAGACACCATGGCAACAGACAACAGGGGCACAGCCCCACTCAACCCAGATGATAATATTTCTTTTGCCAGGCAACACAAAGGGGAAAGGGGAGGGCCCTAGCTCAGAGGGAGAGCATCTTCTGAGCATGCAGAAGGATCCAAGTTCAGCCTCCAGCATCTCCAGCTTTGGTCGGGAGATACTTTTATCAAAAACCCAAGAGAGCCATTGCCAGTCAGCAGGGAAAATACTGAACTCCATGGATCAACAGTCTGGCTTGGGATAAGGCAGTTTCCTAGGATTCTATTCACTCCTCTCTAAAGATATGGCCATCCTGAAAAAGCTACCGTAGGTAGGAAACAGACAGTGTGTGTCTAGGAGGAAGCCGTTTTAAGAGAGAAAGGCAATTAAGCCAATAAAGATCCTCCCCAAGTTTGGTCTGGTGCCTGGAAGCTGAGCTGGGAAATAGAAATAAAGCCAAATGTGATTTTGCCCACCTTCCTCTATCTTAAACCTAAACCAAGGACCCTGCACTCCTTACTGAGTCCTCCCACAGGAGCAACAACTCATGGCTTCCCAGCAACTCAGAAAGTAACTTTGCAAGGAGGGAGAAGAACTGGTATACCTTACATGCTTTTTCAGATAAGGTAACACCACCACATTTTCTCCTGTAAAATGGTATGTCCAGGTTGGGGGGGGGGGAGAGATACAACTCTTTCCATTTCAACAACAGCAATGAAAATCAAACAGTTGTTAAAGATTTAAATCCACACCAATTTGCTGTTTGCCACTATACCTTGTTTGAGCTTCAGATACAACAGATACTTCTTTTTTCTTTTTCTTCTTTTTGCTCACTTCATTATTCAGTGCCATTTCCTGGCTTTGAACATTGAGGGCGACTTCAGACATCTGTTCTTTAAGTTTCTTTTTTATTTTCTTCTTAATTGCATTTGCTTCTTCCTCAGCCACTTGCTGCTCATAGGCTTGAATTAGCTGCTCTTCCTCATCTAATTCAGATCTCCCTCTCATTCCATTCAAGGCACTTTTTATGTGGCTGTCCCCCTTTTGATGAAATGCATCTGCCTCTAACACACTTTTTGTTTTTTTCTTTGAAAAAACATGAATCTGTTTTTCAAAACTGTCCAACTTAGTTTCACATAGGTTTTCTTCCTCATTAAGTTGTTCGTGTAACACTGTCTTTTTCCTCTTCTTATTAGACGTTGTTTGCACGCTTTCCTCTCCACTAACAACATTATTATTTATTTTTTCTGCAACTGAGGCTTTGTGTCTGAGCTTGCTTTTTGTAATCCGTGGACTCCTTTCCTCTGCGTTATAAGTATCATTTATAATTACCTCATCGTTTTCACTTTCTTGGGTAATGCCAAGATGATTTTTGAATGTTTCAAGCTACAATTAAGACAAAAAACACTGAAAAGTCAGCCACCTCTTATTTAATTACAAGCATATGTATTATAGTACCGTATTAATATTTTTCTACATTATTAGTTTTATTGCATGCAATCCAAGTTTTAAATGAGTCTTAATTGTTTTATGTAGCAACCAACAGATGGAATTCATATGAAACATGAAAAGATTCTAGATTTGACCAAGCTTTTAATATATTCTTCAAAGCTTATTTTAAGAAAAAAATCCCTCAAATGTATTCTAGAATATTTGGAAAATTGACCTACCAGTATGTCGTTATTATATGTTGTTAAAATATGAGTTGAAAAATAATTATGTAACATAAATGTTACTGAGAGGAGGAGGGTGTACGTATCTAGTGTAACTGAAATAATATTTAACAAAATGTCCTCATGATAAAAATGTAAGAAATGATTGGAACCAAGATATTAAAAAAAATTCTGCCTACTAACAACTCATTTAAAGAGATATTTTCTAATTGTAATTTGGCCATTAAATTAGTATACTTGTATGTAACCCACTGCTGTTTCCTGAACCAAATGTACAGACTGTGGATGAAACACACAGAAATTAGACACTGTATAAAGTACTAGTACCATTTTTTCTCAATATAGGCATCAATAGCACAAGATATACTAAAATGATAATTAAAGTGCTTTTCTTTTCACATTCACAGAACCTCCTTCATGTAGGGAAACGGACAAATTAGTATAGTGAGCCATTTCCACCACCAACAAAATAATAGTAAATGAAACAGCAGTCATGGATCTGAAGGCTGTGCTTTTCTAAACCCTGAGATTGAAGTGCTGGTACTGTACTTGTAAGTCTCTGTGAAACCCCAAGGCTGCAACAATCTCTGCTTTCTTAAAGGAAGTAACTCTGCAAAGAACAGTCCAGGTTTCTTCACACTACTTAAGGAATTGAGCATGAGACACTAAGCTTTGCTCTTTTTAAACCTGTTTGCCAAGACAGGCAAACAAAGTTTCATAGAGTTGCCAACTCACCACAATGTTCTCTGGCGTCCCTGATGCTTTCTTCTTCGATTTCTTTTTATCTGCCAGGTCAGCATGGCTCTTGAAAATTTCTTCAAAACGAACCTTGGTTTTTGCCTTGGCTTCACTCTCCTCTGAAAAGGTCAAACAGCAGTTTCATCACTTTGGCTGTCACAGCCCAGTTATCCTCTTCCATTCATGCCAAAGGTGCAGCCAAGGGCACACATGTCCCTGCAGATGTTCTTCCTTCCCCTGCTGAAATTAGGCCTGAAAAAGGCTTTCTTAGAACCGCTTAGAGGTTTCATCACACACCACAATTTATTTATTTATTTATTAAATAAATAAACAATTAATTCTATCATCATCAATAGAAAAAGTTGTAGTGTGTGCTTGGTTGCTGTGTGCGGTACTCACAATAGTGTTTCCTGCTGGAAACGGACCCCGAAAAGTTGGTGATCCCTGATATTATGAAGCTGTGACTCCTGCTAGCCACAGAAAACAAGAACAAATACCCTGTTTCCACTCTGCCAAACCTCATTGTGGTGATAATACTGCAGATTCTTTCCTTGCAAACTAGCTACTGCATCACAATGCAGACATGAATGCATATCCGCATGCAGTACTAGTTGCTGTCAGGGTCTTTGGGTGTACAGTTATCATCTCTGGATCAGGACCCAGGTCAGCAATGCTGGAAATACTAATCGGTAATAAGAACTCTTCTTTACACAGATAAAATTTAACAGTAAATGGTTCATACAATGCAAAAGGTAAAAAATGCTATAGCACATATACTACATACCTGCTGGCATTTTCATGACCCTCAGAGGCAACTCAACACATTTCACTTTTCTTCATTCTGCAAAGAAAACCAGAATATGTTATAGGGCAGTAACATTGTGAAGGACAACTATCAGTGAACAATCAAACACAAACTATCAGAACACAACATGAAAAAGTGTTGCAGGCTTCTTAACTTTGGGTAATATGCAATGGTGGCTATCAACTCATGGGAAAAGGGGAGACTTAATCATCCTCCCGACTTCAGTTTACTGCACTTTCTAAATCTACTCCAGAGGGCCGACTCTGAAAGAGATTTAAGGGGAGCACAGGGTGCTGCAGAGGTGGGGAGACAGGAGAACGGCTGAAAACTGCCTGCCTCCCTGTTCAGCTAACAAATTTTGTTCCATCAGTGGACACTCATAGTTGAACATCACCCCTTGTTCATGATGTTTGAACTATCAGCCACCCAATATTTTTAATTGTATTTTATCACTTTATAATCAAAAGAAAAAACCAGTAAGCAAAATTATCAGACCTAATGCAGCAGCAACTGATTAAACCTCATCAACCAGGTCCCCTTAAGGACTTCTAAAATAATGTCTTAACTAATCAGCCAGCAACATTTTGATGCACTAACAGATACACCAGTGCAGTGCACCACACTAAGTCTGAATTAAAGTGCAGAATAATATAATGAATAGTGTTACAAAACTTCAGTGATGCCATATACACACGACTGCAAATGTTTAAGATTGTAGTGGCAGGTAGAGCGCCTATGCTAGTTTCAGTGTCTTTGGTGATTGCCCAAAACTCTTATTTGCTTCAAATACATTTCTAGGTCATTGTGCCTGTAGTTATGCACACTTTGCCTCAGAATAATTAACTGGCATAATAAGTACAAGAAGACAGGGAGAGGAAAGCTAGACATGAATTATCTGTGTGGTTTTCCAATGGTTCTAGCCCCACCTGCTGAAGATTTGGTGCAATAATTTAGTTTATATAAATGAGTTCACTGCATCTGACAAATGTTGAACATGGCACCGCACTATAACCAGCTTATCTTCAAGCACCAAGAAAACCAGCCTGCGTACAAATTCTACATGCTCACAAGGGAGGGTGGGAGAGCTCTCAACAGAAAGAAAACACCACACCTGTAGCTTAGCCACCAGGAATGCTCCCTTGCTGTAGCTTACCCATTTGCTCTACAGAAGTGAGTGCTGTAATGTAATCCTATGCTATGCACATTCTAAAATCCTGCCTAGCATGTGCAACCAAATAATGACTTAGCACAATTTATCATGTAGTTTGGTTAATGCATTGGCCAAAAAGGGCTTCAGAAACATGGGCAGTCATTTACACTTCTGCTTGCCTCACTCCTCCTGGCTACCCTCTCTGCGCATTGTGCTATGTAATGTATACATGTCACAGCCACTGCATAGAAGCTGCTTTGTGCAAGTCCTCATGGTAGCTGTTATCATTGGTAGGTTGTTCAGGCGAAGCAGTCTATCATGTGATTACAGTTGTTACTTTCGCAACAGTGAAAATGATTGTTTCTGTGTGCTATTTTGATGTGGGGAATCTGCATAGGTGTGAAAATGCAACTCAGGTGTCTCCTGAGCTCATTCAATTCAAGCAGCTATGCCTTAGCAGGGAACAACTCCACATGAATAGCTTTTTGTGTAAAAAGTTGTGAAAGAATGACTCTAGAGCACTAGCAACTAACTGCCAACTGGACACTACACCTGCCACATGGAAGCTGCATTTAATTCTGTGGTGACAGGCCAGTGCAACTGTCAAGAGTTGACTATGACACCAGTGCAATCTAACTACCACAAACTACCACAGGCTACATTAAAACCCAGCTTTTAAAAATGGCCCACCACTTGCAAGGTTAACCGTTGCCCTTCCCGGCTCATTGCATCCAGCAGGGAGGACTGACAAGCTGGGTCCAGAGTTATAAATGCCTCTTTGGCAGGGAGGGGAAGTCTCGGCCACCTTAAATGCTGCAGCTGTTAGGATCATTCCTGAAGAATGCTTCCTTCGACCAGATAAAGAAATCTTGCTTATTTGAATTCAGTTTTAATGTGGATTGGATTCTGTCATTTGTATGGTAATGTACATTGTAATGTTTAATGTGGGGAGTCCTGTCTGGTCAGGTGGAAGTTGGTTCAACTGTCACTGGGAGACTTCTCAGGAGCGGTTAGAGAGAGAATTCTCAATATGCAAAAGAAGCAGTGTTCTGGTTGGTGGCTGCAGGGTTAGAATTTTCTGTTAGACCATGTGATTGGCTGGGGCTGGACTGGAGGGCCAGAAGAAGTGTATATATGGCTGGGTGCTAGTCAACTAGAAGTCAGTCTGTGCTGATCAGTGAAGGGAGTCCATGGTGTTTGTGGTGCACTGCCAGAAGACAGCAGAGGAAGAGGCTTGAGAAAGAATACATACAAGAAAGGCAAAGTGTCTTGGTGGCAAAAGACTTGTTGGGGTATCTGAATCACTTGGGTCAGGCATAAGAGATGAGGAGAGAACAGTGCTGAGCAAGTACGGTAGTGAGAGACAGTCACACTGCCAGGCTCTGAGGTCTGGTAGGTTTCAGCAAAAGTCCTCACTGATAGTGCTGGTAAGACTTCACTGTGGTGGAGTAAATACAAAGGCAATTGGGCAAAAAGTTTTAATAAGGTTCTCCAAAGCTGTCTTGCTTTAGAAACAGAGTACTGTATACTGTATAAGAAGCTACAGTTAATTCACAAGGAAAGTGTATGTCAATTTAAAGAGACTCTACTATGTTAAAGTAACAACATAAGCTTGTGCGCTACATAATCTTGTAATAAACAAACAATATATTTCCTAAATATAGTACATATATCTGTCTGGCTTTATACCAGTTAGCAGGTTATTGATAAGGGTGAAAAGGGTCCAAGTTACATTAAATGGTGGGAGCGGAACAGATTTAGGAAAACCATTGAAGTTGGATTTTGTTAATAAAGTAAGTAAGGAAATATCCTGTTCTCTTGTCACAGATTAAAAGGATCCTCACTGGACCCAACCAGCCAGTTGCAAAGATCTTTTTCTTCGGCAAGTTGTTCAGAGGTCACCTGCATATATGGAGTTGGGTGTCACTGGATCTGATGATGACACCCAGGTTTATCTGTCTTTTGCAGGTAAGTCAGAAGAAGTGCTGAACCAGTGTTTGGGAACAGCAGTGGACCAGAACAGGGTCCATAAACTTGTCTAACAAGTGTGATGGTGTTCAGCAACTACAAAAGGGAATGTATACTCCTTAAAAGGATTAAATGTGCATTCTGGGAGTGCTACTAGATTCACCTTTACCTCTTAAGGATCAGAAAGCCGTAGTAGCACAAAGAGCCTTCTATGGGCAGAGACTGATATACCAACTATAACTCTCCTAGAAAGAGATGGCCTAGTCACAGTTATCTATGTTCTGTTAACCTCACTGGACTATTACAATATGTTTTTCCTGGGGCTGCTTCAGGTTGGAAATTGCAGCTATTCTAGAAGACTTTTAGGTTTGAAACTGTAGCCATTCTAGAAGACTTTTAGCCCAACCACTGCCAACTCTGCCTCTGCCCACTGCCAATATAAGGCATCCAAAAGATTATTTCAGAGGAATGTGGCCCTCAGTATAAGGTTCCACCCCCCACCATAAAGGAGGGGAATCCATATAAAGCTGCCCTTGGATCTCAAGATTTAGAACTTATGTATTGCATCTTGATGTAAAACTGCCAACGTTTCATAACAAGAACTAATTACATATGTCATCAGGGTCAACACAATATATAAGGAAAGATCTAAACATTGCATATCTACATTGTTTGTATTCAAAACCAATGATGTGCAAGGAAAAAATGTTATGGAAAATTTTCCATTTGAAACAAAACATTTTTATTTAACACATTTTTATTTAACAGATCAGTGACATAAAGAATGGAAGCTGAATCAGCTTCAAAGTTGATCTTAACTTTTTTCAGGCATCTTTGGGCATTGCATTCAGTAATATAATCCACATTCAGAATACTTCTTTCATTTCCCCTCTAATTAAATATTTCTGTTCAAATACTTCTAGGTGTTAGAAATTTTATTTTAGATTTATACGACTTTTTTTTTACTTAAAAATATATCATGGTTAACACAATTAATCCTTTCCATCACAAAGATATCATGCAGTTAAGCCATCATCTTCCTGAAAACCCTGTGCAGACTGTTACTGTTGTCTTTTGCCTTAAGGCATTTTAACAATTATATGGCTACCTACTGTATGCATTCCGTCTTCCCTACATTTTTAGTTAATGTCAACAAAAGGAATTAAGGAGGGAATACTATACTGTATTGCACTTACCACTGAACTGAACCGGACTTATTTCTGAATAAAGGATAGGATTACACAGTGTGCTTTATATGTATTAGCAATGCAGTTGGATTAAGCAACAAACAGGACAAACGTGAATGGAGAGGGGAAGAGTGTAAATATAGTCCTTTAAGCAACCTGAATAAGATAAGGATGTTCACTAATTGTAATCCCATCTCAAAATAGAAATGATTTCATCATTCAACTCAAACAGGCAGAAGAAAGTGAGGTTTCCAGTGCAGGAATTGCCTAATCCAAATTGTATTATAAAAACACAAATAAAAATAGTTACAGGTAGGTAGCCGTGTTGGTCTGAGTCGAAGCAAAATAAAAATATTCATTCAGTAGCACCTTAAAGACCAACTAAGTTTTTATTTTGGTATGAGCTTTCGTGTGCATGCACACTTCATCAGACCTAGCAGTTCAAAAGCACATCAAAGTGCAAGTAGATAAATAGGGACCACTCTGGCAGAAAGGTAAACGGCGTTTCCGTGCGCTGCTCTGGTTCGCCAGAAGCAGCTTTGTCATGCTGGCCACATGACCTGGAAGCTGTCTGCGGACAAACACCAGCTCCCTCAGCCTATAGATTGAGATGAACGCCGCAACCCCAGAGTTGGACACGACTGGACCTGATGGTCAGGGGTCCCTTTACCTTTATACTTAAAATATATTGTATCCTTATCTGTAATTATTCTCAATTATCTCACTATTCCCTTTAGTCTAACTAACATCATTCCCTTTAGTCTAACTACACATGAAGCAGATTAGAACTGGCTAATTTCAAAGGCCACAGCTCCCCCCATCAAATGAGTTTCAGAACTAAGCAAGGATTTAAAGCTGATCATCTTTGCTACATCCAACCCCAACAGTCAACTACGCAGCACATCGTGGAATCATTGTCACTGGTGCGGTTTGGGATTGCCAGTAGACTGGATATGAAGAAGTTAGTTCATAGCCATAGGGAGAGAGATAATGACACTCATTATTTTCCACACTCTTCAATGGAAGTTACCCCTCCGCAGGACTGCTACTAAGGAGAACTGACGTCCCTAGGCACATCTGTGTTAAGTCCAGATTTAAAGCTCTTTCTTGCGTAGGATCAAGCCCTACTGGATCCCAGAGGGACTTACTTCCGAGTAAATAGGCGCTAAGTATTTCTATCTATTTCTATTTCTTGCATCGCGTTGTGCTAAAGTGGGAAGCACTACGAATTTAAACACCAAAGAAAAAGGGAGCTTCATGGGGCATCGCTTTTCGATTCTTAAGTTTCTCTAGCCCACTCCATAATTAAGCAACGCGGAGAAACCTGCCACAACCGAAATCACCGGGTTTGATTCACATTTTGGGCTCCCTCCTTTCTCGAGCCAAGGCGATGCTACCGTAGTCCCGCCCTCGCACTCCACCTCAGCCAATCGGCGCTGCTTTCGGAAGCGGAGCGCACGCCCACCTCCCTCCTCCTCTTCAAGGTACAAGCTCCGTCTCCTAACAGCACCTCATTCTGTCGTGTGCGAACCACGGGAGATGTAGTGCTGGCTGGGGCTGCTGGGACTCGTAGTCTTCTTGCATTCCTTGCTTACTCTGTTCTCCCCCTCCCCTCAGGTTTCTCCGTTAGGAACCGCCTGGGCGCTGGCTGCCGTTCCTCCAACGGAAAAGAACGCAGAGGCCGCCGGTTGGTTTGTGGGAGGGACCGCTGGCACTGTGAGGCGGCAGGCAGCGCGCTAAAGCCGTTGGGAGCCCAACCCGGCCTCCGTGGCAGTTGCTGGCCGGCGGCTGAGGATGATGCGTGGAAGTGGAGTGCTATGAAGGCCTCCCGCTCAGCGTCTGACGAAGCGCCGCCGACTGTGAAGCGTATTGGGCATAAGCGCCTCCCTCCGCCCCTCGCCTAATCGCCAGTTTTGGACTGGAAATAGCAGCCCTCAGGAGTTCCCTCCCGCTTAGAATGTCGGCCGCGCCTTGGCCGCCCTCAGGAGGGACGAAGCCCCTGCACAGAGGCCGCCTACGCTTCTTTTTTCGGGTTGGGGGGGGGGGGAGGATGGCTTTGCGCCGCCATCTCCCCCCTCCCAACCAGACACGTAGCCGGTCCTAGTGGGAACCCAGTAAAAAGGGGGAGGGGAGGGGGTTAGAAACTCACTTCCAACCCTCGGTTGCTCCGCGCCGTATTCAACGGCAGCTGCTTACGCCGCCTCCGACTCTGCTGGCTACGTCTGATGCCGCCGACGGCTTCTTCACCCTCCACGTCAATTGACCTTTTCTTTCATTCTGTTCCTCGCCTTTTCCGTCACCCCCCCCCTTTGCCCCAAATGGTTTCGCCTCAAACAAGCAGACGGCTGCCAAGGAAACGAGGGCGCCCACGGGCCTGCGCGCATGCGCAAACGACGTGGCAAGGGAAGCCAAACGTGCGCGAAGTTCCATCTCTCAGGCTGTCTGCTGCTAATATGGTTGTTTTGGTAGGTGGTTGTTATACGGTAGCGGAGTACTGCTCACATGGCGTTGTTGGCATTAAAATGCCAACCCATACTCACCCCCCAATGGGATATTTTGTACCCCTTTCCGGGGAAAACACAGCAAACGTGTTGCCTGGGACTACCCTTACTCTAAAATAGAACTTTCTGGAAAGTAAAAGGCAATGCAGACTAAAAAAACTAATACAGAAAGGTAGGACGCTTTGAAAATCAGAATAAAAAGTTTAAAAGTAAATATTTTTATTTGTGGGGAAAATATACCACTTTTCCTGTCCACAGTATCTAGGAGACATAACAGCATAGGGTTGCCATGTCAGGATTAAAATGCGAACTCGGCACGTAAGGCAAATCCACACCATGATCAACTCCCGCATGGAAACCAATGTCCCCACTGTGGAAGGACGTGTGGATCCAGAATTGGCCTCCACAGTCACTTACCAACTCATTGTTGAAACCATGTTTATGGAAGACAATCTTACTTGGCTACGAGTGATCGCCAAAGAAGAAGAAAAAAGATGAAGCCTCTTGTATATTGAAACATGATTTTAATAAATAGGCAAACCTAGTATAAACTCAATCCAACTTTATTTAGCAACCTAGGAAATTAATGTTCATTAGAGACATTTATTGATATATAATGCTTTTATGCATTTACATAAAATTGTCAAGCGTTAATCAGACGTCTCAAATGTTATTATATCCTTTCGTTATGAGTCAAAGCTGTGTTTGTAATTTAGGAATTTAACTTTTGCAAAAAGATATTCAGCCTTGAAGTTTAGTTACTTTTCGAGAACAACAGAGAAGCTCTAAGTCAATTCAGTGATTGCCTAGCAACCAGGAGAGAACCATCATGTGTGTATGTTTGTGTGCAAATGTGTTTGTTTGCAGGACTTTTCTTTTTCTCCTGTTTTTTTCCTCAATGTAAAATTCAATAATAATAATAATAATAATAATTTATTTATACCCCGCCCATCTGGCCGGGTTCCCCCAGCCACTCTGGGCGGCTTCCAACAGAAGAATAAAACACAATAATCTATTAAACATTAAAAGCCTCCCTGAACAGGGCTGCCTTCAGATGTCTTCTAAAAGTTTAATAAAAATTATTAAATTAAATTATTAAAAAACAAAACAAATGTGTTTGTTTGCAGAGGGATAAGCAACAAAGAAGCAGGTTTGGTCTAGCAGATGAGCAATGTCAGCAGTCTAGAGTAGACTGTTGCTATTTTATTTTGCTACAAACTTGGGCCTAAACAAATGGAAGATGTTCCCATGGATGTGGAGAAAACAACACTGAGACATCTCAGACCTGGATCTTGGCAGGGAAGAATGCTGTTTTCACAAGCCAATTGGATTTCTGGATTCTACGTGAAAGAATAGTCTACTATCATAGACTATTACTATAAAAGCATAATATTACTGTAAAAGGCTATGGCTATTACTTGCAAGAAAGTAAATGTAAAAACTTAAAGTCTTACACTGTCCTCTAGGTGGTGATGAAGTTACACTCATGTACAGCTTCCCAACCCCCATCTCTCTGGAAAATTTCTTCGGAGGCACATTTTTAGGGTCAGTTCATCCATATGTTTGTGCTAATTTTTGCAAAACTAGTGCTCTAATATACCCATGCAGAGGAACATCATAAGCTACAAAAGAAAATGATATATTGTACATAATAGGTAGTGTGTGTGTGTGTGTGTGTGTGTGTGTGTGTGTGTAAGAAAGTTTGTGCTTTTAGTGTGCAAAAAATTACACCAGGGACTGACTAATCCATTTTCTCTCCAGAGGATCAAAATTATTAGGGTATTTTCTCCAAAATATGACTTTAGTCCATGGCCATATGGTTAATGGTGGAGACATTTGGATGTGCTTTTAGCTAGAAAAAGGGGGTGGGAATATGTAGTCGTCATAAAAAAAACCTAACATTATAAGACCAAATGAGAGCCAGTGTGGTGTAGTGGTTAAGAGTGGTAGACTCGTAATCTGGGGATCCGGGTTCATATCTCCGCTCCTCCACAACTGCTGGGTGACCTTGGGCTAGTCACACTTCTTTGAAGTCTCTCAGCCCCACTCACCTCACAGAGTGTTTGTTGTGGGGGAGGAAGGGAAAGAGAATGTTAGCCGCTTTGAGACTCCTTCGGGTAGTGATAAAGCGGGATATCAAATCCAAACTCTTCTAAGGCTGTCTCATGTTGGCTCAAGGTCCACAGAGAAATTTGAAGTTAAGGCTGATGCCTTAATAGATGTGTATTCAGTGAATGGGTTGTTTAGTGTCACAAATTGTGCTTCCTTACAGCTTACAATCACATTCAACAAGGTTGAATGTAGGAGAGGTTCAGGGAAGACTAACCCTAGGTCATACAGATTCAGGTAATGTAGCCGTGTTGGTCTGTCATAATAAATAACAATGATGAAAGATTTTTTAAAAATATTGAAAGATGTTCCAGCAGCACCTTAAAGACCAGCTAAGTATAAGCTTTCTTGGTAAGAGCTTTCGTGTGTATACACACTTCAGATACTCTGAAGCAGAGGTCACTACAGTCTCATAACTGTTGATGACTGTTAATGATGGCAGTTGGTTCCACAGGGAAATGCAAGGGATTTTTAAAGGGACAGATGACCAAAATTCGCTTTAGCATATATAATGGGACATGAATCCAATATCTCTATTCAGACCAGGTCTCTCCATCGTTTTTAGTTTGGTAAGTTGTAATTCAGCAGCTTCTCTTTCAAGTGTATTTCTAAAATTCTTTTGCAATAAGACAGCTACTTTAAGATCTTGTATAGAATGTCCTGGGAGATTGAAGTGTTCTTTTGGTTTCTCTGTTTTATGATTCCTGATGTCAGATTTATGTCCATTTATTCTTTGGTGTAAGGTTTGTCCTGTTTGTCCAATATAGAGAGCTGAAGGACACTGTTGGCAAACAGGACCCAAGCACAAGAGCTAACCAGCCTATTTGGTTTGTGTTTTGTTTACCCCAGATAGAAATTCAGCCATCGTACCCAACAGCTGGTCAGGGGTGGTGGTAGTTAGAACAGGCATCCCCAAACTGCGGCCCTCCAGATGTTTTGGCGTACAACTCCCATGATCCCTAGCTAACAGGACCAGTGGTCGGGGAAGATGGGAATTGTAGTCCAAAACATCTGGAGGGCCGAAGTTTGGGGATGCCTGGTCTAGAATATGTAGTCATTTTTTCTTCTTCTTCCTTTGCATGGAACAGCAGATTGCTGATGTTCTGGCAGGGCTATCACATGCAGCTACAACTTCTGTGTGCTTATAGAGCTGCATCAGGGTCTCTGAATATTAAAGTATTTTTAGAGAAATAAGTGCTTGGAAATTAGACTTCATTTTCTTGATCACATTAAACATGTGAGCTATTGATCAGGTTCTTTCCCCCCTTGGTTTGGAAAACTAGGATAAATGAACTCTTCAACACTGCTCTGTTTAATCTTCTTCTGCATTAAGGAAAATGATTGTATTGTTTCCACACCCCTTCCCTTAGGTGGAAAGGTGCATTAGACACTGCCCAAGATTAAGAAGCACTGGTTCTGGGAACTGTTCTGACTCCATCCTTCCTGTTAGATTTATCACATCAGCTGTGTCACTTCATATTTGCACAGGTCACATGCAAGCTTGTTTGAAAATGCTGACTTATTACATTTGTACATGTTAACATTTCAGCTTTAAAAAATGAAACACATTTTTAATTTTTAAAAATCAATCATTTATAAATCTGAAATATATTTTATTTTAGGAAACATTAACTGTATTAAGCTTTAAGGAAGGGAAAATATAAATCAAAGCACATAATGCTAGATAGTGGATCTGTGGGTTTTCTCTTGTGTTTCAAATGAGAAAGGAGTCACAAACACACCTGCTAGTTACAGTGTAAGAAAACCCCTATTATATCTTCTTAGATATTGGTCGGGGAGGAATCTGTATTTACACCTTTAGAAAATAACCAGCTTATTTGTGAAAAAGAATTTATCCTTATCTCAGGTTGTCTTCATAGCACATTTCAGTTGCTTCAACAATTTAAAGATTTTTTAAAAAAATCAAAAATTTAAATCTTATTCTTTGTACTGATGTGTAGAACTGAGCGATCTTCAGCCTTTTTGTAGTTCATAAGTTTATTGTTTAACCAAAGGCCATGACAAACTTGTATCAATCAATAGTGTTAATAAAACAATACAAAACATATATCCACAATACAAAAATCTGCAAAGACTTTGCCTGTACATTAAAACATAGTTTCCCTTGTGCATCTCTGGCAGTTCCAATCCTAATATTATTTTGCTATTTAAAAATCAATTTTTGTTGCTCCAAGTACATATATTGAATGTGGCACATTTATGCACCTGACCCTTTTAGACCTCTTCACATTGACCTGGGAGTAGACATCATTGAATGTGGTGTGACTTTATTCTGAGTAGGGATGGCCAGGTCTGTCATTTTTGGTTCTCTCAATTTCTCATTTTTCCAATCTTAAAATTCAGTTCTCCATATTTCTGCAGCAAGTTGTGATTTTTAAAAAAAATCCTCAAAAAAATTATCAGCATTTCAGTTCAAATTTCTTGTATGCAGTTTTGAATAATGCAAACCATTTCCCTAACAGTGAATTTTTATGTTATTTTCATGAATATGTTCATTTTTATGGACACTTTCCCCCAATATTTTTGGAAACATTGGTTGCAGAAGTGCATTGCAGAATTCAGAGATGTACAAATTTCAAAGGATGTCAGTGTTTCAGTTCTTACAGGGTTTTGGAAAGTGTACATTTGATGAGTTTGACCAAACTGCGGGAGGCAGTGGAAGACAAGAGTGCCTGACGTGCTATGGTCCATGGGGTCACGAAGAGTCAGACACGACTAAGCGACTAAACAACAACAACATTTGATAGATTCACCTTTAAATGTGAATGGAATTAAATTTCTTCCCCATCCCTAATTGCACAGGAAGATGCTTAGGTTTGTCTACCATTCCATTTGCTAATGTCACATATTGGAGTAGTGTACCCTTGCTATGCAATCTTAACTCCTACTGATTAATCTCCTGCCTTAGGGCCAAACCTGATGCTACATACAGATGTGTGTAGATTTATCACAGTGAAAAGCAGCCTTGGGATGCCCCAACAAAGAACAGAAAAAAATGGCATGGAGAAAACACATTTAACTCTTTCCCTTTTGGTTGTTGTTTTTCTATTTAAAATGAGCCACCCTTCCTCTTTTCCCTAAGCTAGGGGAAAATAGCTTGGGTGGGTAGTTGAGGTGAGCAGCTAAATGGCAAGAGGAGTCAGTGTTAAGGACTTCTCCTTGACATTCTTCCACCCTTGCATTACAGCCATGAATGGCTACTTTTAATTTTAAAAACTCATGAGAAATCTACATGATCTTTCACACAAGATCTAGTTTGGCCCTCATCTTTTCAAATCATCTAGCAGTCCATTGCACAGTTCCTACTCACACAAACAGCCATTGTTTTTATGCCACCCCTTGTATTATATGTAAATACTAATTATATAATGCAGCAACAGACCTGAATTGCTTGTCCAGGTCCTACTGACCAGAAGCCTTTGATCACTTTATATATTAGTAGTGTAAGGAAACCAGATGGAAATCATGCATGTCATTGCTCTTTTTAAAAAAGAAGTAAACACTAATGCTTTCTCTAAGGCTATCTTATTGTATGTGAACTTTACAGACGAGAAAACTATTTCATAGATTACAGTGGTACCTCGACATCCGAATGCCGTGACTTCCGAAGGTTTCAACTTACGAAATCGGCAAACCCAGAAGTTTTTTTGCATGCGCAAAATGGACGTTTCGACATCCAAAGGTTTCGACTTACGAAGAGCGCTGTGGAACAGATCACCTTCGTAAGTCGAGGTACCACTGTACATTATTGTATTAGGATTATTCCATCAAATATCCCTCGGCTTTTTGTGGAACTGGCATTTTCCTTCCATTGAACTCTTTTAGGACAGCAGGACTCTCAGATGTTTGTCAGTTCCTCCATGTGGAGCAAAACACAGCACATGTGTGAATAAAACAATAAAACATATTGCAGAAGAAGAGAGACAGCTGTGGACAGAAAGTTTCCAGTCTTGTTATAAGATACTTTCCAAGAATCATCTTGTAGCCTAAGAAGAAGCCTAGTGTAACTTTGTACAAAGCTAGTTTTACTTACCTAGTCAGACTGGAGAAGGTTGAGCAGAACTTGCAAAATAAGGACTTTGCAAACTATAGACACCATAGAAATTTCAAATTTGTAAAGAAGTTAAAGGTAAGAAGTACTGTACTTCAATTCTCAAGAAGAGAGAGGTTTAAATTTGAATCATTATGTAGTCTATTTTAAAGCTATATAAATATAATAAATAAGAGAAAACCGATTCATGTAATGGGCAGAATCAAGGCGCAACTGCTTTTGGCACACAGATGGGCTCTTTGAATCCCAGCTGATAAGTATAAAATTACACATATCTGTGTAGATTCTAGAATCATGAATATGTTTCTGTTTGCATAAGCCACACATAGGCTTGTCTGCCAGAGATATATATCACGTGCCGTTTATCACGGTTTTTAGAATGGTTTCGTTTGTTCCTTACAGCTGCTTATTCCCACCACACAAATGACAGGAATTATATTTCTCAAATCTTTGAAGAAAGATAAAGATCTTGACCTCTCTTATGCCGAACGGATGAATGAGTTTTCCACCACAGATCTGATGGAAAAATCTGATATTGTTTAAACAGGAAGTACTAATTGAAAGTAGATGGGATGAAATGAGGAACATAAAAGAACAGCGTAAGCTCCCAAAGGGGTGAGGCGATTATTTTCTCTTCAGCGTTTATATTTTCCACAGATTGCTTCTAAGTCAGCTACTTTGCTTTACAACTCTGATTAAGAAGTAGATAGTAATAGAGACATGTTTTTAAGAAGGGTGGTAGAGGGTAGTTCAAGCCTCAGATAATCACTCCCCAGATTAGGATGCTGGCATCTCCCCAAAGCAGAACCACTTCTTCTTCCAAATACCCATCTTGTTGGCATTAGGGGGAAATAAAATAGTGTGTTCCAGAGGGATGGATTTAGCTCTGAGGCTAATCGTTACTTGGTCATGGTCCCTTGGAATATGTCTTTACTGCATTAGGGAAGGTATATTGCCATTCACAATTTACATATTTTCTCCAGGACGCACCAGCTGATATAACTTCAGTTTAGTCGAGTAAGCTTGATTGGCAGGTAAAATACAAAGTGGCCTTGGGATTTAGTAATGAGGAGAATCATCAATTCCTCTCAAAGGTTTTATGCAGCACAGTTACTCAGATTTAATTGTGCAAATCAACAGAATACATGCAGATCTGCATATCCTAGACATGTTAATATGAATGTCTCTCCTTGAACATCACACACACAGCCTTTTTCCTTGACAGGAATCAAGGCAGTTTATGTATAAAGACATGAATCATTTAAACAAAACACAAAAAAACTATTAAACATTGCTAGAATTAAAACTATGAGCATATATAAAATCTGTCTGAAACATACAAATAATTGCAATAAAAACAGCATGGCACCAGCCCTTTCATAAAAAGTCAATTCCCAAAAGACTATTGGAACAAGAAGGTCTTCACCTGCCAGCAGAAGGACAAGGAGGAAGCCAGTCTAGCTTCTTGAGGGAGGGAGTTCCAGAGTCTGGGAGCAGCCACATGTAGGCAATGTGAACTTCTTTGCAGTGCCCGCTCCCAATACTATAACCATTTAAGGTGGATCAAAAGTGACTGAAAGCAGGAGAGAGGGCCAGGTAGGTAAACAGAACCCAAAGGCTCCATGCGCACAGCCACCAGAACCTTCCTATATGAAGGCTGCAGCAGATAGGAATCTACTGGTTTGTCGTGACTACTTCATGCCATCGGAACAGAGCCCTACTGCGAAGACTGTGCGTTGGTCAGCGTGCACTGATCTACATACATAAAACAAAAACATGCACAGGTGTCTTCCAAAAACCCAAACCAAACCCCAAAAGTCCCAGGGCAATCGGCAAATGGTAACGGGGGCAGGATCGTGAAATCTGGAAGCCCCTAGTCATGAACCGGCACATGGGCGGTGGATACAGATTCAGTCGGTCTGACTCAAGGAATGAGGCAGTTGAGCAGCTCGGCAGCTGTATCCATGACTGAGCAGCCCTTTTTAGGATCCACTCTGCTCACCCTGAGAAGGGGGAGGGGCTAGAAAAGGTGCCCTAAACAGGGCCGTCTTAAGCATATCTGGTGCCCTGGCACCGTGGTGCGAAGATCCCTCCGGCGCCCCCCCCGTTTCCCAGCACGTCTCCCCCCTGGCAGCCTGGCGCCCTGGCACCCTGTGCCACCCAGCCTTGCTGTAGGGCCAGCCCTGGCCCTAAACATAGTCTTAGAATCATAGAGTTGGAAGAGACCACAAGGGCCATCCAGTCCAACCCCCTGCCTCCCTTTTCCCCTGGCTGGATTACCGCGCCCAGTGGGGTCACCACCTAGCAGTTGTAAAAGACGACGCAAGGGGAAAACGTGCTAAGAGGAAGGCACGCTTGGCAAATCCACACTGTGATCAACTCCCGCCTGGAAACCAATGTCCCCACTGTGGAAGGACATGTGGATCCCGAATTGGCCTCCATAGTCACCCATTGTTAAAATTGTGTTTATGGAATACAATCTTACTTGGCTACGAGTGATCGCCAAAGAAGAATAAGAATAAGAATATGCTTTCAAATAGGGTCATGCACGTACTAACCTGTGTGTAGCTCAGAAATGTAGTTTTTCTCAATGCTGAATCATCCACGCTCATCCTCAACATGCTGTGTCAATCTAGATTTATTCTAGATCCTGCCATCCAGAAAGGTGGGTGTGGCTACTTGAAATACTGCCCTGCTTTTATGCTTTGCCCCCCTACAGGAATTAGGATTGGGAGGAATCTTATCCCTCCCAGTAAATTTTGAATAGGAACGAAGTGTTATGGCCAAATTATCTTTCTATATCGGTCCTTCACTCTTCTTTCCATTCTCTAAAACCTTCCCGTATGAATTCTTTAGTGCTCTGGATATCATAAAAGTTCAGAAGAGCAGCTAGCTGTTGATTTATTTTTTATTGTGCAGGGCTATAAAGTTAAAATTGGCTTAATCTATAAACAAAAGTGGGGTAATTGTGAATATAACAAGTTAATTACTAAATACAAGCACATTCTTTGTTGCTCCGAGTTATTTTAGTATACCTCTTTTAACTGCTTACTATCATCCATAATAATGCACCTGGTCTGTTTCCCCAAGGTCTGACAAATTATCTGAGACCCAGTACTGAAGACTGTGTTGCCTTGCTATGTGGGTGGGGGAAACGAAGCCTACTCGGGAAAGACTGGAATGATATTTACATTCTGTGGCTGCCGTTGTGACATATATAGGTGGAAATACATACATCAGCTGTTATTGTACAGACGCTCTTTCTTTTAGTTACAAGGGAGTTAGTATGGGGAAGAATGCAATAAAACATACATCCATGTTTTGACCTTTTTTCTTTTTCATTGCTTTTTCTTACTTCAATTTTTTTGGGAGGAATAAAGCATAACAAACCATCAAATGTGGTATTTACTGAAGGGCCTAATCCAAACATCATAAACCATTTCCAAACTTCAGGTAAATCTGTTCTCTTCTCATGTGACATGTTGTAATATCTCCCATCTGTCTTGTTGGCTCTTGTAATAAGGCTTCTGTTGAAATTGTACAGTTCTGTTAGCATAGCTTTTGTTCTCAGTATCAGTAACCTCCTTACAATCTTTTCCCCTCCACAAATATATCCCATCACACAAAGCCTGGCAACTCTGACACTGTGGACTTTGTTTCCTCTTCCTGCCTTCCTATGGGGTAGGCTGTTTTTACTAGTGATGATGTGTGATATCTCCTTAGCTTGGCTTGAAAAATATTTGGGGGTTTTCAAGCCAACCTTAAGAAAACATCTAAAAAAATTAAGTTTCAGTATTCTTGGGGAAAGTCCAAACAAACAAATCCCAAATAGGTGTAACACATATACTCCAGGCCCACCAAAGGACATGACTGCCAAGGGGTCTGCCCAGTGGGCACCTGAGACTTTGCCAGACATGGTCCTCCAGGGAGCATGAAATATCTGGTTTCTCATAGAGGCTCCCCACATATTTCAGAACCCTGAAAAATCACTGGAGGTGATATGCATTCAGTACTTGGTCTTGTTTTGTCAGGCAAGGGCACCCTTCTATTAAGAAATATACAGGATTATTATTTCATTAAGCCATCAAAGCATCATTGTTGCAGTGGATCATTACCTATCTTGCACAATTGCATAGCTGCCAAGTTCTCCCCCTTTTTAAGGGAAATTCCCTTATGCTGAATAGGCTTCCTCGTGAGAAAAGGGAAAACTTGGCAGCTATGCAATTGTAATGACAGAGACACATTTCCCTAGCAATATGGCCTCTATATTTCCTTATTTGGAATAGTTTCTCTGTCTTGTAGGATTCTATGTGTTGAATTCAACTAATGTTTACTCAGAGTGGACCCATTAAAATTTATCGACCTAAGTTAGTCATGGCCATAATTCTAATAAGTCTATTCTAAGCAAAAATTACTTGAATACAATCCTATACAAATTTCTAGAAATATTCTCAAAGCAGTTAGCAATAAAATAATAACAATAAACTCATATAGCAGAGTTTGAAATGCTCTATGTATACTCATTATATTTGTATATCGGGTATCCATTGGCATATGGGTGACATCACACCAGCGATGTCCATATCATAACTGGTGATGTGCCATACTTCCTCTTCCACCCCTATGCCATTTTTTGTGTGGGAAAACCAGTCTCAGATAACCAACATGCTTAAGTCTAATTAATGCATGAAGGGGTTAATACCATAGAGTAAGCTGTCCTCCCAGGCTTCACTGAATCCACTCCCCCTCACCTTGAGAGGAATTAGGTAATCAAGCCTTTGTTCTCTCCTCACTACCTGAGAAGCTCTGCATGGGGAGAGGTTTGAGTTGGTTGTTCTGGCTCAACTGTGTGGTTCTCACAAGCTACTCTTGAGTTCCTATACCAATAACTTTTACCACTTTGTAATTAAGTTAAGTTTTACTGCCTGTGTTCTGAAGTACATGAACCTGACCTTTGAAGAGTTTGTAAGTAAACAATTTTTAACTTATCAAACATGTTTTTCCCCTATGCTGGTAGAAGAGAGAAACTTTGGGAAGAAGCTTTTTAAGGAGACTATTGCAACTCACTTAGAAGGGCATATTTTAAAGGTCCACAGCCTCTATTTCCATGCTTTACTTCGCTGCATATTTTGAGATTTTAAATCTCTGAAGTTCTCTCACCAGAGTTCTTGCCCCGAACTTAGCATCCAGGAATCCTTTCTATATTTTTCTTTTGCACCAACAGTTTTGAAATCTTATATATTTTTTTAAAAAAGCATTTTATTTTAATGTTTTAATGTTTTCTTAAAAATCTGAATACCTTTCCATTTTTAGCATTTTCATTGAGGCAGGTGTTAAGTAAAACTTGAAACAACTAAAACACTCCTTTTTTGAGGAAATCCTTTTATCATTTCATGTTTGTTTTTCTTCATTGATTTTCAGGAATCTATTTCATTTCAGGGAGTGAGGGAGTACAGGTCTCTTAGTCGAAAATAATCACATATCACATATTTTAAACAGACATTTCTCTGCACAATTGAAAAAAGCTTTATATCTGTATTTAAGATAGCTGCTTTACAAGTGGGTAAAACTAGTTTCTGTTGCATGTGTTTAAAAATATTTACAGTGTTTATGAGCTGTAGCCAAGCAGTACTCACTAAGCGACATGAGCTGCTGCTTATATAAAAGTGATATCAGCAGCTGCTTATATAAAAGTTAAGTGACAGGCTTTGGGGGTGGGTTTTTTCCTCTCTTTAAGAAAACACA
The DNA here is from genome assembly GCF_965207765.1 of Zootoca vivipara. Taxonomy (NCBI): domain Eukaryota; kingdom Metazoa; phylum Chordata; class Lepidosauria; order Squamata; family Lacertidae; genus Zootoca; species Zootoca vivipara. The sequence continues at coordinate 58,035,886 of NC_142586.1, forward strand.
AGAACACAGCACAGCAATCTGTCTTCCCACCCCCACCCTCAAGCAAGGCTATTCCCTTATTTGTTGTGTAGAGACAGTTGACAAATAATAAAACTGGATATTTCCAGCTTTGAGGGCAGATCTTCCAAAGAACATTGGTGTTACACCAACAAGTCCCACCTCAAGTTGTTCTTTACCCTTCTGTGCATCTAGTTCTGTGTACCCTGGGTTCTGACATTGTCACAATGTGTTTCTTTGAGTTTTGTTATTAGCTGTGGCTGGCAAAGGAAATGTACCTTGTTATCCTAAACATATAGGAAAAGCCTGCTGGATCAGGCAGGTGGCCCACCTAGCCCACCATTTTGTTATTACAAGACACCTATGGAAGCCCACTAACTAGGATCGGGGCACAACCGTACTCTCCCCTGGTATTCATAATCATATCTCCAGCAGTGGAGGTAGAACATAATCACTAGGCTGGGGTACCAACTTGAATAAAATATTGTGGGAGGAGGGACAGGTAAGGCCTGCACCACATAATTGATGACGAGATGTGGCACATGTACACCATTTGAATGGCAATGCCCATCGACTTTGAGGTGGCAGCTCCCTCAATTATTATTTTTTTGGGTGGAGTGGAGGGACCTTGGCCCAAGGAGTTGGCGCCAATGCCACCAGGGATAGTAATGTATTGACCCAAGCTACGGCCTGAAGGCACATGAGGCAGTGGCCTTAATGACGCTAATCAGGTCTGGATCTAGTTAGTGCTTTGCATAGGTATGCCACCTGAGGTTCCATGACGGGAGAAAGGTGGGGTAGAAATGCAAGAAAATACATACATAAGCAAGCAAGCAAGCAAGCAAGCAAGCAAGCTGCAAGGTACATTAAACTAGATGCTATGGAGAGGTGACACTCAAAAGTGGGGCTGCCCTAATTGGAAGCAGTGCCATGTTTTTGGTAACGTGTAGCTGCACACTGAAGGTATGTAAAGCGAGAATCAATGAGGATAGATTGTCTTATATTGACAGGGGAAATTGTGCTTGCTCCTGTTCTGCACAACCAGTGAAAGATACAGGAGCTCTATTTGTCATATATTATAGCTAGAGATGGACAGACATGCCCATTTTTGTTTCTTTCAGTTTCTCAATTTTCCTGTCTTAAGTTCCATCCAACACATTTCTGCATCAGTTCACAGAGGCATAGCATGTGGGGTGCCAGGGGACTGTGGCCCCACGTGCATGATTTTTGAGGGGTGCAAACCAGGCACCACCACACAGGCACTCCCATGATGGCCCTGTGTTCCTCTCTGCCACCAAGGGCCACATTGGCCAGCCAAGCTTTCCCCTGCGCAGGTGAGCAGGCAGCTCAGAATGGCCCCACTTTGCTCCAGTGAGGGTGGGGTTGCTCTGGTGGCATCAGTGACGGGACTGGGCTGGTGCCCCCCGCCTGGCACATCGGCAACCAACGCTATGCCACTGTCAGTTTGTGAATATCTTTTAATTCTTTTATAATATCTTTTAACCTTATGAAAAATTACCAGCACTTTAGTATGCAATGTAATGCTAAATAAACATTATTTGCCTGCATTTCCCTGTAATATGCACCCTTTTGCAAGCAGTACCCTTAATATAGGGAAGCGGGTGGCACTGGGGGTTAAACCGCAGAGCCTAGGGTTTGCCAATCAGAAGGTCGGCGGTTTGAATCCCGGCGATGGGGTGAGCTCCCGTTGCTCGGTCCCATCTCCTGCCAACCTAGCAGTTCGAAAGCACGTCAATGTGCAAGTAGATAAATAGGGAAGGTAAACGGCGTTTCTGTGGGCTGCTCTGGTTCGCCAGAAGCGGCTTTGTCATGCTGGCCACATGACCTGGAAGCTGTATGCTGGCTCCCTCAGCCAATAACGTGAGATGAGAGCTGCAACCCCAGAGTCGGTCATGGCTGGACCTAATGGTCAGGGGTCCCTTTACCTTTACTTTACCCTTAATATAATGCATTTTGGGGTACAATTTTCACTAATGTGTGCATTGTTATGCATACTTTCTCCTAATGCATGCATCCTCATAGGCATTACTTAGTTGAAGAGCTGTGTGAATTAGGTGCACATTAAAATGTGAACCCTAATTATGGCAACCCCAATTGGTGCCTCCATGACAGACCAGTTGCAAAGAGTTCTTGGAGCAACTAAGAGCACTGGCAGTGAGATACAAGGATCTTGGTGTTCTGGCTGTGTTCTTGTTCTTCCAAGTGCAGTTTCTCTGGAGCTATTTGAAAAAGTAATGAATGTATTATCATACATGTGTCAGTGTAAGAAGACCCAAATAAATCAAGATCCCCTGAAGCGGCCCTGGAGTCTACAGATGTTCTCTCTGAAAGAGACATGTATATTTTAGATCTTGCATTGATTTTTACTTCATCTTCAGATGCACACTTGGCCCAGGAGAGTGCACCTGTGCCTTTAGAAAAGATAAGAACAAGACTGACAACCTAAGACATGTGATTCAGGACACAGGGAGAAAGAGAATGTGCTTGGGAGCCTTTACTTCTTCCAGACATCACAGCCAGCTATTTCACAGCTCAGCTGAGTAACTTTAGGACCATATACAAGGATAGCTGCCTTACAAGTCAAACCTGTTTCTGTTGTTGAATCTATTCCATGGTGTATTCTAAATAGTTCCGGTAGTCATGTGTTATATCTTAGACCCTCAACTCCAGTCCTGAAGCTGCCTTTGTGGTTGCACAACGGGCTTTAATACCTACATCCAGGAACACACTTGTGCTATTTCAGCTGCACCCTAGGGATTGCCTCCATCTTTTTCCTTCAAACTGCCCTGCAAAGAGTCCTTAAAACTTCCCAATCCCATAACAGTACTTTTGCTTAGATCAGAAAGATCACACTCATAATACAATGCTGCATTAAATCTATCTGTACTGTGCATCAGTTTCTTACATTTAGCCATTTGTTGCACTCCTATGTGGCATATTTTGAAAAAGGGACACTAGGTCATGCTGAGCTATTGTGGTGACTCCATTCTTGCACCAGGGTGTTCAGTGGGCCACAGACACAACCACAAAACCAACCCAATGACGCAGATTGGCATCTGACATAAACAAGCTGAGAGAGACCAGAATGTCTGCAATGAACTTTCAGGAACTGCTCTTTTTGTTTTGTTAAGACAAACATTTCATATTTCATAACTGTGTAAAATGTATGGGAATTCAGCATATCCAGTTTCATTGTTTTCAAAGGAGCATAGCAACATTTGTGCTTGCAGTATATTTTATATAAGGGAATATTTCGCCTTTATTTGTGTGGGTGGGTATACTTTCTTTTATGTGTTGGCCTGTCCTATGAATGTTTATTCAGTTGTAAATATTCACTGTATTCCAATGGGCCCTACTCTGAAGTAAGTTCTAATGAAACAGATATATATGGTAATATGTGATATAACTAGAGAGGTGGATAGATAATGTGATAATTGGGCATAAATCATGGATTGTGTATATAACCATGTGCCTGTGCATAAATAGATTTAGCTTCAGATCCCAGACTTGAGGTCTGCCTTTTGCAGACTTGAGGTCTGTCATGGCACACATCCAGCTTTGGCATATTCCTAAGTTGGGAATGTTCAATAATTACTTGTTTAGTACCCCATCTTTCCCTGAGAACCTTCCCTAAACAGCTAACAGAAGTAAAATCATTATGAACTATCAATTCAAGATAAAATATCACACCACATGAAACCGGAGCCAATGAAACAACAAAAACAGCAGTCAGTTAAAACTGGCATGATCAGAAATGCACACAGCAGCAAAGAAAAATGAATTGTGTCTGAATTAGAAAGTTTTCATCTGCCGGCAGAAGGCAATCGGAGAGGGGTCTAGACAGGCCTCCCTTGGAAAGGGCTCCAGAGTTTGTCTCTCTACCCCCTGCCAAAAGTGTCTTGATAGGGCTGAAATGAGCTTCTCTTGAAGATTTTATAACCATGCCAGGGTGATCTTTCAAGTAACGTGGCCCCAAGTTGTTTAAGGTTTGATGGGTCATAACCAGCATTAATAACCCTGACCCAGTTTAGCAGCCAGTGAAGCTGCTGTAACCATAAAGGTAAAGGTAAAGGGACCCCCTGACCATTAGGTCCAGTCGTGACCGACTTTGGGGTTGCGGCACTCATCTCACGTTATTGGCTGAGGGAACCGGCGTACAACTTCCAGGTCATGTGGCCAGCATGACAAAGCTGCTTCTGGCGAACCAGAGCAGCACAAGCAAACACTATTTACCTTCCCGCTTGGAGTGGTACCTATTTATCTGCTTGCACTTTGACGTGCTTTTGAACAGCTAGGTTGGCAGGAACTGGGACCGAGCAATGGGAGCTCACCCCGTTGCTGGGATTCGAACCGCCGACTTTCTGATCAGCAAGCCCTAGGCTCTGTGGTTTAACCCACAGCGCCACCTGAGTCCCCTGTAACCTGTAACCATAGGGTCACATATTTGCTGTAACTGGCTCTGGTCAAGAATCTGGCTGCATCACCCTGAACCAGCTTCAGAGGCAGCCCCATAAAGAGCACATTACATAGCCCAAACAATACAAAAGTAAGGAGTGTGTTAGTAATAGTGGCAAACCTGACATCTCCAAGAACGAACCCAGTTAATGCACTATTCTTAGCTGTGCAAAGATGCTCCTGGCCACCACCAAAACCTGGGCTGAGGGATGCTCTGTGATAATACCCAAATTGAAAATTGGAATCTTCAAGGGGAGTACAGTTGAATCCTAGACAAGCTGAACCACATTCCCTCATCTGAAGTATGTTATGATCTCAGAGTCTTGATTCCCAATCTTTGAGGGATGAAGCCATTGATTTGAAGGAAGTGGGAGAGAATTGCCACCAGAGCCATCCCTACTATCTTGGAAGCATTCACACATGAGGAGCGCATTTTACCTCTTCTGATCCAGCCCAGAAGCCCGACTGGAGCTATGGCATCCTTTGTCCTGTGTGAGGCAACAACTACTAAACAGGCCAGGCCCCTTTAATGGAAGAGGCCAGTGGTGGAGTGTTTCTGGCTGGTGCCTGGGGCAGGGTGCAAAGTTGACTGACTACTTTGAAGGGTGCACTCATGGCGCCCTGCAACCCCAGCGCTGCCTGTTGTGTCCTTCTGAAGCCCTATGTGTGCATCTATGTGTGGCATCCTTTTCACACAGCCCTTCACCTGGCCTGCAGGCTGGCAGGGCGTTGTGAGGAATGCCCTCCAGAAAAGGAACTGTGCCTGGGGCAACACCACCCCCCCCCGCCCAAGCTATGCCTCTGGAAGAGGCTCCTCTCACTGAAGGCTCAGGCTGTGTTTGATCTGCCTTGCTTTCCTTTGCAGATCCAGAAATTTTGCCTTGAACTCCCCTACTTCTGGGGCCATTGCGTGAAACAGAACAAAAGATTGGAACAACCACAAACCAGCACCTTCAAGTCCCATGTCATCCAGGTAATCTGGAAAAAACCTGCCTTGTTATTTATTGATTCCTCATTTTGTCAGTAAGCTGATACTTATAATAAGCATTACTTTTCACCATATAGTATGATTTAAAATCAGCCCCTTAGAATATGTTCCTGAAATCTGGATGTTGCCCAATGCACAAAGAGGATTCCTGGTGATTGCAAAATAAATTTATAGCATGGGCCTGGAAATGCATCCACTTATTATGCCCCAAGTACTGAGGCAAATTTACTGGTGCTGGAATGTCATATCCTGCTGAGCAACCGCACTTGTAATCATAACACAATATGCTCCCTATTTATACAGCTAGAGCCTACAGTGTTTGTTACATTCACGCTAGCAATGGGCACACTGGCAAAGGTTTCTGAGGTTTAGCTGCACAAGATTTCTGTCATTTCCTGTTTTTGATCAGCCAGAAATTCAGTACTGGAGGAAGCCTTTTACTTGAAGCTGTATAATGTTGCATCATATATATTCAGTTTGGTTTCATATCAGTTTATCTAAGTCAGTTCACCATCCCTTGATTGCTATTAAAAGATCAAGTGGCCCTTGCCATATGTCTTTCTCTCTGTGTTCGTGTGTGCGCATACACACATAAAATGTTGATTTGTAGAATTTCTTACCAAAATATCTTGGCTATTTTCTAACATAATAGTAAATAATCAAGCACCTCTTGAATATAAAATAAAAGAGGCAACTTTCATTGAACTTAAAATGCTCTCTTGCAAACTAACAGAAACCAATGTCAGAAATTACAATTACATTCATAACTATCCCATGCCTGTTTAACATTCACTGGAAAGCCACTTTTTAAATTGTGAAAACAAGAGATTTCATCGTTTGAGAAAATAATTATCTCATTCTCCAAGACTTTCATCAAAACCTTTACTAAATAGTTTCTAAGTAGTGTTTTCCAGCTATTTATGTAATATGAGTATTTTAGAAGCCTGTTATTTCCACCTTGCTGCATACGTGGTTTGCTGTGGTGAATTTGTACGTAAATGAGGTTTCTTCTGTGGCTTCTTTGCAAAGATTGGAGAGCTAGATTGTGCAAAAGGTAGCAGGAGCTTTTCCCATACTGGATAAAGAAAGAAATGCAGTTGTGAGTCATCCAGCACTTAAAGTTTGTTCCATTGCCTCCCATTTAGGCTAAAATGCAAGAATCACTATTTGATCCTTTAATTTGCAACTACTAAGCACAGAGGAAATAATTAACCATTGCTCAAATAACAACTTATTCATTCATATATATATACACATGCATACTGTAGCCAAAACTGCTGGAACAACCCAGCCTCTTATACATTTATCCTGATAGTCTACTAGTTTTTGTACTGTTGGTTTTATATATTTTTAAACTTTACAGTGCCTGTGTTTTCCTTCCTTCCTTCCTTCCTTCCTTCCTTCCTTCCTTCCTTCCTTCCTTCCTTCCTTCCTTCCTTCCTTCCTTCCTTCTTATAGATTTTATTAAAATTTGTGGAAAGAAATAGAAAAAATAATATCAAATATCTTTTTATCAAAGCTAAAAAGCTAATCTGAATAAAAATACTAAAAAGGAGAGAAAGATAGAGAGAAATACAGTAGAGAAAGGATAAAGGGAAAAGAAAAAGAAAGAGGGGACAGAAAAAAGAGAACTTCCAATTCTTCATCTGTTAGCTGTATAAAAAAAATATTCAATACATCCACTCCAAGGTAACACCCAACAAATCCACATTCTATAAACCAACACTATATTCAATCCTCAAACACAAATACAGTATCATGAATTCATTTTCTTTTTCATACAAGAAATCTATAAGAAGCTTCCAAGCTTTAGTAAAAGTTGACATTGACTTTTCTCTGATTAAACATGTCAACTTTGCCACCTTAGCTAAATCCAGTAATTTTAGCAACCATTCCTCAATTGTTTGTAATGATGAGTCTTTCCAACTTTGTGCATATAAAAGTCTTGCCACTGTAATCATATATTGGACTAAAGTGTGCCTGTGTTTTCTAAGTCAGACATGTGGAGGCTTCCTTAGGGCAGAAAGGCATCTTTCTCAATAGATAATATTATATTTATTAAAAACAATAAATACATAAATAAATAAACAGATAGCTATAATCATAGAATTGTTAAGTTGGAAGGGATCTCAAGGGCCATCTAGTCCAACCCCCCTGCAATGCAGGAATCTCAACTAAAGCATCCATGATAGATGGTCGTTCAACCTCTGAAACCTTCGAGGAAGGAGAGGCCACCATCTCCCGAGGAAGACCGTTCTATCGTTGAACAGCTGCCAGAAAGTCCTTCCTGCAGGATTAATTGCTTAACATGCTTTAGCGAACCATTGTGAGCTAAGAATATTTGGTACCATCCACTGCTGGAATTTAAGATCTGTTTAGCATTTAGGGCTGCTTCTGCTTTAATCTAAAAGCACCACTTATTAGATGCACAGCAGCAGAAAGTTCAAAACAAACACTTTCTCACAATACTCTATCAGAAGAAGCCTTCCCATTTTCCGCACATTTTAATTGGTGGAACATGTATACCCGAGGATGGAGTACAACTCTGATCTTGCAAGATTGGCCAGCAGAAATAACTAGGAAGGATGATTCTTCTTATTTTTCAAATATATAAACAAAATGCTTGGAAGGTGCTTTTCAAAATATGGTTCTCTCAAGGAGGCGTTTATTTTCTACCTCGTGCACCCAACTTGTCAATCCACTCCTGTCTGCTGCCCCTTGCCCATATCCTCAGGTTGGAATACCTAGAAGTCATCCCACACATAGCTTATATTCTTCCATGCTTGCTTCTAAGTCAAACTGGGTGAAAGTAGAACTCGGACCAAACAGAGATTTCACTCATGAAAAAAAAGAGATTCCTTCACACCTCAGTTTTAAAGTGAAGAAGCCAGATTTGGGCTCCCAGTTTTTGATGTCTCATGTGACCTGAAAAGCAAATGAAGAGGTTGATAAGAGAAGAATGGAATAAATTCACTGCCCTAAGATTAGCTGTTTTGTATCTTTAGTGGAAAAGTGGGGTGTGTGGGTGGGTGTGTGGGTGTGTGGGTGGGAAAGAGACCAGAGTAATAGCCTTGTAAGGTGTGAATATTTGGTTTTCTTGGAATTTGCAAAATACTCTTAGTGGATTCAAAATTAAAAAGAAGACATTCGGCAATCTTATTAGGATGCTGCCTTCTGCCAGCTCAGGCTATTTGTCCTCATTACCCCGTGTCGTTAAACTGGCGACAGCTATGTAGGATTGGGCAAAGGAATTCCCATTATCTGCTACTTGATTCTTTTAACAGGAGATGCCAGGGATTGAACCTAAGACCCTCTGTATGCAAAGCATGCCCTGTGCTGTATTGCTGAGCTACGGTCTCTCTGTTCTCAATGTATTATAAAAGAAGCCCCCCCCCCCATCCATATATATTAGTTACTGTTAACATGAATGAGGTCCTTTCAATCTCTTCATACATTTTTCTCTGTACTTTTTTTCTGTCTATTAATTCTCACTACAGTCCTCTAGCGTAAGTCGTCATAACCACTCTGAAATATCATAACTTTGCAAAGACTGCCTTAGTTTCCTAGACTGAAGCCAAATGGTCAGATGTGAATAACGTGCACTGCTCTTTCTCGGCCTCTTGCCTTATTCTCTACTTTGTGTTCCTTGAGCTTGTGTAAGATAAACCAACCCAAGAACATGCCAAGCTCACGTAAGCTCTTTGGGAGATCTACACAAAGAAAGGGATGCTCTTGGTGAATCAGAAGTGAATACTCAGAATACAGTGGTATTTTTAGAATGCCCCAAAATGGCTGTTGCGTGAGCATTGACTTGAAGAGTACAGAAAATCTTTCCGAGATCAGTTAGCTCTTACCCACACCCAACTTTGTCCATCTCTGGAGATTGTGTCTGAATAGAAGGATTTCCTGGAATGAATGAACTGGATAAGCATATATTTTAATGTTAATGAATGACTTCCAGGCAGCCACGCAACATATATCAGTTGTCAAAAAAATCATCAGGAAAACCTATCCATTGTACTTAAGGTGAATTTTAAAAGGTTAGGTTATATCAGTGAGGTTTTTTTTTCTAAGGGAGGAGACAGCAACACAAGAGGCAAGGACAAAGTGTCAGAGTCAGGTTAGAGACAGACAATAGTTTCAGAGAGAGCGAGGCATTGCTCATATCTCTCCTCCCCTGCAATATTCCATTTTTAGGCAAGTATATTTTTTTGTATATTTTTGCAAAGAGGTGAAAGTGGGATGGGTAAGCACATCATGAGCAATGATCCATCTTTCAAACCACCATCAACTCTGAAAAAATAGTTGCCAGTATCAGGTGCAGTGTTCAAGGAATGTACTACAAGCTCTGGGGTTTACCTGTTTCTGCTTAATAATGTTTTACATCTGTTTGTGCCTATCTTCATACAGTATAAACACTCTTCTCATGTCAAGTGCATGGGATCCAGCCTTATACTACACTGTATACCAGCCACATCACACTGCTGGCTTGTCTTCAGCTTATGATCAACTAAGACACTTCTGTTTTTTCCTCACATACTCTTGGCTGGTCAGCTTTCCCCCATCCTATATTTTAGAGTTTGACTTCCAGCAGACATCAGGATAGCTAAAATGCCCCATTATTAAATATGTCTCTACTTTGTGAATGTTTTCTCATCTTTCCAGGAAAACGTAGTCCATGTCTTCTGGTTGGCCTGGGCAATCAGTATTCTGACACAGCAACATCATTAGTTTTTCTCTCCTATCCAGAAGCTTTCAACGGGGCTTCCAGTCTCAGATTCAGGCTGGGCCTTCCGCACAATCTTATCAGGGGATGTCAGAGATTGAACATGGGACTTTCAGAAAACAAAGCCTGTGCTCTACCACTTAGCTAAGTCCCTTTGCCTGTTGCGGCTAAATACCAGAAGGATACCTCATTTGGGCTTCCCATGTTGCTTATGAATAAACAATAGGCTTTTGACCTTGATTTTAGTGGGCAAGCCTGCTATAAAATCTGGAGATGAAGGCAGAGAAAAACACACACTGGTCTGAGAATGTTTTCACTGTCCTCATATCGAGGGCATCTCCTTAACTTCCTGAGCCATCCTACAGGCTTGTCTGAACGGAATCCTTCACTGGCCTATTAAAAGCTTCTATGCTCAAAATAGTTTCCAGGATCATTGTGTGATGCCATCACTTGGAAGTCAGCAGGGGGAAAGGACGGGTTATGTATGCATACATATAACCATGAGATCTGCAACTGCCAAGCAGGTGTTGGGCCAGTTCCCAGTTGATTAATCTGGTCAGCAGCTGATGGATTCCTATTTTAAGGACACCATGCCCTGTGATCTTTTCAGAAAGTCCCCCTCATATCATACCTTCTGAGGAAGGTTGATTAAAGAGATTTGCAAGATAATGAGGAACCTGCATTGAGATTCCGTTTTCACTGCTTCCAAGAGTAGCCGCAGCTAATCAGCTTTTTCTGATCACATCTTGAGGGCAGCTTTGAATGTGAGTTTTTAAAGCAGAGAATTTGGTGGCGGCCGGGGGGGGGGGAAGGAGGCGATGTTGCGAAACTGAAAGCTGTCTAGCCACATTGCCGGTTTTGTATGTTCACAGAAGTGCACATACCAGAGGTAGGCAACACCCTGCCTTCCAGATGTTGTTGAACTACAGCCCGACATCCCTGGCCATTGACCCTGCTGGATGGGAGTTGGAGTCCAACAACATCTGAAAGGCAGGAGATTGGCTGCCCCTGGCATAGACCTTTTGCCCAATCCCCATCAGTCATTACTAGGGATGTTGGAACATTCTAACAGGTACAGAAGCAGAAATTCCTGGTGTTTGCTTATTTGTCCCATGTCAAGAACAGGAATCAATCCAGCAAATATGATTGGTATTTGCTGTTGCTGTAGCTTTCAGTTATGTTACATAACTGGTTACATACGCCCCCCCCCTTTACATTACATTTGCACTGAAATGAATGGGATGCAATAATGCAATTGATGCAATTAATTATGTAAATTACATAAGTTATGTAGTTTTGCCGTGGTGGACAGTGAGACCAATAATGCAGGCTTGGGCAGAATATTTGTTTGTTTGTTTGTTTGTTTGTTTACCACTCTTCATCCATAGATCTCAGAGTGGTTCACAAAAAAGGGGAAAGAAGTAGATGAACTGTAGAGGAAGGAAAACAATGTTGGATGTAACAAATACAGGGTGGAACAGAGAACAATGCCTTCAGTTATAAATCCTCATGATATACACATTTAAAGTGCATTTGAAGCACATTCTTTCCCTCGAAGAATTCAAGGCACTGTGGTTTATGCCTCTCAGAGTTAGTTCTCAGCAGCCCTTAACAAGCTACAGTGTCCAGAATTATTTGAAGGGGAAAATGTGTTTCAAATGTGCTTTAAAGGTGTAATGCGTATGCAGCACTAGTCATCACTGCCTCAGGGTATGACTTTTGAAAAGTTAGAAAAATGCATTGTTTTTCTCTTTTATAGTATACCTGCTCAGTATGAAACCACTGAAGCAAAGCAGATCTGGGTTTAGTTAGTATCTAGATGTGAGACTGACTGTCTGAGAACCACAGGTGTGCTACCTTGACTTCTGTGATGGAAGAAAGGTGAGGTTGAAATGTGACAAAATGAAAATGAAATAGAGTAGTGCTTGGAATAGCCTTGGGGAAAGCAAAAGTGGCATATTGATGCAGAGCACAGCCAGTCTATGCATGACTCCAATTTTTGCTGCACAAACAAGAGGACAGTTTATATTGGTATTACAAGAACGACTAGAGTACACCAACAGGTTCCTGCTATAGCTTCTGGATGATATGATACCAGAGGAATGCATGATGAGAGGGACTCCCTTGCTAAGATACTTTTATGCTAGGTATTAATAGTTTAATCAACTTTCCTTGAGTGCTTTAGCAGAAAGGCGATATATAAATGCAGTAAATTAATAGAAGAATAAATATATTCCATCATTATTTATATGTTAGTTATAGTCCGGTGTATTCTCATACATCTTAGAGACAGAAAAAGTAGGTCTTGGAGTGTCAACATCATGGTAAATTGATAATCCCAGAATTTGTTTCAACTTTGCTTCCTAAACTAAAAGTTCTTCCATTTATTTTAATTCCCATGCCCACCCCTGCTGTGTTTTGACTGCAATTGGAAGAAATCGTAATTGTTTCTTTTCTGGAATAGGATTATTGAAGATTTCCTGGAAATGCAAATGTTTGCTAATGCTGTAAATAAGAGGTATTACAAAAGAAAATACTAGCAAATTAAAGAGCAATTTCTTGCAAACAACCATCTCATTCAACGCCTACTGAATTTTATTCCAAAAGGTGCTTACATAACACCATGCCTTGTGCCATTGCAGTCTTTCTCGGTGCTCTAACCAGTTCTGCACTCCATACATAAACTTTTCTCGAGTTTTGTTTGTATACAAACAAAAACGCACAGCATGGGTGCGAAGAATACTTGTTTCAAATACATTTTATGTATGTTATTATATGGGAGCCAGAATTGGATCTGGCTCCTTATTTTGGTGCTGCTAGGACCTAAACCAACCAAAGCATTAGCATAATAACAGCAGTTGGCCATTTTTGCATCATTCTTAGTTCTGTTGGGTCATAGCCAGGCATGGCAAGAATCACTGCACCACCACAACTTCATGCCTGTTTTACTCCATTTGCATGACTGCACAGGCATCATGGCAAAACACAATAAAGTACAATCACAGTGAAGCTTTTTCCAGAATTGTATTTCCATATGAGAAAAGGCTTAACCTGCTGAAGTGCTGCCTAGAAAATAAGAATCAGGAAAAGTGCATTAAAGTGGAAGGGGAAACAGCAGCAGTTCAGGACTTCAGAGATTCCTCTTGTCTGGTGTCAAAACAAATCATTTATCAATTGGAGCTCTGACTTCACTCATTTAACAGAAACCACTTAGAAGGGTGCCTGCACATTTTGCTTCATAACTTTATTTCTAGGAGGACTAGATTATTATTTTGTAAAAAGAAAACCACGAAAGCTCAGAATCTTGGGTCTGTGCCTGATACCACTAGTGAAGGTCTTCATGGATGCCATGACACCTGTAGGTGCCAGGTTGGCGACTCCTGGAAGATACATTTGTAAGAGAGGGGATGAGATAGGTAGCTGCTTGAAGGACACAGGAATGAGGCATGCAGGGTGGTTAAAACCGGGCAATCAATTAGGGTGGTTGGTGGAGGGACAGAGATGAAGGAAAGGGAGGTGTGAGGGTGTTCACTGAAAGAACAGCTGGTATTAGAAAGATAATACTAGAATTATCTGGTATTCTGGTAGATAAATATATATGGGGCTAAACTGTGTGTTGTCTGGACAACCATGGAGCTTTGGAAAATGGGGAATTCTTGGTTAGAGAAGATACATACAAAAAAGATGAGTGAATGGATTTCACATATTAATGTGAACGATTGAGCCAGGGCTTTGGCTGTAGATCTGCAGCATCATTTATATTCACCATTTCTTCTTTATAAAACAGTTAAAAAATTCTAGTCACTGTACAGGCTCAGATGTCTGCAGGCTAACAATGGGTTTTTTGTTTTTAGGAGACCAAAACAGAGATGAGGAGGCTCCATCTGCACTATGCATTTCAATCAGTATCAAACCACTTTAAAGATCAATTATTATTTATTAAATTTGTATACCGCCTTTCACCTGAAGATCACAGGGCAGTTCACAACATAAAAATACAAAATGAGAACACAAAATAAAACAAAGACAAAGCAATAACCCCTCTGCCATGGCTTCCCACAAAGAATCCTGGAAGATGTAGTTTATTAAGGGTGTTGAGAGTTCTTAGGAGAACCCTATCCACCTCACAGAACTACGATTCCCAGAGTTCCCTGGGAACAGGTATTGACTGTTAAATTACGCTGAAAATTGTAGCTGTGTGAGGGGAATAGGGGTCTCCTGTTCACAAACAACAGTTCCCCAGATTCTTTGTGTGAAAGTCATGACAGTGCAAAGTGGTGTGATATTGCTTGAAAAACATAGCGCAGATGAGACCAGGAATAGGGGTGAAGTGGCCCTACATTTAAAAATCCTTCTTTACTTCACTTCCACTCTCCCATCTTTTAGTGCTCTAGATGCCTTTTATGCCTTTTCTTCAAAACACTGACCACAACTTTGGAAAGTTTTCTGGCTGATGTTTAGAATTTAAAAAAACAATGCCTAATAATAAAATGGCGAGACAAAAATGAAAAGAAGAAAATTTCAACTAAGTACACATTCTTTGGAAATAATGCTATCTAGAGTAATTTTCTCTTGAATATTATCTACCCAATTCCCACGCACATGTCTTTTTGAAATCTTCCACAGCATCTTGTATATGCATTTCCCCTTTTAAAAAAGCCTTGTTGCAACTGTATGTCCTTGATTTATTTGTTTTGTGGAGCATTTTAGACAAGGCCTAACAAAATGGATTTCATTGCTTTGAGCCAGTTATCTGTTTTGCATTCCACTCCAGTTAAAAAAAATGGAATGGAAAAGAAAAAGCAGGGAAGAATCCAGAATAGGCAGAAATCTGTTTGTTCTCAACCTTCTGTATTATTTAAATGCTTCTCCCCAGAGCACAAAATTGATGACCTATAGAACAGTCTCTTGTCCAATTGTGATGTATGGCTGTGAAATTTGCACTCAAACTAAAACAAAAGCAGAACGTCCTGAAGAAAATATAAAGAACTAAAAGCTACTGAATATTCTCCATGTATGTTTCTGTTATTGTTTGCATGATTATGTATTAATTTGTACATGTGTTTATGATAAATCTATTATAATTAATAATTTATTATTATTATTATTATTATTATTATTATTATTATTATTATTGAACTACAGGCGTTTTATTAGCAAGCCATTCAGACGCACTGACCAAAGCTAGTGCACAGAAGCTTTGCCTTAATCAAACAGCCCTAAACTTTGTTAGGTCTCCTTAAGAGGCCTTTGATGTTGGTTCTTAAAGTGGGGTTGCTCTGCATAACATAAAAGAATAAATAACAAAACAATAAAATAAAAATAAAAATAACATAACAATCACTGAAATTAACATCACTCTCTGGGCAGATGAAGCGGCTTTTCACTTGTTGCCTAATTTGCTGCTCCAGATGAACATCTCTGGAGAGAGGGTTGTCGGAGAACGGCCACAGAAAAGAATCTCTCTCTGCTTGAAACACTTGAATTCTTCTCTTCCTGCAAATACAATAGCTGCCAAGTCTCCCATTTCCCCTGGGAAATCCCCGTTTTTCCAGCTGTTCCTAGCTGAAAAAACAGATCCCCCCCCCCGGTTTATTCTGGTGCAACGGCCATTTTGGAACTGGGCAGAGCATGCTCAGAAGCGACTTTTGATGCTGCTTTGCTCAGTTCCAAAATGGCTGCAGTGCGACTTCTGCCGCGACGACCATTTTGGAACTGGGCAAAGCAGCATCAAAAGTCACTTCTGAGCATGCTCCGCCCAGTTCCAAAATGGCGGCAGTGCTACTTCCGGTCTGCTACTTCCGGCCCGGTCCCTTATTTCTCTGACAGCAACTTGGCAGGTATGGCAAATACTGTTGCTCCATCTCTTCCACATCACAGGCTTCTAAATAGTTAAAATACTTTCAATCTTTCTTGAACTAGAGTTGTAATTTCTCCCCCTGCCTCACAAACACAGCGCCATTGAAAGGAACGTTTAAATGGTTACGGGAAACTGCTTTTCCTCAAGGAAGATTTTTACGAGTTCATTGATGCATCTGATCTTGCTGATAATCACAACACTTTACAAATCTGTAGCTTGACTGGACTGCTGATACCTCCCATGATGGTTGCCAAGGCTCCACCTCTCCTTCTGCAGAAGATTTTTTTAGTTGGGGTTTCCCCCCCCCCCCACACACACATTTTCACCCTGCCCCCTTTTCAAGTAGGCAGAGCTAAGACACGAGAGAATGTAGCAACTGCGGTTGACACAGTCTGTTGCTTTATTTATTTACTTGCATAGCTGTGGTTTCACTCAAATAACCTCAAATAGGTTCTTAATTTTGACTGCAGGTAGTCTGATCTTCTAATGGAACAGGAAAATACATTTGTGAAAGGTCACCTTAACTTTCTGTGGAGGTTCATCATAAATGGATTTGAAGAATGTCCATTTTCCATCATCGAGGCCCAGCTGGAGACATTTCCCCCTGTTTGCAGTCACTTACTAAATAGCCGAAAACAAAAACAGATAGTCTGAAATGGTTTTGAAGTGCAGTTATTAAAAGGACTCTTTTTCAAAGTGATTGCCTGAATCCTGTCTCCAATTATCTCAGTATTGCTGCCACCTGTAGCCCATCCCCTTACTGAGACATCTGATTACCTGGAGGTTTTTAATGTCAGCTGACTCAGCATAAAGTAAAAAAAATAATAAATATATATGTTTTTATCTGTATTTTATCTTGTTAGTCGCTTTGAGACATTTTTTTGTGTAAAGCGACTAACAAATGAAAAGAATACTAATACTGTATATGTTAAAAGCATGGTTTTCCTAGAAGAAGCTCATAAACACTTATTCAACAGAGGTGGGATATAAGACATGCTGGAATAAATAGAGCACCAGCTGAGCATGAAATACAGTGAGGAAGCTCTCTCCAATCAGATTCCAACATGGATTTCAAAAAGAAAAGAAAAGGTGGGGGCAGGAAGGGCAGCCATGATGGATGAAGCCATCAAGACAACCCCAGTGAATGTGTGGGTTCATTTGCCTTTCAACCAAAGCTTCCATGTGGTTCACGATTCTAACGTTTCCTGTTCAGTAGTCAGATGGAAAGGAAATGCCATGTGCTTCCTGGATTTGGACGTGACATGGTAAAAAGGGCAGCCAGCATAAGCAATATTCAGAGCGTTACAAAAATATGGTTACTTCAACCATATGCAGCTTTGTTTCATCCCATTTAAAAACCATTGTTGTTTCTGTAAATTTAATTCAATTCCTGACTGAAGAAATAATATTTGAAAGGCAATGAGAGCCCCGCCTCCTCTTGGCCTATAACATGCATTTTATGATCCATTTAGAGACAGAGCCCAGTCAAAATATTTTTCTCCCTTCCTTCCTTCTGTCCAAACATTGAAGCTCTCTATTCAAGTGCCTGGGTGAATGCATGTGAGCTTAAAGTGGTGGTGGTGGTGGTGTGTGCCTGCAATCTCATCCTCAACATCCCTGTTCACCCACTTCCAACCTTTACATACCAAACACAAAAATCCACAGGGAGAGTCTCAGTGTGTTCACCTAAACATGGTTAGAGGCCTGCTCGTGATCAGGAACCCTGCATTATGTATTCAGCAGGCTATCAGAAGAGACCCAATACATATATGAAATGTAGATAAATAGTATTGACTCAGGAACTCCATTTTTTCAGGGCTTGATCAATGCCTTGTTGTGGCGAAGGGGCTTGAATAACTGAGAGAAGCTATGAGCTATGCCATGCAGGGCCACCCAAGATGGACAGGTCATAGTGGAGAGTTTTGACTAAACATGATCCACCTGGAGAAGGAACTGACAAGCCACTCCAGTATCCCTGCCAAGAAAACTCCATGGACAAAGACAACAAGCATATA
Organism: Zootoca vivipara; assembly: GCF_965207765.1. Classification (NCBI taxonomy): domain Eukaryota; kingdom Metazoa; phylum Chordata; class Lepidosauria; order Squamata; family Lacertidae; genus Zootoca; species Zootoca vivipara. Next base: position 58,053,948 of record NC_142586.1, read on the forward strand.
AAAGTTATGACGCTGGAAGATGAGCCCCTCAGGTTGGAAGGCGTCCAACATGCTACTGAGAAAGAGCGGAGGACAAGTACAAGTAGATTCAGAGCTGATGAAGCAGTTGGGCCAAAGCCGAAAGGTCACTCAGTTGCGGAAATGCCTGGAAGCGAAAGGAAAGTCCGATGCTGTAAAGAAAAATATTGCATAGGAACCTGGAATGTAAGAACCATGGATGGAGGTAAGCTGGATGTGGAATAAATATAAGAATATTAATTGGATGACAAGAATAAATATTGACATCCTGGGCATCAGTGAACTAAAATGGAAGGGAATGGGCAAATTCAGTTCGGATGACTAGCATATCTACTACTGTGGGCAAGAATCCCATAGAAGAAATGGAGTGGCCCTCATAGTCAACAAAAGAGTGGCGAAAGCTGTAATGGGATGCAATCTCTTGTGTGCTCCCCATTCAACTGGTCCAAAGTGTGGGAAATAACCCTGGTTTGAAGTGAAAGACTTGTTTATTAGCAGCTTTTGTGTGTTAAGCTTTTAGGTGTGTATTACTGGGTTTTCCTTTCCTTTTTAAGCAGCCCTTCTTCTATATAATATGTCTATAATAAAAATGTAAGAATGTCATCACTCAGCTCCCATTGGAGGATTTGTAATCATACAGTCTTTGATTTGCATGAAGTCAGGGCAGGATAGGAGAGCAAACATGAAGGCACATTGCACAACAATAGGAGCCATGACATGGGAGGAATATGGGGGTTGAGAGGATGGCAGGGGTTTGCACAAAGTACCTTCATTGTCTGAAAACACAACATAATATTTGTATGCGCTGCATCCTTTATCTCTTCCACATGAGGCAGCTGAGGAATGGAAGAGGGCGAAGTTTAAGAAAGTGGCTAATTTAAGCAATGGCAGATGTTGAGTAAAGTGGGGATGGAATCCTAGGTTTGCCAGACACAAAGTTGTCGAGCTTATTTTCTGAAGTTTTGGAGCTGTTTTTAAGGAAAATTGGCAAAATCTAGACTTCTGACATGAGCTGCTGTATACAGATTTCCAGTATTCCAGCTATATCCAGGAAATTCACGGCGTATGGCAAGCCTTTGGTGGTTCAAACAATCTGAATAAGGACAGGTTGCCTGTTATTAACACATGTCTTTAGTAATTTACCTTTGATTTCACCCTATAACTAAAACTCCTCTTTTTGACTTTGCCTTTTATTCCCTCCCATATCTGTTACTCTACTACCTAGACTAAAGTTCGCTAGGCTGTGTGCTCTTGCATATTTTGGAAAACATGTTAGTCTCTGGGCCATTTCTGTTGGGCTGACAACAGCCTATTGTCTGGCAAAATGCAGCCAGAGCGACAGAGGGAGATGTTCCCCCTCCAGTCATTTGTGTCCCAGAAGGGCTTATTGCCTGCACACAGAGTAGTAGGTTTCAGACACACATAGAGAGCTGCATGACCTGAGGAAGTGCAGTAACAACGCTTAACCACTTTGGCAGCTGGAATGGTTTGTAGTGTTAATGTTCTTCCAAATGGAATACCTCCCTGTCTAACGTAAGGAAGCATAAAACTGTAGATATTTACATTGAGGAAGAGTTCAAACCACACATTAATTTAATTTGCAAGCAAATACTTATATAGCAGGTCATAAATACAGCAACCAGTTTTTCTCCAAAGCTGTCAATTCAGCACATTTCAAAAATAATTTGGCATGCACAGTTTCAACAACCTCTTCCAAGGTGTAAATACCGTGAAAGTATTTGCTTTTTTTAACGAAAAGTTTTTTGTTTTGTTTTTAAGTGAGTGAAACCATTATTGAGGAAAGCAAAGAAACATAGCTGTATTGGCCATTTTGCAGCAGTAGTAGCTGCAATGGAACTGGGTAACTTTCTTGATCCTTTCCAAGTGGGCTGACTTGCCTACAGAATCCCCTCTACCTGACAGGAGAGATCCTGGTAACCAACGTTAATTTTTAGCAGGGCACATTCAAGTATACACAAGATCTATATACGGTAGCTTATAAAAAAAATTCCTTCTTTTTCTGATACTGTGTTGCAGAGTAATCCACAGAACTTCAGCCTTACTCCTATCTCAGTGTGATGTTGGGGTCTAGACGGCTGGGCCTCAGGTTTGAAGAAGAGTTGGCACAAGGCTTCCTTGAAACTTCAGGCTCCAGTTAGCCTTTGGTCTAAAAGCAAACTTTGTTTGCTGCCAATAAGCTTTCCCCAAATATTTATTGAGGTTTCAGAACTAATTTATTCTGATCAGCTGAATTATGTATGAGTGCAACAAAAATGCTTTCTCCAAAAGTCAGATTTCTTTGTTTCTTCTGTGGCCAAACTTCTTTCAGAAATGTGTGCCTCTCAGTTTCCCCCACATATCCTTATTATGGCCACTCTCTTGTTGTTTGGCTCATTTCTGGTTTAACTGACATTTGGCACAAATGCAATTGCAAGAACCTTACCTGAACCTGTGGTCGGAATGCCACTGTTTCTTTGCTAACTTATATATGTTGAAATGTTCATTTTCTTGTGCTCAGGAGTTGAAATGCTTTTTCACTCGAGGAGCCAAGAATTTCTTTGCCTCAGGGGTTGACATTGACCACCATTTCAAATATTTTCAGATTGATAAGTGTGTTTGATATGTCAGTGTGTTTTTCTTTTTCTCCTCCTCCTTTCAGAAGTTAACTTTCTCAAGCAAATTGATGCATTTTGTTGAACGCTGCCTGGAAAAGAAATGTATAGAAGTAGCATAAAATTAATGTATGCTCTTTCCACAAGGCTCATGGTGGAAAAGGAATTCTTATGCTGACGGTAAACAAGAGAGTATGCAGTGAAATAGACTTTTTAAAAAACCTTTAACAACCAAAGCATCTTGGGAACTGAGGACCTAAAAGGAAGACCTCTTACAATAGGAGCCCTTTTCATGCACTGAGCTCAATATCAACAGTGGCAGTGTGGTCAATGAGGTGGGATTGCAGTGCTCACCTGACCTCTGTTCACTTGCATTGTTGCTGCTTACTAGGATGGAAAGAGGCAGGTGGCTGTGAATTGGGTGCACTACGCAAGCATTGACAGAGCCAATCTGGTGCTACAGGTGGTCTGTTGTCACCATGCTGTCCTCACAGCCTCCTCCACCCTCCTCCCCTCTTTCCCGCTGTTCAGCAGTGATACCACCAACCAAAAGGCAGGGGAGCACTGCTGCTCCACCTACCACAGCTGAACAAAGACCCTGCTCTTTGTGCCGCCACCACCAGTTGAATTTCATCAGATGCCTGCTTGGAGCAGGGGCCTTTTAGTTGTAGCAGCAATTGCATGGCATGCCTCTCAAAAGAGGCCTGCCCAACCTCAGCACTTGGGTCCTTTAGGGGCCAAGTTCAGGTTCAGATTTGTCTAGTTCAAGTAATGTCATCATGATGGAAACCCCTGTCATGTCTGCAGTAGCCAATGGAAGAGATTGGTAGGGGTGGGGAAATAATGTGGAATGGCATGAGTACATGGAATTCCAAAAAAGCTCAACAACTCTGGTCAATCCAATGGGTAGATCACTGCCAGTTGGTTTTTTTTTATAGTGGGAGTAGATCGAAGTCTCTTGGAAGTTGGACGTGCCTGTATTACTGTATCCCAACAGCACAAGGATTCCCTCAAGCGCAACAGGATCTCCCCCCTTCTTTTTCCCTGACCCTGTGCCCTCCCCAAATGTGATTCAGGGGGTTGGGAGAACAGATATAGGGTGGAGAGAATTGAAGTTCCATTGCACAAGCAAAAACCCTTTCACTGACAGAGCTACTTTCTTAGCACATGCAACCCAAAAACTGCCATGTGGTTAGCCACATTTGCTAGGGCATAACCCCCACTTACTTTTCAACAGGCATGCACCAATTCACAGGGCACATATTAGGGAGTAGATCTACTTCTAAGGAATGGTGCATTTTAATTTATTTTTTTAAAAAGGAAACCAATTGTCCCCTGTTTTAATAGGGCCCTTGGCTACCTTTACCGTCCCTAAAAGCAAAACATGGAATTAATACACATAATCTGAGTTGGAAAGAGTGGCTACAATTTAAATGGTGAGTTGTCTATGCCCTTGTGAACAGCCTGCTCTCCTTTCCTGCCTGCTTTATCACTGCAATCGTAAGTGCTTGAATATGACTACTCCCGCTTAGAACATCCTGCGCTTGGCAGGTTGCCCAAGGTTAAAGGTCTCTCTTGCATGTTGGTTGCTCAACCCAAAGCATTTCCCCTCTTCTTTCTCCTCTACAGTAGGATAAAAACAAACAAACTAGAAATCCATGTAATCCAGTACTTCTAGTAGAGCAACATATTCTTAGACCCTTTTCTGATGGTAGCTGAAAAGACCCTTTAGTGTTGTGCTAGGGTTAGGGATGCTATATCTGTCCAATAAATTTGGTTCTTATGATATTTTTATTTTTTGTCCTGAATGTGAATGAATACCCAATAATGAAATACATAAGCAGCATGAGCTGGCACCTGATAAAAATGGATCTTCTTCCATTGATCATATGAGTTTTAGTTCATGGATTAAATTTGCACAGGGTTGTATCCAGTGGCGCCTTTTGCGCCAGCAAGAGGTCCTTCTGCTCATGCAAGGCATGGTACCTCATCTGCCCCACCTACTGAATTTCTCTGCAGCATAACTCTCTGCAACATTCTGTTCTGGAAGATCCCCCGACCCTCAGGAGCAGGATTGATTTACTTTGGAAGGGTGGAGTAGCTAAGGGTGATTGGCGAAACATGTTGTGCTTTGCCTTGCAGAAGTGCTTTCTTGCCAGCACAAAGCCGCCACTGGATACAACCCATATATATCATGTGTACTTTGAGGAGGAAGGGAGCCAAGAACAATCACAAACAAACCATTCGTATTTGTTGCACTGCTTGTATACAGTATTTTGAAATTGGTATACAAAACTGCTGTGCTGTGAGAAGTTGCTGCACCTTAATATCCCCCCCCCATCTCAGTCACATTCTGCCTTTGCCTTTGTTGAGATCTTCTCTGAGCTCCTCCACATGACCTGTCTATTGAGCACTTGTCTTTATTTGCTTGCCCAAAGCTTATGCAAAGATTTGGTGATGTTGAGTCTTTATTTAAACAGTTGCTCTGATTTGTTTCCTGTGAGGTTATACGACCATGAGCATTCATCCTGATTGCATTCTGATTTGCTTGCATTGTGGTTATACGTCTTTCTTTCCAAGCTACATCTAGCTGGCTTGCCCACTTCAAGGCTGTAACCCTTCTAACACGTAGGACAATCGGTGCTTTGCTCAGTTCTTTTTATACGAGGGGAGGGCAACTGGTGATCCCGGCACTAAAAGCTTTTGTTGGAAAAGTGATTCCCCAGATGCTATATGGGGTAGAACTCTGGGGATGGAATCAGAAGCTGCTAGAACGGCTTGAATTCTTCCAAAAAAATTATCTCAGAAGAATTATAGGCCTCCCTCAGGGTACTCTGGCAACTTTCTTAAGAGTGGAAGTAGGATTACCTTCTATGTCTGCCAGGGCCCACTTATGATTTCTGTGTTTTTTCACAGATGCCTCGAACACCTTATTGGCTAAACAAGCCTTTGTATCTTTACAACATAATACTACTTGGCATCAAAACCTATTAGATATTCTATCCAGATACAATTTACCCGAGTTTAATACTCTCAAACTGTGGAGCCCTGATAAAGTTCGGGAATGGATCTTTGAAAAAGACACCTTTTTAGACACCACGAAGATAAAAAATTCTGGGTTTTCCTACTGGTTTCCCCGAGTAAAAGCAGTCAAAATCTGTGCCAACTACCTGGTGGCTATCACTGGTCCCACCCTTCAGAGAGCTTTCACTATGGCCCAGTTCCAAACATTGCCAACTGCATACCTGACCGGTAGATTCACAAAAATCCCAGTAGAACATCGTTTATGCCCTTGCTTCATGAAAATTAAAGAGGATCTTATACATTACCTCCTCTATTGCCCCATTTACTAGGGCTTTAGAGACGCGATGCTGCAAATTACCGTGTTTCTCATATTATAAGACATGTCTTATATTTATTTTTTCCTCAAAAACACACACTATGGCTTATTTTCAGGGGATGTCTTATATTTTTCCTCCTCCTCCTGCCATGGCCGGTATTGCTGCTGTGCCTATCACTATGTCTTATTTTCGGGGTATGGCTTATATTCCTTGAATGCTTAAAAATCCTGCTATGGCTTATTTTATGGGTATGTCTTAAAATATGAGAAACAGGGTATACCCAACTCTATAATCAATCCTGAAGACAGAGTAAAAATTTTGTTAGTTGATGCTAACCCACGAATTACCCATGTGGTAGCGGTATTTATGATGAAGGCCATGAAAGCCAGGGAAAGAGTTATGGATGACAAAGTAAAAACCCCTTCATCATCTGTTTAAGTCGTTGCTTGCTTTCCTTCTCTTCCTGTTTTTGGGGTGAAGGTTTTGTTGGGATAGTATGCAATGAATTTTAATATTTTTAATTATTGTTGTGTTGATATTTGTGTAGAGGCATGGTCCTCACAATAAATGGATTTGTTGTTGTTATACTTCTTCCCACTAGCCAAATGTTTACCCCACACTTCCAAGTCCATTTTTCTGACACTTTCCTAACTGCAAAAACGTTCATATCTATTAGGAAAACGGATTCGTTGTGCTAGGGCAATAGAGCCCTTTTATCCATTTTAATTGCACAAATCCGAATCTGGTATACAGTTGAATCTCACAAAATACTGACAGTCTGTAGGCAGCCTCTGTTTTCCTCTAAGCTCCTTTCCAGATCAATGTCATTGAAGTCACCTCATGGAGTAATAACAGTAGTGAATTTGCTGTTGTCTCCCAGCCGGCAGAGAAGAGCGGAGCTCTTATCAAATTCTAACGCCAGTGATGTTTTCCAGCACCCGCTCATGGCAGGTAGCCTTTGTGTTCTAATTCTTGTTCTCTTCCAGTGGTGTGTTTATTACAGGCAGGTTTTGCCCTTATTGATGAGTGCAGCTTGTATATGGTAGGAAGATATCAAAGAGAGGAAGCACTTTATGACCTATGCAACTGGCCATAGAATTGCCTTATTGTATGAATCCATATACAGTAAATAGGAGTGCAGTGAGAGAATTTGGCCAAACTGAATGAGTATCCTCAGCAGTTTATCTTATTTTGTTGTCCCTCAGGCTTTGTATGATTCATATGCATGTTCAAAGCTTCCTTCAGTTCTTTTTGGTTTACTGTCTAACCCAGTTCATCCAAATCAATTTTCTGAAGAATTTTTTCTCTGTGCTTGCTTCTCTGCCCTCCTCCAGCTATTCTTTTTTCATTGAGGAGGTCAATAGCTCAGGTGGTTATAGTGTGGTGCTGACAACGCCAAGATTGCAGGTTTGATTCTTGTAAGGGACACCTGCACATTCCTGAATTGCAGGGGGTTGGACTAGATGATCCTCATGGCCCCTTCCGACTCTATGATTCTATGAGACATTGCAATCTTCCTGATATCCATTCTGCAAACTTCAGTCTGCAATTTGTGTCAACCTCATTACACATTTGAACAATTCATTCATGGCTTCTCTCTCTCTCTCTCTCTCTCTGTCTCTCTCTCTCTCTCTCTCTTTCTCTCTCAGTGTGCTGTATAACAGGTGTTTGAGTCCGAGCCATTGAGCCCATTGTATAATTCATGCTACACATTTTACTGCTTGTTTCCCCCCTTCACTTTGTTGTCGCCTTTCTCTTGTCTGAACAAGGCATTGTGTGCATGCTGTCCAATTGCGAGCAAAGCGACTCCCTGATGAACGCAACATCATGCATGTTTAAATGGATGTGGAGTGGAAATTAAGTGCTTCTAATCTTTCATACACCAGTAATTTATTCTCCAGAGTCCATGGCCAGGCTTGTCGGCTTCTCAAATGTATTTCATTCAAGGCTCGGCAGGATTCCAAAAAAACAGACGGCAGCTTCTCTTTTGCTTATGCCAACTTTGAGGGCCTTTCCAGACTCTTTCACAGGGAGGATTTTGCTTGCCTCTACTAGGGTTGCACTCACATTCACCATATGATACTATATATCCTCTGCCCCAATGTACTGAAAAAGTCAAAGTTGCTGCAGGGGGTGGGGTGGGGGCACTTGACAAAGAATGACAGACTAGTGCTTCACTGATATGAGCAAGCACACAACTTCCAAGGGAACAACAGTAAAGAAGTGGGGAACTTTCTGTGGTCCCTTGTTCCCTCCACTGGTGGTGCATGGTCTGGGATTTTGGGGCCATAGGACTATCCTTTCTACTACATTCAACAACACACAGAGTAACAAAAAGTGAAATCACTACAGTACTTTGTTTCCATGAAACTCAGGGCCCATCTGGACATCTGGGATCAGGGATTAAGGAGGAGGATGCAGGGAGAGGAGGAAAATGGATTAGCCAGGAAGCAGAAGGTAGGGATGCTGCAGGAATCAGAAGTGAAAGATAATAGATTACTATGAAGGGAAGGTGGGAGAAGATGCATGTAAACACAAAAATCTAGATCTAGTAAAACTGATATTTTTGAAATTGCATGGTTTTTTTCACAGACTCTCCCTTCAACCACCATCAAATCATAGAGCAAAACTGTCTGCATTAGGGATGGGCTAATCTGTCAATTTTGGCTTCTCTCATTTTCCAGTCTTACGTTCAGTTCTTCCTGTTTCCACAGCAGTTTGATCTAATTTATCCCCCATTCCTAGTCTCCATTGGCTGAATCATAAAATCCAGTGCTTTTCAGTGCCGCCATGGTGCAAAACTATGCATCAGAGGAACTTTGTTGTTGCTGTGAGGATTCCCTCAAAACAGCCATCAAATCATAAGCCATCTCTGTGTCCACATGTGTGTTTTGTGATTTGTAGGTGGTTTTGTTGTCATCCTATGTTAAAGGGGGAGGGGGACACCCATGAAAACCCATGCCTTGGATCAATGTTATTGAGGAACTGACAAGCACCAGATCTGGTAAAAATAATAGATCATGTAAAAATAACAGATCTGGTCTTGCCAGTTCCACAAAAACACTGATCCAAGGCATGGGTTTTCATGGTTGCCCCACCCCACTAAGCTTTTATTTGATGGTAGCTTTTTGGGGACCCATATAGCATCATGCAAATTCAAGAAGAATTTTAATTCTGCTGTGTCAGAATTTTATCCAACCTTGTTTGTGTTTCTCTATCTGTCTGGGAGAGTGACCCAAAGGAGCGGGGAGATAAGCAACCAGAGGGGATGGTGCCCACAGGAGTCACTCAAATTTCCAAATGAGCCCAAAGGTTCTAAAAGGTTGGTGACCCCTGTCCTAGAAATACTCCAGAATACTATTTTTACTGATAATGTTGTACATACATTTATTCAACTTGATATATTTCAAGTACACTCGGTGAGTGATGCAAATTTCATTGTCAACATTAATTGCCGTTCATTAATTTCAGTTGTTTTCATTTAGACGGGGTTAAATTCTATAACGATTTGTGGGCTGGATAATATTGCACACTGCCAAATATTATATCCTTATTATAACAAAGGACAGTTTACAAGGCATTTTTGACAGGGCAACCTAAGTCCCAATACTAAAAATTGCAATACTAAAAATTTTATATCCTACCGTATTTGAGAAATATCCATCTGGGATTTCCTTTCAGATCCATTTTATAAGCGTTTGCAGGCTTAGCCCATGCAAAGCCCAAGCAATCTTAGTAAGTCTTACTCATGCTACCCACAAAACTTTCATGTGGTTCCCTTCATTAAAAGACCGGGGGAAAGTACAGTATGTTCTGTGGTGATGCAGTCCAACATGGTGATGTGAACAAATGAAAACATATTGATTACAAAACCTGAGTCAAAGCCCTTAAAACTGTAGTAGAAAGGGAAAAGCGGTTTTCTTCTCATTCTTTTCCACTTTCTTTGAAATGAACAAACAAACAAACAAACAAACCCATAAATTGTTAAATCGTGAGGTGTAAAATGCTTGCTTAAATTAAACAGTGTGACAGTAGTCACAGGTTAAAAGTCCTCTGTACAATATGTAGCACTAAGAGAATGACGTGGCGAAGAGAATTTGAATTCAGGAAGAATGGGTTACATCCTGAATAGTATCTCCTAAGTTACATCAGGACAAAGACAGATGCAATGAAAACATAGATCCACAATAGTAGCTCTATTTGCAGATTGATTGAACAGTGATTCCGTTTGGGCCACCAATCTTGTCCCCTCCTTCTGCTCTCTCTTCCACTTTTTAATTTTATTTATTTAGGAGAGCATTTGTAAACCACCAACTCACAAAAATATATCACGATTATGCAATAAAAGCACATTGTTCCCACAGTTGCCTCCACCAGGGAGAGAAAGGTTGCTTCCAGATGCCATTGTTTATTGAATATCCATCCTGATTTGTTTCCACAAAGTTTGCAGGGAGGTTAGATGCTATCAGCTATTTATTGAGTGATCATTCTGATTTGTTTGCGGGGAGGTTGGACGATGTTGGCTATGTACTGGGTACAGCAGGGGTGGGGAACTTTTTTGGCTTTGCAGGTTAGATCTTTATCAGGGTCAGACTCAGGGTCCACTTTGACAGGTGGGTGGAGCCAGCCACCTATTAACCATCACATTATGTCATTATGATTCAGCACAGGGCTCATTGTTAACTTTTTCCAGCTAAAGAAAGAAAAGTCAGCAATGGCAGTAAGAGAGGAAGCAGGCAGGCAGGCAGGAAGAGACAAGATTGATATGCTGATATAATCATCTATACTTTTTGCAGAGCCAGGCAGGAACCATGGTTAGTTCTCTTCTTATTTTATGTCTGCCATCAATTTGCACATGCACACTTGTGGACGGGGTGGGGAAAAGAGGCACAAAGGAAACAATGGAACTGAAAGCTGTGGCCAACTGTGCATTCACAGCACTTTGGAAAACATTCAGACCTAAAAAAGAGTTTGTCGTGCATGTCAACAAGACCAGGCAATTTGGAACTCTGGATTCCAGATAGTACTCAGTTAATAGGTCATTTGGAAGGGTCCTGAATCAGACCAAGAATAAAAATTCTCACTGGAGAGAGAGCCCAGTTGGTAGAGCATGAGACTCCTGATCTCAGGGTTTGGGGTTTGAGCCCCACATTGGGCAAAAAGATTGGCTCCTCTTGCTCCCTTCAAACTCTATATTCTAAAGTGGCTCACTGAGGCTTATTTTATTTCACTTCAACAATTTGCACTAATCTGCTTAATCTATCTTCTCTAAGAGGTATACAGGAGACCTAGTACAATAAGACTAAAAATGAGTTAAAACTATGAAATCAGAATTCATTTGATAAGCCTGGTGGAATATTTTTTTAAGTCTTCAGTAAGCACTGGAAGCATAACAAGGAGGTGGCCTGTTTGACCTCTGCTGGAAGAGAGTTGCATAGAATTAAACAGTATTTGTTGATACTGTTCAAAAGACCTTGGATGAAGTATACCAAACAATTCAGGTTTCACCCTGAAGCTCCTGCACAGATCTCCTACACTGGTGCTGATGCTCTGAATATCACTCATTAGTCAAGCGTATGCCAGTGGCAGGCAGGCTAAAAGTTAGGAGGCTTTATAGTTGTAAATATGAAGTGAAGGGGAAAGGAGCAAAAAATCTCCAATGATACAAAGCTTTGAAACTGGGAGATTATCAGTATAATCCTAACTACTCAGATTCAAGTCTTACTCCCAAGAAAGTGGGATTAGGATTGCATCCATAAGGTCTAAAATCTTTTCCAACTATTAATTTTACTCATTGGCTATGGACATGTCAGTCTTTTCCCTTACAATCTATTTGGCCTCTACTAGAGTGCGTGATTTACATGCAGAGGACTCCAAATTTAGTCCTGAGCATCTCATTGGCTGGGACCCTGGATAGCCACTGTCAGTCAGAGTCAACAACTCTGGACATAAATGGTCAAGAAACCTGGTTTAGTAGAAAGCATCTTTTTATATCTCAAAGCTACGAACATGAGTTTGACCAAACTGCAGGAGGCAGTGCAAGACAGGAGTGCCTGGCGTGCTATGGTCCATGGGGGTCACGAAGAGTCGGACACGACTAAACGACTATCTGACTCTGCCGCTCTGAAGTTTATTACTAAACCTAGGACTACGCCACATTTTTGTGGAGTGTGTTTTTTATTTTGAAATGGGGGGCATTCAAAGTGCACTATTTTATTTTATTTTGCCAAATACAGTGCTGATTTTGCCAAACAATTCATATTGGTTTCAAAATGGTTTGGCTTTGCTTTCTGCTTGGCTGTTTTTGCCTCCATGCGTGGCAAAGTAGTTTATGTGTAATTAAACAAATCGTCGTCATCATCATCATCATCTAGGCAACCAGTCAGCAAACACATGCACACGTGAACCCCACAAACAAATCTAATGACACATCTTCTACCTGGAGATGCTAGGGATTCAGTTTGGGACCTTCTGCATGCAAAGCAGATAGTGTACAGCTCCACCCCTTCCTGCTTCCATTGGAAAGCAGAGCTCAAAAGCTCCTCAGCATTCATAGAAGCAGCTAACTCTAACTTCAAAGTTGACTTAGAAGTCAGGGCTGGCCAGCTGTGCTGCAGTGGGTTAGCAAGGTGACTAAAGGGCTTGTTGAGGAACCCCAAGTTCTTTGGTGGGGCTTCAACTTAAAAAGTAGTGTGATTTGAGGCGGGTAGGCAGGGAGAGCATCTCAGCACAGTTCACTGTTCTTAAACCAAGCTATGCCAGATAAACGACAGGACTTAAGAAAATTGCTCCCAGGCAGCACAATAAAAATCTAAAACCCACGGAATCAACTTTGACTCACCCTTTGTCTTTCCCAGGATACAGAAGTTTTTTTCCATATCTGGGAAAATATGTGTGACTCTGTGGGAGAATGACCTAAAATATGAAGAGAGTATGGATTAATTTGATGTCTGCAGTGAGCCATTTGTTTGTATTCTTGTTGTCTAATTGGAACCATATCACTTGCCACCATGACAAAACTCGTATTGGTTTTTGAGGGAGTACTGTTGCTTTAAGAAAATCTTGTAGAAGCTTGCATTAATGTTTTCCTAGTTGCTTAACAGGGTCCGGGTCTTCCGCGTCCCACTGGGCTAGGTACTGTATGTGGAAAACTATCAATTGTCAGTGTCAGAACTAAAAGTGATGATCCAGAGCCTAAATTGTTGGGGAAAGTTTAATTTCCACCATGTCTGGTATTGCTATTTCAGTGCTCCTCCCCTCTTGTCTCATTCTGCTCCTGTTGTCACACTAAATGATTGCCAGGTCTATCTGCCTGTTATGTAGATTAGGTAACCAGATGTTATTATATCTAGATGCATTCAGAGTAACAGTGCAAAATTTAAGAAGTCCTACGTTATCAAGATTTAAGATATCTTTATTGTCATTGTCCCCTTGCGGGAACAACAAAATTACTCGGTTGCTACATCCACTCAGATAAAGCATTCCGTATAATCCAAAATTATAAAACCTAATTAAAAACAGTAAATATAATACAAAATAACAAGTAAAATAAGATGACTTCAAAGTCCAGGCTTTCCATCAAGTTAATTTTACAATGTTGCTCTGAATGTGTCTATATGTGTACACATAGTAGCACTGAATTCACGATATTGTTTACAGGCACAAACTTTATTTGTATACAATTTCTAAAAACCCACACCTAGATTTATTTCTGCCTATCATATCAAATTAATAAGTGAAGTTGAATTTCAGAGCTTTTGATTTAAAAAAAATGAAACTTTTAAACAAAAGATGCCCAGATTATGCAACAGGCTGAATGCAGATGTTTGTCAATTTAGCCATCAGATCAAGGGTAGCCAAAGTGGTGCCTCACAGAATCTATTGGACTACAGTTCCCATTGTTCCTCACCAGTTGCCACGCTGGCTGGGGCTGATGGGAGTTGGATTCCAACAACATTTGGAGGGTACAACATTGGCTACCTGTGCGTTCAGAAAATCCCTGCTCAGTCACACAGCGTGGCTAGCCAATTGCCCTGGAAAGAAACAATGGAAGGCACCTGGGCTGGAACCAAAGGCAGACAAGACCTCAAAGGTGCACAAAGAACAACATATCAAGCAGCATTGGGGACTTTTTTAGAGGCAACTGGCTCACTTTTCAAGGATGCCTAGGGTGATAGAATAACAGTCTGGTGCCCACACTATTCACTTCCAATGGATGTTTTATCTCAGTATTTTTCTCCTTGTTTTTTTTTTTACCCCTGTCCCTAAACTATGGTTCTTGGGAAAAGCAGAGAGCAAAAGTGCTAGAGCAGGCATCCCCAAACTTTGGCCCTCCAGATGTTTTGGACTACAATTCCCATCTTCCCCGACCACTGGTCCTGTTAGCTAGGGATCATGGGAGTTGTAGGCCAAAACATCTGGAGGGCCGCAGTTTGGGGATGCCTGTGCTAGAGCTTTGCCTCGTTGTTCTGTTTAAGATTTAGCTGAGCTACAAGATCTAATGATTGTTACTGTGTAGAATCAGGCAGCTAGATGCAGACAGTGTGGGCAGCTCGGTGCCCCCCTCACTATACAGGACACTGAGCAGTGGTCTTCCCATTCCCTGCAAAATTATACAACCCATTTCATTATTTTCTCCAGATGGAAGGTTTTATTTATTTTACTTGTTTGTTTCCCATCTCAGATTCACTTCTAAGAATTGGATCATGAGGAAGAGGAAATCAGTAAAAAACAAGAAGTGGTCTTGATTTATTAAAACCTTGCATTAAAACCATGACACGTTAGGCTGGTTTGCAGTGAAGTGTACAGAAGTATTATCCTCCTTCCTAGCCATCTCATAGGATGCGACCAATCGTTTTTATTCCAGAGCCAAAGTGCACTTAATTGCCAATTAATCTTATTGAACTTAGCATTTTGAAATTGATTTCTATTTAACCCTGAGGGAAAATAATAATTAGAAGGATATCAAGCAGTGGATGATACAGCTTCTAAACAATTATCAACTCCTAAGCTGCTGCTGTTGCTGAGATTTTCTACTACATCTGTTTGGCTACTGACAGAGGATCATTTCTGTTAGCAGCATGCAGCATTGTGTAGCTTGCTTGAATCAAATTTATTTTTTCCAGTGGAGCACACAAGTCCCTTTTGGGGGGGCAAAAAAAGAGTTAAGAATCTTGAGACACCTTATAAGGTAAGAAATCAGTTTATTGTGCCATAAGCTTTCATGGACCAACTTGGCCAGATGCAATTTCTCTCTCGCACACTCCTTTGTACAAGTACTTGCACTGTTGAAAAGCAGTTTATCCTGCATTTAAAGGTGCAATCAAGCTTCAAATTAACCTTCTTCCAAAATAAGAGCTTTATTATTATTATTTATTCATTTTTCTGTGCCAAAATGGCTTCTAAGTGGTTTGCAGCTGTAAAATCAAATATAAAAATGTGTACATAATTAAAATAGACAACAGAACCTTAAAATCTCGTGAATTAAAATATACAGCAAAACATGGCAGCTAAGAAGCACAACAGTTTTAAAAAACGGGGGGACGGACGGACGATGGTTAAAATTGTTCAAAGTTCAAATTGAGGGGAATGGTTGCCAGTTAAAAAGCACAACAATTAAACAGTTAAAAAGAAGAAGAAGTTAAAACTGTTCAAAGTTCAAACTCAGGGGAATCATTGTCTAAACAGGTGTGTCTTCAGAAGCTGGTTGACTGCCAATACTGTTGGAGCTCCATGTATTTCAGCAGAGAGGGCATTCCACAAAACGTGTCACTAGTGGAGAAGCCTGCCTCTGTTATCACAAGCTGATAATCATCAGGCCATGGCAAAACTAACTGGGTTGCAATTGCTGATTGTAATGACCTTAATGGGCAATGGAGCAGAAAGTAGTTTTTGAAATAGCCTGGTCTGGATTTATTTAGGGCTTTTGAATGTTAGTAGCAGAACCTGAAAACTGGCTCCGTGAATAGTTGTGGGCTTCTGTGTGTATTTCACCACAGTTGCTTGCTCTGGCAGGTTATCCCCAAGAAGGACTGGTTCACGCGACATAAATATTTATTTCAGATACAGTTTTTGTATGTGTTCGTGTTTCACAAGCTACATAGTAGCCTCCTGATATCTGTCACTGCATCTGCAGTCAGGCTGATGTCAGGTCACACCGCGCAAGGCTGAAAATTGTGGCCTTTTCTTTTTACTGCCACTGGACTTCTCAGTGCAATCTTGTGAGTATTTGTGCTGGCACAGCAGCTCCTTGGATTGTGCCATAAGTCTCTGTAATAGTGTGGAATAACCCATGACAGCTGTTGAGTTGTAAACACCAACTTGTCCTGGAGAAGACTTGTAAGAAAAAATGACCCTGCAATGAGATCACCATGTACTTCTAGGTTGTTTCCTGCTTGCTGCATAGTTAAATACACAGGGAATAGCCCTCCTGTTACATGGCAGGCCTTCCATTAGAGGGTGGGCAGCGATTCAGTTGAGAGATGGGAAAATGCTCTTACATAATAGCAGATGCGGAAAGCAGAAATTCTGCTTTAAATCCATTGGGAGTGGGCTTGTGTTGGCTTTCTGAAGTGCTAAGATTCATATTCCAATGAATTCACAGAAATAACGAGTCTGAAAATATCTTTCTCCTTCTTTGCTATTCTGCATATGTTTAGTTGCAGTTTCAGCGTTATAGGAGCAAATCTGTATATATACTAGATACAGACCATGTCCAGCATCAGGAATAGGCATCATTGGGCAACTGCCAAAGCCACACCATGGTAGCAGGCCCACTCTCGACCTCTGAAGCCTCACAGCCCTGCTGCCGTTCTTTACTGCCACTGCTTATTCACCTAACCAAGGTGAGCAGAACATCCTTTGCTTGCTTTTCATTCTCCCTCTGAGTGATTGTATGGACTGGGGGAAGGGGCAAGTGAATGGGCAGGAGAACAGAAGTAGAGAGTGGGTGGGTATACTCAGGAAGGGTGTATACCTTGCCCAAGGGCCCTCCGAAACCTGGAGCAATTGTATACACTTGAAAAAGGAGCAATAAGGATCCTAACTGGGTCCCGTTGTGTGGAGCATATTACTCTACTACATCTGTCTTGGGCCCAGTCTTATTCAACATCTTTATAAACGACTTGTATGATGGGCTTGAGGGCATCCTGATCAAGTTTGCAGGTGACCCCAGAGGACAGGATCACACTTCAAAATGACCTTAACAGATTAAAGAACTGGGCCAAAGCAAACGAGATGAATTTTAACAGGGAGAAATGTAAAGTACTACACTTGGGCAAAAAAAAAAATGAAAGACACAAATACAGGATAGGTGACACCTGGCTTGAGAGCAGTACATGTGAAAAGGATCTAGGAGTCTTGGTAGACCACAAACTTGACATGAGTCAACAGTGTGATTTAGCAGCTAAAATGCAATTCTGGGCCAATGCAATTCTGGGCTGCATTAATAGGAGTATAGCATCTAGATCAAGCTCAGTAAAAATCAGTTCCATAAGCAGGGGAAGATGTCTGTGCACAGTTCTGATAGGCTGCCAGCTCTGATGTTAAGAACCCCATCTCTGCAGCAGTTTTACAACTGAACGATAAGGTGATTATGATAAGGACCACCGCTGGCCCACCTCTTCTGCAGCATCAGACACAGACAAATCGCCCCTGGAGCTCAGCAGCAGAGCTCCCCTCCCCCCCCCAAAAATAGGTGCCAGTACTCACCATGAAATTGTTACAGCAAGTGCCACACTTTTTAACAACAAAAAAGAGGTGCTGGTACTGCATACCCTTAAGTTGGCAGCATGTTGAGTTGGAGAGGGCTATGGTCAGGCCATGGGACAGAAGATGGGCCACCTCCCAAGGTGGAGGGAGGAGTCATTGAGGCCAGAGATTTAGGAGACTGGCAGGTGGAGAGCCCTCTCTCCCTTCACAAAGAAATGAGGGAAGGGAAGAAGAAAAACAGGTAGCCTAAGTTAGCTGAGAAATGTACCTGGACCCAATGACAGCATGGCCTTCTAAGCTTTCCTGGTTAGGGCAAGCTAGGAGACTGAGGAGCCAGGTTGGAACCTACTACATACTAGGTAGAGTGAGTTCTGCCTCTCAGGCAAAGGATGCTCAAGGGAAGGAGGCTGGAAGTATCTGCAAGGTGTTGAACTGTGGGTGCCAGATAAGAAGATAAGAAGAGCCTGGTGGATCAGGCCAGTAGCCCATCTAGTTCAGCATCCTGTTCTCACAGGGGCCAGCTAGATGCCTGTGGAAAACCTACAAGTAGGATTCATGCACAAGAGCACTCTCCCCTCCTGTGGTTTCCAGCAACCAATTGCTGTGCCTTGGCCTGCCCTGGCTGCACCCCCTGAGCCAGGCTTCTGCTCTCAGGCACAGCGGAGGACTCTGTTCGGTCACCAGTGCTGAAATAAGATCCAGCTTCTGCATGTGGAGTGTGTGTGTGTGTGTGTGTGTGTGTGTGTGTGTGTGAGAGAGAGAGAGAGAGAGAGAGAGAGAGAGAGAGAGAGAGAGACCGCCCGTCTTTCTCTTCGCCTCAGGAGGCAAAATATCATGGGCCCGAATAGCGCTTTGAGGAGGAAATATTCAACACTCCTGTGAAGGCATGAGAGGTGGGGATGGGTAGCCTAAAGCCCTGAAGGCTTTCTGCGAAGACACAGTTTACCTTAATAAGCTCAGCTCTGTTGAAACATACTTACATATAAGTGTATCCACCCTTGAGCGGCTTCTGTGGAGCTCCTGTGCAGCCAAACGCACCACAAGAACTCAAAGCAATCAATTAATGTTTATTTGAATGAAAGTACATGAAGTGCTTAAATAAATAATAAAGGCACACAGGCTGCCTGAAGCATGAGGGAGAGGCAATATGACGATGGAAACTGCATTCAGATCACTGGGTGTGTGTGTGTGTGTGTGTCAGTATCTCTGTCAATTAAGAAGTCCCTGTCAACTATGTCTGTCAAGCTGGGCTCACCCACAGGATAAAGATGCACAGTGGCAGCTGCTTTTATGTTTTTTTTAATATCCTGCCTCAGATGATGATATACTGTGCAACTGAGTGGGGCTGTATGATGAGTTCTATATGTGGAGCGGGATTCTGACTACTACTTATTTTGCCTTGGTTCCAAAACAAAATGTGAAGCAAAATGCTTTGTAGTTCGTGCTTCTTCAAATTTTGCAATGCAGTTCTCCGACCAAATAATGGATGTATCGGGGGGGGGGGGGGAGATGCACATTAAAATGCATAGATATGGGGAAATAACATACAAAACGCGTTATGTTACAGAAAATGCTTTGCAAAAATATCTATATTGAGGAGAAATGCACACTAAAATGCTGATGGGTTTTCATGAGGGCTTTAAAAACAGCAACCTGGTGCTGCATTGTGTTGAACTGAGCTGAAGACTATAGATTCAAATGAGAAACTGAAGCAAGCCATGGACAGATTCACTTTTCCTTAGGACAGAAATGGACAGATTCACTTTTCCTTAGGGAAGGAGCATGATGTGGTGGGAGGTTTAAAAGAGAGAGAAGGAAGAAGAAACCCTAATGGACACAAAGTTATCTGGATTACAGTCTCTTCCCGCCCCTCCCCCCAATCTAACACAGTTGTGCAAAATTCTCATTCATCAGCCTGTCCGTGCAAGTACCGGTAACTGCTTCTAAATTGCTCCATGTGCCAGAGGTGAAACTTGTTTTCTGAAATGCCAGCATTGCCCTGATTTTGCGCATAGCTAAATTCATTCCCCTCCCCAGAAGAGGGCACTGCACATATATACAAATATGCCAACGCAGCCTAGAACTTAGATCTTTGCAGAATTCAGCTCAAGGGTTTCAAGTGGGGAGATCCTCTTAAAAACAAGGCAGAGGAACAGCTCAAGCATCAACAGCAAGTCCCTTAGCTGGACTACTTATAATAAATGGGCACCTAAAAGCGCTTGCCATGATGTGTCAGGTATTGTTAGCCATGTTTCAAGATATCAAATTGTGGAAGAGTAGCTGTGTTAGGGCCAGTTTAAATGGCACATTTTAGGAAAATTGCCACGGGACACTAGTTTAATGGAATGGGCTATGATGTTTGACAGCTACATACCATGTGGATTTTCTCAAATCACGTATAAGCTCTCCATATGAGCACCGGTTGTGACACACACCTACTAAAACCTAACCTGACAATATGCCGCATACACAGCTGGCTGGCAGCCTGCATGTTCTATATAGAACCAAAAGGCAGCAAGAGATGAAATCTTGTTTCTCTTGAACTTCTCACCTTAACTTGTGATGCAGTCTAATATTTTCCACTCTATCAAAGCAGCAGCTAGCAGAGGAACTAATCAGAGAGGGTGATAGAGAGTATCTGATATTAAAGAAAGATGACTGATGCATCTGCTGAGTGGAAAGATAGCACAGCTAGTCGCTGGGTAAGTGGCAGGAAAAGAGCTCTAAAAGGATGCTTTAACTCATTTCCTCTTCTAGTCAGGTTCTTCTGTTATATGGATGCATGACTTGGCAAATTCCTGTTTAACCCAGCTTTGAAAATAGGCCATTGATTTACTTCATGGAACTTTACAGAGCCACGTGGTCTAGATAGCAACATATTTTTCTAGTTACTTCTTGTGCACATGGCGGTGCATTTCATTTTGAGTTAATATTCTGTTTTCTGTTAAGTTTTTTCCTACTCAAATACTCCTTAGGGGCCTTCCTAGGTACTTCCTAATATGCTTCCTAATATCCTCATTTTGGAGACTTCTCCACAATTCACAGTAATTACTTTCCATGACCTTTTAAAAAAATTAGTTGGAGATAATCCAATTAAAATGTAAAATATGGTTATTATGATTTTCCATTGGCTTAAACCGAGTGTTTGTCTTTCTCTTCATGCATAAGGAAGGGCAGTTGTTCCAGCAATGTTTCTTCAAAGTCACAGTGACATTATATTCACCACCATACCATTTTATCCTCCTCTGTGTATAATCTAATGATGTGGTTTGCATTTTGGTTTGGAGAGCTAAGACAACTTCTTGGTTTGCTTCTATCTTCAATTTTTTTCTGGCAGACATGAGTAGCTTAGAAGAAAACACACACACACACACACACAAACTTTTGTTCTTCTACTTAACAGAAGAATAGTTTCTAAAGCTTAAGACTCACTCAGCACAGCAACCAATGGCTCATTTTGTGGCCAATTGTATTATAATGGGTGCTAGTTGCAGCTGCTACAGACTTGCAAAACAGCCTGCATCAGGCGTGAACACACACACACACACACACACACACACACACACACGTAGGGCTTGCCTTACTGATCATTCATCCTAATTTGCTTGTGGGGAAGTTATATGACAGTGAGCATTCATCCTGATTTGCCTACAGTATGTTTAATATGTCTTCCCATGAATCATTCATTCTTTCCATAGCTTCCCATGCATTTCCATGTCACTTTCCTACCTGCAGAAAGCTCTGTTTCTTTTATAAAGTGTGCTGGGGTGACAAAGCACCAGTTTCCTGGTATGTGCCTGAATCCCTCATAAAATACTAGCATAAAATACTATTTGTTATAGGGACTGAAGTTTTCTATGCTATGAAGGTGAATGTTTTGTGTGGAACTTTGAACAAAATCCTGAGAGGTGTTGGAGCTGAGCTTTGGTGAGCTCTGGCTGGGGGTGGGGAAAGCCCTGAGTTTAGCTAAGACTGAATAACCAAATTATGAAACAAAAATCCAAAATGTGAATGAAATCAGTTTTTCCTATTTGGCAAAACTGACACTACCAACATGGGTTGCCATACATTCGGATTTTCCCAGACATTTTGCCAATTTCAACTCAAACAATGCTACCAACTACAGTATTCCGGATATGTCCAGGAAATTCAAGATGTATGGCAACCCTAATTGTTAAGCCTTTGCGGATCTACTGCAAATCATCCATAGATCTGCCAGCAGATCTTCATCTTACCCAGGGCAGTCTTGAGCAGGTCGCGCGCCCTGGTGCTGAGGGGCGGAGATCACTCCGGCGCCCCCACCCTCGCAGGGCGCAGCATGGTTTCCGCGCGGCACCCTGCCACACCGCGCCACCAGGGGGCTACCTAGAGCCGGCCCTGCTCTTACCTCCTGCCTAGCCTCTAAATAATGATACATCCTCACTAGCACCATCTCATACTTACCCCCTCAGAAAGAACACCCACAAACATCTTGAAAGGAAGCAAAGTGTTACAAGAAACTCTGCACTCCACCCACAAGAATTTCACTAACCCTCTCTCTCCCGCTCTGATAATTTTTGAATGCAATTTCCTTTTCTTATTAATTGATGGAGAATGCTTTAAAAATGCAGGAGAAATATTCCCCATGCTCTTCAATTTGAAGAAGCTGGGGAAACAAAGAGAGTGCACTGCAACTGTCTGGGACTGTCCTGCAGAAGTTACCGCTGAAGATTAGTCTTACAATGCTTGCTGGGTTTCACAGTTGCACTGAAAACACCTTGTGATGAGTGGAGCTGAAGGTCACAGAAAGGTCTAATAGGATGGAACACACACCATTTCCCTTGTCGGATTTGAACATTAGAGGAAGGGAAGGACTGCAGCTCAGTGTTGGAGCATCTGCTGTGCGTGCAAAAGGCCCCGGGTTCAATCTCTGGCACTCCCAGGTAGCACTGAGAGAAAACTCTGTCTGAAATCCTGGAGATCTGCTGCCAGTCAGTGCAGACAGTACTGAACTACATGGACCAATGGCCTGATGCAGCACAAGGCAGATTCCTAACTGTTGAAGGGAGACTCCGTCTGTTTCTTTCCCTCTTTCCTTCCCCTCCTGCTCTCTGCCCCTTTGTCCCCTTGCTCTGGCTTGCTTCTTCAACATCCTCTTATATCCACTGGTTGAAAAGGAAGATAATTTAATTCTTTCAGGAAATGCATCCCTGGGACTTAACTTGAGGCACGTGGACCGATGAGAGCAATGGGGACAGGTTCTTCTTCTTTTTTTAAAAAAGAAATATATGTAAAGAGGGATGTTGTTTTTCCTTACAACCTATTACTTTGGGCTGTGAAATCAAGTCTGTCCCAACAATCTTACAGCATAAATCACACAACACACACACACACACACACACACACAGAGAGAGAGAGAGAGAGGGAGGGAGGGAGAATGGAGATGAAGACGCTTGTTGTGCGGCAGCAGTAGCAGCTGCTTATTTTCAGGCAGCATCGCTTGAGAGCTTCTCACATTCTCTTTCTCCCACCTCTCCCCAAATGTTCAGCCTGCTGTGTTCAGGCTTGGTGTTTACAGTTCAGGGCTATGGAGGAGGAGGAAATATTTTGCCTATTGTTCAGTGACGTCAATGGCTTAGCTCCCAGTCACTTGAGGGACTCTGGTGCTTAGCAAATGTCAGAACAGTGCTGCTACAGCATGTGCCTCCCAAGCGCCTGCTTCTTGCAGCATATCTTTCAGAGGCCTCAGCCTGGATCGAACTGGCGTGTGTGAGGGAAGAGGTATGGAAATGGCACATTTTAAGTTTGTTAGCTTTGGAGCAGATATTATTTCCTGGCCTGTGGCATTAGGGGTGGGGGGGAGTGCTTCTAGGCAGTTTCCTATCCAGTGCCATAGTGTCACTCTTTTCCAGGGTCTTTTTTTCCATATTATTCTAGAGAGGAAAGTATAGTGAATTTCATAATTAGAAGCAGCTACTTAGGAGGTGGAACTGTATTCATTGTTTCACAGCTGTGAGCAGATGGCCTTCATTGTTTTTTTGTGACCTTCCCTCAGCTCTCTCTTTCTCTTCCCACTCCCTGGCCCAGAAGTAAAATTTTGAAGGTGGAAAAATACCTGTATGTTAAAATATTGCTTCTTGGTGTTACTGCAAGTCATGGCAGTAGAAGGTTAAACTGAAGTGCCATTGTTGCATTTATGTATTACAAAAAAGCATTCATTTTTTAAAAAAAAAAAGAGGAAGAGAGAAGTGTTTTGGAAAAAAAATTATGCAGGGACAACATATTGATTTTATTAATTTGGAAAGCACATACCCTACTCTGCCTCACTCAGGGATACTTCCAACTATTAAAAAGAAAACAGTCCCATAAAACAAAATCTGGTATGTATATCCACCTCAGTTAGGTGCACCAATAGGAGATTCCCAGATTGCTTTCTATAGGTCCGTGTCAAATTGCTAAGAGTTGTCCTTTGATACGAAGCTCACTTGCTTGGAATGCTGCTCCCTTGAAATCAGTGAGATTTCACTTCCAAGTTTATGTGGTTCGAACTGGGTCTGGTGAAGGCACAAGAATATGAATGTGATTTCTGGGAGGAACTTTCATCAAGGTCAGAGGAACTCGAGAACAAGCTTCCCATGTTGTCCATGCCTCAGGTAAGTTTGAGCACTTTTGGTTCTGCTGTGTTCACATGATTAGATCCTTTGATCTGCACAAGGGTGGGTGGGTGGGGGGTGGAATCCAGCTCAAATGCAAGACATCAAGAGGCAGAGACAGCTAGCTGCCCTAGGTGACTGATTTGAGGCAAAACAAATGGTATTTACCTATGCATCTTTATATGTTTTTAGTGGGGAATGGAATGGATTAGGATTCTCTCTCTCTCTCTCTCTCCCTCTCTCCCTCTCTCCCTCTCTCTCCCTCTCTCCCTCTCTTACTGGACCTATAACATGTACAGCAATAATGTCTACATCTCTTTGCCTCATATTGCATTTGTAAGCTGAGGCAGCGTACAGTATCTGGCGCTGTCCCTTCTGCAGAATGGCAATTGTCAGCCAGGAGAGACTAGCTGTAGGGTCAAAGTAGAAAAATGAACTTGGCTAGGCAAGCCATCATCCTGGTTTTGACTAATTATCCTGCCATTGCTCTGTGTGGAAAAGGAAGTCAGCTAGGGTCACCGGGTAAGATCCAGCACATAATCAAGTCTTGTTCAGGGCAAGGAAGCAGGAGAGAGATAATGCTGAGAAGATGCAGCCTGAAAAGTGGACCAGGGAGGACTGATTTCACAAAATCTGAATACTGCTCAGAATCCTTCTAGGTTTTTCTTTCTCATTTGCACTAGCTTTTGCCTCACAAGGACAGTCAAGGCTTTATTTTGTTTCCTACCACCTGCACTATATTAATTCTCCTTGTAAGGGCTGAATTAATTTTCCATAGTTTTCTGCTGTGTTTGGTTTACAACATGGGAGTGGGGACCAGTTGGACTCCAGCTCCCATCACCCCTGGGCATTGGTCATGCTGGCTGGGGTTGATGGGAGTTGGAGTCCCGCAACAATTTCTCCATACCTGGTTTACAATAATAATAATTTCAGAATGGCAAAAGACTGCATTATGGAAAAGTTGCATGTAAATATTTCTAAAGCACCTGAATCTTTCAGACTGCACCATATTTAGGAAAGATTAGACTACTCCAGTTTCTTCCTTGCATTCTGTATCTGTTCTCTCTCTCTCTCTCTCTCTCTCTCTCTCTCTCTCTCTCTCTCTCTCTCTCTCTCTGTGTGTGTGTGTGTGTGTGTGTGTGTATCTACCTACATGTATTTTAAGTGTGCTTTATATACAATGTTGGTGGCTGCTGCTTTCAGAAAAAACAGCAGCAGCAACAGAGGGTTGTTATGATAGAAAGTTCCTACTTGCCTCGCAGTAACAACCTGTGAGCTTGTCTAAATAAGCCTATTATTTCACAATGGGTTACAGAACTACAAGTCTTGTTATAAGACCTGCAGCGTAACAGAATTGGCATGGGGGGGCTGTCCTTTCCCAAATAAGCATTCTCAACTGGGAACGAATCATCACTCTGTGTACATATGCAATAGTGTCTCTATTTCTGCAAAAGATGTATATCCCACTAATGCATTAACATGGCTTAGAACAGCACGCACACACACACACACACACACACACACAGAGAGAGAGAGAGAGAGAGAGAGAGAGAGAGAGAGAGAGAGAGAGAGCATGCACAATATAAGAACTGAAACAGGCTCAGCAGATAAAAGCCCTAAAGAGGGTTGGGGGGAAACTTGCTGGAACAGGAAAGTTTTTATTAAATGGCAGGAAATGGCAAGGGAAGGAGTCAAGCAAACCTTGCAGGGCAAGATATTCCATAACTTGGATGCAGCCACCAAGAAGGCTCCTTCTCTTGTCCCAACCAGCCATCCCTCTGCCATAGTTGGGACAGCTAATTGGGTCCCCTACATCTTAAGATGCAGTCATGTCAATTGAAGCAGTATTGGAGGACGTGATTCCTCTGCTAATTCATCTCATCTTGTGTTATTTTTTTGTGGTGCAAGCAATGATATTTAGAAGCTATAAGCCAGGGCTGAAGAACCTGCGGCTCTTCAGAAGTTCAACTGCAACTCATATCATCCCTAACTATTGGCCATTATGGTTGGGGATGATGGAAGTTGGAGTCTGACAACATCTAGAAGGCCACAGTCCTGCTGTAGACAAATAAGAAGAATAGAAGGGGGGAAATCACTCATTCATTCTAAGCTTTCCACCCAGCCCAGAGGAAAGGAGAGGAAGGGTAACAGATCATTTGCACTTTGCTTGTTGTTGTTGTTTAGTCATTTAGTCGTGTCCGACTGTTTGTGACCCCATGGACCAGAGCACGCCAGGCACTCCTGTCTTCCACTGCCTCCCGCAGTTTGGTCAGACTCATGTTGGTAGCTTCCAGAACACTGTCCAACCATCTCATCCTCTGTCATCCCCTTCTCCTTGTGCCCTCCATCCCAGCATCAGGGTCTTTTCCAGGGAGTCTTCTCTTCTCATGAGGTGGCCAAAGTATTGGAGCCTCAGCTTCACGATCTGTCCTTCCACTGAGCACTCAGGGCTGATTTCCTTCAGAATGGATAGGTTTGATCTTCTTGCAGTCCATGGGACTCTCAAGAGTCTCCTCCAGCACCATAATTCAAAAGCATCAATTCTTCGGCAATCAGCCTTCTTTATGGTCCAGCTCTCACTTCCATACATCACTACTGGGGAAACCATGGCTTTAACTATACGGACCTTTGTTGGCAAGGTGATGTCTCTGCTTTTTAAGATGCTGTCTAGGTTTGTCGTTGCTTTTCTCCCAAGAAGCAGGCATCTTTTAATTTCGTGACTGCTGTCACCATCTGCAGTGATCATGGAACCCAAGAAAGTATAATCTCTCACTGCCTCCATTTATTCCCTTTCTATTTGCCAGGAGGTGATGGGACCAGTGGCCATGATCTTGGTTTTTTTGATGTTGAGCTTCAGACCATATTTTGTGCTCTCCTACAAATGCTGAATGATAAGGCATTATTTTCTGACAGTTAGTGGGCAGTATATGGGCCATTTAGGAAGCGATATTTATTTTTAGCCCAGGGTTGTTATTCCCACAGCCAGGATTTTATACATTTCTATGATACCATCAGTTTCATTACCACTTACCCTTTTTGTTTATCAGGAATGAAGTATGTACAGTGGAACCTCTACTTACAACCATAATCTGTTCCGGAGGTCCAGTCATAACTAGAAACGTACATAAGTAGAGGCACACTTTTCCATAGAAAGTAATGGAAATGATTCTAGACGATGAAAAGCTCCCCCTAAAACAGCAATTTAACATGGATTTTACTGTCTAACGAGACCATAGATCCATAAAATGAAGGCAATAATCAATGGGCTGTACTATGAAATTAATAAGAAAGTATTGTAGATGAAAAAAATTAACATTTTTTTTCTTATATGCACTAAGGGTGGGTGGGCT
This sequence comes from Zootoca vivipara, assembly GCF_965207765.1. Taxonomy (NCBI): domain Eukaryota; kingdom Metazoa; phylum Chordata; class Lepidosauria; order Squamata; family Lacertidae; genus Zootoca; species Zootoca vivipara. The sequence continues at coordinate 58,081,610 of NC_142586.1, forward strand.
TACCTGGCTACAAGCCAGTAATCAGTAAAGAGCTGATTCACTTTGGCCAGGGTCGCTTTTTTTCATACCAGGCCAGGTTGTTCTCTGGACTTCCTCAGGTTAGTTCCTCGGCAGGGTTTGGGGCTGCAGTGTGCCCTGCTGTGCCTCTTGCAGGCAGCACCTCTTCCACAGCTTTGGGGGTGGGATGGGGGCCCTCTCCCCGGCAGAAGAGGCCTCAGCACTGCTCCGCAGCCAGCAGGGTGAGCTCTGGCAAACCGGAGGCCTCTCCCCAGCGGTGGAGGCTCCAGCGCTGCTCCACAGCCGTCCGGGCGAGCTCCAGGCTGCTGGCAAGGCCTCTGCTCGTGTCTAGAGGAAAGTTCATAAGTCAAAGCACCTACTGAAGGTCGTAACTGGAATCATACGTAAGTAGAGCCGTATGTAAGTCGAGGTTCCACTAGATGGGTCAATGTTGTATGGTGGGAGGAAAAAATGAACAATGCAAAGTGGGAATGCTCTATTCCCAAAGTTGTTTCTAATTGAACCCCTCACCCTCACACCCCTAGTAAAGATAGACAAGCTAATACAGACAGAGGAGTATATGTAGTTGGTTATATGGCAGATCTTGATTTGAACGGCAGGGGGAGAATTTGTTATCAAGTTGCTAAGGGTGCCTGCTGAGAAAACAGGGCCTCATACTTCTTTAACTTATGGTTAAGCAATGGTGTCCTGCTGTCTCATTCTTCTGAAGAGGTAGCCAAGGAGGTGCCCACCAGAGGTTGTGGCCAACGGTCAGAAATGATGGGAATCATCACCCAAAACATTGGGAGGGCACCAAGTTGGCTACATCTGCTTCAAAGTTTTGCAAGTGTAGCATTCACTTTGGAGCAGATGCTCCATGCAAGGGGTGGCCGCCTGTTCCAGTATACAGTGGAACCTCGGTTTATGAACACCTCGGTTTATGAATTTTCGGTTTATGAACGCCGCGGACCCATCTGAAACGGATTAATTCATTTTCCATTACTTTCAATGGGAAAGTTTGCTTCAGTTTATGAACGCTTCAGTTTATGAACAGACTTCCGGAACCAATTACACCCATGCTTCAGTTTATGAACGCTTCAGTTTAAGTACTCCGTGGACCCATCTGGAACGGATTAATCCACTTTCCATTACTTTCAATGGGAAAGTTTGCTTCAGTTTATGAACGCTTACTCCGCGGACCGTCTGGAACGGATTAATTCACTTTCCATTACTTTCAATGGGAAAGTTCACTTCAGTTTATGAACGCTTCAGTTTATGAACAGACTTCCGGAACCAATTGTGTTCATAAACCGAGGTACCACTGTACTAGGACTTCCCAATTGCCAAATCCAGTCCACAGGCATTTAAGCATGCAGAGAGATAGAGCTGCAGATCTTGACTGGATTGGGACTTGCATCAGGATCAGGGCTGGCTCTAGGCCCGCCCCCGGTGGCGCAGGGCGCCAGGCCACCGGGGGCGCCGCTGTGCCCGCTGAGAGGTGCGGCTGAGGCTGCCCCAGGTGCGCCTCCGCTGTTCAGCAGCTTCAGGCCGCTCTCCGGAGGCGCGCGGGCCTGGGGCCGCCTCCGCCGCGTGCAGGGGCGTTGCAGCAGGGGGCGGGCAGCGCCCCCTGGCCCAGGGCCGGCCCTACGACAGGCTGGGTGGCGCAGTGCAGCTGCGCCTGCCCGCCCGCCGCACTGGGAAACAGGGTGGGGGCGGGGCACCGGAGGGATCCGTCGCACCACGGCGCCAGGGCGCCGGGCAGGACGGCCCTGATCAGGATGGAGAGCAATGCTAGGTCTAGAGGCAGAAGCCATTCCAGGCCACGCTCTTAGTTGAATGTCCAACCAAAAGGGGATGGAACAAGGACAAAGGAAAGCAGCAGGTAGAACAGTGTGGGAAGGAGAAGAAAGCAGGCTTTGACCAAGATCAGGAAGCCAGCCATGGAGGCATGTTTCCCATCTTGGAATCACACCCATTTGTATAAGACAATCTGAAGTCTATTTCACACAGCTGTTGAGTGCACAGGACTGTTGGCAAGCTCACAGCTTGGTGGAGATCCTACAGTGGTGCTGACTGTAGGAATTGAGGCCTCTACATGGTGATTTTAGGGACAGCCACTAACATTTACACAACCCAGGCTATCCCAAAAAGAGCCTCCATAACTGCAGAAGTCACAGCAGCCACATGTTTGGGTCACACATGGAAGCCGTGGTTTATATTACTAATGCCTCCATACTGTCTCCACCAGGCTGCAAGCCCACCAGCAGCCCTTGCTCCCATCCCAATTCCCATGACCACTTTTATAGAGCCAGTGGGTGTCTGAACCAAGCCTTAGTCTTTCCATAGTTTCTAAATAATGAGTTGCAAATTAGTCATTGGGAGGCATGTCATACAGTTATTTTTCACTGATATTCCTCTGTCTCCAGCATTCTGCCGTGCATTTTCTCAATCTTGTCCTTTCCGAAGAGGACCACGACAAGGCCCTCTTTATTTCCTCTTCATGACTACTCGATGCTCTCATTAAAATATGTCAAACATTAATCAGATGTTAAGTACAGGAAGGAAGCTTGTCATCACTCACAGAAACAATGAATTGTATCCAGTGGCCTGATAACAGTCCTCTCTTCACACAATATAAATAACCAGGCACTTGGTTTCTCCAGCAGATATATGGATGTGTTTGAAATCTGTCGACATGATGGTGATTGACTGTGTGAAGCCTATGAACAAAATGTTGCTATAATTTAATTGGAGAAAAGATTGGGAGCCAGTTCTGGCCTGAAAGAGTGGGAGGTTGTAGTACATTGCTGTAAAGACTGAAAAGAGGAGAAGGAGATGAGCTTTGCAGCCACTGTCCTTTTAGGTTTTCTTGGTTGCCTTGGCTGCATGCACACTAACCAAATGTAGTTTGTTTGTTTTTCCCCAATCCAAAATTGTTCGTCCTCAACATGCTGCTTTCAGTCTAGATTGATCCTAGATCCTACTGTCCACGAGGTTGGGTGTGGTTACTTGATATGCATTTGAAAATGCTCCCCTTTATCCATGTCTTTTCCTCCCTGCAAACGTCCCAGGTGAATGAAGAAGGAAGTGGTGATTGTGACCTTGGTATATGCCCACCCACAATGTCATTGAGCAGATGTGGAACAAAGATGGCCCATTGCCAGGACCACCAACATCTGTTTCCAATAGGCACACTGCAGGGTATTGCTGCATCAATCTGCAATGAGCTTTTATTTTCAGAACGAAACCAGTTTCTCAAGAAAGCTCTTTTCAGGCTAAAAAATGTGCAATAGATGTAGATTGTGGGTGGCCTATATAGAAAAAAGAACTACTCAGTCTCCAATGATTCTGGAATAAAATGTTGTGTGTATGCAGCCTTAATCTTTATTTTGCCCCTTTGGATAACTTTTTCATGTTTCACTTGTACTACTGTTTTACTTTTAATGTTGTAATTTTTTGTGGTTTATTTTTAGCAACTTTTATTATGTTGGATCTACTTGCAGAAAGATTGGGTTGTGAAGGGCACCACATTTGGTCAGGAAGCTTTGGGCTCCTCCAGAGCACCTGTTTATTAAGCATTCATCCCAATACTGAAAATTTAGGTTTTCACAATTAAGGTGGATTGATGCATTCTGTCACAACAAATAAAAAAAAATGCAGTTACGAAAGTGACAGTGAATGTGCTGAAAAGTGCAGGTTAAAAAATTGATTAACAGGAAGACTTATAACCTCTGTGCAAGAAAATAGGGTAAATGCTCACCTCCTGCAAATTCCCCATAAAAAACAAACATCATTTATACATTTTTCCTAGTAGAGAACTTGAAGCTTCAGATGAATCATGGCAAAGCACACACAGAGAAAGGATAAATAAAGGAACCAGGTACAAAAGTGTGTGGTGTAATGGTTAGAGTCTCAGACTAGGTTCAAACCCACACTCTGTCAATCATGCACACTGGGTCTCTCAGTTCAATCTACCTCACAAGGTCGTTGTGAGGATAAAATGGAGACTGAAGGAGAACCAGGTGTGCTACCTTGGAAGAAAGGTGGGGTATAAATGCAATAATAAATAAACAGGATACCACAAAGAGCCACCAAGTTTTTACAAGGCTCAGTTATTCATTTCCCTAGTGGATGCGCATTCAGTAAAATAAGCATTTTGTTGTTGGCATCCATCTGTCTTGAGGGACAATGGAGTTACAGTGCCTGCTGTGACTATAGAGACCGATACAGGAGAGAGATGTTTTATTGCAGCTGGGGCAGATGAAGGTGTTTGGTTTTAGCTGCTACAGGTGCACCAAGGTGTTTCTTCTCTCTGTGCTCCTCCCAACTGTCATTCCTCTTCTGGTCACTGCTGTGGATACATGACTTGACTGCCTGTCTCCAGGCACTGTGGCTGCCTGTGAGGAATTTATGGGGTTTATGTTGCCAGCCTTCATGGCATTGGAATTGACATTCAGCCTTGAGAAAATGCAAGCATTTGCAGTGGGACTCACAGCAATAGTTTAGCTGTAAACCCCCTGGTAAAAATGTTGTGTAAACACATCTCCCATGTACATAACATAACATTGCAATGCAGCCACCTGCCACCTTTGAGATGGAACAATATTCAGCCTCTCTATGTGTCTCTAGCTCCTGTGTGTTAAGTTATCAGATGTGGACTGCATATTGATTTGCAAAGCGGAGGTTGGCCGACAGGTAGGCTGCAATTATTCCAATTGGAAGATAGAGTTAGACTTAAGCTTGGAAAGAATAAGCAGACTTTTAATTTTCTTCCTCCCACTTTAAAAACCAGAATTACAAAAGGCACTGGGTATTGTTTCAAACAAGCCCACTGAGCAAGGTAACACATGCAAAAATGGGAATGAAAGGCTTTGCAGCAGATGCCACACCAAAGCAGGCATCTGCTGCATATGCAGCATTTAATGGAAGATCTAGAGCACTTCCCACCACAGTAAAATAGTGCTCATGTTACAGTAAGTGTCCACTAAAAGACAAAGCCTCCCTGAAAGCTGTTATAAAAGCTCCATATAATGTGCATCACAGCTCAACCATCCCTCCTCATTTGAATAGATGGATTAGAACAGGGGTAGGCAACCTAAGGCCCAAGGGCCGGATGTGGCCCAATCACATTCTCAATCCGGCCCACAGACGGTCCGGGAATCAGTGTGTTTTTACATGAGTAGAATGTGTGCTTTTATTTTAAATGCATCTCTGGGTTATTTGTAGGGCATAGGAATTCATTCGTTGTTGTCGTTGTCACCCCCCCCCCCCAAATATATAGTCCGGCCCACCGCATGGTCTGGGGGACAGTGGACTGGCCCATGGCTGGAAAAGGTTGCTGACCCCTGGATTAGAAGCACATTATCTGCTCTTGAAGTGCTTTGAGACAAAGTTTTGTTCTAGGTGTCGTGAGCATTGATTCAGCTTTCTACATGTCTATAAACGGTGCCTGGACCTTGAACTGATCTCTGCTGGTCAACATAGGAAGCTGCCTTATACACAGTCAGCCCAACAATCTATCTAGCTCAGTTGTGTTAACACTGATTGGCAGTGTTTCTCTGGGGTTTCAAGCAGGCATCTTTCCCAGCCGTGCCTGGAGATGTTAGGGATTGAACCTGCAGCCTTCTGTATGCAAGCAGATCCTCCACCACTAAACCACGGCCCTTCCCCGATACAGGAAATTAGGGTTTAGCACAGGAATGGGGAACCTGCAGCCTCTAGATATTGTTAGGCTTCAGTTCCCATTAGAACTAAGCAGTGTGGCCAATATTCTGGTGGGGCAGTGGGTGTGCTGCTGGGCCACTGTCTTGCCTTGATAATGGACTGGATGAGAGCCAACAAACTGAAGCTCAGTCTAGATCAGACTGAGCACTGCTCTTGGGTGGTTCTACATACCAGATGGCTGGGAGGTTGCCTTCTCTTGTTGAGGTTACACTCCATCTGAAGGAGCAGGTGCATAACTTCTGCTGTCACTTGAGGTCCGGGTGGCCTTCGTGGTGCAGAGTGCCTTCCATCAGCTTCAGCTGGTGGCCCAGCTGCACCCCTGCCTGGACAGGCATAGCCTAACATCTGTTGTCTATGCTCTGGTAACATCTAAACTGGATTACTGAAACACGGTATACATAGGACTGCCTCTTGAAGACAGTTCAGAAGCTTCAGCTGGTGCAGAATTTCTGCTGAATCAGTGAGATCTCACCTGCCTATCCTGGCCTTCAAAATGACCCACAAGGAAATGTAGTGCATCTATTCCAATGGGCACAAGATGGAATGGCAGCTTCCCTACACCTAAAAAATCAGGAGTTACAATTATGCATATCTGGCATTCACGTATTTGTCAGCATGTCAGGGTACAGGGCACACAAAGATGTTTGGCTGAGGACGGTATACATATGATTCCTTTGTTCCTCAGCACATCTTTAGTATATATTATCCTATTGCAAATGTATGCATAGGCAATCAGTGAAGTACAACAAGCATCATGTAAGAATATTGTGGGAATAAAATTTGGGGCAGTATAATGACGTCCACTTCTTTCTTGCTGTTTTCATGGGGGGATCGTGGTGCATGCATGTGCAAAAAGAGTGGGAGTAGTGATGCTGTCCGATGATGTTCATTATTGTGTCACTGGTGTGAATGAAATTTAGCATGACGTGCAGGTATATTGGTCCAAAAGCCACAGTTCCATAATACAAAGGTTATTGCAGTGTAGAAGGAACATTAGAAAATGTGACAGAAGGAAATCTAATGCAATATTCCGCACACGTGAATCCACCCCTAGGGTTATTAAATGGCTTCCTTGTTTTAAAAATGTTCTCCACTGAGATCAAGAAATCCATTTGATTTACAGGGTGCCCTGTTGATAAGAGCTATAGGTAGGGGTATCTGAATGCAGTTCACAAAGTGATTTGTAAACTGGTATAGTGATGGAAACTGCTGCTACCAAGCCATTTCCTAAAGATTTTTGCCAATCTTGTTCAGGGTTGACTAGAAGGGTCCTTATTTTAAATATGTATAAGTATCTGATTAAGAAGACGCTGAGTCCATGGGCCTCTATGGCATTAGAGATTTCAAATGGGGAAAATGGATGAGGTGTTTACAGGTTAGCCAAGACATTTTCAGCCATCCCAACCAAGTCTGTTTTCTTCATCTATGATTCCTGCAGCTCACCGCTGTGGAACAAAACTTGAACAAACATGACACCTCATGCAGCATCTGCCAATATAAATTCAAATCAATGCATGATTCCAACACTGCCCCCCTTCTTTCCACTCCCCCTTAGTGCAATACATTTACACTTAGCAAAGCCTAGAAAGTGAAGATTCCTTGTGCCCTTTTTTTGTGGACGCACAACTTATTTCCATCTTCTAATCCTTTTGAAAAAATCTTATTTTTCTCTCTGGGTTGGAAAAAGTGGATACAGAATGAGCACATAGGGCCTTCCCCTCCACCATAACCTTGGGACTAAGAGAAAGGCTTATGAAAAAGATTAATAATACATGTTAAAAGAATGTTTAAGAACTGCAGGACTGAAAAGAGACCAGAAGACTTCTCAGTTCTCCCCACTTCCTTTCCCACTGCCTGATTACAGAGTCGCAGCAAAAGCTCTGCAGCAGGGATAGGGAACCTGTGGCCCTCTAGATGCTGCTGTTCTCCAGCTCACATCAGCCCAGCCAGGTTAGCCAATTGCCAGGGATGATGGAAGCTGCTGCCCAACAACATCTGGAGAACCACATGCTCCCCAGTTGTGCTCCACAGTGATGGTAGGACAACTTTGCAGTGTTCCATCAGTTTAATTTAAAGATGAAATTTCTGTTTCTTATAAAGTTGATACAATGACTTCTGCCCATATGAAATTTGGTTGATGAGGTGTACAAGCTCTTCACATGCTGGAAACTCAGATGACAAAAGGCTGGATTCAGCAATTTTTAAGAACAAAAATTGGCTGGCATTGTGAGGATCCTTCGTTTCCTCTAGAAAATAACGTACCTTAAAGGTTGTTGTTGTTTAGTCGCTTAGTCGTGTCCAACTCTTCGTGACCCCATGGACCAGAACACGCCAGGCACTCCTGTCTTCCACTGCCTCCTACAGTTTGGTCAAACTCATGTTGGTAGCTTCGAGAACACTGTCCAACCTTAAAGGTATATTTGATATTTCAACTATTTGATGGGTTGATTGAATTTATTTATGTGTCACCATTCCAGTGGGCTTTGCCCAAAGTTGTGTACAACAATCATTCACTTACACGAGTACAAAGTGTTGGGGTGAGGAAGTGAAATCAGTTTACAAAGTAAATTCAAATAGAACAAAAACCAACAATTTAGCAAGCATAGAATACATTCAAGCTTGGACCCAGGACTCAACATAAGGTTTGAAGAGAAGGAGCAAGATACTGTGGCATTTCCCAGCAGCTCCAACCCAACTCTAATCTTTCTCTCATTACCACCAGGACATCATAAATGATGGCTGTGATAGGCATGTGCCTATTCATATATCAGGGAATGCAGTGTCCCTTTGGCAGCCTAAGACCTCCTTTCCATCTGGTAAACTCTGGAGGTGGAGGAGGCAAGCTCAGGGCCCCAAGAAGATCTTGGAAGAGACAGAGCCAACAGTTTTACTGTAAAATCATCAGTCTGTAGCTGCTTGGTGCCAGTTCATCTGTTCTATAAGGCAACAACTCCTCTGGCTTTGCCAACCCAGATCTGGCTGCTTGAATTCTGTCATTTGGGTCCTCTGCTGCTTCAGGATCCTGGGGCAAAACCCTCCTCTCCTTCCTTCATCCTTGCTGGACAGATTGGCAGAAATACACACAAACCACGAAGGATTTGCATAATTTGGCTGATTTCCCAAAACCTTTAGCTAAGGTGAGGAGCTATGGCTCACAAGGCAAAAGTCTTACCAACTCACACAAAAATGAAACTCATGGAAGACTCCTGCACTGAATCTGGGGCCAGTGCTGCAGTGTCAGTGTTTAAGAAGATGTGCTATGTTAGCAAATTCCACACAATTATTTATGCTACCCAGTCTCTCCCAAAGCCGATCTTCAGCTGCAGAGCTCAATTGTGTGAATGTTTAATTGACCCATTAGCATGATACCAGACTTGGTCAGCTCTGCTTGTAAATTTCAATCCTGTGCATGTTTACTCATAAATCTGGGGCCTATCCACCTCTTTCTTCCTTTTGCAATATAGCCTCTTACCTCAGCACCCTCCTGTCTCCATTCTTGTGCCCCTTTGCACACTGCATCTACCAGCCTTGCTTCTCTGAACATGCAGCCCACAGTGGCTATCTCGTGCCATTATAAAGGAAAGATGCAAGGAAAGCCATGGGTCAGCATGCAGCTAGGCGGCCGCCACCACTATAATGTAAAGTTCGGTGTTGCTTTCAGGAGGATTGTGGCTGTGAAGCCAAAGAAAATTGCTGGCACAGCTACATTGTAAGAATAGCCAGCCGACGCTTGACTCAACTTCATTCCTACATTGAACACCTGCAGCGACTGAAGTCCCCTCACCTAGGATGCCATAGTGTGACTCCCAGTTAGCAATCCTTTTCCCTGCTGCGGATGTGCTCCACAAACTAAACGCAAGGACCGGCAGACAGTAACTGTTGGAAAAAGAGATGCCACTGGTTTGCCTCTCCTCAGGCTCTTCCTGTCACCACACACTCCATGTCCCTCTATGCTTGGCTACCAGCAGTCCAGTGCTGACTCTGTGAGTCCAGAAGGGCTTCAGGGATGAGAGAGAAGAAAACACAGGCACTCTAACTCAAACATAGAGTTAAAGCACTTTAAAAAAAAACACACAAAAACCCACTAAAATATATTGGAAGCTGGGGTTGATTAAGTGGTGGCAGCCTTAGGTTATATTTAAGGATGGCAAGATGAATTAAATTCACAGGAGGTGTTGAGAAGAAAAGTATGGAGCTTGCAACTGTCAGCAGGAGTTCATAAGTGTACAGATATTGAAGCACACATCATTGCAAGGAAACATTGCTGAGCCATCAGGACTGCGTTGTTCCAATGTGCCATACTTTCCAGATTGCTTTGGCTGGTTTTTCCTCAAGAGTAGCCCAAGCAAGCAGTTTTCCAAGAGTGGAATATCAGAGTGTGTCACCATGCATCAGGATGGGGGTCCCATTTACAGAGCTGTGTGTGGGAAGCTGATAAAGAGAGAGAGAGAGAGAGAGAGAGAGAGAGAGAGAGAGAGAGAGAGAGAGAGAGAGAGAGACTGCTTTCAGCATGCTGAACAGCCATCTTTTGAAAGCATTAAGTTCATTCTATCAAAATATATGCATATAAGCGTAATATATTTTCCAAGTGTAGTTTTTTTGGCAACTGCTGTACCTCTCACACTTTCAACAATTTAAGCAAGGCTATGGAAATTACTGGGAGCACTGAAGTAGCACATTTTGTTTGTAGAGAAAAGGATTTGCTGTTCTCTGCTTTTTTGGACCAAAAAAAACATCAAGCTGAAGATGAACTCTGTCCTTAAAAAGAGAAAACATTTTCAGAAGTTAAAAAGCTTCTGTCCTCATTTAGAGGGTAGTAAAACAATAACTTTGTTGGCAACAGCTGAGCAAACTCCACATAGAGGAAAGTGAGTAATTTCTAATGAAGTTTCTATTGCTCTTTACCTTAATACACATGTGCATATAATAATCAATCAGTTATGACTTAATGCATTTCTGATTTCCACCAGAACTCCTTGCTCTCTCTCTCTGAGGATCATTAATAGAGGCGAGGAAGACTCCATTCTGTTGCTCGTGGTAAATGCCAGCTTTTATGTCAGATACCTCCTCCACATTTGGTGCTATGTGTGAAGTCCCACCAGTAAAAATAAAACTCATCAATATATTTTTTTTAATTCACTTTCTGGTAGGGTTGCCAGACTCAATAGAGGACGGGACTTCTGTGCCTTTCATTGCCCTGCTCTCTTTTGAGTCTGGAAACCTTAAAGAGAAACCAGCAGACCCTTTGTTTAATTTCCAAGCAAAGGGTCTGCTGGTTTCTCTTTAAGGTTTCCAGACTCAAAAGAGAGCAGGGCAATTAAAGGCACAGAAGTCCTGTCCTCTATTGAGTCTGGCAACCCTACTTTCTGGTTTAGCATCCTAATATTATTCATGGACCCAAACACAAGAAGATATACAATGGATAGAGGAAACAAACAAAAAAAAAACGCCACAGTGTTATAATGTGGCCTTTTATACTATTTCTTAAAAATGGAAAAGAAAGTAAGAGAGGGGAATGCCTAGCTTAGAAGACCAAAATCAGGTTTGGGGGAGAGGGAACAGTTGTGTGGGACTTGGGATGTGAGATTTAAGCTGATGCGAATGGCAGGAAGGAAATGTCAGTTACTTCACCACTGGTCTAACACACTCAACTACAGCTTCTGGGGCTACTTTTCAGGTTTGTTTTTTTAAAAATGCAGCAACAAGAAAAACACCAGTGGATGGTGCTGTTGCTGAAGAAACATGAAACTGGGTGTAACATGTAGTTTGGCTGTCAAGCGTCCTATACAAGATACGGCGCTATTCAAAATTACAGATACCTGCAAACGGTTTTGTATCCTCCATCTGTTTTCCTGTTTTCTGATGCTTATCCTTGACAGATTACTATCTCTGTTTTGCAGTTTGCAAAGATTTGGAGCATTTTTTAAAATAAAAACAAACAAACCTGTGCTATTGTGCACCCATATCCGTGCAGTACTGTACAATTAATCATGCTTCAGCCCCATCCTTGAATCTGTCTGGAAGTTAACTCTCCATGTGTGTGGTGGGAGTGCAGATGCACCTTGTCTCTGGCGTCGATGTGTGTATTTGTGTGGACACAAAAATAGCATTGCTTTACTTTCCTTCCATCCTACCTTCCCACCCCCGGTGTCTATCCAGATGGTTAATGCAACTAAATGTGTTTTGAGTTGCAACTATTCTATAATGAGTTCAAACAGATCCAGTATTAAACATTATATTAAATGTTTGTATGAAAGAATTATTGTAGGCAGTGGCACTATCTATATATTACATGCGGGTATGTGTATGTGTAAGGTCCCCTTTAGACTATCACTATTTTGTGGGGGAGATTCAATTATGTAATGACAAATTTAGGTTTGTGCAATTAAAGTGGGTTAAAGCACTCTGGTGCAACCACCCCACAAAAACCAGACTTTTTGCAGCAAGGAAAGTGATGGGAAAATGCACTAGAACAGGGTGGAGCAACTTAGGCCAGCTGCGACGAACCCAAGGACTTTGCCACCAATTAATATGCGACAAATCCAGTCCCGGCGTTGTCACTAAACTTTCGGGGATCCGCTGCCACCAATTATGTGATGAAATGTCCTCCCTCTCTATTACTAAAAATGCGACACAGGAATCCAGGGGTGAAACCACCCTCCCTCTTCTCCTGCCGCCTTAAAATAAACCCCTTTTACTTGTGGGTTTCTTAGTAAAGAGAGTCTTCCAGCTTACGTGGCCTGGTATCTTGAGAAACTCTAGGCTGTTTGACGGAATAACCTCTTGCCTACAGTAAAGGGTCTCACTCAGTTTGATTCCCCACTGCAAAAGTTTGCCCTTTCCACTCTGGCAACTTTGTGGCACCCCAGGTTATCCTCCTAAGCCTCCTCAGTGTAACTCTAAGACCCAAACTGTCGCCTCTATTCCCGAGGTAAGTTTTGTCCTCTATTGAGCCACCACTTCTGTGAGTCTTGATACCCAGCTGGAATAACTAGGCACATCCACTTTTTAATATAACATTCAAGAAAGCTTTATTACTAGAGGTCTTTTAAACGCGTAATGGTTTCATGTGTACAGGCTCTTAGATCATATTCTTAGTTTCCTTTAACAATGGCTAGATAATATAATTCAATTAAACTCCTCAGAACACTTTAAGATCTCCTATGCCTACCCACACTCTCCCTCGCTCCCACAACCCTCTCCACCGAATTAACTGACTCCCATTCCTTTTAAACTCCTGGCAGTCCCGCCCCTCAGGAATGGAATGCGTCATTTATCCAGGAGGTTGGGGTTTAACTCTCTGCACCCTGGAGTTCTTTTGCCCACCAGGCCAATCCGTCACACCAGCCCTTCAAATATGGCTCTCTGGGCCAATGGCAATCACCCCATGCCACATTCTCTCCCCAGCCTCACCGGTTCTCAAGAGTTTTAGCCTGATTGGGAATTGTCCCTGAACTGTGTTAATTCCCCTTGCTTGGCTGCTGCATGGAGGATAGAGGCATGTTGTGTGTGTAGAAAAACTAGGGATGAGTGGATCTGTCTATGTTGGTTTCTCTCATCCCCCCTGGAAGAAAATAAAAGTGATTTAGCCAGACCTCATTGGTGGGGCCCCCATAACAGGTCAAGGTTCAGGGCCTCCAAAATGTAGGTCTACCACTTTGCAAAGCCTCCAGGGGTCCCCAGAAGAGAATGTAGCTCTTGGTCCAAGAAGAGTTTCCCAGCCCTGCACTAGAAGGTGTAGGGCAACAATAAATTGGCAGGAAGTCATATGTAACCCCTGCACAAACAAACCAGAATGATTGCTCAATAAACAGGGGACAGCCTATAAGGTCCATGCAGGCATTGTGCAAACAAGTCAGGATGAATGCTCAATAAACAGGTCATTTGGAGAATCCTGATCCTATTTTGAGAAGAAGGAAGAAGGAAGAAACAGCTGCACTGGAAGAGGAAATTTGAACCAGAGCAGTGTGGGAGAGATGCCCTCCATGTTTCTACTCCAAATACACCCCTCTTACAATTCAGGACACTTGTTTTACACTTGCCAACAAGTCTGGAATACTGAAGGTTTGGAGGAGCCATGGAGAGGTGATTTGAAGAAGAAATTGTTTTGTTTTTTGTTTTTGCTGCTGCTTCATTCTGAAGTTCCCTGGCCCGAAGTGTGTTCTTGTTGGAAAGAAGAAAGGAAGGATGTTGGAGCAAAGGTGTCCTCATAAGCATTTTGCATGCAACGCTCAGCCACTCGTAAACATGGACTTTACTTCAGGAGCCAGTCCAAGACAGGCCACTGCAAGGAAAAGGAATGCCATGCAGCGGCAGAGAGCAGGTGCGCTGCCCCCAGGGGTGTGGCACGCGTTTTGGGGGCAGGACGCGCTGCGCGCAGGGATGGAGCATGCATTTTGGGGGCGGGCAGCCGCGATGGTGCCCCTGGGATCGTGCCGCTCGGGGCGCACCACCCCCACTGCCGCTATCTTCCTACGCCCCTAGAAGAAGAGCCTTCAGAATCATGCACCAGGCTGGGGTGGGGTGGGGCACTCAGGTTGTGACCCCTTGCTGTGATGTTACTAATGCTCAAATGTTTGTTTTCATCTGTAGAATGTTGAAGAATATGCACTCTTGGCTTTTATTAGCTATTTATATAAACTTATAAATTCCTTTCTCCCTCTCTTTGAAATTATAAGTATTGGTGGCGGCAGAAGACGGGGGAGGTTCCGTCTAGTCTGAATGATTTTCTTTTCTTTTCTTTTCTTTAGTGCAGTTTTTCACATAAGAGTAGTCTGAATAACGACATTTGGATTTTACTCCAGCCACGGATGCTGACCTCATGTTCACCATTACCATGACAACTCTTATGATAGCACAAACGTAGAGTAGGACTTCAGCGACGAAGGAACACAATTGCTAGCTGGGTTGGAAGGCTGAAGAGTACTTATTTGAACGCCAAGATCTAATGCAGCAACAGAGTAATGAGAAAATTCACAAAACAATGACACAGTTTTATATTTATTGCCCAGCAAAACTGTGAATCAAATTCCACTCCCCAGTTTCTCATAGTAAAAAGTATCCAGTATTTTCCGCATCCCAAAAACTATTGTGGTGAGAGTTGCAGTCTTTTTAGAAAGTCTGTACAAGCCCTTGATAGATTCTGTACTGTTTTTTTTTATAAAAAAACAAACTCAAACTTGCATTCTGCAGAATACTATACAATATTTATACATAGTGCATACCATGTGTACTTTCATTAGTGATTGCTACTGTTTTGGTTCTACACACACACACACACACACACACACACACACACACTGTTGTGTGTTTGGAGGTGGAGGTAGGTTGCATGCCTGAGTCCCTTTGAATTCCTGGCTCCAGCAGGAATTCAATTGCTGTCTTAACCAGACAGGGACCATAAAGGACCCCAAAGTATGGGTCACTAAAGTAACAAAGGAAGTGGCTCTGTGCCAGAGAGAAAATGGGTGGAGCCCCCTTCCACAACTGTCTGGTAGTTAGAAATACAAAAACCAGAAAAACAAAAACCAGAACTAGAAGCTAGAAGCAGCCTGGGCAATTAAAAGATGGAGCCATACCTGTTTTTTGTTGGCATCCAATGCTTTGACTATGGGACAAGCAATATCCTCTTGGCGGCTGTGAGCCCCTCCACCCCGTGTTAATTTCAATAGGTTTACTCTGAGTAAAGCTTATTTGAATGCCAGCCTGTGACTGTCACCCGTAGAACCAGCCTTTCTGTATCCTTGAAAAGCAGACTTTGCCATTAGTTTTTAGCTTTTGGGTATTGCAGTAGACAAGGCCCCTGCACTGTTGAGCTAAGCTGTCCTTTATTCAAGAAAAAAATCCATTCCGTCCCTGTTCCAAATTTTTAAAGTCAAAAGCCAGATCAAGTCTCCAAAGGAGAAATGGCCTTGTGTTCACTTCATCTGAGAGCTGTGACCCAGAGCTGCATCTGCTGATTATACGTCTGTAGCAGTGCATTAGGCAGCCTTCCAATCAGATGTCTGTTTCACGTCCAAAATACACAGCATCTCTAAGCTTTAATAAAGGGTCATTTTTGTCTTTTTATGTTTTAAGACTGTTATGTACTGAGCTGAATCCTAGAACAATAGGATTCAGAATCAGCGGGAGCTACCCAATCCAACTCCAGGTGGAAGTGAATCCGCAACCTGATTGGCCTGCTGGAGCAGCCAATCAGGCGGCTGGCAGAAGTGAATCTGCTACCTGATTGGCCTGTAGGAGCAGCCAATCAGGCTGCAGGCAAAAGTCAATCCACAATATAATTGGCCCACAGGTGTAGCCCTGAAGTAGCCAATCACGCAAGGCCCATTGTGTAAATAATGTATATAAGCAGATGGTTTTGGGAAAAGAGCCATTCGTCTTCTCTTCTCCTCCTTGATGACTATGAGCTGAATAAAGAGCATGAAATTCACTCTTGACTCCGAGTATATTTCAAAGACCATCTTTCAGTTAATGCACTTCAGGAGTGGATACAAAATAGTTTGGCCGTGCCCTTAAGCGGCTTTCCTTTGGATTTCACCACGCCACAAAATGGAGCTGTGAAAGATGGTAGCAAAAAACATATGCTTCATCTAAGAAGCGTGCCTCGCCTATGATTCATTAAGAGCTTTCTCCAAGATTACTGCCATGCCCTTGGAAATATAATTGCACTTTCTGGGACTTGCCACAGCTCTTTAAATGGTTCAGCTCAAGTTGGAAATTCTCATCAACTGTCTGAGATTTTAACTGGCCAAAAAGCTACTACTATCTGCTATAGCCATTCCATAGAGAGCAACATACTCTACCCAGACAGTTTAGAACAGAATGAATAAGGCAGGACAGGGGATGTAAATGAAAAGCCGACTTCCTGTTTGCCTGCTGTTGGACAAGCAGACTTAATGCTTCCTCTTTCAACACAAACACAGCTTGCTGCAGAAATGGTCTAATAACAGAAGTAAAATCATTTGTAAGGATAATGCATTAGCAGTAAAGCTGTCAGGGCATCTGTCCATGGATTCCCAATGAAGAAATGCAGTGCAAACCTAGGCGTATTTATTTAAAAAGAAGAAGAAGTCCCACTGTGTTCAGTGGGGCTTACTCACTAGTAAGTGAAACAAAATTAAAAAAAAAAAATGCTTCCAGCAGCAGCTTAGAGACCAACTAAGTTTGTCATTGGTATGGGCTTTCGTGTGCATGCACACTTCTTCAGATACCTCACTAGTAAGTGAGTTTAGGATTGCAGCCAGAATGCAGGAGAAAATATAGCATAGCATTAGGCAAAGAGAGAAACACGCAGAAGGAAATTGTGGGGTGGATAAAGTAGGCACAGATCAGTAACTGAAGGGCTTGTTCTCACCAGCCTTGAACTGAAGAACTGGCTGTGGCACAGCTCTGTATCTATGAGGCATGGAGATCCATGGCAAACTAACATTCTGGCTTGCCTAACTAGCAGCTGAAAGGAACTCCTCTATAACATTGTGTGTTTCCTTGCACACATGTGTCTACTTGGTTCCAGTGGCACTTGATCCAAACATAAACTTGGCTTTAGTCTTGCTTAGGGATTCTTTTAGTTCCTTTTTGGCTGTTGATCTCTATTGCTCTGTTCACTGCCTAGACTCACAGGAAAAGAGAGCTTTTGTTTGGTTTTGTTTAAAAAGTGAAATTATCAGTACCAACAGTTAAAGGAAAGGAGTGGAAAGAAAGGGGCCCCATCCAAGCCATATCAAATTGCTGCTGTGACGGAAGGACAATACACTAACCAAGGGAAGGTCAGAAATCAACTCTTGCCAAAATTAGGAGTGTTGTTTTTGTTTTTCAAGAAAATCAATTTGGCTAAAAACTAGGAGGTAGTATTTCCATTCAGAAAAGTTTTTCTATTCTTCTTCTTAACAGCACACAGCTGTTATCACTAATGCTTTGACTTCACGTGCATAACATAATTTGACTTCACTGTTGTTGTGTTTTTTTACTGGGGAAAGTTTCCAAATGAATGCCATGCAAAGTCCCTGAAATACTTGTCTAAACATTTGGTATATCTGCTACAGCATCATATTTGCTGAGAGGCCTCAATCGAAAAGATACATGTTTCATAGCTGCCAAGTCTCCCGTATTCCCCAGGAAACCCCCGTTTTTCCACCTGTCCCCAGCCGGAGCATGCTCAGAAGCGACTTTTGATGCTGCTCTGCCCAGTTCCAAAATGGCTGCAGCGCGACATCTGGTGCGGTGGCCATTTTGGAACTGGGCACAGCAGCATCAAAAGTCACTTCTGAGCATGCTCTGCCCAGTTCCAAAATGGCGGCAGCGCTACTTCCGGTCTGCTACTTCCAGTCCGGTCCCTTATTTTTCAGAGAGGAACTTGGCACGTATGACATGTTTTGTTATACACATTTTATTCTCAGTGTAGGGCAAAGTAAGGAAACGACTGGGGAATGTTTTTCAGGCAAAGCTCCTATCAAAGTTATTACTTTGAAATGTTTAAAAAGTGTGAGCCCTTACTTACTTACTTACTTACTTACTTACTTACTTACTTACTTGTACCCTGGGTTGCCCCAGAGACTCTGGGTGGTTTCCAGCATAGCAGGTGAAATATAGAGACTAAGAGAATTAGCAATGAATCAGGAAGGCCCTTCTTCAAATCTCACCTTTACCAGGAGCTCAGTTCTCCTGCCTCCCATCTGTAATATGGAGGCTAATGGCCGCTTGCCTGGTTCAGAGGTGGACGGTGGTTGTGTGAGCAGGCCCTCACACCTACCGGGACAAAACAATTCCACATGGTGGTTGGCTGTTGGGACTTGCCCGGTTGGCGACTAAAGTCGCTATCCCAAATTTTGAAATTGCCTTATCAGGGGCAAACTTGGGGGTGGAGCCTGAGTGGCAGACTGGAGTGGAGAAATCTTCATTCTGGTCTGTTGCCTGGAAATGAAGGCCGACTGTGCCTGAGCATGGCACAACAGGAGGCTGAAGAGCTATTCTCTCAGCCTCAGCCCTCCCCCCACCTGTCTGTAATATGAAGGATAATAGATTTTACAGGGGTGTTGGGAGGATTACAACTAGATAATGCATGGAAAACTCTTCAAAGCACTATACAGATACTAAGCATGATTCTTATATTAAGTAAGTAAGTAACCCACACCATAGGCTTCTTGTGAGGGTGAGATAAAAAAGTCAAATTCTTCTTACCTAAGATAGAGTCATGAAAATACTGCTGGTGCCCTACTCCTTGGCTCTGAACCAGAGCCAAAGAGTTAACTGTGAATAACTTCCATTCAAAGCTATATTAAAATTAAGCCCTGGATTTTTGATTGCATGGAGATTGTGCAATAAAATTCACAGTTTTGGGAAAAGTTACAGATTATCATGTCCGTCCGTCCCCTGCCCTGACTATGCACTCCATGTGCAGTTACCCCTTTTGGTGAGCAGGGGTGTAGAGGTGAAAGAGAGCTTTCCATCGTACCCCTTCCAACATTTCATCTAGGAAAACATAGACACTCTTGTGTACTTGGATGGTCCATTTTTTTTTACACTAAGTTTCACTGGCTGAGATTTACCCCTCTGATACACACATAACTTATACATATATGTGTGTGTGTGTGTGTGTGTGTGTGTGCATTCACTCCCACATAAATTGAAGCAAGGGTAGCCAACAACAAGCTTTGTCATTCCTGATCATGGGACATGTTGACTGGGGCTGATGGTATCTAACTGAAATATACTCGGAGTCGAGAGTGAATTTCATGCTCTTTATTCAGCGCATAGTCATCAAGGAGAAGAGAAGAATGCCCTTTTCCCAAAACCATCTGCTTATATACATTATTTACACAATGGGCTTTGCGTGATTGGCTACTTCAGGGCTACACCTGTGGGCCAATCAGTTTGCGGATTGACTTCTGCCAGCAGCCTGATTGGCTGCTCCTGCAGGCCAATCAGTTTACGGATTCACTTCTGCCAGCTGCCTGATTGGCTGCTCCTGCAGGCCAATCAGGTTGCGGATTCACTTCCACCTGGAGTTGGATTGGGTGGCTCCTGCGGACCAATCAGACTGCTGATTCTGGATCCTATTGTTCTATGATTCAGCTCAGTACATAACACTAACAATCAAAGAGAGAGCGAAAAGGGGGCTATTTTTCCCTCAGGGAGAGGCAGTGGAAAAGAGGGGCTCTCTCTTGTACATAGGGATGGTTGGGGGACTATGACATTGGACTGCCACTGGTTTCCCGCTCAGGCACTGATCAAGTTCACACCCACTTAACTTCAGATAGACCAGGCATAGGCAAACATCGGCCCTCCAGATGTTTTGGCCTACAACTAGCTAACAGGGCCAGTGGTCAGTGATGATGGGAATTGTAGTCCAAAACATCTGGAGGGCCAAAGTTTGCCTATGCCTGAAATAGACTCGGGCACTGAGTGCTCACATTCACTGAATTCAAAGCAGAAATCAGTTGGGCCAAATCTTTTCATGAATTCTCGTGGATTTTCATTTGCCTAGTCATCTCCGTTCTACATCTTTGAGCCAACTTGGTATATTCATTGTTCTGATTAACAAGTTTCATAGCCCATTTGAAAAGAGGCATTTTCTCACTGTGGGGCTTCTTCTCAGAAGAGGCAAAGTATCACTGACAGAGACAAATGACGATCACTGACGTCAATTCTTATTATCTTTACAAAACAAGCTTGGAATTTGCATTTTGCCTTTTCCCAGGGCAACTTTCTAATATTGCCGAATTGAATGCCCTAGGTCTGCACTCCCTTCCACCAGACTCTTCTCTTCTTTAAATAGGTCCTGACATTTGCACTAGTATCCTAATTCAGTTCTTGCTCAGAAATTGAGTAAAAATATATCATCTTGGCTCCTTTTAAAGCCCAGTGATTGGCAAACTACCACTAAAGTCCATTGATGTGCAGAATGCAAGAAAGAAAAAGAAGGTGGCATGTAGCATGGCTTTTACCAGTCACAGCCCATCAGGTATTTCCTGTTGTGAACAATACTGATTACAGTACTGTCTCTTTAAATCATAAAGGAAACAGTTGATACAAGATTGGAAACCAGACAAAGCGAAGCATCAAAGTGTACTTTACAAGGGAAGGCTTGGCAGGGGTGCCATTGACAATGCAGAACAAAACTATAGGGCATGCAAAGCTCCCTTTGGAAATAGTTTTGTAAAATAACCAAGCTTGGAATTTCACCCTCACCCCTTGTGTGTCCAAAGTCCTGGGGTAAAATCCTTTTAAAAGTCCTGGGGTAAAATCGTTTTAAAAAAAGCTCAACAACTGCAATCCTAAAGGGAAAAGGGTCAACAACTTTGGTCAGCCCTCATGCATGTTCACTTCATCAAATCTGGCCGTCTTTGAAAAAAGTTTGGGCACCCCTGGCTACTGCGTTCGGTATTCACTCATGCAGATGTCAAGTCCTTTCAATCAGTGTCTAGACGCTGATTTTTTTCAATGCTTCGCCTAACCACAAAACGGGGACTAAAATACATTATGCATGAAGTGGGATGGATGAATCTGATCATTTTGGCTTATCTCTGTTTCTCATTTTTCAAAGTTCTGTTTGCCATATCTCTACGTCAGTTTGCACCTTTAAAATACACACACACACACACAATGAGCTTGTGAAAATTCCGCAGTATTTCAGTATGAACTTACCCTAATGTGCAGGTGTTTGTATGCAATTTCGTCAAATATTGCATTTTTGTGCACATTACTTAGCTGGAGAATTGCATTTCAAAATTTGAAGAAGTGCAAATTTCAAAGGGTGGCTGTGTTCCAGTTCAAGTCTTGCATCAGAAAGTGTGAATTAGGTAGATTTCCCTTTAAATGGGAACCAAATTAACCTCCCCCCCAATACCTACACATGAGATATCAAGACATCACCTTCCTTGCTTGTTAGCTGCAAGTGTATGCCACCTAGTCTCTCAGGATGAAGCGGCCAGTAGCAAATGTATTAATTGCACATTATAGACATAACAGACAACACAAAAACATATATATCAGGTTTGTGAAGATAAACATTTCCAACCCATGCCGGTTTCAAAATGATGTACATTTTAACATTGGTTCTAGATTGGGGGGGGCAGGGGTGATCATTGGACAATATTCTCTCAATGAACCCCCCTCCTTTTATAAGCCCACTTTCCTCGTTGACATTGTGAGTACTGCTCATTCACACTCTCCCCCTGGGAATCTATACCACTTTTTAGATGGGGAGGATGTGGTGGAAGTCACTGCTTGTATGAATAGGCAGCCACACCAAAGAGGAGGAAGTGCAGGGTCAGTGAGCCCTGGGGGTCAGCACTGGGATCCCAGATATGCTGACCCCTGGAACCAGCTCTGGGGTGCCGGATTGCTTTGGTGCTTCCTGTTCTTATGTCCTGTCTGGTTCTTCCTGCTGTATCTCCCAATAGTTGCTCAATCTAGGCATAAAAGAATAAAATAAAATAAAAATAGACTTTTTACAAAATGGAAAATTATGGGGAAATGCACTGGAAAATGTGGCACAATACTTGCTTGATGCAATGTCATCTAACCTCCCTTCAGACAAATGAATGTTGAAATGCTCAATAAATCGCCAACATTGTCTAACCTCTCTGCAAACAAATCAGGATAAATACTTAATCAAAAGGTCATCTGGAAACAGCCAGGAGTTGATATTTGATTAAGGGTGACATTCAAATAAGTTTTACTCAGAAAAGTCCCATTGAAATTAATGGACCTAACTTAGTGGGTCTACTTTGAGTAAAACTTAGTTGAATACGACCCTTAATTTGAAGTGCACTTTCTAATAATAATAATAATAATAATAATTATATACGAAGAAGAAGAAGAAGAAGAAGAAGAAGAAGAAGAAGAAGAAGAAGAAGAAGAAGAAGAAGACCCTGCCCAGCTGGCTGGGTTGCCCCAGCCACTCTGGGTGGCTTCCTACATATATAACATATATAAAAACATAATAAAACATTACGCATTAAAAGCTGGTCAAGGAAGCTGGTTTCATAAAGGCTGTCTTCCTACCACTCAAAGAAGATGGACTGCAAAACAGTATCTCTTCCCCTGTTTATGGAAAGTACATCCTCCTATAACAATATTATATGACTGCTTCAGGATATATATTCATCCTCACTACAATTAAATATATTTCCCCCTTTTTAAGATAAGGAAACTGAGTAGCTGATATATTTCCTGATACGTTATGTGTGAGAGAGAAGGATTGTGAACTTACATCTCACTTCCATTCTCTTCTCCTGCCCCCCCCTTTACTGTCTCCTTCTTGCTTCCTCTTTCCTTGTTTCTCCCAATCATTCTCTTCTATAGAGACTGTCTGCTTCATATTCTCTTATCGGGGTGACATTCATTTATGTAACCTCTAACACTCTTGATTACTACAATGAGCGACTGCCACCAGTGATTAACGTCACTCTGAGTGGTGCACACTTCAAAGAGCACCAGACTTGCTAAGTGTGTCTTACAGTGTGCACACAAAACGTGGGAAAGAGCACTATCTCTCATCTCTGCCAGAAACAGTCTCTGCGCATCTGTCTAGTAGATCTGGAATGGTATTGCAGTTGTGCTTATGGAAATGACTTTGTGATCTGTCAGTGAAAAGCAAGGTGTGCCTTGGCTCAGGGCTAGCAGTGTGTTATCTGGACATATATCATCATGACTGCCTGTATACTACTTCAAGTCATTTATAAGGCTGTCATGGGACAAAAATTTCAGCATCAGTAGAAATGGCAGCCAGAAGGTGAAATAAAAACATTTTGCATTGAAAGCTTAAAGCAGGGGTGAGGAACCCCAGGCACAGAGGACAAATGAAGCCCTCCAGGAGTCTCTCTCTAGCTCTCTGGACTCTCCTTTGGGACATTCCCTCTCATCAAATTCTCATCACATTTGCAGATGGCACCAAACTGGGAGGGGCAACCGATGCCGCACAAGGCAGAATCAGGATTCAAGATGACCTTAATAAATGGGAGAACTGGGCCAAAACTAACAAAATGGATTTCAATAGGTCAAAATGTAAGGTTCTACACTTAGGCAGGAAGAACCAGCTGCACAAATTTTAGATAGGGGACACCTGGCTTGCCAGTAGTACATGTGAATAGGATCTAGGCGCCTTAGTAGACCACAAGCTTAACATGACAAAACAAACACACTTTGAGACAAATCTTAATCAAGGCAGAGTAGGGCAGAGAGCAACTCATCCCCCGCTGCATCTGCAGACTTGCTGGCCAGGCATATGCAGAGGTGGTTTAAACTTCTTCCTGTAGCAGCACTCAGACTTTGGATCCAGCAGATCCATGTGTAACCCTGCACTGCATTTTGCAAATCCTTTATTTTGGGGTCTTATGCCAGTGATGCTATTGCAGACGAATGCAATGCTATTGCACACTAACTGCTACCAGCAGCAGGGCTTTTTGTTATTTTGTTATTATTTTGTTTTCTGTTGTTGGTCAAGAGACA
This sequence comes from Zootoca vivipara, assembly GCF_965207765.1. Classification (NCBI taxonomy): domain Eukaryota; kingdom Metazoa; phylum Chordata; class Lepidosauria; order Squamata; family Lacertidae; genus Zootoca; species Zootoca vivipara. The sequence continues at coordinate 58,105,784 of NC_142586.1, forward strand.
ATGGAGTGTGCCCCCAGGTTGAAGTCAAAGGGCTACATTAGCAGGACCAAAGTGGTGTCCCTGGGGCACAAGCCTGGGCAGTGTGTATGGAGGTCCTGGGCTGCCCAGACGAAAAGACCGCCTCCCACCCCAGGCTCACTGACATGGTCCAAAGGAAATCAGAGCAAAAGGTTTGGCCCCAGTTTGGCTAGTGGGAAGTAAAAGATACCAACAGAAAACGAACTGTCATGACATTACTAGTGTCATTAAAGAACAGCAACACAGGCACTTCATCATTATACACGGTCAGCATGACAGAAAAGGGGAATAGCAACTCAGTGAGGTGAAAAAGTCTACAAAGAGATTCTTGCTTGAAACTTAGTCAAGATCGAAAGGAATGTTTTGTAGCATCCTAAAGCATAGTTAACAAGGCTCGCGGGCCTGCCTGTCCATGTTATTCTGCCATCGGTTCCAATGGAAAATTTCCTCTCAATACAAATTTCGGAAAAGAGATTTTCCTCAGGATCTCCCTCAGTAAATCCCCCTTCCAGGCTTCCTCTGATCCTGATAGTTATCAGTCTACCCAGCTGGTGCTGGCCCTCAGTCCAGCACCAAGGGCCTTCTGGCGGTTCCCTCACTGCGAGAAGCGAAGTTACAGGGAACCAGGCAGAGGGCCTTCTCGGTAGTGGCACCCGCCCTGTGGAACGCCCTCCTGTCAGATGTCAAAGAAATAAACAACTACATGACATTTAGAAGACATCTGAAGGCAGCCCTGTTTAGGGAAGTTTTTAATGACTGATGGTTTAATGTATATTTAATGTTTTGTTGGAAGCTGCCCAGAGTGACTGGGGAGACCCAGCCCAATGGGCGGGGTAGAAATGATAAATTATTATTATTATTATTATTATTATTATTATTATTATTATTATTCACATTTTTAGAAAACCCTCAGGTTAAACACCAAAATATCAAGTATTGTTTGACCCTTAAACTGACTGGAAACCAGGATTAGAGACCACCAAGCTTTCCCCCCACAGAACTGGTAGCCATTCTTACACTTGTGTGGCGATACCCTGATCCCTCCCAGAATAAATAAAGACACAGGACACATTGTATAAGTTTAATGGGCGTAAAAGGCCACAACTTTATTGATTACGGATGTAGAGAGGTATTGGCTTAGGCATTGGATCTAACCGTCTATATCCGACTCCAGCTCGCTCTGCTGGCAGTCTGTGAAGGGTTAACCACCGTTGGGTGAGCCCTGTGATGCAGATCAACTAGGAACTCACCCTGGGGCCACCACTAGGGGGCGTGCCTTAGGCCCTCACCTACCACGGCCTCGGACATGGCCACGCCCCCGGACTCCTTAAGGGAGTCTTCCTTTCAAAACCCCTTCAACATTTTGGGGGAGGTGATGGCAGCAACTCCCCCCCCCACCTGTAACCTTTCAGAGATAATCCAATGCCTACCGCCGAAAACCAAAGTTGTGATGAGTTGCTACGAGGTAGGCGAAAACCACCGAGCCAATTCGCCAAGTGGGAAAATTCCTACCAGGCTCCTCAATGGCGACCAACCGAGGTCCATAGCAATGTCAAAAAGAAGGGCCCTGCCTAAAGGGAGGGTGGGCGGGAAAACGAAGCGGCTGGGGGGGGGTTCAAGAAAGAGAGGCTGACTCCTGGCCGCGCTCGCTTAAATCAGTGAGCCACGCCCCCTCGGAACGTCCGGATTGGACGTGCCAAGGGAGCACCCGTCCGGGAGCCAGCCAATGGGTTGGGTGGGTGGCAACCATCCCCCCAGCACGTGAGGGCCTCGTGGCGCCCACAACCCCCCCCTCCTACGGCAGAAGGGGCTTTGTCAATATAAGGGTAAAACCATTTGTGAGCTAGAAATACAATGATACTGAGCCATGGCAAGTGTGATTGGTGAGTTACTAGCTCCCGTACCATGCTACTTTTGCAAATGAAGATGAACGAATAGCTCATGTCAGAAAAGCATGAATGTGAAGTTTGTCTCAGACGAGTGGTTTTCTGTCAAACTTCATTTTCTTGCATCAAGAATGGCACCAGTTTTCCAGGCAGAGTACACATGACAAATATGACTCTGTTGTCTGTGTCCTGAAGAAAGTCATGCTGACCTACCACTTTCACAAGGGATTGACTGTAAAATCCTCGCTCATCCCTATAGTGAATCTGAGTTAATCGCTGAACATTGCACAATTCAACTTCTCCCTACTAGCCAAGAGCTTTCCTCTTAATCTGGGTCATGTTTAGCCTGATTATGAGCCTTGCTGATAGAAGAGTCTGCCTTTAGGATTATAGATCAGGAACTGCTCAAATGATTTCAGTCAACATATGCCTTTAATTCACATTTAAGTCCTTTCATAACACACCCGTTCTCTCACACTTTATTCTTCCTTTGGTTTGTGCTTTCACTACAAGATAATTATTACTTTCTTGTGTACAGAAGAGTCATTACCTTTTGGTTATGGTTTTAAAACAAAACATTTAACATTGGTTCCTAGTTGTGAATGTGACTTCTTCATTTTATATTAGTTACGCAATAATTATAGGACTGTTATGGTATGATCCCTCCCAGGGCTTTTTTTTTTCAGACGGAACTTGCCGGAACTCAGTTCTGGCACATCTCAGGTAGGCTCCATTGCCATTATAAGAGAACAAGGGAGGCATTCATGGTGAGCTCTGGCACCTCTTTTCTAGAAAAATAGCACTGAACCCTCCTACTCCAGAAATAAAATGAGGACAGAATTGGAGAAGAACAGTGCCACAATCATGATAAAGATGTGAGCTGCACTTCAACTGCCCAAATTGGTTAATATGCAGGGCACCAAACTCTCTCTCTCCCAGCTTCCAGAGACATGTTCGTCTGTGTTCATGTGAAGCAGGGGCCAGGAATCTTTTTGAGCTTTTCCTCATGCATTTCCTCATGGCTAGCCTTCTGGAAGCCACATGCCACTGGTGGGCAGGCCCAATGGAAAAGTGGGCAGGGCCACTCAGGCTTTCATACACAGGTGTATCCAGACTCCTGCCCTCACCCCCAGCAATCCAGTGGGAGGCATTTGCCAAGACCAATCACTGTGTAGAGGTGCTACAACCCTTAGGAAGGCATTGTTTCTGTAGGCAGAATTCTGGGATAAAGTTCTCTCTCCCCTGTCCCTGTGCAAAGCCATCTAGTTCAGACCCCCTGGATAAGTTCCTGCAATCTTGCATGGAAAGGACAATTCCATCTGCTGTCTTCTTCGGTCTGAAAGCATGGGAAACACTGCACCTGGTGAAATTCTTGGTTCTATGCAACTCTTAAAGGAACAGCAGCTTCCTCAAGGGCCTTCTCTTTACCAGCTGGGCTGGACGACCATGGCTTCCCAAAGCTAGCAGGCATTCTGCACCTGCATTGCCAGCAGGTGCAACCAGCACAGCAATAAGAAGGAACATGCCTCTTTCTCCCTCTGAAACCTTGGTGTGGTAGGAAGAAAAAGCAAGTATATTTTCCTTTTAACATACAAAGACAGTGACAACAACAGTTGCTGCTGCTTTTATTTTGATTATGTATTTTGTGGTTTTATATTGTGGTTTTATTCTCTAAACTGCCCTGAGACCTGTGGGTATAGAGCTGTATATACATTAAATGAATGAATGAATGAATGAATGAGAAGGCCCATAGCTCAGTGGTAGGCCCTTTACAAGATGCAGTGGAGGACTGGGGGATGCAGCAAAGAAAAGGGAGAGCTGTGCTACATTCATGGAAGGAAAGTTGGGGTCCATGTACGATTACTTTCATGTCTTTCATTAATTTGTCATGACAGATGGCCAGCCATGGCTCTTTCCAGCTGTTGCCTGCAATTCTGTGCACACAAGTCACAGGGTTGCATCCCTTGCTATCAGTTAATACCCTTCCATGTATTAATAACCAGCCAGTTAGAATCCTGATCCTAGGGAGCTGCATTCCTTCCTACCACCTTGGAGTGGCAGTGGTAATTTGTATTACATCACACAGTCATGTAATAATAAACGACTGAGCTAACGTAGTAAGCTGGAAGTTCAGTGGTGTTGCCTTACCTGGGAGTGGCTGTTCGTGTTAGTACTTGCAACTGTGACCTTTCAGCTTCTACTCTAATGGTTGGGGTATGAAACTCAGACCATCACTAGCATGATGTTGAGGCCCAAATTCCCCACTATAACTGCATCCAGTGCCTTTATATTATAATAGGGACTGCACCCCTGCTCACGCCCCACACCAACCCTCCCTGCCACTCCTCCCATATTAACCCCTTTCCCACCGCATGCAACCATTTTTTACCTTCCCAACTCCATTTCTGAAGCCACTTTTCTCTTCTATTCTGCAACCCCATTTTCACCTTCACTCCCATGTCCATGCCTCCTCCCTCCCCTCCTTTTGTGCAACCCTTCCTGGCACACAAACCACCACAACGCTAACATACCCTCCAACATTTCTCCGATGAAAATAGGGATGTCCTAAGGAAAAGCGGGACATTCTGGGATCAAATCAGAAATAGGGACAGCTTCTCTAAATCAGGGATGTCCCTGGAAAATAGGGACACTTGGAGGGAGGGCAGGTAAAAAGAGATGTCTATCACTAATGAACACATCCATATATATATATATATATATATATATATATATATATATATATATATATAATTTTTGCATATAATTTCCAAACATCTTATTACATACTGTACATTTATATCTTATACAATTTTTGGACTTCCCTCAGCTATGCCTAAAGATTTCCCCTCTTCATCACTTAGCCTTACATTTCATTATCTTCACTATTACTTATAAATACACCATAACTCAATGTCCTTTCCAAATTTTCCTGCAATATTTCATATAATCCTCCTTACAGAACTTCTTGTAGTCCTACTAGTGTAATCTGTTGTTTACAGCTATCTTTCAAATAGTTCACAATTTTTTCCCAATCTTCTAAGAACCTCTGGTCCCATCAGTTTCGAATTCTTCCCGTCATCTTATCCAGTTCTGCATAGTCCATTAATTTCCTCTGCCACTCTTCTTTCATCGGTAATTCTTCTTGTGAACACATCCACTCTTTGCAAAACAGTATGGGAGGGGAGTGTTGTCTTGAGAACCAAAAATTTCCACTGCTGAAAGTGGAGGGCAATAGTGAGGAGCCCAACAGAACTCCACAAGTAATTACAGTCATACCTCGGTTTGAGTACTTTCGGTTTAAGTACTCCACGAACCTGGAAGTGTTTACTTCCGGGTTCCGTGGCGTGCGCATGCGCAGAAGCGATCTGCTTGGTTCACACATGCGCAGAAGCGCTCTATCGGCACTTTGCACATGTGCGGAAGAGGCGCTCGAATTAAGTACTTAAGTACTTTTCAGGGAGCAAATGGCTCCCCGGAACCAATTGAGTACTTAAACCGAGGTACCACTGTATGTGATACAGTATTTCAATGTATGTAAGAGCAATGCATGAGAGAACGGAGCGGCAGTGGTGTACTTTGGGTTTCAGTACTGCATCCACGAGGAAGGTGATGGGGAGCCGTGGGGGCAAGGTTGGGGAACTCCAGGTTGGGTGCAAGCAGTGGGTGCAGGTATCTTCAAGGCCTGGAACTCCCTTGACCTTGCGATCACTGCCCTGTCCCATCCCTTTTGTGGCAAGCAGTACTGCTGCTGGGAGGGTGCCACTGTCCTTGCACACACACACATGTGCCACTGCTTCATGTATGTGGACAATTTTTTAAAATAAATATTTTTTACTTATGTTTTTCATAATGTAGCAAATCAACCATATAATAAACAGAGTACAAACTAGATTGGAGTACAAATGTAAGCAGAAGTGCAAACAGTAGTAGCGCAGCCTTGATTTAATATGCATTATAGTCAATAATATGGAAATACTGTAGAATTATCTAAGACTAAACCTCTGTGTCTAGTACGTGAACAATTATGAATCCAAAAGTTTGTCCAAATCTAGAACATTTAAAAGTTTCCTGTTACTCCTAATTTAGTACCGGAAGAGGGTTCCTATCATTATGGATTTTGAAGCTGTGATGACAACCATGGTTGCTTATTACAAGAATGAGAAGTAGCAATCTTCAGGCTTGTATAGTCCTCCCTCCACCATTCCCCTGCAGGAGGATATTTTTCATTTCATCTGAATGTGGCAAACTGTGGTTTGTGCAAACCACCATTTGCCCTCAAATTTTGTAGTGTGGTGCAACAGAATGAGCGAGAAGTTGGGCTGCTTGACTGTTCAAGCTGAGTGGTCAAAAGACCCACTGGGGGTAATTCCTTGACTTGAAAAATTGAGCACGTGAATGGATTTATGAAGCAAGCAAGTCAGTGGCCTGCTCAACCATCTCTGATCTATTCTGCAATTATTTCTTCACTAATTAATGATGGACCAACAGGAGTCCATAGCATTCAGACATCTTTGAATCTATAAATTATCTGTGAGGACTGAGGGGAAATGCCGCCAAAATGTTTGTTCTGCTCTATGCTTGAATTTGTAGTGTGAACAATGCCTTTGCATCAGCAGTTGATATCTGTTGATTAGCACCACATTTGTTTCCCCTATGTTAAGATGTACCCTTATTTCTTTCTGCCTCAAATCTCACATGTTATTCTCTTACAAGTTAGAGTAGAATATATGCTTTTATCTGGTATATCTACTTAGAAACGTAACCATCCGTTCTAAATACTCAAAATTGTTCTGGAAACTTTTACATAAAAGATTTGACCTTTTAGTGCTCCCCTTGGGAGATTACACGAAACAAGCTTTTACTGAACTTGTGAGACATTTCATAAAGGATTTTTAAAAGCAATCCAGGTTGCTTTATGATTTTAAGGAAATTTGTCTTGCCACTTCACCCCTCCAGCATAACTGGAGCAGTTCACAGGGTTCTTTTAACATTCGCATTTGCTTTTAAAAAGATGTATCAGAGATAATTCTCTGCTTCCAAATTATGACATGTCTATGCATGACTATTTATTACAGCTCAAACATGGTGTTGATTCACCTGGCTTGTACCACATTTGTATCAATCTGACTTCCAAATACTTTAAACCAATGCTGTATTATAAGCAAAGGATTTGTTAAATCACCACCTTCCCTTTAGCACTGCCAAGGACTTTCCTTCATTGCCACAATCATATCTACTGACCAATCAATCAATCAATCAATCAACAAACAAACAAACAAACAAACAATATGTATCACAGAACTCGCACAATTTCCAGTTGCACTTATGCACTGAGTTTAAGCTTCAAACCTTCTTGGTTTTTGCAGAGATCTAGCATCCAAGCTATAAAAGCAACTGTTATTTGCTGAAATATCATGTTGCGTTCTGGTTACAATTAGATTAGCGGAGACACCATCAGTTGGGCCTTTGTACAAGTTTAGTGTCACAAGTCTCGTGGAGATGTCTTGGAGAGGCTGGTCGGATCAGCATGAACAGTGGGAGAAGCCTGAGGAGCTGGAGGCCAATGATTCCAGAGAGGAATCCAGCAGGCTGAGATGGGCCATGAGAGACATCGGAGTTGCCTGGGGAGAAGCTGGGGAGTCTGATCCCAGGTAGAGACCTAGTAGACTGTCCCCCAAGCAGCCCATGCCAGCCCAGCCCACAGCCCCTGTGTGTTTCTGGAGCATCCTTTCCCTCCAGTTCCTACTGGTGAGCTTCTGCCTCTGGAGGAGCATCAGATGCCAGGTCTGGCTCTGGCTCCTCCTCTGTTGCCTAGAACATGGAGTTGCCAGCACTGGCATGAATGGACAGCTCAGGTCCAACCCACCAGAAGGAGTTCCCGTTTGCTTGCCCAGTCGAAAGACATGCCCCACTTGCCACACTAAACCCTTGCCCACCCCATTACTTTACAACAGGGATCCCTGGTATGTGTCAATGACTGGATCAGCATCTTAGCTTCAGCACCTGTTGTAGCTTTAACCTGTGCCTTGCTCATGAACGATACTGATTTGAGCATGGGAGTTTTTGGCAGAAACCATAATCTGAGTTTGAATTCTTTACCCAGAGAGAGCCAGGACATCTCGCTCTTAGTGCATTTTCCACATCTGAAGGAGGAGGAGGAGGATCTTATGGTTGTGAGTGGGCCCCCGTTTTTCTCTTCAGTTTGCAGGCCCAGGAACTGCTCTGATGGACCACTGAGTCTTCTTACTCAATCTCTCCCCCTTCTCCCTCCATTTCCTCATTTCTCTCATGTGAACGCCAAGTTAAAGAGTGTCAGCTTCACTTCTTTGTTCTTTGCCACTGAATACAGTGGCTAGCCCCCCAACACACGCACGCACGCACGCACGCACGCACACACACACACACACACACACACACACACCATGGTGGCTAGGAAGTGGAAGGCAACCTTCATCTACAGTTAACCGTCAACGCCTACAGCTTTTCTGTGGCTTGGAGTCAAGTTTACTCACACAAAAAATGGAGTGCTGCCTAGGGGCTTTGAATATGGACTTTGTGTTATTTCCCATGTTATGAAGTTGATAAGTAAAACTTAAGAAACAGTTATTTTTGTCAAATCCTTGGAATAAAAACAAATAAATCTGATATCAACAAATACCAGAAACATTCAAGCGTGGGAAATCTGGTCCAGAGTAGTAACAAAGATGAAAATACACTGGCAATTCAGGTCCAAGTCCTCCTTCAGCTCTTTCTCATAGATTTTGGATATATGTTATATATAACAACAGAACACAGAAAGAGAACAGGTCCATTTGAAAGCCCTTGGGCTTGGTGAAGTTGTCCGTGCCTTTTCTTCCTTTCACATGCCCCAGGTGAATGAAGAAGGAAGCAGTGATTGCAGTCTTAGTATACACCTACCCACAAAGTCATTGATCAGGTATACCCACTGCTGGGACTACCCTCATCTGTTTTCAAGTAGACACACTCATGGGCTTAGCGGGGGGGGGGGGCAAGGGGGCAGTAGAATAGAAAAACAAAAGAAATACTTAGCTAACTGACCAATCACATTGGTTCTGCCCCCCCCCCGCCAATGAAGTCCTGCCCCCCCCTGCTACGCCCATGTACACACTGCAGGGTAATGCATCAATCTGCGTTGAGCTTTTACTTTTGTCATGAAACCAGTTTCTCAAGAAGCACTTTTTGGGGCAAAACGCCAACAAAATAATCTGGACACTGTGTGGACTATGTAAAACACACACACACACACAAAAAAAAAACCACACACACAAAAACAAACAACCTCCAAATACTCAGTCTCCATTGATTCTAGAATAAAATGTGCGCACATAGCCCAAAGCTCCTTTTTTATTTAGATTCTTTCCATCAAACCGCTGCAACGTGCAGTCTTGCCTCCTGACACAAATCTATATGTTAAGCCTTCCCATTTTTATTTTGCTGGTATTCATCAGCTCGCTCTGGCAGCAAAACTGACTGCAAAAACATTTCTAAGTGAGATCTGGATTCTTTGCTTTTACTTTTTTTTTTTTTTTTTAAGAATAAGCTGTTGGCGGGGGTGGGGTGGGGACACCTCCAGCTCTGGTTTCTTTCTAGAGTAGGGTGGTAGCCTGCCGAAATCACTGCCACATTCTTCCCATAGTAGTCCTTTAAAATTAATAGCACATGCAGAGGAAAAACTAAACCCCTTTGACGTCACTCTCGAAACGAGGAAACATAAACAGAGCAGGCTTCACTCTAGCGAGCTCGCAGGGCGCCAGCTGATTGGCCGGCTCGGCTGTGCCTGTGGCAGATGACAGCACCTCCCAGCCAGGCACGGCACTGGCCTTCGACTTGCTGCTGCTGCTGCTGCTGAACACTCAGCCACTCAGAGACTGCAGCAAAGCCCCAGCTGAGCGCTCTATCCCAGCACTCGCCTGGCAGGAAAGTGCCGCCGTCTTCTCCTCTCTTTCTGCTTCTTCTTTGGCACTCTCCTCCTGTCTCCTTGGACATTCCGCCCACCCCGTTGCACATGTTCACGCGCACCTTTCTCTCTCCTCCTGCGCGCCCCCCTCAATTATTTGCTTCATCCTGAACGCAGTTTCTGGATCCTGCAGCACAAGTCTTCATGAACAAGCTGCGCCGCTTACAGATTCCGCAGCATTCAAAGGTCACAGAACTGCCACTATGGTTAAATGTCTTGTTTAATGGTTGAGGTATGTATGTAGCAAATCCTCCGAAGCGGCGTGATCATGGGTGTGAAGGTTTGTTTTAAAGGTTCCAGCAGGAAAGGGGGGGGGAGAAGAGAGAAAGAGAGATTGCGTTTGCCAAAGTTAGTAGCAGAGGTGATATTTGTGTTTGGAGGAAAATCTTGATGGCTCTCACTAAGAAAACTGCTGCTTGATTATTATTTTTAAATATCCGTGCCTGCATTTTCATTGTTGTTGGTATTGTCCCAAGCCACGGAAACTTGCATGAATTGTAACTGAACTGACTGCAAAGGATATAGGAAAGGTTCCGGGACAGTAGCACTTAATGACCATTAGGAGAGTGAGAGGCTTTCTTCCCCCTTTAGTACTTAAGCATTTCAGTGGTTTGGAAAAAGGGAAGCTTTACAGGTAACTGAGGCTGCAATCCTGTACCCATTTACCTGGGAGTAAACTCCACTGAACTCAATGAGTCTTACTTCTGAGCAGACATGAAAAGGACTCTGCTGTAAATGTGCTGGAACAGATAACTAGGAATATAGTGTGTCGATGGAGGGAGAAATGAATGGCAATGCAAATAAAAACATATTTCTTAGCAATATATGTTACAGATCTTTATCTTCTGGGTGTTTTAGCAGGTTACAAATGCTCCTCTGTTTCTTTAACTTCATTGAAGGGTTTGTGCTGAAACTATCAACAAAGAGATAACATATTAACAGCTAGCTGAAGGGCAAAACAGTGAACAGCATCTTCTCAGGACTGTTTGGTGACATATACGTTCAACTGGTCATCAGACAGCAGCCTGTACTCTTAACTTGGAGGGTGGCTGCAGCATTCAAGTGACCTGCTAGTGCTGCAGGGAGCAGGAGTGGTGGTTCAGCTGAACAGAACTCACATTGTTTTCAGGAGAGTAGCTGCAACATGCATTCGAGAAAGCTACACCCAGAGAGATGCATGTTTAAAATCCTGCCCAAATAGCCCATGATGCACACACACACACATATAATGGCAGAAAGGTGTATTGTCTGAAGGCATTGCAAGGTTTCATCACTCTGAAATCTCTGTCGAGCTGTTCGGAAGGAGGGACGTGTTGCATTTTTGAAAATTATTGTTCTTAATTTCAAACTCATTTTGCTTTTATGAATTCAGAAACCGTGGGTGGGTCACCCTGGCTATATACTTTGAAGGTTGGTTTTTTTGGGGGGGGGGGGAGGGAGAGAAACAAGTAACTGCACTTGATTCATAAGTGCCAGCTTGGGAATGGTAAAATATTAGCTCTGAAATGCAGACTATCTGCTATGTGCTGTGAATGGACAATTGCTATCCTGCAGTGCCTGGTGGGAAAAACAAGGACTTTGTGTGTTGCAAATGCATAACTGCATCTCCTCCATTTCCTTTGCTGTATCTTCGCTGATGGCTGTAAGAACAAAGAGGCTGCTGTCATTAATAAATTGCTTAATGACACATTTCATATGCAGGGTTAAGGCATCCTTCTTCCTTTTCCCCCTGTCAGCCACGGTCAGTTTTTATCAGCTGAACTGTTAGCTTCTCTCGCTTCTCTCTCCAGTCTACAGTAGATCTTATACATTGAAAAACGTTAGCAAGCTCCGGAAATTCAAAAACACTATTTCGAAGAGAATCATTTCAACTGCTATGTATAAATTGTCCATTATTCAATTTAAATGATCACTGTAGCAGGAAAAGGAATATGGACAAATCAGAGGGAAGAAGAAAGAAGCCCTCAAACTTTCTGAAAGACTCTATTTTCTGATAGTGCAATTCTTTACAGGTTACTTTGATGCAAGTCCACCGTGTTCAGTAGTGGCATGCTTCCATGGATGCAAGTATAGGGTTGTACTTTGAACATCCTTGTTGCAAGTGTAATTGGGGCATGTAACTCATGCGGCGCTATACTATATGAGCGCTGAGGATTGTAAATGGGAAGAGAATCCCCCCCCCCGGGGCATCCAGAAGTCTTGACTGCTGCTCAGGAGAGGTTAAGTTCTGTTTAAATCCTTGAGAGTTTAATGGGGTTTAAATTAGTCACAACAACCAAGGGAGAAGCTAAATGTTACAGAAGATGCAGAGATGCTTGAAAAATTGGTACACCATGTGGTGCGTCTCTCCAATGTTCCACAACATGTTGCAGCACTTACCCAACGGTGTGTTGTCATCCCACTGCGGGATCCCTTGTTCCCTTCGGTGGAAGCGAGCTCAACTTAGAACAGGGACAGTTGAAACATATCAGTAGAATGGAAAGGCATCATGTTGTGCCCTTGCATCACGAGAAAAGAGGTGCTTCACATTTCACAGGACAGGAGAAGACCTCACCACGAGGATACCTTTTCCAGCATCAGCCATTGCCTTTTATAACATGTTGTTCTTACAATTTGTGATTATAATTCCATTGGTTTCAATAGGTTTGGGGCCCTGTGTGTCTTCTATATGGTTAGAGGATCACTCTGCCTCTTCTAAGCATCCATTTTATACAAACGTTTTGCATGCCCTCAGAATGTCTGCAAAGAGACTGTATGCAGTATTCTTGAGCAGAGCAACTTTTTCAGGCTTGCAAACAGTGATCATCAAATGTCTTAAGATGCATACTAACTACAGGAACCAGAACAAAATGCAGAAACAAAATTACACTCTGTTGGGACACACTAGCTAGTTTCTGTAAATGTCCTATAAACAACCCTGATCAGTCATTTGTTTAAATTTCTGGTCCACTGCATCCCAAATGCTAGGAGCTGATTGCAATGTATAATTCAGATGTCAGGTAGACACACAACAATGTTAAAAAAAACAACCCACCCAAAGTATTCAACCAGGTTTCATTCAGTGTAGACCTATTGAAATTAATGGCCTAACTTAGCAATAACAAACTCTAGCCCAAATAAATATGTTCTGTTGTGCTTTGAATAATACCCAGGCCAAATGTTTGCTCAGTGTCCATAGGAGGGAAGTTTCAAACGACCTCACGAAAGAAAACTTAGCATTAGAATGTTAATACAAGTTGCCAGCTAAGGGTGGGATTCAGCTAACCAGCCCCATCAGCAAAAGCCCTGCACAAGGACTTGTGCAATGGAGACTTTTCCCCTCCTTTCCCAGTGCCCTCCAAAATTGGCTCTGGGGTTCAGGAGAACCCACAAAACAGTGCACAGGCAGGGAGAGAGGAGAACATTCCATCTGGCAAGATGCAATGCGTGGACAGACAGAATTACTGGAAGAGTATGATGTTGAATTCCATCCTAAATGTCAGAATAAAATGAAATTATTAGAATGATTTGCCTCAACCCCTAAGGGGGCTGGTTACTTTGTCCAACAATGGCATAGCCCAAACATACCAAAGCTCTGTATGAGAATATTAACAGCACCATGTAAGCATTCCATTTTTCTTACGATGGAGTTCATAGAGAATATATTTATCTTTATGCAATGCAACCTTTAAGCTTTCCTTACATGTGCACATTTTTGCCTCAGGGGAGGTTGACACAGGCTGAAATGCATTATGATAAACGCTAATAACACCTTCAGCTGCAACTTCCATACAATTTTAGTTTGTTCATGTATACCACTACACCACATTGCCTTCAGTCAGCCAGACTTTGGGTCAATAGGTGATTGGAATTGATGTGCAAGAAGCCCATCCTTAAAACTTCTATGCTTCCTACCACCATCCATGCCTTCCCTAAAGGCAGGGGCAACTCTTTCAGTCCAAGAACCACATTTTTTCTGTAGGCAACCCTACAGAAAACCCAGGGGCTGCATGCCAGTGGTGCCTGAGGCCAGAGGCAAAACGTGAGTGAGAGTCTTTCCTTTCTACAGTAAACTACATACCAGCAACACAAAATTCACAGGCTACTACTTCTCTCTCTCCTCAATTTAGACAAACAATAGGTTCTTTGGGCGCAGAGCAGGGCTGGGGAAGAGCTGTAGCTCTTCCAGATTCAACCCACCATTGGAGACTCCTAAGGGCTTGCAGGTGCCGCATTCAGCCCCCAGGTCCGAGGTTCCTGACTCCTGCCTGACACACTCCCACAAATGCCTAGGAAATCACAGCATGGCCCAGTCATAAACTCATCACCCTCCCTTGATTATCAAGTCTACAGTTCCTGACCCATGTGAACAGTAAAGCTGATAAAACTGGTGTGTGTAGTTGAATATTTGCCTTAATAAAGATCATGTTTTGTGACCTTAATACATGAGAATGTTCAGAGCTGTGTTACATGCGCAAGGCAGCAGCAAGACAAGATGTGCCAGTCATTCCCGAGTCCTCTGCTGCAGTTTCCTGTAGCAAATGCAGCAGCTGAAAAATGCTTCATATAGTTATTCTTTATGGATGAAAAGCAGTGCTAAGCCTGTTCTGCTTTTATGTCCTGAACTTAGTCAGCAATTGTACTCTGTTAGAGAGTTATTCCCTCTCCCCCTGTTTTTTTTCTTCTAAGAGGAACTATCCACGGACATCTATTTTTTTGCTTAGGAACCACCTGTTAACCCTGTTCTTGTCTGAACTCATTTTCATCCAGCCTCTTTGTGCATTATTCCTCAGCTGGATCTCTGGTGACCAATGCTTACAATTGATCGATCCCGTTATTACTCACTGATGGATCCTAGCCATATATTCAGTAAATAAACAATGCAGAAACTTTGTTTATAGCTGAAAGCGGTTGGTGCAGCAGCACTGGACGTCTTTAAAATGATGCTCGTCTATTGAGCTCTATTCTCAACTGGCTTGGAAACTGATAGCTTGCAAAGTTTATCTTACTTGCAATGTGCCTGTCATCAACTGCTAGAGCAACCTTGTAATCTCCTGCTCCTTTCATCAGAGGGAGTGAGCATTGGATGAGCACCTAAGTGCACTTAGGAAGGCAGATGTAGGCTCAGCCAGACTTCCTTTTGTACCATGTTACAAGGCATAGGTTCACACCTTTTCTGTTTTTGTCCTGGTGTTTCCCCGTGAAAACCGATGGGGAGTAAATGGCAATCTGCAGGAAACGTGAGTTGCAGTTTATTCTGATTCAGTGTTAAAGAGCTGAAGAATGGAGGAAGAGATGGGGCAAATAAAAAAGCACTTGGACATGGAGCTTGAAAGTGCACAGCTGTGCCTAGAAAGTACGGGGCAAATCATAAGTGTGGATGAGCCTTAAGTGCAGCTGACAGACAGAGTTGGGACTGGCAATACATGTTGTTGTTGTTTAGTCGTGTCCGACTCTTCGTGACCCTATGGACCAGAGCACGGGCTGTAAATGCAGCTATCTGACCAGACCCAGCTTTGCATTTTGATTATTCTTTGTGCACCTTCCACCCTCACTTCAGTCAATGTTCATTTACCACCAATTGACAAATTAATGTCACCCCTGCCTAAAATGTCACCACACCTCAGGTGCTTCTAGACAGGGACTTAATGTTGCAAGCAGGTCATTGAAGTATCATAAATGGCCCATTGGCAAAAGTCCCCCCCCCTTTTCCTTATTGGATTTCCTCCTGGATTAAATGGGTGTAGGTGGGATTTTACGGACTGACATTATATGAAAACAGGAGTTTTCTGTGTGGAGTTCCAGCCTCATATGGCTCTAGCATGTTTGAATCTAATTAGTGCATGAAGGGAGTAAATTGTCCTGCCATGCTTAGCCAATGTCATCACTTCCCACCTTGAGAGGAAATGGGTCACCAAGCCTCTGCCTGCCTGCCTGCCTGCCTGCCTGCCTACCTGCCTACCTGTTTCTTTCTACCCATGTGAACTTCAGTATATAAGAAGCTCTGAGCTTCAACCAGCCTCTTTTGTTTCAGACCTGAACCGAGTCTGAAGCTAGTGTTTTTCACTACCAGTAGTTTAGAAACCTTTACCTTTTGTAACTAAGCAACATTTGACTGCCTGTGCATCTTTTCTGACTGCTGTATGCAAAAGCACATGAGCCCAACTTTTGAAGAGTTTTGTGAGTGAACCATTTTATGACTTACCAAACTTGCGCGCTGCCTCTATGCCAGGGAAGTGTGGTAGCTTGGAAACTGCTTTTAAAGAGGGACATTTTCGGGACTAGTGCAGGACGAGTCTCCATTACCTGCCTGCCACATGTACCAGTCCATATTACCCTGTGACTAAACAGATGCAATCCCATACCGTAGGTATCCTTCTAATCTAGCCCACTACCAATTCCTCTGCAATCTCTCCCTCTGTCTTCTAGTGAGATTAATACCTTGTTAGTTTCTATAAGAAATTAAGTGTTGCTGTGCTCAGGAGTCCTTGTGCTCATACATACCCCTTTTTGAAGGGTGGAACATCCCCCTCCTTTTCTTCAGCTATGGTGGCAGGAAATGGACTGGGTGGGTAAAAATTCCCTAGCATGAGTGACAAGGTTTTCCCCAAGGTTGTCAGTTACACTGGAGGCAGGGGGAGGATGGTGAAGTGAAGTTTATTGGCAGCCTTGGAACTGATAAGATTTCCCAACAACCTTGTCATCTTCACTGTAGGTGGGAGGGGGGAGTTTTCCTCCTACACTTTTATGCTATTAGTGTTAAATTGTTTTTTAAAAAAACCTCTCAGTCCCAGGTGTATACAACTATGGTGTGTGTGTGTGTGTGTGTGTGTGTGTGTGTGTGTGTAGGACTAAAAAAAGAAAATGACAGAACATTTCTCTTTATGGTAGTCCTAACACCGGTGTGGGGGAGCTTTGTCCCTCCAGATGTTGCTAAACTACCACTCGCATGATCCCTGACAATTGGCCATGCTTGCTGGAGCTCATGGGAGTTGTAGTTCAGCAACGTCTGAAGAGCCAAAGGTTCCCTGTGCCTACTGTAACAGGAAAGGAAAGCTGGAGTGAAATTTCAAATGTAAATCCATCTCTTTGCATAGCCATCAGTTATGCAAGCGCACTAAAAACTGCATTTCTGTGTTTCACACATCCACACCAACCATGAGAGAGATGCCTCTAAAGTAACTGAAGGGGTGTGTGAAACCTGCACGTGGCTTCCTTTCAATGGACTCTTTAAAGTACAAAAAAGGCAGGAGGAAGAGAACGCAACCTGGCACAGTGGGTGGTATGGTTGCCTCCTTTCCCCTTGGGCTTCTGAGTCAGGGAGAGGTGTGAGCAATGAATTTGTCCCTACATTTGTCTTCCTGCTGTAGTTGAAAGTACCTCTGCTACCTGCTGTCTCTGTTATTGCTTCCCCCAAGTCCAAAGCAAGCACCAGGAGAGCTTAGGAGCTGTTCCAGAGGGCAGGACCTGAACCAATAGATTCAAATTACAAAAAGGAAGTTCCGACTAAACTTTAGGAAGAACTTTCTGACAGGAAGAGCTGTTCAACGTGGAATGGACTACCTTGGAAGGTGGCGGACTCTCCTCCAAACAGCAGTTGGGTGGCCAGATGTCAGGGATTCTATATCTGTGAATCCTGCATTTAAGAGGGTTGGACCTTTGGTGTCTCTTCCAACTCAACGATTCTATGATTCCACTTCTATTAGAGCTCATTCACACTTCCATTTGTCCCGTGGTTTCTAGGCTCAGGTCCAATAGGTTTTTCTTTTGCCCTGCCGCTTTCACAGGAAAACCCATGGTTTATTGATAAATCACAACGAATTTCAATCAGGTTTTCTGCGGATTGGTGGTTGTTCTCATTCAGCAGTAAACCACAGGATTTCCCAGGAAAACAGATGGGACACAAGAAAAACCTCTTGGATCCATGCCTAGAGATCATGGGGTGAGGGAAGAAACTGCAGGACAAATGGGAGTAGGGATGAGCCCTTAGTTTTGTCAAACAACTCAGCTGTTGCAGATTTATCTTCATCTTAATTGCTAAGAACATGCTTATTTACATATTTAGCATGATAGGCAAAGCAGAGCAGGGCCAAGCTACAGGCTAGTAGATAGGATTTAAGAACTGGCCGAAATATGCCTTTACCTATTCAGCTGGAGCTTAGATGCCTAAACAGTAGTGTTGATAAGTGGTTTGTAAAAAAATAAATATTTTTTTTTAAAAAATAGAGATATTGCTAGGACTTCGCATTTTAGAATATTTATCTACAACATGTGGTTAATATGCTTTTAGGAGTCCTCTTCGCTCTCTAATAAACTCTGGACATCAATATTAATCCCAATGCTACAGCTGCTATATTATGTAGTAGATTAGTGATTTGGAGTTCAACCCTAGAGATAGAACATCATGTGCCTAAGCATCCTCAACAGATGCCTGACCAAACATTTCTTGAAAGCTGGAATTTGAATATCTCTCCAAGGAGGGAGATCTCATAGCTCCATTAGGTAGCTTATTTCACTGCTGAATTGTTCTAGTATTAGGGTAACCCTTAGAAGAAACTTTTCATGGAGGACAAGGCTTTTAGTGGCTACGAGTTATGATATGGCTATGTTCTGCCTTCGCAGTGGGAGGCAGTAATGCTTCTGAATACAAGCTGCTGTAAACTGTGCTCAGGTCCTCCTTGAGGGTTCCTATGGGTGTACGTTGCCCAATGTGAGAACAGGATGCTGGACTAGATGGGCCATGGGGCCCATCCAGCAGATTCATCTTATGTTCATCATAGGTTTTCCTTTGTTTTCCATAGTTTTCTCTCCATTATTGATCTTACAAGAAAGAGGGAAAGTGGAAGAACAAATCTATGAAAATGCAAGGAAAGACATATCAAAGTGTATTGCGCTCTCTCTCTCTCTCTCTCTCACACACACAATATTGTGTGAGAACCACTGCTGAAGGACTCTGGGTTTTTTAGACACTCCCATTATGAACTATCTCAGGATATACACGGTCCATGAGTGTCATATTTTATTGTATAAACGGTCCTGAGCTGATTAAAATCAACTACTTGAAAAAGTTGCTGCTCTAGGCCAAATCTCACATTATCATTCCATCCTTATTCCCAATGGGAGTTTTGCTTGAACAAGACATCAAGTAAGGGTTTAGTATTTACTTTGTCTCCATATCACTTTGGAATGCAGTTAATCCCCAAGAAATCAGATTTCCTGGTGAAATATTAATTATTATGTTGCATGAAAAAGTATATTATTTACAGCAGTGGTGCCCTCCAGATGTTTTGGACTTCAACTTTCATCATCCCTGATGACGGCTATGCTGAGTGGGGCTGGTGGGAGATGGAGTCAAACATCTGAAATGCCACAGGTTTCCTCCCTAGATTTTGGCTAAAAGGCAAACTGAGAACTTTTCAGCCACCCGTCATATAGATCACACTGTCAACAGACCTGGTACTTGACAGTGAGCACAAGCACAAAAAAGACAGTAGAGTTGAGTGTGGGAGGTCTCTCTGTTCCGGTGAGTTTGCAATCTAAATTTTGACTGGGTTGAGAGAGAAGATAGGCACGGTAAGTCAGAAGCAAAAAATTATTGGGGGAGGCCATATGTACAAATGTAGTTATGTGGTTACATGTACACAGGTTTGTTCTTTATCATTTATTTACACTATTTTAATCAGCTTCTCAAATGAAAGTTGCCCGAGGCGGTGTGCAAGATTCAAACAAACAAACCAGCAAATAATAAAAGTGCCATTCGCAATGAACATGAATGATCCAGTAAATTAAGTTTTGTCAAAATGTTACAGTAATTTGGTTGCAGATTGCAGTGTTGAGTCAGATAAAATCATGATCTAACTCTTTTATATATATATATAGTTTCCATGCTTTTATAATGGATTGTTAGGGTTAAGTTTTCACTAAAAACATGTCAACATGTGTTAGTTTTGAACACTTCTTTTTACTAAAGTAAAAATAAGTTAACATTAACATTTTCCTAGGACTTTTTGCTTTAGTTCTGGAATCTTGTTCTGATGTTTGGAGAACTTCTAAAATTGCAAAGCATGTGCGTCCATATATTGTATTATTATTTATCAGTTTGTTGTCCTTCATAATCTTTTTCTCATTAACCCCTCCCCCCCTCCCAAGAACCTTTTTTGATAAAAGTCACTTTCCCCTATGTCTTTTATAAATGGACATTTATATGGAGTGGCAAGGACTTGTCATTCAGTCCATATCCTTATGTTTCAACCATCACATGGGACTTTATAGAAATGCTTCCACATGTTCATGTTTGTGAGCACTTGAACTTAAGCATCCTATACCCAAGGACCATGTCATACACTATGCTTTCATGTGCCCATATAATGCCCATCCCATCTCCCTGGCACATGCATATATCCAAACCAAATGTTTGCAGTTACATGTGCCTTGTAACATACAACCTGTTTATAATATAGATAGTTTTTTCTCCAATAATAATAATAATAATAATTCATTATTTATACCCTGCCCATCTGGCTGGGATTCCTCAGCCACTCTGGGCAGCTTCCAACAAAATATTAAAATACAGTAATCCATCAAACATTAAAAGCTTCCCTAAACAAAGCTGCCTTCAGATGTTTTCTAAATGTCAGGTAGTTGTTTATCTCTTTGACATCTGCTGGGAGGGAGTTCCACAGGGTGGGTGCCACTACCGAGAAGGCCCTCTGCCTGGTTCCCTGTAACTTGGCTTCTCACAGTGAGGGAACTGCCAGAAGGCCCTCGGCACTTGACCTCAGTAGAATGATGATATAACTGAGTTCTTTCCATTTTGAGTGCAGGTTTAGGGCTTCTTATTTAAATCATTTTTACATTTATGCACATATAGGGTGAGGATTTGGACTATGATTTGCTGAGAAACCTCACCTATGCATAGCTGCAGGAACTAGTGCCTTTTTCTAGCTGAGGGTTTTAAAAAGCAGTCTGCTTCACAACCCCAGAGTACGGGAATTTGGACTGTAAGCATATGGGGATACGCAACTGCAGTTTCCAGGTTGTCCCCAGTGGCTGTAAATCTCTTCCTGGCATTCGGCTGCCCTCTAGATGCCCAGCATAAAGTGAAGAGGAACACCCCCAAGTTCTCAGTGCGTTAAAGAGAACTAAGAGGGGAATGGCTTATACCAGAAAGATATGGAGGTCTCGTACACCCCAGGTAGTGTGGTTGCTGACCTTGAGCCAGACATCTTGGAGAGTGAAGTCAAATGAGCCTTAGAAAGCACTGCTAATAACAAGGCCAGTGGAAGTGATGATATTCCAGCTGAACTATTTAAAATTTTAAAAGATGATGCTGTTAAGGTGCTACACCCAATATGCCAGCAAGTTTGGAAAACTCAGCAATGGCCAGAGGATTGGAGAAGATCAGTCTACATCCCAATTCCAAAGAAGGGCAGTGCCAAAGAATGCTCCAACTACCGCACAATTGCGCTCATTTCACACGCTAGCAAGGTTATGCTTAAAATTCTACAAGGCAGGCTTAGGCAGTATGTGGACCGAGAACTCCCAGAAGTGCAAGCTGGATTTCGAAAAGGCAGAGGAACCAGAGACCAAATAGCAAACATGCACTGGATTATGGAGAAAGCTAGAGAGTTCCAGAAAAACGTCTACTTCTGCTTCATTGACTATGCAAAAGCCTTTGACTGTGTCGACCACAGCAAACTATGGCAAGTTCTTAAAGAAATGGGAGTGCCTGATCACCTCATCTGTCTCCTGAGAAATCTCTATGTGGGACAAGAAGCTACAGTTAGAACTGGATATGGAACAACTGATTGGTTCAAAATTGGGAAAGGAGTACGACAAGGTTGTATATTGTCTCCCTGCTTATTTAACTTATATGCAGAATTCATCATGCGAAAGGCTGGACTAGATGAATCCCAAGCAGGAATTAAGATTGCCGGAAGAAATATCAACAACCTCAGATATGCAGATGACACAACCTTGATGGCAGAAAGCGAGGAGGAATTAAAGAACCTTTTAATGAGGGTGAAAGAGGAGAGCGCAAAATATGGTCTGAAGCTCAACATCAAAAAAACCAAGATCATGGCCACTGGTCCCATCACCTCCTGGCAAATAGAAGGGGAAGAAATGGAGGCAGTGAGAGATTTTACTTTCTTGGGCTCCTTGATCACTGCAGATGGTGACAGCAGTCACGAAATTAAAAGACGCCTGCTTCTTGGGAGAAAAGCAATGACAAACCTAGACAGCATCTTAAAAAGCAGAGGCATCACCTTGCCGACAAAGGTCCGTATAGTTAAAGCTATGGTTTTCCCAGTAGTGATGTATGGAAGTGAGAGCTGGACCATAAAGAAGGCTGATCGCCGAAGAATTGATGCTTTTGAATTATGGTGCTGGAGGAGACTCTTGAGAGTCCCATGGACTGCAAGAAGATCAAACCTATCCATTCTTAAGGAAATCAGCCCTGAGTGCTCCCTGGAAGGACAGATCGTGAAGCTGAGGCTCCAATACTTTGGCCACCTCATGAGAAGAGAAGAATCCTTGGAAAAGACCCTGATGTTGGGAAAGATTGAGGGCACTAGGAGAAGGGGACGACAGAGGACAAGATGGTTGGACAGTGTTCTCGAAGCTACGAACATGAGTTTGACCAAACTACGGGAGGCAGTGCAAGACAGAAGTGCCTGGCGTGCTATGGTCCATGGGGTCACGAAGAGTCGGACACGACTAAACGACTAAACAACAACAACAACAAGAGGGGAATGGCAGACGGCGGCCGCCGAGACCATATAACACCGGTTCTGAAAGACTTACATTGGCTCCCAGTACGTTTCCAGGCAGGCACAATTCAAAGTGTTGGTGTTGACCTTTAAAGCCCTACACGGCTTCAGCCCAGTATACCTGAAGGAGCATCTCCCTCCCCATCGTTCAGCCCGGACACTGAGGTCCAGCGCCGAGGGCCTTCTGGCAGTTCCTTCACTGCGAGAAGCAAAGCTACAGGGAAACAGGCAGAGGGCCTTCTCGGTAGTGGCACCCACCCTGTGGAACGCCCTCCCAGCAGATGTCAAAGATATAAACAACTACCTGACATTTAGAAAACATCTGAAGGCAGCCCTGTGTTTAGTGTGACATTTTAATGTATTTTAATCTTTGTTGGAAGCCGACCAGAGTGGCTGGGGAAACCCAGCCAGATGGGTGGGGTACAAATAATAAGTTGTTGTTGTTGTTGTTGTCACCATGTTGGCATGCACAAAGAACTTGAAACATTAACAAGAAAGGGCCAGCCCCATTCACTTTGTAGTGTAGCAAGCTTTGGAGATACTTCAAGGCGAAGACTTGTTGGTGCCTCTGAGTAAAACTGTTGACTACCACCCTTCAAATTGGAAAAACAGAAACTCAACTTTTTGGGGAAAGAGCAATAGGTAATGGGAAATGGAACTAAGGATACTGAAGGTACTAATGCACCAGTCTCCCTCCCCCTCCCCACAATAGGGTTCCCCCTCCAATTCCTCCTCTTAATGCCAGACATCTCTTTGAAGAACCCCTCAAATACAAAAGGGGGATTAGGTCCAATAGCTAATTGAAAATAATGCATGAACTTTGGGGGCTTTTTCTCTTGATCTTTAAACTGCTTAGAAATCTTTAAATGCTAAACATCAAGAGGAATCAACAGTACTGTAACACTGTGTTTTCTATGAACAAAGAAAATAAGAAAAATGAGTAACAGCCAGTAAGAAACAGAGAGAATTGTTCCTCAAATCGAATATATTTTTAATGACTACTTAGAACTGAAGTTTAATTTTTAATGTCTAATTTCAACTGATTAACTGTTGTGCAGTTTTTATTTTAAAAAAATCAAGTCACTTCACATTTCATTTTTAAAATTTGACTTAGAAAGCTTGGAAAAAAACCTGACTTTCACAGCTGAGTAGTTTGATTTATAGCAGCCATTCCCAACCTGGTGCCATCCAGATGTTTTGGACTAGAACTCCCACCAGTCCCAGCCAGCATGGTCAATGGTCAGGAGTAATGAGAGTTGTAGTCCAAATCGTATGGATAGCAGCTGGTTGGAGAAAGGCTGATTTAAAGCAATAACGTTAGGTAGTGGTTCATAAAACCCAATCATTTGCACCATGTTTATCTTTCAGAAACGTCTTCATATCAGTTTTGGGGAACAACTGAGAGAATGTTCTAAGTAGGAGCAAACTATTGAATGTTTTCAAAGCTGGTATCAAGTTAGAATTATTTGCTTGAGAATCGTTTTCCAAATTCACTTTGTCCCAATATGTGGATTGGTTGATAGTTATAGGAGGATACCAACAAACTGGAGAGAATTCAGGGTGACTGAGTGTTTCGAGGCAGAGAAGCGTCAATATGCATTCAATAGAAAAGAAAAGAAAAATGGGTTCATGTGGCTTGGTTGCAATACGTTTCCAACCCTGCTAGGAATAGTGGCGAGGCAAAACAGACAAATCAAAGAGAACACAGTTCCTCAAACAAACCATTGTGAAATATGCGTGCTTACAATGTGAAGTGTATGGAAAATATAACCCCATTAACACTAGCATTAACTAGAGGACAGGTGAGAAGGCAGTGTTTCTCTAGGACTTTGCCAATAGCATAAAGAAACAAACCTCCCTTTCTTGTCCAGCTCACAATTAATGTTTTCTTCTTGCTGAATTGGAATAGTGGTGTTATATATTACACAACTTTATTGCAGCATCTGTCTTCCTTCACCATCTTATGGCAACCATGATCAGAAGATTGGCGGTTTGACTCCCCACAATGGGGTGAGCTCCTGTTGCTCAGTCCTTGCTCCTGCCAACCTAGCAGTTCAAAAGCACAAAGTGCAAGTAGATAAATCGGTACCGCTCTTTCCGTGCGCTGCTCTGATTTGCCAGAAGCGGCTTAGTCATGCTGGCCACATGACCCAGAAGCTGTACGCCGGCTCCCTTGGCCAGTAAAGCGAGATGAGCAACCCCAGAGTCTTTCGTGACTGGACCTAATGGTCAGGGGTCCCTTTACCTTTATAATTCAAAGAGCATTTGTCACTTCCATTGTCCTTCTGTCTCTCCTCCTGCCTTTCCTCCAGGCCTGCCACAACATTGTGAAAATAAACCCCTGCACAGCAATCAGACTGTCAGCGTTTGCAAATTAAGTCATAAACCTTTTCCTTGCAACTACAGTTGTGACCTGGGAAGTGCCTGACTTTTGTCTCCCTCTTGAGACATCCCTGCTACTCCATAAATTTGCCAAGCCCTTGATGCTTCTTTCCAGAACCATGTTGCTGATGTTGTAGAGTAGGATTTCCCAAACTTTGATCTCCAGCTACTTTTGGACTACATTTCCCATCATCCCTGCTAGCTAGGGATGATGGGAGTTGTAGTCCAACAACAGCTGGAGACCCAAGTTTGGAAAAGTCATCATTGCCCAGTCTACGTTTGATTGGTTTTGTCTCTGCCAAACCTGTTTTTGGTCGTTGAAGCTACCCTTGAAACTCCAGAACCACCCTGAGGAGCAGCAGCTTCTTGGTACGGTAGCATCAAGTCTCCTTCTAGTCAGCTGGAAGATTCAGACATGTATTGCCTTCATTAGTCACAGTGAGACTTTTCATGATAGGACAGGAATAATTGTTCTCTCTGCAACAAAAAGTCACAGTGTAAAGTGCTTCTGTTTACTCTTTCAATCAGTTAGCCGTGCCCTCCTGTATGTCCATTCCATTCCTCCTTCCATCCAGTTTTCCATTCCCACTTCCAAAGAGGTAGTCAGCCTTCCATGGCTGCTGAGCACTGTCTTCAATGGGTTGTTTTGAGGTTCTCCCTCATTCAGAGTTTCTACAGCGTTCACTTCTGTAAACGTCTGGATCTCCTAACAACTTCTTCACATATGTTAGTAGAGACAATATCTGCTACAATATTTCTCTCATTATCTTTTTGGAAGATCTTCCATAAGAAGTATTTGATACAAAAAGAAACCAAGTAAAGATAATGAAGCAGGCTCATTTATCTTGATACAATGAAAGCAAAGTTTGGGCATTTAATATCATTGTTTAAATGCTATGTTTACTAAGCAATTTTTTTAAATAAAAAAACCATTCTTTTCTGGCAGAAAACATAGGGGAAAATATTTAGTTAAGAGAGAGGGCGAGAAGCACTCATATAGATTTTATTTTAGAAAAAGAAAACAAATTTGTCTATGGATATCCAGAAGAAGAGAGGTCAATGGAAATTCAGAAACAACCTCACTAAATTAAGGGGTTGAAAAACAAAGTGATCCTAATTCTTAAAACAGCATATCCTAGCCATTGGTAATATTCCACATTGGCTTTTACACCTCTATATTATAGCAATGATATAGAACACAAATTAGGATTGTAAATGTGAGTAAGTAGTTTTAAAAAAAAACAGGAAAATTGTGAACATAGACTACCAATAACGCAAAATAGTAACTTTAAAAGTTCCATGAGTGCACTAGAAATGCTTATAAAAAGTGTCACTGCCATTCATCCTGAATGGGTTTCAGTGGGTTACAGGTAGGTAGCCGTGTTGGTCTGGATCGAAGTAAAATAAAAAAAATTCCTTCAGTAGCACCTTAAAGACCAACTAAGTTTTTATTTTGGTATGAGCTTTCGTGTGCATGCACACTTCTTCAGATAAAGTGAAATGGAAGTTTCCAGGCACTTATGTTTCATAAGTGCCTGGAAACTTCCATTTCACTGTATCTGAAGAAGTGTGCATGCACACGAAAGCTCATACCAAAATAAAAACTTAGTTGGTCTTTAAGGTGCTACTGAAGGGTTTCAGTGGGGTTTATGCAGGATGCCACCTGCAAGCTAGCTGGTGCAGCTGCGGTGCTTGGAGAACCAGCTACAGATGTTAGTCAAATTGGATTAGTTTCTCCCTTCCTCATGCACAGCTGGTTTTCATTACGGCTGGGACCCTCTATGGCGGCAATATGGCTTCATGAAGTACCAGTATCTGTGCAGCACTCATATGCTGGCTGTCTGGGAGCCCAATTTAAACAACCTGTAAATGTACAAAATGGATGAATACGTTTGAAGCTGCAATCCTCTGCAGACCTGCTAGTAAGTAAGTTCCATTCAGCTCTATGAGACTTACCTCTGAGTAAACAGGCACAGTAAATTGGGAAATGGGGTCTTTCTGTGCCCTAGAGTGGTCTTTCTGTACAGGAAGGGAGTGGGTGAATGTAAGGAGTTGGATTAAGCCCTTCTATGAACACAAACATGCATGCACATCAGGTATGGTGCTTTTTAACAATAGCATAATTGGCAGAATCCATCAGGCAAAGATTTTTGTGAAATGGAAGTTATTGGCAGCTATCTAGACTTCTTTGGCAATCACTCATAGATGAGTAAGATTGTCTTCCATGAAGACATCAAGTTAAGGGCACATGAGTGATGTGGCCAGGTGACAAAGTGAACAGAGTTCTATTTGCAGGTGTGTAAACCTCCTTTTCTATTTAACTGTTCAAGGTGTAGAAGACCTGTCCTCTTTTTCCCCTGACTACCCTACACAGGAAAAGGGGATGTAAATTAGTTAACATCCCTAGGAGGTGTTTCCTCTTTGTGGGGGAACTGCTGCTTTTGTTGGACTATGTATCACTTGGCTTCTGTACCAAATACATCCCTTCATTGCTACTTCTTGTTTTGGATGGAGCACTCTGTCTTAAATGTAAGCCTCTGAAAAATAGCCTGAATTGCTAGGTCACCATTTGCAAGCCATTTTTAAGACACACAAGGGAATGAGGGTGAAACAACCCAAGGTGCATCTCTCCCTCCCTCCCTCAGTTTATTAAACTTTTATTTTGAATCCTATGCTTATAACATGCGCTCTTCTCTGTGACATTTGCACAAACATTGCAATATTTATGCTTAACACAAACTTTTTTAAAAAGCAACCAGATATAATGTTCTTTTTAATTTACATTCCCATGCACAATAATAACAGTATGTGTCTACAGTAGATTTCTTCAATTGTCTCCAAACTAAATATAGTACACTAAAAATAGACTGAAATATCTCACAGCATTCTGCTGATTATCCAAAAGGCACAATTTTTCAATAAAAGAACTTCAAGGTGAAATTCCAGCATGAAGTTGCTGACTCAGAATTTATGGGCAAGTTTGACTCTATTCCTTTAGGACTTTGGTTGAGACCAAGGTTTTCTCCCCAACCAGAGCTGTTAACACAATCTTGATTGCTTTGATCTTAATTGCTTTTCCAGCAATGGCAGTTGGGATAGTCTCAGTGATTACAATGTATATATTTGAGCTTGGCTTATGCATCCGATGAAGTGGGCTTAGTCCCCCAAAATGTATGCCAGTGACATGTGTACTATACACTGAGCCTCTTGGGCTTGCCAATCAGAAGGTCAGCGGCTCAAATCCACACAACAGTGGTGAGCTCCTGTTGCTCTGTTCCAGCTTCTGCCAACTTAGCAGTTCAAAAGCACACCAGTGCAAGTAGATAAATAGGTGACGGGAAGGTAAATGGCATTTCCATGCGCTCTGGCACTTGTCACGGTGTCCCGTTGAGCCAGAAGCGGTTTAGTAATGCTGGCCACATGACCTAGAAAGCTGTCTGTGGACAAAATGCCTGAAAACCAAGATGAGCTCCGCACCCCATAGTCACCTTTGACTGGATTTAACCATCCAGGGGTCTTTTACCTTTTTTTAGTATTGGCCAAAATTTGTTGTCAAATTTCTTTGCAATTTTTCAAGACAAATAGTTTTTGAGCTATTTCTCAAATTGGCAAAAATGACATGGATTTTCCTGGACATTTAATATGATTTCCACCTGGACACTACTTGCAGCTGCAGTATTCCGGATATGTCCGGGAAATGGCAACCCTATCTAGGACTGTAGCTAGGCAGAGCAATCTTACACCTGTATTATGCTGGGACTGGAGATGCTGACAGGATGAGCACTCTATAATATTCTTGTTGCTATTATTATTATTATTATTATTATTATTATTATTATTATTATTATTTTGCTGAGTCTGGGAGATAAGATGAAAAACACACAAGTGGAAATGCAAGAATGGTATAGAAACATGCCCCCACTTCCCTGGAAACTCTGTCAGTGGCTACCAATCAGGAACTAGGCCAGCAGAAATGTCCACGGAGCCACCCACATGTGGAACTAGTGAGCTCACAATAAAGTGAGGCATGCCCCCCAGCACACGCATCTGTAAGAAAGCCACAACACACATGGCAATGCCAACACCTGTTTTGAACAGGATAGAGGGGATCCAGAAAGTGCTAACAAGTGTTTCGCCAGCCATGCCAATGCTTGGAATGGAGTGCCTGGCCTTTGCCAACAGAAAGTTTGCCTACATGTTCAGATAAGTGTGTTTCCTGTGTGTGTATGTGACAAAAGGTAGGACGACATGGCACTTACACATACTGGTGTATATTCCCTTATTCTATTGCTCATTTGTGTGGGGCATAGCTGCCAAGTCTCCTGTATTCCCCGGGAAATCCCCGTTTTTCCAGCAGTCCCTAGCTGAAAAAACGGATTTTTTGTTTTTTCCCGGTTTATTCTGGCGTGGCGGCCATTTTGGAACTGGGCGGAGCATGCTCAGAAGCGACTTTTGATGCTGCTCTGTCCAGTTCCAAAATGGCTGCAGTGCGACTTCTGGCGCGGCGGCCATTTTGGAACTGGGCAAAGCAGCATCAAAAGTCACTTCTGAGCATGCTCCACCCAGTTCCAAAATGGCGGCAGCGCTACTTCCGGTCTGCTACTTCTGCCCGGTCCCTTATTTCTCCGACAGCAACTTGGCAGGTATGGTGTGGGGTGTTCTTGGCTGGCAATAGTGTGTCAGGGTAGTTCTACTGTAGCTCGTATTGCTCAGGCATATCACGTACCCGCCTAGTGCCCAGATTCACTGTACGGGATTACAGTGACCATCTCACATGCGTCTTGGAAAAAAGCACTTGGGGGGGGGCTAAGATTGCAGCACAGGTCACATGACTTGCTCAGGAGCACATCCTGGAACATGGGATTTTTTGACCTGAAATGTTGGGCAGGCTGATATCAGGGTTTCTGTCCCTATGACCATCTCTAGGGGTGTGTTGTGCCTGAGAAAGTCACACTTGCTGTCCACCTACCTGTCGGGCTCTCCCAAGTGCCTGTTGCTTCTGCCACTATCTCCACTCCCATTCTCCTCGTCTCCCCATTCCTGATTTAAAATTGATTTGGTGCTGCGCCAGCCCCCTTGCATTCAGGAAGGTGGTCCTTCCCCAGAGTGAAGCATTCTTGGCAAGGTGGTGTAAGACAGCACCTGCATCAAGAAAGAAGATTCCACCTAAACATCAGGAAGAACTTCCTGACAGTAAGAGCTGTTCGGCAGTGGAATTTGCTACCAAGGAGTGTGGTGGAGTCTCCTTCTTTGGGGGTCTTTAAGCAGAGGCTTGACAGGCATATGTCAAGAATGCTTTGATGGTGTTTCCTGCTTGGCAGGGGGTTGGACTGGATGGCCCTTGTGGTCTCTTCCAACTCTATGATTCTATGATTCTATGATCACTGCCGGCTTAAGAATCTTTATTCAAAATGCTGGAATACTAAAACATTTTCTATCCGCCACAGCAGCACAGGACCACCTGGGCCACCTTGCCCCAAATGCCTCACTCCTTCCTCAAAGAAAGAGGTAATGTGCTGCTGTAGTGGCAAAACAATTTTAAACTGAAGGGTTAAGGAGAGGAGAACAAGGAGTAGTAAGGACAGCAGCATCCACCTCTGGCAGTGTAATGCCTTGAGCAGTGGCGAAGCTGCATGCTCCGCTACTGGCGACGGAGAACAGGCGGGGGCGTAGCTGGCGCCCCGGGGTGTGTGATGCGCATCCTGGGGGCGTGACTCACATCCTGGGGGCATTGTCCGCCACCAGCGAGGGCATGGCGTGCTGCCTGTAGTGGTTCCAGGGGCGGTCCGCTCCCTCCGCACACCCGTTACTCCGCCAGTGGCCTTAAGCCAGCCCTATGCTGGGGTCCCCAAAGCATGCAGCCCAGGGTATTTACCTCAGTTCACCATACTCTAGGGATGGCACTATCCATCACTTCCAAGTGTCCCCAGCTAGAGGATCTTGACCAGGGGTCCCCAAACTACGGCCCCCGGGCCGGATGCGGCCCAATCGGCCTTCCAATCCGGCCCGCGACGACCCCCGCCGCCCGCTGCCGCCGCCCGCTCTCACGGCGCGCGGCGCAGCGGCGATCTGAAAAATCGGCAAAAAATCGCCGAAAATCCTTTGTGCGCATGCGTACGGGCCTCTCCCGACCCGGAAGAGGTCATTTCTGGTGCACTTCCGGGTCGGGGGAGGCCCATACGCATGCGCACAAGCGATTTTCGCCGATTTTTTTTCTGCCCGTGTGCGTGTGCGCATGCGCACGGGCGAGCACTCCCCCGCCCTCCGGCCCGCTGCGCGCGCACTCCCCTGCAGTCCGGCCCACCGCGCGGTCGGCGCGGCGGGCACCGGCCCGCCGCTCCGTAAGTCTGGGGACCCCTGATCTTGACTATAGGATTGTGCCGCTCAAATTTGTCTGCATTCTTTCTCCATATTACACAAGGGTGTGTGTGTGTGTGAGAGAGAGAGAGAGAGAGAAAGAGAGAGATCTTGTCACACGCCAAGTGCATCTGATGATCAAGGGCAAGTGGCTTTAGATATCTCATGTGGTCTTAGGCATAGTTTTGAATATTTGCTGACGTAGTGATTGCTCTTGCTTTGCCGACACATTGGCTTATTTTATCCCCTACTATTTTTGGAGCTGACGTAGGTTTAGTGACATACAGTGGAATGTCAGTGTAGACTAATGTTACTGGCTGAGGTCATTTGTCGTTATACTCTCCCTAGAACATTATCCTATCATACTTTTCTGTTGCTGAAGCAAAAACTCTTCATGGCTGGAGGGAAATATTTTAAGGCTACACTCCAGAGTGTTAAGTTTTCTCAGTTTGGACAAGTAATTTTTGTAAAATGTAGAATGTTTCTTAACCAAGCATTGAAGTTCAGTACATTTGAGATTATCTAAATGCAATATGCAGAAATGAAATCAGTATATCATTTATCAATTCTTTTTATAACATTATAGTTCTGCTCATTTACATTTCAAATTATCTTCTCTTCCGCGCAGCGTATAGCTCTTGGATAATTACAGAAATCATGTGGAAAATACTTCAAGGTTAATGTCATTCTTTGAGGTGACAATTGAAACACTTGCTGCAATTCTATGCCTATACATACCATTGCATCCCCATTGAAAACATTGGTCTTGAATTTTAATCCCAAATTTTACTTTGAAGTTAGTCCTGTCCTCATCTCAACAGAGCTTACGTCTAAGTAAGCAGATGCAGGTTTCAAATATTCAGTCAAAACCCGGAGTAGAATTGTAACTTGTTTCCTAAAATGTACAGGAATACATCAGAAATATTACAATAACAATCATTCACCTGACTTTCCTGAGTCATAGGAATTTGCAAGGGCAACCTCTTTACAAGGTTTGCCTCCTTGTTATAAAAGCAATAGATATGTACCGTGCCACTGCAATATTTGTTTCTTTACAAGTTTATAAGCAGAACAATTTCAGAGCAAGCAAACTCCTAAAGCACACAGCAGAACTGCTAATCCCAAATCAGATCTACAACGATAACCCCAGGACTCCATTTTATTTATAGTTATTTCAGCTAAACTCCTAGTTCTCTTGAACTCCTAGTTCAAACTTCCCAAATAGCATGCTTGTCCTCTTCCCAAAATTCAAAGGCTGGTGAGAGATTTCCAGCTAGTAATGACTAAGACACTCTTATCTCCCATTGCTTGTCCAATTATGCAAAACCATAGTGATTGGCTGTTGTGCTTACAGTAAACATGCCTAACTAGAAGCAATATCTAAGGGGAAACGTGTGCTTCAAAATAACTGAACACCCAATCCTTGGCATAGAAAAACCCACAAGAAATAATAATAAGAATATATCTTAATATTCACACATTGTATAGCTTCTTGTCACAAGTGAGCATGCCAGACTTCAGTTCCGGCCTTGATGAAAATGACTGTGGGAATCTGCTTTAAACTGATTGGAGTATTGGTCTTTCTGGTCCAGGGATATCTGCTTTGTTCAATAGCAGCTTCCTAGGGTCTTGCACAGATAATATTCCTTAGCACCTGTTAGCTGTTAAATCTTTTTAGCTAGAGATACCTGGGACTGAACCATGTATAAGAATAAATCATTCAAAGTAAGACATATATAGAAACACACTGTTAAAGATTCACATAGACTAGTCACTAGTATATGAGCTTTCATAGGCAAAAACCACCTGCTGTGGGTATAGAGAAAACTAGGAAGTCAAGGTGGCCATTCTACCAGTAAGCTAAGGTCCATTACATACTTTTTTCCTGTTCCACATTAAAATAGAAACTTTTTTTCATAGAATCGAAGGTACCCTGAGGGTCATCTAGTCCAACCCCCTGCAATGCACGAATCTCAGCTGAAGCATCCTTAAAAGATGGTAATCCAACCGCTGCTTAAAATCCTCTAATGAAGGAGAGCCTGCCACCTTCCAAGGGAGTCCATTCCATTACTGAACAGCTCTCATCAGAAAGTTCTTCTGATGTTTAGTCAGAATCTCCTCTTATCTAAGCTAAACACTTGGTTCCCTCAAACGTTCCTCACGAGGCTTTATTAAACACTTATCACCAAAGTAGGAATAAGCTGGCTGTACCTAGCAGGTTTCATGATGTACTTTTTAAACCACTATGCCTAGGCAGCGAGAGATTTTACTTTCCTGGGCTCCTTGATCACTGCAGATGGTGACAGCAGCCACAAAATTAAAAGACGCCTGCTTCTTGGGAGAAAAGCAATGACAAACCTAGACAGCATCTTAAAAAGCAGAGACATCACCTTGCCGACAAAGGTCCGTATAGTTAAAGCTATGGTTTTCCCAGTAGTGATGTATGGAAGTGAGAGCTGGGCCATAAAGAAGGCTGATCGCCGAAGAATTGATGCTTTTGAATTATGGTGCTGGAGGAGACTCTTGAGAGTCCCATGGACTGCAAGAAGATCAAACCTATCCATTCTGAAGGAAATCAGCCCTGAGTGCTCACTGGAAGGAAGCTGAGGCTCCAATACTTTGGCCACCTCATGAGAAGAGAAGACTCCCTGGAAAAGACCCTGATGTTGGGAAAGATGGAGGGCACTAGGAGAAGGGGACAACAGAGAACGAAATAGTTGGACAGTGTTCTCGAAGCTACCAACATGAGTCTGACCAATCTGCGGGAGGCAGTGCAAGACAGGAGTGCCTGGCATGCTATGGTCCATGGGGTCACGAAGAGTCGGACATGACTAAACGATTAAACAACAACAATGCCTCCCTTAGTAAAACTGAATGGTATAGAAACAAATCCATTACAATTCTATGCTGTGTTGCAGAAGGAAAGACATAAATATGTCCATAAATCATAGGGACCTTAAACATCATAACAATATGCACTAAAAAGAGATGAAGTTGTGAAGGGGAAGGGTCTAAGAACTATTTCCAGAAGGATATAAGAAGAGTTCAGAAATGTTACAGAGATTTAAAAAATGATACAACATTGAAAATGTGACCCTACAGAAAATGAAAGAAGTCATTAAAAAGGCAAAGTATAACCTATGATGCCAGTTGAAAAAAAACTTTTCAACTGAGGGAAAAAAATTTTTGGCCTTGATATACCCCAGATTCTATTGCCACTTTATATTAATTAATGTTTGGCACTGCTCAGTTTCGCTTGCGACTGTGTCATTATCCTAATAACAAACTACCTAATGCTATTTTATTTATTGGAAAAAAAATACTTGCCCACCTTGGAAAAGACAGATTCATAAAGCTACCCCAGAAGAATGGAGTTCTGTAATCTGATTAAATATTATTGCTTATTTTCCATTGAACTCAGCAAGAATAAATCCTGCTTTCAGTGGAAATGGCCCCCCATAAGCATAGGCGGGATTGTACTGACCCCAAAATAATTAAATTCTATGGAGAAATGCCTTAAAACTGGTATTAGGAACATGCTCCAAGGGCCATTGGCTAAGATGGCTGGGATGATGGAACTTCAAACAACATCTGGAGGTGCCAAAGGCCCACCCCACCCCCACCTTAGTGCATGACAACTGGCAAAAAAAATTACCTGTGCCATCAACAGAGGTTTAAAATGCAGAAAACAGCAGATTATTATTATTTTATGGTGAGAAACAAAATATCTAACAGCAATAAGGTTGCCATATTTCAAAAACTGAAAATCCGGACACAAAAGTTGTTGAGCTCCTTTTAGGGGGTGGGCAAAATTGTTGAACTTTTTTGTAGTTTTGCTCAAAGTTGTTCAGCTGTTTTTAGGGAAATTCACCAAAATCTATACTTCCGAAATGGGCTGCCATACGTCTGGATTTTCCCGGACATTAAATCGATTTCTACTTGGACACTGTTTCCGACAGCTGAATCATGGAAATGTCTGGGAAATTACGGGTGTATGGCAACATTAATGTTGCGGGAAGATGATTATTCAAACATACAAAGTAGAGAATACAACCTAAAACCTCAAATAGACTATAAATGCACAAAGCAGCCAAAATTAAGCAGCGGCTTTTTTAAAAAAAATAAAAAAATAAAAGTCCATTATTTAAATATGAGAATAATTCCCCATTTGAATATATCTGATGGATCAAAGGTATTTAAAAGTGCTTGTCTTTGGCAGGATGATGTATTCATGAGCAGGGTGCATCCTTCAACTCCAACTTTGACAAGCAATTTTCTACAGCTGGTTCTTGTATTGTACTAAAAATATTGACTTCAGAAATACTGAGAATAGAATCACATTGCTAGCTTGCTCTTCAGAGTACACATCTCCCAGGGCTGCAGTAAAAATCTCATTTAAAACTGAGACAGGCTGATACACTGGGATATGTATTTGTGGAAAACAATCCATCACTAGCATGCAAATAAACAAAGTAACATATCTTCTCAATATCTCAATTTATACAGTCTGCTTCAAAGTAAGAGCTCGGCATATTTTATTATGTTTTTAACAATTTCTCATTTTCTGAAGGCGCTTTGTATAAATAGTATTCCTTTGCACAATGTGTTACAAGACAGATTGTGTTTAGATGTGTTCAGATTGTTGGCTATACATCCATATTGTTGCCATTTCAGTGAAGTTGCGATTTATGGTAAAATCTCAGCTGCTCCTTGAGTGAAATGTGAGACATTTACCGTATACAATGTGCTGTGTTTGTTTAAGATGAACATGAGATTCTTATCATGCCAATATGTCCTGTTTTCCTGTAATAGCAAGAGGGGAAAAAACCTAACACTATGCTGCATGTTGCCTTTCATAGCTACTGGTTTTATATCTGGAATTAAGCTAAAATGGCACTGTAGGATGGAGTACATGGGGGCGCACACGGGAAAATACGGTATTTCAACAGTGACCCAAAAGACACTACTCTTACATCAGATCTCATTTTAAGCAGAGAGCTATTGCTAATTATACCCCATGGCAAGTTTATATACCACACCAGGCAGTGAAGGTTTCCATGATCTTTATTATTGCAGTTTGATGTGGGGTTTTGCATCTTTGAATGTGCATTCACGGATAAAGTTCCTTGCACATTTAAAGAGCCACATTGTATTGAGCTCAGCTAATAGCGACTTCCAGGTAGCACCATAGCTGCCAAGTACCCCGTTTTCCCCGGGAAACCCCCATATTTTCTTACTGTTTCCCACAGGTGTCCCAAATGGCAAAATACCCCGTATGCCCCCGGATTATGGAGCTCCTGCCGGCAGCCATGTTCTTCTGGTGCTGCACCAGCACCGGAAGTCGCTTCTATGCACTTCCGGACATGTGTAGAAGTGACTTCCGATGCTGCTGTGCCCATTTCCAAAATGTCCGCAGCGCCAGAAGTCGCTTCTACGCATGTCCGGAAGTGTGTAGAAGCGACTTCCAGTGCTGCGGCACTGCTGATCCCAGATTTTTCAATCCAGAACTTGGCACCTATGGCTAGTACAGGTGTTGTGAATAGAGAACCTGTGGCCTTCCAGATGTTGTAGGGCTATGATTTGCATCATCCTTGACCCTTGGCCATGCTTGGTGGGGCTGATGCAGGAAAATGCAGGGAAAGTCTATATGCCATATATGGGTGTCGGGGGCAGGGCTAGGGCACTACGTGGTATACCTGTTTGTAAGGGATATTAAAACCCCACATTACAGTATTGTGAGTTAAACCAGTGTTAAATCACTGAATGGGCCTCAAACGATTTAAAACTCAAGTCTTTAGGATCATATTTAGAGGTCTTTCTGAATCAAACTTTCTGACAGCTCTTTAACTGCAGGTACTGGGCCATAACACAAGCAGATCTTTAAGCTGCTGCTGAGCTATGATTTCTCCAAAGGATACAATATGCCTTAAAGTGTCACTTAATTTTTTTCTTCTTATTTAAGGAAGTGAATCACAAGTTTGAAACTATCCCAAAAAGCCACACTGAGAAGCTTCCATCTGTGGGATGACGTCACTGTGGGATTTCTACCGAACTGTATGTTCTGGTAAACAAAGCTACTGTGCCAATTGCCACAGGGCAGGAAGAAAAGAAGAAACCCAATATTTGTCACCACTGTAATTTCTTATCTATTGTTAAGCTCAGATGTAAAAGCATCACAGAAAGAGCATGAGGATAACTGGGGTACCATTAAGAAAAACCTGGGTCCTGGAGAGTTATTTTTGTACTTGAGAGTCTATCTTGTACTCAATATATGTAGACAGCATTAGAAATGGAGGAATTTTTCAGCAAAATGCACACTAGGCTGCCGAAAAGGATAAAGAGTTGTCTGGTCTATGGCTTTCCTCAGCAATTAGCTTTGTGACCTTAATGGAGGGTTGTGAGAGTCTAACTAGCATCCTTGCCCCCATTGCTGCAAGTTAACCTTTGCTGCTCCCACACTCGGCCACCATTTTGTGTTATGTCACACATGATGGCGGCCATTTTGTGACTGGCACCCATGGTGATTTCTAAAAATTCCAAATGCACTGGCCGACCCAAAAAGGTTGGTAATCCCTTGCCATGGCTCATAAATGGTTATGTCCTCTATTTTATTTGGATTCTGCCTTAGTTTGTTGATCCTCATACAGACCACTATAGCCTCCAGAATGTACTTTAGGATTGGGGGAATTGGTTGGAGGTAGACATTTTATTTTTTAGTTTAAGCAGTTTGAAAAATGCATTAGCACTTATGTTTGTTTGTTTTTTGAGCCCCAAAAAATTTCTTGTGCAAAAAAAGATGTTGGCTAGAAAAAAAGATGTTGGCTAGAAATCCTATGCAGGTTCATTAGGGAGTAAGTCCTATTTACTTTTGAAATATCATGCATGGGGTCTGACTAAAGTGAGGACTGCACTAGCTGTTTGCCTGATTCAATTTAACAGACGAGAGTAGAGTTTTGGGGGGAGTTGGAATGTTTCTTACCCACCCATTGGTTTCTCAGTAAGCTGCTTATTCTTAGTGACCTAGCCTATTGTCTTCCTCGGAATAGTGAGCCCTGACAAACGGAGGATCCTGTAGTGGGTTTGATGATGTCAGATTTGCCTGTGTGGCACTCTGAAGGCAATGCAAAGTGGGGGCAATGCTTCCTTTATTCACTTAGCACTCACTCTGAATGGGATAATACTATTTGTAAGATCCTGGCAACTGCCATAAGATTCTGATTTATTCACCACAGCCATTTTACTACCTCTAATATTAATCTCGTCTCTCTTTATGTTCTTTCTTGTAACGTACCAATCACCTGCTTTTTAAACAGTGCAATCTCTGGGGAATTCTGTGCTGCTTCATTTACACAATCCTATAATGAACAGAGGTTTCCCCCTGTTGACCCATCATATAACGTGCAGTGTATTTTTATTTCTCAATTTCATCTCCCAAGCTTGGCTGTAAACTGCAGCACTCTTTCTGACCCTCCAGCTAAAACCGAGTCGGGCTTCTTGGGTCCTTGCCAATGAACATGGTACAAAGACTTCAAACAATAGGATTCAGCCACCTCCTGGAGAGCTGGCTCACTAGTCCTACTGGTTTCAAAGCGCACAGATTCCCCATTTATAATAATGTGCAACAAGAAATCACACAGACAAGAACATGACTAGACTTGCAATTAAAAGATGTTTTCTCTTTCTGAACTCTGTATTTCATACAGACAAATCTTTGTCCTAATAATGCAGCTCTCAAAGGTGTGTGGTTCTGTCATAGCCACCAACAATAATAGGTTTGGACAAGGCTGCCTAATCCTTACATTGGTTGGGCCAGGTGTGCATGGGCTGAACAGAAACTTTTCTCAGCAGCTGCTCTGGGACTTTAGAGCCAAAGGGCTGCAATGAGTATTTTTCAGCCTACCATGTAAACTGTGCCAAAAACCCAGCCAGGAAGCAGACATCTTTGTTACCAGGCTGTATAGGTCAAATGTGTATCCATACATTAGCTCTACATAATTAATTTTCTTTCCACAATTCTGCATTTTTTCCTTTTTCGTTTCTTAAAGCAGATTTTTTTTTAAAAAAAAAAGTATTTCAGCAAAAGAAATGGAGGAAGGGGAGTTACAGAGTTGTTTCCAAGTTTTTCTCAGCAATCATGAGAACTAGAAATTAGATATCTTATATTTTATTTCTACTAATTGTCCATATCTATATAGCACTAATTTTTCATTTTCCAAGTCAATAAGCTTTTGAGTTCATAGGCATTTCAAATGGCTAAAGTACCAAAATCAGGAAAGGATACTTGGTCTTTTCTTACATGATCAGGTTTTCTTCAGTTCAGTACAAATGCAATGCAAAGCTATAGCTTAGTGGCATGGCACATGCCTTTGTTCGATCCCTGGTAACTCCACATAGGGTTGAGAAAGACCCCTGTCTGGAAAACAACTGCCAGTCAGTGTAATACTGAGATTGACAGCTGAGGCAGCTTCCTACATCCATTGGTTTCCACTTTCTTAGCCACACTGACTTGGCTTAAGGTAATACTTTTCTTCTGGGATTGGTGCCTTTCCAACAGCACTGAAAGAGCAATGTGTTGTATTTGGGGGAAATGTGATACTACCTAAGATAGCACATCGATTGGGATGCAACTGAAGCTGTGCAAACGTCATGAACACCACTAAGATAATATCTGTGATGTAATTAGTGCTGAGCAACTATTTTCCCCCTTGCTTCTTCACATCCACGTGGCTTTAGTAGCTTTTGGGGGGGGAAATCATTGAGGGTCAAGTGCTTCTGCCACTGGACAATTCTGCTCCATACATTGTTTAAATTCAGGAATGGGGAACCTTTGACCATCCAAATGTTGCTGGACTGCAATTGCCCATCAGCCCTAGACATCACAGCCAATTGCCTTCACAGTCCCCCTTCATTTTGTTGAAATGTTTTATGAGTGTTCTGATTACACAGGGTCATCCCTGTGACTCCCCCCACCCTGTCCTGACCCATGAGCTATCCCATCCCCTCCTCCTCCCACCCCCGGCTCATCCCTGTGATTGGCCCCACCCTGTCCTGACCCATGACCTATCCCGCCCCCTCCTACCCCATCGCCCACCCAGGTGAGCCCCCACCTCCACTCAGCCCAGTCTGGAAAGCTGAACCGAGATGCTATGGAGAGGGAAGCTTTCCTAGCTGCAGTACCAGTGTAGCCGTCGCTAGAGGGTGCTGTTTTGCAACATCTCCTGTGCTCCCAGCATGCACTTCAGGGTGATTTGTGAGTTCTGGAACACAGGGTTTTTGGGGTTTTACATGGCCCAGGTGTGACATCTGTCTACACAATCTGTATATGGTCACTCTCATATTCACTTTGGACGTTGTGTCCAAATTTGAAAGCAATCGGTCAAGTGGTTTTGGAGAAAAGTGGACACCCACCCACATGACCTTTTTACATTTATATATATATTACATATAAATGAATCTCTGGGTATTTGTGGGGCATAGGAATTCGTACACCCCCCCCCAATATAGTCCAGCCCACCACATGATCTGAGCGACAGTGGACCGGCCCACGGCTGGAAAAGGTTGTTGACCCCTGGTCTGAATTTTCACATTCTGTGCAGCATTTGTAAGTAAGAGGAAACAGCATTTAAGGTGAATTTAAGTAATGTGTATGTGGTTCCGAGTGTTGTCACTGTTCCAATGCATCTATCTTTGCACAGTGAAACACTTGTAAAACTGATGCCATTTAATTGTAAACCTTCAGAAAACTCCTGGCATTTTGCAACAAAAATGTACTGCAGAGAGGCTAGAGACATGTGAGTTGTTTGGGTTTCTTTGTCTTTGCAGAGGTGTAGGCAGTTTGAAAGAGGGGTTGTCACGCATAGTGTGCACTTTCCCCTCTGCAAGTAAGGAGTTGTGCAGGTCGTTGTTTGAAATTTAAGATAAAAAGTTCCTCCAGATTGCATAAAATTGTTCCACTGGTTTTTT
Organism: Zootoca vivipara; assembly: GCF_965207765.1. Taxonomy (NCBI): domain Eukaryota; kingdom Metazoa; phylum Chordata; class Lepidosauria; order Squamata; family Lacertidae; genus Zootoca; species Zootoca vivipara. Next base: position 58,147,117 of record NC_142586.1, read on the forward strand.
GCCTTTCATCACACAAATCTGAAACCCTGGCGATCTATTGCCAGTGTCGCTAATACTGGATGGTCTAGCCTGGTGTGAGGCAGCTCCATATCCCCATATGACAAGACGAATCAAGCACAATGTGCTTGGAAACATAGGTAGATAGATTTTATGGAATAATGTATGTGTGGCTTGAAAGTGGGGATTTGGGGTTTAGCTTCAAAGTGGGGACAAAGTGGGAAGTTTCCATCAGGAACGGCACTGCATGCCCAGTGGGTCTTGATTCTAGGTAAGTGCACATAAGATTGTACCCTAAAGCGTTCATTTTCACTTGTGGACGTTGGAAACCAAAAGGGCATACTTGTTATGTATTTGGGAGACAATAAATTTGTTTTCAGTCAGTCTTCAAACATCCAATTTCATGCCTTTGGGAGTTCTTAAGGGCTCTTCAGTTGTTTGGAATGAGGTGAGGTAAGGACAGACAGCTTTTCTACAGGTCCTGTATCCACCCCGCCTCCCACGGGCTCTGGGTTTCTTTGAAAGATGATTCAAACTTGAGACACCCTGTTGGATTATAGGGAGCAACTGTCTGGGCGCATTTCAAAGAGACTTGCATTGAGAGCAGCCTTGACAATATATCCTGGTGACCAGAATTTTCTGTCTTGTCTTTTTAGTGGAAGGCTGGGAACTTTTAAATACTTAATCTTCATTATGAAGGGAACCTTGAGTTTACCCAGCGCTTAGTATCTTTGGCACAGAGCTGCTGGTAGCCTTGGATTCCTCCAAGCAACATGCATTGCATTATCCAGGATATTTTGCAAGGCCCTTCTTCTAAGTTATGTGTGTTTTATTTGGAGTGCAGAGTGAAAACTGGGGGGTGGGGGGTGTTTGGTGAATATTTGACACCCCCCTGCAAAACCTCTTTGGCAGGTGACTGAGAAAGAATGGATCAAAATATATCTTAATATACACATTTTTAGCAAAGCAATTTTTCCCAGTGTGATTAATTTTTTAATGTTACTTTCACTAAAGTGTGTGTTTTATGCATACTTTATCCCAGCATATGCATTTTTCGTACATATTACTTGGCATTGCAAAATTCAGAGAAGTGCAAATTTTGAAGGGTAGCTGTCTTTCAGATCACATATTGTTTTGGAAAGGGTGGGTTAGGTTGGTTTGTCTTTGCAAACTGGATAAAATGTCTGCCCTGCTCCTAAACCAGACTGATGTTCTCATGGCCCAATCCAACTACAGGCAGCCGACCTGCTAGAATGGAGTATGGACAGAGGTCCCATCTGCAGTATTTACAATAGTAAGAGTTTGAGTATTCTCAGATATTGGTTAATGTTGTTTATTTCAGTTGTTTCGTGGCGGTTCTGTGTCTATTTTAGACTAGGTTTACAGTGGAATTTTTCTGGTGGTGTTCGTTTTATGATGATTAATGTACGCATTTCTAAAAAAATATTTTTAGTATTGTGTGTTTGTGTTTTAACTGTTAAGTTGCTTAAGACACATTGTGCATTAGGTGACACATGCATTTAATCAATAATATAATATTAATAGTTCATATGCAGTAATAGTTTATATTATTTTTATGGAATGTATATTCAGTAGCGCATCTGAATGCACATCACATTCTGCATTCTGCCTCAATTAGTGACAGAGAACTATGTGTGTATAAAACTGGATTGGGGTGAAAGTCTTGCCTTTGATTCTGCAGAGTTTTAAATCATGAAGAGAGACTTCACAGGTAGAGAAATCTCCCCCACTTCAGACCTTCAATCTCATACTTAAAGGCTGCAGACTGGATGAAAGTGGTGCATTGGAGGAGGTAGAGTTGAAATTGCACTCCCCCTCCCCCTCACAGCTTGCTTATATGCAAGTATAATGAACATCCAAATAGGGCTAGCAAGAGTAGGAAGATAGTTAACTTATCAAGGCTCTCTAACACATCACAATGCTCTTACAGTTCATTCTAGTTGATTGGAGAACTCAAGATCCACCAAAGGATAATGAGAAATCTAACTGAACTATTTCAGATTTTCACAGCCATAATTTCATGAGCATATGATTTTCTTAAATTAGAACACATAGAGTAGGTTTAGGAATATATTAATACTGAACTGTTGCCACCCTTTAAAATATAGAATAGTGTTTGTATATCTTCAGATCTCAAGCTGTGTGGAGAATTAAAAGAAAGAGGTAAAATATGTTATGTAAATATAGAAATAACAATAGTTACATATGTAATGTTGTTGTGTTTATGAGTAAGTAACAGTGAGAAGTTACATAACTAAAGCCCAGCAGTTACTTTGTGGGGTAAACTTATTGTTGGCACCGTGTACCTGACAAACATGCTGGCCACAGTTGCTACATTTACTATGGAAGCTGTTTTAGGCCTTAAATGGTTCACAGTTAGACCCCTCAGTTTATATAATGGACAGGAAAATCCAGAAGGTTGGGTTTTGATAGGTCAGTTAATGAACCAATTGGCTCTAATTGGTTCATGAACATAGGCCAATGAGTTGGCCGATATAGAAGTGGAAGGATATTGGCCAGAGAATACTGACTGATATATAAAACGGCAGTCACAGCATTGCCAAGTTCAGAGGAAGAAGTTCAGGTAGGGAAGAATCTGAGAGGAAGCAATAGTAACTGTGTCTAGCAGGAACCTTAAGATTGGTTGAAATCATTCAGGGCAGAAGCTATGAGGGCTAAAAAGAGTTGGAAACCAGTTTCTGAGGACAGTTTTGTGCCAGAATGACAACTAAAAGCAGTTGGTTTCAGGAACCAGGTTTCCAGGGACAATTGTGACATTGTCTTTCGCATGTCCTGCTTGTCAAATATCTTGACGAGCAGAGAAGATTCAGAGGATGCTCAAGCAAGCCTACTAGAGAAGTCCCTGACCAGAGAGCCAACTTCTTGTCCTCTGCATCTTTCTAACAGCTTATTGGGATGGAATTAAGGAATGGTTCACTGGCATCTGGGTTTCAAATTAAGGCAGTTAATGTTGATGATATAACAGTTTCCCTAAAGGAACTGTACAGATTTCAGTGACTTTTGAAGTTTATGGATAACTTCTAGTCCTATGTGTTATGAATATACTTGGATAAGTAAAGTTTTAATAAATACATTTGTCTACACTTTTAAATAATTCTGCATATTTGTTCATTCCATGCCTATAAACTGAATACCCCACTATGCATTTCAGACAGTGTATCAAGTGGAAAAGATTTTATTGCAAATTCTATGGTGGTGCTGGATTTTTTTTAAGGATAAAGAACTAAAGTATATATATGTAATGTTTTTTGAGGAAAGATTGGTAAGCCAATGTTCCACATTTGGGAGGTCTAATAGAGTATAAAGACAGCCAAACCAAGATAGCTGAGTAGTATTGGTGAGATAAAACCTCAATTTTTCACAAACTGGTTGCCTATTTGGTCATTAAAAGTTAAAATTATTCCAAAAGACTGAGATCCAAATCAGTTAAATGGGATAGTCCTTTAAATACTCGATTCTAGCAAACCGTAATTTTTCACATAGTGAATTTAATATTGCAGTGGATGCTTCCTAATGTACTAACTGAGGAGGCCCTGATGGGTTGTGAAATACCACATAAAACACTAAAGAAAACATTATAAACCCAAACCATAACTTTGTTATCCTTTCACTGGACTACATTACATCCAGATGGCAAGAGTAGCCGTCCTAATAGGTTGGTGGGGGTTTTGTTTGGCCTTAAATACAGACTCCTTTTTAACGTCTGATCTTTGTGAGATGCATTGAAACAGGGAATAAAATTATATGATGAATCCATAAAAAGCAAGTTCCAGCCTGTTTTTATTTTTCTGCTGGATATATATCATTACATTTTGTTCTAATTAGCTTCAAGCAAGCATGTCTGCTTAGATAAGAAGAAAATTAAAACCACACAACTGAGGAGAGCCAAGTCTTCACTCTGGTATACACTTGTAATAGATATTTATACATGCCTATGTGAAAATCCAAACTTGGGGCAATTCAGATGCCTGGCCTGCCTCTGTTGCTTTCTTATAACATTAGGCCATCAATATTGAACCTTCTTGCTGATCACAATTAAAAAAGAAGATGGGGATTAAGTTTATAGCCTAATCATCTTCTTAGTGGTTTACTACTCCATGTAAACAATGAGTAAATTTCCAGAACTCTGAAATAATAGTAGCCTGAGCATGTTTAATGTAGTCTAACTAACTCTTGCTAATTTATGTAACCAATTACTTCAGATACTTCAGATCCATTCTAAGACAGAATAAAAACAGGCTTCTTTTATACCCAGTAGGGTGACTTATACCCAATAGAGTGATTTGCACTTCCATAGTTATGTCACTGGAAAAGTACAAGGTGTTTTCTGTAGTTCACAGGAATAAATGGAAGAAGTGGCACAGTCATAGCTGCCAAGTTTTCCCTTTTCTCGCGAGGAAGCCTATTCAGCATAAGGGAAAATCCCTGTAAAAAAGGGATAACTTGGCAGCTATGGGCACAGTGCCTTCGTATTACGGGACTGCCTCTCCTGGTATGCCCCGCAGAGGACCTTAAGGTCCATGAATAACCATAGTTTAGAGGTCCCGGGCCCTAAGGAAGTCAGACTATCCTCCACCAGAGCCAGGGCCTTTTCAGTGATGGCTCCAACCTGGTGGAATGCTCTGTCCCATGAGACTAGGGCCCTACAGGATTTAACCTCCTTCTGCCGGGCCTGTAAGACAGAGCTGTTCCGCCTGGCCTTTAACTTGAACTCAGCCTGATCTTTTATTTCCCTTCCCTTCTCTTCCCCCTCCCCCCCTTTTTATGAAGATTACCCGCTCTGGGACCCCACAGCTAATTCTCCCCTGGCCTCCTCGCTGGCCCAAGTAGGTCTAATTTAGCCAGCTAGCCCTGGTGACTAATGTTTATTGGATGGATTTTCCCCAAATTGATTTTTGAACTTTGAATTTTATTGTTACTCATGTTTTTATACTGTATTTTATGCTGCTTTTATGTTGTATTACAATTAAGTGTTTTTAAATTTGTTGCTAGCTGCCCTGAGCCTGGCTTTCTGAACTGGGAAGGGCGGGGTATAAATAAAAAATTATTATTATAGAACAGTGTTTCTCAACCTTTTTTGGGCCAAGGCACACTTGTTCCATGAAAAATATCACGAGGCACACCACCATTAAAAAAGTTAAAAAATTTAACTCTGTGCCGCCCTATATTGACTATATAATTATGACTGTAAGAAACACTTGCCAATTGCTGTGTTGGTTGCAATCTCCTGTAATAAGGCTTCACAAGCCGCTGATTTCTCTGCCAGCACAATCCTTTGCTCAGCAAGTTTCAGGTTGAGCTCATCCAGCCAGCTTCTTTAAGTTTGTCTAAAACCACCCTCCCGTGGTGGTGGCTGTTGAGAGCTGCGCTCGCTCCGCGTCGTGACCCGGCCGGCTTCCTTTCCGGTGGGTCAGTGTTGCTTATTGGCAGCCGCCAGGCACGTGACAATGCAAATCGCCCTTCTCGTCGCCGCACGTCGCGGCACACCAGCCAGCGTCTCGCGGCACACTAGTGTGCCGCGGAACAGCGGTTGAGAAACGCTGTTATAGAAAACATGTGGTTCACTGCCCACTTCACTTGCAATCCTCTGTACAGCCCGTAGGATAAGAAGCCTAAATGCATACAGGGTCACAGCCTTATTGTTTACTTATATACATATGAGCCACATTTCTTTGTAGGCATTTCCCCATACCACCTAGTCCTCCTCATTTCAAAAATATACTCCAAAATTGAAGGAAAAAAATGTATCAGTGGCAGGAAGATTACATCACATTCACACCATACATTTAAAGCACATGGCTTCCCTCAAATAATCCTGGAAAGTGTAGCTCTATGAGGGGTAAACTACAATTCCCAGTATTCCTTGGCAGAAGCCATGTGCATTAAATGTGCAGTGTGCCCTATCCGTGTCTTCATTTCTTATCAGTGATCAGTGCTGCTATAATGCTAAAAATATTTTGGAGGCTTTGTGGTATATGCGAAATATAAAGGATAACAAATAATTTCTACACATCTTAGGAAGTTGATAATGGAAACTACAGAAAGCCTTACTCATCTGTCTTTGAAATAAAACATTATCCACACAGAGCACTGCCTTGCATAGGTGCAGAGTAACAGCCTCATTTGCAGCATTACTTCTTAAGCAATTAGAGTGGGGAGGGAAGAAAAATACCAGCATTTTGTACTCAGTTCATTAGGGGTCCACCAAATTTTCACCCACAAAAATGGGTTAGATTGCATTAGATGTCTACTCACAACTTCTCTCCCTGATCTGCAGCTTTAACACCACTTTTTATTTCAAAAAACAAGCGGGGGGCATTGTTCCTGAGGAGATCCCAGCCAGTCAGGGATCATATTGGCAACATGGCTCTGTGACATCATTCCTTGCCTACCAGGTTTGGCTTTTGAAGAAAGCCAGGTTGGAGCGAGGGAAATGTTTTCCTCTCAAGCAAATTTTCCTAGGACAACGGTTTGCAAGCAAATTAGAGCATACATTCTCACAGTTGAAGACTACATGTGTGTGTGTGTGCGCGCGCACACACACACACACAGAGAGAGAGCGCACACATAGTTTGATTTGATGCTTAGAGTGAAAAAGAACAAGGTGAAAAAGCTTTTAATTTAGTACATTAACACATTGCTTTAACACTTAAGATTTAAGGACACAATCCTATGCATTGTTATTGCATACAGTTATGCATCTCTTCCACTGAGAAAAAAATGTGTCCAAAATTCAGTACCTTAGATTTAAACTTTGAAAAATTATGAATAGTGTGCAGTTCTATGTTCAGTTAGTTTAGCAGGTTAAAGCCTTGACTCTTTACTATCCACCCCTCTTACTGACAGATATGATGTAGTTGTGTATCCTAACTTCTTTCTGTAAGACTAAAGCCACCGTGAAGGATTGGATTGTCTCCCTGCTGCTCATTTTAATAGACCTCTTCCTGTTTTGGCAAAAATAAGTAGTTATGCTTCTTTCTGGTTTTTCATATTCTAAAACTAACCAAGTGGAAGAGGTTAAAGGATATGCTTGCTCTTTGTGCATAAAAAAAAGTAGCCTGCAGTTGTTGCCTAGAAGGCAGCTGGCTGCAAAAGAAGCAGGATGTTTCAGGAACAAATTTATCCTTCTGTAAACATCTGGAAAACGAATCATGTCAATAAAACGGAAAGATCCATTGGGAGGGTTTTGCGCCTTGATTAAGAGTTGATGTAATGTAGTGATGAAGTGTTCATATATTCACTTGCCACGGAGTAAGCCCCATTGAGTGTTACTTCAGAGCAAACAGATTTAGGAATATGCTGTAAGAGTATGAGCCATAAAGGAAGGAGCTGCTGGTTCAAAATACTGTTTCCTAGCTTAACTCATAAGCTGGTTGTAGATGAGCCACTCTTCTGTCAGCCTCAGTAACACCACGACCCTCATGCCATCTAGGGATGGGCACAACTGTCCATATGTTTTTCTCACTTTGTCATTTTTCCAAACTTTGTCAGTTCTCCGCACTTCCACATCAGTTAGCAGTTTCTTTAAAAGTCCTCATGAAAATGCATCAGTATTTTAATGCAAATTTCTCCAAATAATTTTTTTCTAATAAATGCATTTTAATGCAAACTTTACCCTAGTACACATTAATTGGCTGGGGATCTGTGCTACAGAATTTGGAATGTGTTTTGGCTTGTCTATTGTTTCAGAAAGTCCAAATTAGTTAAGTTCCCCCTTAGCTGCAAACTGAATCACATTTCTGCTAGGATTGACTCAGGGGGCTTGAGACCCAGGTCTTTTATGTCAGGCCACAAATCTCCTGATCTCTCACCACCACCAAAAAAGCTTTGTTTACAGGACAGCTGGGAATGCTGTAAAGCGGGGTTACTATGACCTAAGGCCCATGGGCCGGAAGCGTTTGACCAGCCCACGAGCTGCCCCCGAATTGAGCTGCCTGCTTGCGCGCTGCACTAAACCAGCACGGTGCGGGGACTCGCTTCCGCAGCGCCGGAAATCGCTGGCTTGTGCACGATCCGGCCCACGGAGGGATCTCCATGGGACCGATCCGGCCTAGGCAAGATAAACCTTGCCAACCCCTGCTGTAAAGGGTAGTGCTGGTGACACCACAGACATCATTGTAAGTTGCTCAAAGACACTATATACACTTATGGAAATTTGTGTCATGAGCCTCTGCTACAAGTCCTTTAATTACCTAGTAATGCCCCTTCTCTCATCTCTGCAGAGTGTGCCTCTTATACATTTTGCGGTAAATATAAGGACCTTTCCACATTGCTTATCAGCATGCCTCCAGGTATAAATCAGTACAGTATAGTCTTGCTAGAAGGAGATGTAGATAACTCCCGCAGGCATGCTGTGCTTCTTGAAATTCATGATTTCAGTGGAGCAGAAGCCCATATTAGACCCCACAAAATTGTCTTTGATTAGCTGTCTCACATGGTAAACAGAGTTGTCTGAGCCAACATCATGCTGTATGAGTTCACTGGTCCTTTTATACTTGCATAGAAGCTGTTCAATCAGCTGTTGTTCAGCTAGAGTTTAGCAACCCATTAGATAACATAACTATGTAACCACTGGGACAGACGGGGTTTTCTGGGCCCAGTGAACCATAAGTGGATCGGGACCTTTGCTGAACATACAGAGGACACAAATTTCTTTTCAGTTTCTCATTTTTCCAATATTAAATTCAGTTCTCCACATTTCTGCAATTTGTGAAGTTCTTTAAATAAAGAAATCCTTATGAAAATTCATCAGCATCATAGTGTGAATCTCCTCCAATAAGCCTATTTTCTTATACATTCTGACGAATGTACATATTTTTTGCCAGCAATTTTCCCCAATATAATACTATTTTCACTAATGTATTCATTTCACGCACACTTTCCCTTAATGCGTGATTTTGTAAACATTGCATGGTTAGAGAACACTAAAAATGTGGATTTTGAACGATTGCTCTGTTTCAGTTCTCATACTCTTTCAGAAAGTGCAGATTTGCCCTTAAATGCAGACCGAATTGAATTTCTCCTCCGTCTCTAATGCAAACCCTAAATCAGGCAAAGAGCTCAAGTGTGACTAAAAAGGACAACAGTAAACATCTGGGCAACTTGGTTATATATTTTAAATAAAAATATAAGAAATGCAAGGTGGGAGCAGGCAGCCTGGCTCATTTCACAGAAGGGCACCTGCACATTTTGTTTTATATCTTTACTTCCAGGAAGCCTAGTGTTTTACCTTTTTTATATATGAAGGAAAGCTTAGAGTGGGTCTAGTGCCTGTGGGTCTAGTGCATCTGTGCCTTCTGTTCCCACCTCTCAGTGGCACTGCATGAAACAATAATGTGATGGGCTTTTTACTAGAGGAAACATGTTGGGGCAATTTGGAGCAGAGAAACTGCAGCAACTGCTTAACCCATGTCCCACCTGCTGGTTTTGTTTTTTGTTCCAAATGCCCCACTCATCTCCTGAAACTACTTTTCCCCACACATAGTTTCAATGCTTTTTTTTAAAAAAGGGAAATGTTAAGAAAAGTAGCCACTGAGTTTTTGTTTCCTGTGTATGTGTGTAATGTGTAGTTACGCACACAGTCAGATACGCTGGCCATGGCTGAAGGAATATGGCATGTTTTCTCAATGGCCCAGTGTTTTCAAACATTATGAAATCATCTCAGAACTGCTGTTTTAAGCCTTTGAGAATTTACTTAACTCAGCTGGATTTTGGAACACCCCTTAATTTTACATTTATAAAACAAGCAGTTAATTTGCAGCTAACTCAGAGAGATGCATTTTCTCATCTGTTAAATTTATTTAAAGCATTTCTCTTTTCTTCAGATAATTTAAACATGTGGGGTCTTAGGGGTGGGGGGGCAGGTAATTGAATCTCCCCTCCAGGCTTTAGAATACAGTATTAAAGAAATCTTCTTACAAGTTTGCGTTAGGTGGTATCAATTTTCCCCATGCAATTTTTGCTGGCAGAAATGTTTTCCCCAACTTACTTTTGTGTTTTGGGATTTAAAAACGTTAAACGATGGTAACTGAATTAAATAGAATGTTAGCTTTGCTTTTAGGAAGGATGTCACATGCCTTCAATTTTTCAACTAGTTTTAAAGGCACCCTTCCCCCTCTTAATTGCAAAGAATATTGCTGAATTAGTATTCTGAGCCACATGAAAACGCAATGTGTATGCTTCTCAAAGTAGGCACTATTTGAGGCTATTTCTAAATGCATTCAGATGTTTGTCATCAGCAGCAGCGAAATGCATGCTTCCTTTTTATTTTCCTCCTCAAAAAATGGCACTTGCTATTTTGTGGCTTCAGATGATCTGTTAGGAACATATTACATTTTGAAGTTCTGGGGTTCATTTTTGCTCTGCATTGAAGTTAAGTTCGTTCCATGGCCTGGCTTACCATTTTCAAAACTGAAGGGAATAAAGTAACATTTGATTGTTAGTTTCACATGCAGGGAGCATCTTGGGCTGGAGCGCCAACAAGTCCCTTACAAATGCTCTTCTGTTCAACATAAATTACCCATTTGGTCACATGCTGGAGAGGGATCCCACAAATATTTGAATTGTGGTATTTGTACAGAAGATCTGGATTTATTATAAGATGCTACTGTGTTTAGTGTGCCGATTAAATTTTTTTTTCTATTTATAAAAGTTGGTGCAGTTACTTTAAATTGTTAGCCTTGGGCAAATAACCAAAAAAAGTACCCGGCAAGTGTTATTGAAATAAAAACCCAGGAGAAGATTGTGTGAATTTGGTTTGGACAGATCTCATAATAGGAGGTTCAGTGTTTCCATCAAGTTCAGAAGGATTTTTGTAGTGTGCTAATAGTTAGTCTTTGCTGCTAGTACTGAATTTGTCAGCTTCATTGATGTAATACCAGTCATGCCTTCCTGCATCTATCATCTATTGTTCATGTGTATAGAAACTGAATTACACATGGATTTATTATGCGTGTGACCTGCTACACCCTAAATTTACCATCCATGTCAATGGAGATTAAATAAAGTCTAGTCTAGATTCCCAACAATTCCTACATAACCGGCATTGGAATGTGATCCACTTCAGCATGATTTCTCCAATGCTACTGTTTATGTTATGGTCTCATAGATACTAGCCAGCAATCTAGGGAAGTTACGAGCTGTGGAACAAAACACAATCACTTGACTGGTGTTGCTTAAAATGTTTCTGACAGCCAAGATTCTACAGATTTCCAAGAGATGAAGTGTGGGGTCTTGTCATTGATGGCACATTGCGCTTCAGAGAGACTTGGCGTGCTTCCAAAACACAGTGTAATCACAGAATCATAGAATGCATGTCACAGAATCATAAAATTGTAAACTTGGAAGGGATCCAGAGGGTTATCTAGTCCAACCTCCTGCAGTGTACAAATCTCAGCTAAAGCATCCATGACAGATGGCCATCCAAGCTCTGCTTAAAAATCTCCAAGGGATAAGAGTCCACAACATCCCTAGGAAGTCCATTCCACTGTCAAACAGCTCTTAGTATCAAAGTTCTTCTGGATGTTTAGTAGGAATCTCTGTTCTTGTAACTCAAATTCATTGGTTCAGGCCCTGGCCTCCAGAGCAGGAGAAAACAAGCTTGTCCATCTTCCATGTGACAGCCTTTTAATATTTGAATATGGCTATCATATCTCCTCTCCTCTTTTCCAGGCTAACAGTACCCAGTTCCCTCAACCATTCCTTATGAGGCTTGGTCTCCAGATCTTTGGTCACCCTCCTCTGCACACATTCTAACTTGTCAGTACCCAGGTCTGGTCTGAAATGCTTGCCATGGCAAGTGGAATGATCAAATTAGAGGACCCCTTCTAATAGCCGTTGGGAGGCAGCAAAAGTTGTCATGCCACTGCATGTGATATAAATTGATTCTATAGCTTGTACAATTAATGGATGACTGGAGTGACAGATTGCTGCCTCTATATCAGGGGTAGGCAACCTAAGGCCCATGGGCCAGATGCAGCCCAATCACCTTCTCAATCAGGCCCGCAGATGGTCTGGGAATCAGGGTGTTTTTCTGAGAATGTGTGCTTTTATTTAAAATGCATTTCTGGGTTATTTGTGGGGCATAGGAATTCGTTCGCCCCCCCCCCAAAAATATAGTCCGCCCCACCACATGGTCTGAGGGTCAGTGGACCGGCCCACAGCTGAAAAGGGTTGCTGACCCCTGCTCTACACTGTCCTCCATGCATTCATAGTACTGTTTGCACAGGGTTCTGAATGCACAATGAGGTAAAAAGAGGAATAGCATAGGAGGAGCAAAGGAGGATTGGAAGGAGCTACTGCTCTCTTACTCCCACAACATACAAAAGTATCAGGTCCTTCACACAGACCTTGTGTCATAATGAAGAATCCAAAAGGCATACTTTGTGAGAGTAGGAAAAAAATGTTTGTCACTTATAAATAACTAGCTGTACCCGGCCACACATTGCTGTGGCTCAGCACTCCTCCGTGGAGTGGAAGCGGTGTGGTGTTCTCGGGGCGTTGGCTTTGTTGGCGGCACAGCCTCTGGGCCTGCTTCGGCCTGGCTCTCAGGGTGTCGGCTCTGTCGGCGGAGGGGCCTCCTGGGGTGGGGGGGTCAGAGGCAGGGCCTGCGGGTCCCGGCCTAGCTCTCGGCGGCGTCACAGGCTCCGGGGCCACCTGGTTCTTGGGGCGTCGGCTCCGTTTCCGGGGCCAGCCTCTCTCTTGGGGCGTCGGCTCTGTTGGCGACAGGGCCTGCAGGGCCTGGCCTGGCTCTTGGCGATGTGCAGTTCTGGAGAGGTGTCGATGGGTAGGTAAGAGGAGGAGGAGGAGGGGGTGGGATTATGGCACCATTGCTACACAGAAGGATATGGCATCTGTTCCTTTGACGTCCACTGGAGCGTGCTTTTTTTTTTTTTACAAAATCACGTTTTTACCTATATCTGGACAATCTAAGGTTATGGAAACACTCGCGTATTTGAATGGACCATTGTGTCCAAATTTCAATGGAATCGGTCAAGCAGTTTCAGAGAAAAGTGGAGACCCACAAACATGCACATTTTATATTTTTATATACTGTATATAGATAGTGAATGCAAAAGAAAAATCAAATAAGAATTAATGAAGTATTTGTTTGCTCAAGAACAGACCTCCCCAAAGTTTTCCAGTAAAATATACAGCTATCTTTCTCCTCTGGCACTAATAACTTCAATACAGTATACATCTTTTAAAGTTCTGTTCTATTAAATGGGGATGGGGTATCAGTAGGAATGAAGAAGCCTATTAAATACTGTGAAATGAGGAAAGGGAAAAATGATTTTCTTGACCAAACAGTGTTCTACTGTATAGTCCATTTCCTCCTTGTGGTAAACCAGAGTAAAATGTACTGCATTCTTGGAAAATATTGAATGAGCTCACCGGTGTAGAGCCATGGCTCCTACAACATACTTGAGGAATGAATCCATTTTTCATGAAACTTCATTGGAACTCTTCCAATCAGCTGAGTAAAAAATATATGGAGGCCCATCTTGGAACTCCCTGATAGTCTTAAAAATCATTTTTATAATTATAATTTTTATTCAATTTTTAAAATCTAGCAGTTTAACAATGCAGAACACTTATAAACTCTCAATGTTTAGAATATAAAAACAAATAAGAAACATTTCTAATGTGAGGGACCTCATAGTATTATATCTATGAAGAATCAAGTGTCAACAAAAGGAAGACAAAAAAGAAAGAAAATAAAGACATAAAAATCTATAAATAGAAAATAATACAATATTTCTCAAGTACATTCATCAGCATTATTTGAGTGGCAGTCATCTAGTGATAAATATTTGAGATTCCAGCAAGTCTGGTGCAAGGATGATTATTAATGAACTAAATGCTTCCTTTATTGGATAATGAAGAGCAGTATGTGTTTGTGTAAATGTGAGTGTGAGCAGGGAAAGGATTTGAAATCAAAAGCCTTTTTTCTATTGGGCAATCACTCTAGCCATATAGACCTATATGCTGTGCGCTGGGGGGGCGGGGTTATTATTATCTGGAAAACTTGCATACATAATAAAGTTAAGCCAAATCTTTGTAAAGTTGTCCATTTGTTTTTGTTCCCTCAACAACTGTAGTTTATTGGTTAGTTTTTTCAGTAGGCTGTTGTTCCATACACTTTTCATCAAAATTGTTATTGCCATCCTTTTAATTCGTTTTTATCTCTATGATGCATATGCCTTTTCCCAAATATGTGCTTTTCTTTCAATTAAATTTTTAAATTAAAGAAAATGCAATGATTGCAACGTGTCTGAAATGGACCTGTGCTCAACTGAAACCATGAATTTCCATTAGCCTTCTTTAGGCGTAGAAGGGAAATGGGAACATACAACATTAGAAAGGAAATAGGAATGTATAAATGGCAGACAGTAGGAAGACTATGGATTAACCAGGCAAGGTGTAAATACCAGACGCCTTGCCACATTGATCTTGTATGACAATAAAGCAACCCTCTAGCACTTTAGGCTCCATCGTCTCCATATCCTGCAAGATACAGTACAGTTATGTCCTGATAATTGAAGTCCTATAAATTCCCATGTTACGTTCAGTGAAATGAATGGTTAAATTCCTACTCAAGCAAAACACTGATGACAAACCAAACTGAAAAGAAGTGCAAAATAAATAGTCAAGAAACCCAGGTTCACCGCCACCCCGCATCCCAAAGTGCAAGGGTTCCTTATTAGCCTGAACTCAATGCAAGAGGAGGAAATGAGCAGGGCATATTTTCTCACTTAATAAAAAGGCTCTGGTTAACAGAGAACTTTGGCTTCTAAAATGACACTGATTTCTAATGTTTGGATGAAGGAATAGGCATGTAGAAAACAAAAGCAGTAAAAGTTGTAAAGCTCACATGGATTAAATATTGGCTTTTGCATTGAATATGTTTCTCTCCTTTCTTTTCTCCAGAGGTGTGGAGAAATCTCATTCGATAGCCCGGAGCAGAGTGCCAAATGTGTTCGCATGCTAGGTAAGTGGAGTCCATTCTCTTTAATCTGGAGTTTGGTATGTGGAGAAATATGCACTCTTTTAATGAGGTGTTTCTTTTCAAAGAGTGTCTGCATTTTAATGAGGTTGGTTGGTAGCCATAATTCTTCTGGATGTATAGTTGGCTTTGGTGCAACTGGTATGAATAGTGAATGCATATGAGCACTAATTGATTATAATGAGCCCTCAGTTCACTTGTAGAAAGTTGTTGACAGAGTGATTTCTGACTGTTGGCTACAAAATCTAAATGCAGATTGTGACAAGACACTGCATAGCTGGAACTGCATCTACTTATTCATTTTTGCATCAACTTGCTTTTTTATGATTTTAACTTAGGCAGCATAAAGAGTACAGGTTCTTACTTTTATCAGTTTTTAATTCTGTTTAAAAACAAACTGTTTCGCATCCAAAGCAGCTTCACTGTGACGGTCTGATGTGTGCTGATTTTAAGTGAGAAGTCAATTAGGACTCTTGTTAATTTGATATGAGAGACAGTGTGGGCTTGTGCCTAGTAGAACTGGTAGGGTGGGAGGCCAACAGAACGACAATCAGAGCCAGCTAATTCTAGTTTTGGCCCTGCTGAGTTCTACAAGGGGCAAAACGGAAAATAAAGAGAAGGAAGTTGACAGCCAGTGAACCGGTTCTAGGTAAGAGGGCAGGCAAGTGGGAAACCTGGCTGAGGGCAGAAAGAGGTTTGTACCTCATTCACCCTAATGGACCAGCTTGCACTGGCAAGGAGGAAAGACCACGTGTGAAAACTTCAGTATTTAATTGTTTTATCCATGTTTTCAGACTTTCCAAATAGTCCAGAAATCTATATTACAGTATATGCAATGTCAGAGAGGTGGCAGTGTGACAGAACAATCCTAGCCCTTGATTCATGCTGCTGGCAGAGGTTATGATTCAGCAGAGGTCCCCCCACCCTACACTAACTGTATGGGCAGCGGGAGGGAGGGAGGGCACCACCACCACAGTGATAGAAGTCCCTACAGCACCTCTTAAGATATGGGCTGTTGCCAAGGTGGTAATGAATTTCACCAGCAATAGCCAGCAAGGCAAGGCCCTGAAATGAAGTATTTGGGGGATAGAGTAAGGTTGGCAATGGATCGGCTGAATCTGAACCAATCCGACCCACACCCTGCAATCATAATCTGAAGCCCTTCTCTGTGTCCCTCCTCCACGAGAAAAGAAGGAACGACTCCCCACTTGTGGAATGCTCTCCCTAGGGAGGCTTTCCTGGCACCTTCCTCACATATCTTTAGGCTCCAGGCAAAAACATTTGTCTTCTCCCAGACCTCTGGCTAATTTAACAATCTGTGGCCTTTTAAACTGTGGAGGGTGGTGTAGAAATTTAATACATAAATAAAGAACAAACCCACTCTATTTCCCTCATAGGGGCATTTGAGGAGTTGGGGCAGCAATAAAGTGCTCTTGGGATCTACCCAATGCCTGTGAGATAGAAGTATCATTGTAAATAAGCTGTAGATTGATGATACATTGGAGTGGTTTTGTAGGTGATGCACTGGTGCCATCCTTCTGGGTCTGCCCTGTAGACAATCATTCTTCAGTATCTGTGTGAGCTACTCAATCAGTTCCCCCCTCCCTATATTGGGTGCATATCCATTGTGTGTAATTTGGCAATAAGTCTTCACGGTTCTCACAAAACAGTCCGTACAGTTTTTCACAGAGAATAAGAGAACAGTGGTACAAATAACTCATTAATGGCATTGATAAAACTGGCCTTTAGTTCAAGTTGCTCTCTGTGATAAAGTGCAGCTGTACCATGCATTGTGTTCCACACAATTAATAATTTGTGCCCTTTAGTTAGCATAATTATTACCCTCCATTTGGTCATCTTCATTATGTAACAGTTGTGAGATTCTAATTTTGTTAATCAGCTCATTAGTTAACTGGTTAAAACTACATTCCATTCCAGAAGTCCATTCAACTTCCAAAACGTTCGGAAACCAAAGTGCGGCTTCTGATTGGCTGCAGGAAGGTCCTGCAGCCAATTGGAAGCCATGGAAGCCCCATCAGACGTTCGGCTTCTAAAAAATAGTTCACAAACTGGAACAGTCACTTCCGGGTTTGCGGTGTTTGGGAGCCAAAACTTTCGAGAACTAAGCTGTTCGAAAACCAAGGTACGACTGTAAAAGCAATTAATTTACTATTTAAAAAAAATGCATGGCTATGCTCATGCTGTGGAACACAAGTTCTAATAATGAATGGAGTAGCTGTAGTAGAGCCCTTTAAAATTTAAGCAAACTAACCTATCCCAGTAGCCAATTTTCTTCCATTCTATGCTCATTTTAGCTCTAGCTTCACTTCATCAGAGTCACATAGTCTCACTTCCTACCATGCCCAACCAGACCTTCCTATACTTCTGTACTTTTCTATACTTCTTTGAATGAAAGGTCATTTCTGGGAGAAGGAAAGTCAGGCAACTTGGTCCTCCCTCCAGCTAAAAGCACCATGACTTACCTTATCTTCAGGTCCTACTTTTTAAATGCCAGCTTGGTAAATAGAAAGATTTCTGATGTCTTGGATTTGATCCTGGATGAGCACACCAACCTGATACGTTGTTGAAAGACAATGTGTTGGGATTAATATTTTCCAGTTATGACCACCAAGTTCCTTTTGTGTAGCATTTGCAAAAGCTGTGTGTGTGTGTGTGTGTGTGTGTGTGTGTGTGTGTGTGTGTGTGTGTGTGTGAAGAAGTGGAATGGCCATGGCCTATTGAGATTAACCTCCGTGACCTCGTGCCACTTCCAGCAGCTGTCTAATTTTGAGTGTATGTACTTGATTCCAAAAGCAGGACTGGAATTTTATTAGTGGGCCACTCAGCCCGCTGCTTAACTCTCAATGCTGAAGCTGGTGGAGATGGTCTTGGAGATAGTGTTGGTATCACAAATCTGATTGCCCTGGAAGATGCAGCACTCATTTGGTTCATTTAAGCAGCACCTCAAAATGGCTTGGTTTGGGAGTGCTTTATTCTGGCATTGCTTCTGGGCTCTGGTGTGATTTAGTTATAAAATATTATTTTTGTATTTTAATGTTTATGGGTTTTCTCCTGGCAATGATGATGTCAGCCTTTGACATGTTAACTGCTCTGAGTGCCATATTTAGAGCAGAAGCTGTAGGATGTAAGTGAACTACTAATAAACAGTAGAGCTGCTGGGGGGGGTGCAGCAATTGATGATGGTGGAGGAACTACATGATTGCTGCAGGTAGTCTTGAAAGTGTGGAACTAACAAAATGATATCCAAGGTTTTAATTTAGCTGTGATTTGGTACCCCCCCCCTGTATTATTCTTAAAGCTTATGATCCTGTTTTTAACCCTAACAAATAATAATGATGACAACAACTAATTTGTTACCTGTCCTTCATCAGCAGGTCACAGGGTGGGGTACAACAGTTTAAAATTCAGTGTTAAAACAGACTTAAAACAAGTGGCATGGTCACCCAAGTTTAAGTTTTTGTGGATTTAAAAAAATAACCCTGCCTATGCAATGCATTCCACTGTCCCCATATTGCTGAAGCTATAAAAGTGCCCTGCACATCTTGGCTTAGAAGTGCAATTTGCTGTTTTGCCTTGAAAAACAAAATCTCTTGGCTAATCTTAATCTTCTCATCCTTCACAGTCTTATCCCTCTTATAATCTAGAAAACAAAACAAAGCTTTTGCCTTTCATTAATATTAATAGTAATAATCTTATACCAATCTCTTTCCCCCCATCTACTTTTCTGTACATGTGAGTATATGCAGTGTCCCCTTTGTACGCAGCATGAATTGTATTTCTGAGTACGTTCTGGTTGTCTGAAAGTTGGTTGGTAGGCTAGGTAGCCATAGCAACAGGTTTGTCAAATTCTGAAGCTGTTGCTTCTGCTTCTGCTAACTTGCTCTTCTATCACACAGCCATAGCTGCTAGCCTGACTTCTTCTTTTAAGCAGAGATTCCTCTCTTTCTGGGGTCCCTACTTCCCTCCTGCCAACTTCACATTGCAGATTTTAGTTATCTCATCCTCTAGTTTGTGAAATAAGCTTCCTTGTTCCAGATCTCAAATTATTTTCTCCTTTCACTCTGAAGATGCACACTTCTCATGCATGGTGTTTGCTTGTTTACTTGTCATCACTCACCTTTGTCGAGCTTTTGGTTTCTTCTCTCAACTCTAACACAGAATCTACAGGTATCTGAAGAAGTGTGCATGCACACAAAAGCTCATACCAATGACAAACTTAGTTGGTCTCTAAGGTGCTACTGGAAGGAATTTTTTATTTTGTTTCGACTACGGCAGACCAACAGAATCTACAGTAACTGCTCCTGCTCATCTTCTCCTTCTCCCGTTTGTGTTGACATACCAAATCATTGCATGCTACTTCATTTATGCCTGAAGAAGCCTGCCCTTCCAGACTGTTTCTCTGGATGAAAACAGATCATGGTATCTGTAAGAAGTGCAGCTTAGTCTGGTAAGCAACTTGTAAAGTAGAACTGAGATCCACTCTTGTTTGTAAGACCCAGAAATAAAACAGTAAACTTGGCATTTTACAATCCCTAGAGTTTCTAAAGGGCTCTTCACTCAGGATGAAAAATCAGAATGGCTCTGACCATATTAATAGAATGTTATAAATCATCACCATTGAATATAAGGCCAATTGCCAGTGTTGAAAGCCAGGCAGATTTATACATTTGTGTTCAAAATTCTGTTCCGAACTAAAGAAACAAAGAATAGGGCTCTTGTGTGTTGTCAATTGGCACGAATACCTGTTATTTTCATCACCTACCATTCATCTTTTTACTACTAGCAAACTCATCCAAGTGTAAATCCTTATGCAACCGAAAAGGCAACACACACAAATGGAACATCTTCAGCAGGCTTGGGAACCTCAAGGTTTGCAGAAGGACAGAAATATTTAGAATGAGAAGTCTAAGGGTGTCTGTGAGGAAGAGGCTCAGAATACCCCAGTGAGGACTGAGCATCCTCAGTAAGTACAGAATGCTGGTTTGGACTGGGGGGGGACGGGACCCAGGGGTGGAGTAGAATATTTTTGAGCTGGGCAAGCAGAGAGGAATTCCTGTTATTTGCAGTCAGTGCATCAATGACTAACATTCTGAATGAATGTGCCAAGAGATGCATGAGATTCCAGGGGCCTTGACCCTTAACCAGGGTTTTCATTTCCTTTGGAAAATTAAAGCACAAGTGCCTTTATGAAACATGGTTTATTTACACATATTTGCAACCTGAACCTTTCAGTGGAGAGGGTGCAGAAAGTTATACCTCAAGAGCATCTCTTGCTGCTTCTCCCATAACAGTGGTGAATCTTAGTCTCAAATTTCAGTGGTGCCCTGTGTGGAGACAAATTCAGCGCACCCCCCCTTCTTGTGCTCAATTCTAAATCATACTTGTGTCATCCCCTGCGGCACTCCCAAGCCTCAGGACCCAGTGCAACCAAGTAGGCCAGTGAGCCTGAGTCCAGAACAGAAGCCAGACATGCTCCCTGGTCTTTCAATGTGGTCAGTTCTAGCTAGTGCTAATTGAGTTCTCCCCATTTCTTGCTTCTTCCCAGAAAGCCTTGCAGAACACAACTCCCCCTTCCGTTTACATCATTGCCCCGTGTCACCCTGGTAACATCTGCTTCAAAAGCCTCTTGCAAAAGGCACTTTTTACTCTGGTGACATCACGCCCCCTGTAACCCTGGCAACTCCCATTTCACAGCTTCAAGGGTCTTCCCATAAAGGGCTAATGACTGGTCATGAGTACCATTGTTTCTTCAATGACCCACCCATAGTGAGGCATCACCAGGCTGGCGTCATGAGGAGGTTAGTTTCCTAAATTCAGGAATTTATCCGTTTGCTCAGATCCCAACCCTTTACTGAATCTAGCTGTATGGAAGATCAAACAAACAAACAATACTCTGAGCTTGTGCACTTAACACACTATTGCTTTTTGCTCACTTCCAGCCTTGGGCCAGTCAACCAACTCTCAGTCTAACCTATCTCACATAGTTTTTGTGTATGAGGAGGTATAACATGGCTGCAAATGAGAACATGGTGCTTATATAATAGACTGATGCATTTTTGTTCTTTGTGTTTTTATCCACCCCATCCTGCAAATTATTACTGTTTCAAGGCTTCAACCAATCTTAATCCAGCCTGATTATTGCATCTTTAAGATCCCTAAATTCCAGTAAAAAATAAAACCTGCTCTCATTTTCCAATGTTATATAGTGAAAACAAGCATGCATAATTAAAGGAATTTTAGTAAAAATAAAAATAAAAAAATCCACATTTAGCAAAGAGTTTCATTGGACATTCTGGCACAGTCTCTCTCTGTGTGTGTTTGTCTCCCTCTTGGTTGCTCTCTCTCGCTCTCTCTCTCAAACACATAGTGGCCATTGGCAAATAGAAGAGATCCCCCCCTTCCCACAGCAAACAAGAAAACAACAGCAGGAGACTAGTCATATGGGCGGGCAGCAAATGAGCACACGTTATGATCCTCATTGCTTCACCAGCTCCATCTTCAACAACCCAAAGTTGCACGCTTGCCTGCTTCAGACGCAGAACAAGAAACAAAAATGATCTACATGAAATAAAATCTGATAACAAAACACAGACTGAATAAGGAAAGTTTGCACGATGTAAACTTCACAAATAAACTTCAATCCTGACCCCACATACTTGGGAAGCTGGGGGGCAAGCCCTACTGAATTAAATAGAACTTACATCTGAGTAACTTTAGGATTACACTATCAATTGCTGTGAATATGGCGTTTTAAAGATATGGTTTGTGAGGGGATTGGTGAGGAAGATGAGGGTGGATGTGGGGGTGCAATTTGCAGTAACAGTTCTTCGCATACATGCCTGAATTGCACAATCATAAGGACCTGCAAACCCTTTCCACACAAATGTTCTTTCTCCAAAGAGGAAGGGAGATGCTTACTGCAGAATCAATCAGAGTGGAAGGGAAAGGGCACTTCGGACTTTTGAAACCGCTCTGCTAAGTGAAAGAAACCTGTGCCCTGGCTACAGGAAAATCTTTATCTCCAGTCAGGTTGCACATTTTGATTTATAACTTCCTTTTCAGAAGGGCTAGAAACCTCCTAGAAAGGAGACTCTGAGTCCCTTTGCAGGCATTGCTTCAATGGCATTATGGATAATCCAGCCTTGGTCCCAGTTGTTGAGCTTGCTCTACAGCTCCCCTTTGTTCTGGGCCGACCAGATCCCTCCCTCGCCCATATCCTCTGCAGCAGTTGCTTGGTCTTCCTTCTAATGCTCCCTTACAGCTTGGGCTCCCCATCCTTCACTTCCTGCTCTTTCTGCTCATCAGAATCATGCGAGTCCAGATGGTGCCAGGAAGGGAGCATTCCACTAGACTACTACCGCAGAAAAAGGGCTGCCCCTTGTTTAGCGTTGCTTAGTGGCAACTGGCAACGCTGCCCTTGCATAATCTGAGAGAGATTGATTTTGTTTTAGAAATACTTAAGGAGACACGTATTGGATAAACGAATTGGGATCTGAGGGAACGCTGTGCAGAAGCTTTCCCCCACAGATGCTGTGTCAAAACTGTGAGACTCTTTGCTATTTCCTGAATTGATGCCAATTAATTACAGTTGTTAAGTATTGAGTAAACCAGATGTCCTGTGTTATGTCAGATAATCTAGTCTGGCTGTCTCCAGTGCCTGCGTGGATAACCTGACCACAATATGACTATATGGGGGAGGACATGAGTCTTCTTATGCTATACACTGAAGCAGATTCTTCTCCCATAATCCACCCCCCACCCCTGCCCAGCATTTCACAGATGATCACAGGGACACATATATTTGTAACACCCCTGTTCTCAGACCAACAATTAGTGGCCAAACTAAATTTAAGCGCACACATTCATGCACCCCACTATTGCACATTGCTCTTCTCTGCTCAGTGTATGCTGAGCATTCGTTCTGTTCATCCTGGCTGTCTTACATGCCGAACCTTTCAAAGTTAACCTCTTAAACTCTAACATTTGAAGTGGTGGGATTTGCACTTAACATGGTTCCTTAGCATTTCTGGGTACATGTATCCACTAGAACATTGCATTCTTATCCTTCCAAACAGTTGTTCTTAGATCCCTGGGGATGGAGTTAAAATGGCCACTTATACTTAACAAGTGAGGGTATATATTTCATGGCTTAGATCCAGAGATGTCCCAACGGAAGGGGAGTAGTAGAAGCAGGATTGTTGCTGGGACACAGGAGTATGACACAATTGGCATGCGTTTTTTTTATATAGATGCCTCCTGTGGGTGGATTTTAGAATATTAAAATAATTTTATTTATTTAACATAGTTACTGTATTACAAAGTATAAACAAAGTATTGCAAATACACACATACATATATATTTCAAATAAGCGCATACAATTTGAAAAAAAGGAAAGAAAGAGAAAGAAAGAAGAAAATGAAAAAGAAGAAAAAAGAAAAGAAGAAAAGTTGGAAGAGTTTCTTCCAATTTCATTAGTTGACTTCCACCGCTTACACTGCACTTCCTATATACATTTTAAGCAAGCTAATATCTGTTATTCCATATTTTTTCCCATACAATCTCACACAAATATTTCAGTCAATAAATTTCCTAAATCTCTCGCAAGTCTACCCCCAAAACAACCAATACCTTACATTTGATCCTTGTCTACATAAATAATCATTTAAACATTTCCATTGTTTCTGAATTATATTTTTTGGTTTTTGTCTTATCAAAGCAGTCAACTTTACTAATTCCAAATATTCTCATAATTTATTCAACCATTCCTCTTTGGTTGGAATATAATTTCCAATTGTTGGCTATCAACATTCTTGCTGCTATTGTTGCATACAGGAAAATATTAATTTTGTCTTTTGGTATGTCTCCATTCAAAATTCCTAATAAATATGATTCTGCTCTGTTATTGTGTGATATTTTTGATTTCCTCATGTAATCATGTTCCAAAATTTATTGATTTCCGGACAGTACCACCACATATGGTATAAGGTTCCAGTCATTCTATTACACCTCCAGCACTTATTGTTCCCCGAATTCTTCATTTTTGCCAGCCGATCTGGCAACATATGCCATCTATGATGCATCTTCATGAAAATTTCTTTTAATTGATAAGAAGCCGTAAAATTTATATTTTTTAATCCAGAATTTAGCCCAATCTTTGTATTCAATTTCGTAACCTAAATCTTGTTCCCAATTTAACATACTGTATTCTTACTTTTGATTTCTTGATCTATTTGTATATTATTTAATAATTTATACATTTTTGTAAATATTTTTTGTTTACTCTGTAAGACTTCTTTATCTAACTTCGATTATTTTTTTCAAACCCTCTGCTTTTTGTATCTTTTTCAAAAGTCACTTTCAATTGAAAGTATTCCAACCAATTTATTCCCATCTTTTTTCTTTCTTCATAATCTTTTAATTTTGGTTTTTCATTCATTTCTTCCACTAGCTCTTTGTGGGTGGATTTAAGATGGCTGATGTCTCACCAGCACTTTCCAATCTGCCCAGCATCCCTAAAAAACATTTAAAAGTAAATAAAATAAAATAAAATAAATAGTTTTTAAAGAGGGGAGGAGTAGGAGTTCTGGGGCTTGGTACAAAACACCTGGCCCTCCTATACCACCCCCTAACAATGCCCATGAGTAGAAGACCTTTTTCCAATTCATTAAAAGTGTCTCATCTCCATCTGATTTTTGGCAATGCCCCCACGTCACAGCCCATCCCTTCAGAAGCTTTGAGAGTGGGGAGCTGCCAAAAGAGAAGATGGTGGTAAAATCTCCTTCCACCAATCTTGTTGTAGTGCTTCTGCTAACACCTTTTTACAGGTCACATAATACAGCTTTTTTTCTATGAGTTATTTAAGTTTTCTGATTTGTTTGATTTTTCTACAAATAGTTATGCTACTACTGATTTTATTATTTTCATTGCTCATGTTATTGTATTTAATTGTTTCTTGTTTTAAGCTAGCTAACCTTTGTTCCATAATGAAGAAATATTTAATAAACAACTGATTTTTAAAAGCAAATAAATATTAACAAAAGAATGTTAGGAGTGTTCCCTGGAGTCTCCCCAAAGGCAAAACTGGGACAGGGATTTTTCTGACAGGAAGCAATTGGCTTACTGGGAACGCCTCATGCCACAGATTTAAATCGCTAATGATTAATTGATTGTGCTTTTTGTCTTGTGGCAAATTATCGGATTCCTCAGTGGAAAGGAGGCAAGGCTACAAATTGACATAAATTGTACTTGGTTGTTTGCATTCTGTGTTTGTTTGCTTTTTAGAGATGGTAATGCAAAGCATGAAAAAACTTAACAGACATGAATAATGCCTCCAAAGCTTATGAAGTGTTGTTGTTTGTGTCCCAGGAGCAGATAGTTTAGCACTGGACAAATTCCATGGCTGCTTCTTCAACTAAATTGTTAGAATCTGCTATTCCTCCTCCTCCTCCTCCTCCTCCTCCTCCTCCTCCTCCTCCTCCTCCTCCTCCTCCTCCTCCTCTTCTTTCTTCTTACCGCCCAGTCAGCCTGACATCAATACCAGGAAAGATTCTAGAGCAGATCATTAAGCAAACAGTCTGTGAGCACCTAGAAAGAAACTCTGTGATCACTAAAAGTCAGCATGGGTTCCTGAAAAATAAGTCATGTCAGACTAATCTGATCTCATTTTTTGACAGAATTACAAGCCTGGTAGATGAAGGGAACGCTGTGGATGTAGCCTATCTTGATTTCAGCAAGGCCTTTGACAAGGTGCCCCATGATATTCTTGTAAAGGAGCTGGTAAAATGTGGGCTAGAAAATGCTACCATTCAGTGGATTTGTAACTGGCTTACTGACCGAACCCAAAGGGTGCTCATCAATGGCTCCTCCTCATCCTGGAGAGTAGTGACTAGTGGGGTGCCACAGGGTTCTGTCTTGGGCCCAGTCTTGTTCAACATCTTTATCAATGACTTGGATGATGGGCTTGAGGGCATCCTGAGCAAGTTTGCAGATGACACCAAATTGGGAGGGGTGGCTAACACCCCAGAGGACAGGATCACACTTCAGAATGACCTTAACAGATTAGACAACTGGGCCAAAGCAAACAAGATGAATTTTAACAAGGAGAAATGTAAAGTACTACACTTGGGCAAAAAAAATGAAAGGCACAAATACAGGATGGGAGACACCTGGCTTGAGAGCAGTACATGTGAAAAGGATCTAGGAGTCTTGGTAGACCACAAACTTGACATGAGTCAGCAATGTGATGCAGCAACTAAAAAAGCCAATGCAATTCTGGGCTGCATCAATAGGAGTATAGCATCTAGATCAAGGGAAGTAATAGTACCACTGTATTCTGCTCTGGTCAGACCTCACCTGGAGTACTGTGTCCAGTTCTGGGCACCACAGTTCAAGAAGGATACTGATAAGCTGGAACGTGTCCAGAAGAGGGCAACCAAAATGGTCAAAGGCCTGGAAACGATGCCTTATGAGGAACGGCTTAGGGAGCTGGGTATGTTTAGCCTGGAGAAGAGAAGGTTAAGGGGTGATATGATAACCATGTTCAAATATATAAAAGGATGTCATATAGAGGAGGGAGAAAGGTTGTTTTCTGCTGCTCCAGAGAAGCGGACAAGGAGCAACGGATTCAAACTACAAGAAAGAAAATTCCACCTAAACATTAGGAAGAACTTCCTGACAGTAAGAGCTGTTCAGCAGTGGAATTTGCTGCCAAGGAGTGTGGTGGAGTCTCCTTCTTTGGAGGTCTTTAAGCAGAGGCTTGACAGCCATCTGTCAGGAATGCTTTGATGGTGTTTCCTGCTTGGCAGGGGGTTGGACTGGATGGCCCTTGTGGTCTCTTCCAACTCTATGATTCTATGATTCTTCAAAAAATCCCATGACACAAGCATGGGCTTGTGCTACTGAAATGATAGGAATAGGTTCAGCTCAACAACATCTGATCCAGGAGGACCTCTTGCTCCATGAACAAGACGTCCCCACTGGTGCACGTGAATCAGCTGAGTCAATAATTGCTGATTTTCCCTTTCCCCGAAGCCCCACCACCACCTGCAGAGGGTTCCAGAAGTTTTCCCAACCCCCCAGAGCACATTTTCAGGAGCACCAAGGAACTGTAAGGGAGAATTGAGGAGATTTTCTCCACTACCCTTTCAGCTGTGGAAGTGCCCAGATGAATAGGCAAGGGAAGCAGGCAGGGAGGTAAGAGGATACTAGTTGCACTGCTGCCACAAAGAAGAGGATTGGGGTGGAGGGTCCAGTAGTTTGGCGGGGAAAATTGAGAGCAGCAGGACCATACTGAGAGCCCCCTGAATAATGATGATGATAATAATAATAATAATAATAATTTATTTATACCCCGCCCATCTGGCCGGGTTCCCCCAGCCACTCTGGGCGGCTTCCAACAAAATATTAAAATACAGAAGTCCAGGAGCAGTCCTGTGGCTAGTACATTATCTCTCATACTAGAAGCATCATGCTTCTGAAAACCAGTCTCTTGGGGTGTGTGAGCAAGAGAGTACAGTTGTATTCATGCCCTGCTTGTGGACTTCCCACAGGCATCTGCTTGGATACAATGGGAACAGAATTATGGATTGGATAGGCCTTTAGAGAGACCTACGAATTCTTCAGATGGTCCAGTTCCATATGTATAGCGCCATAAGGTCCCACCCAAAAGGATTGTAGCAGGACCCAGTACCGTAGTTATGTGATGTTATGTGGATAAATAAAACTTGTTACGTGGATCAATAAAGATGAGAAGCCTATGGACCCGCAATACTTCTGTTATGTAGGCTATTTACTGTTGTGGCAGATTTACTTCAGTGGACTCTTTAGGGAATCGCACATGTCATCTGCTTTATTATTTAGGAGCCAGAAGAATTAAAACCCATGTGATTCTAATTATTAACATATTTCCATTTTTTTAATGACAGAAGAAATTGCAGCAGCATAAATCTGGTTGTCTAATTTCATTTGCTGTCATCTGTACAAAAACAAACTATCAAAATGTGTTATGGAAAGAAATGTCACCATAATTATTTCCAAAAGACGTTCGTCAGAAAGCGTCATTGTTGGACTTTTCTTTCAGTCTACTTTCCCTGTACTGTGATGGGATCTATGTTCTGTCAAAGAGCAGCCATTTTTGGTACTTCAGCTGTTTCAAAAATGTACACTGTTAAAATGAAACAAGAAGTTTACTGAAATTAATGTAGCAGTGCAAGGCACTAAGGGCAGGTTATTGCTAGGCAAGATGGGGTTTTTTTAAGTTGTTGAAACAAAAACACCACAAAATGATTTCCCTCATCATTTCCCCAAGATTTGGGATGAGAAATGCTACTGAATAGACCACTAAAATAGCCAACCTTTCTACCTACCCAGCCTGGGAGAAGAGCGGAACACACAACAAAATTCCACAGAATACAATTTTTAATACTGTGAACCAATGTTAAACTTCTTAATTCTAGCCTTCTATTAACTTTGATGACAATCTTCTCCACTCCTTTCAAGTGTCTTCTCCACCTGTCACTTGCTGCCCATCCTGCTTACCATCTGGGCAGAGTATCAGGTTCTAAGAAGGACAGAGCAGCAGATGCTCCCGTTATTCTGCATGGACCACCTGAATGAAACTCATGGACCACAGTTTGGAAAACCCTGCTTTAAGCTGCTCTGTTTTAAAGGAACTGGGAAACTGCAGCCAATATGTTTCCATCATTTTCAGTAAAAGCATGCAAAGGCTTATTTTAGTAGTACTGTATGGCTGGAGGAAGCCAGACTGTTGCAAAGATAATGGTACTGGAATGTTAAGAATCTACTGGAAAATGAGGAGTCATGACTGACTTCCTATTTGTAAAAACAGATAAATGGCAATATCATTCACGTTCTGCTTGGCAGCTGATAGCATTGCACTGTGTGCCATTCTTGGGCTCCTAGCAGAGTATGACTTAAAACTGTGAGCCTTCCAGTAACAGCAGGATATCAAACTGAGCCATAAACCTGCCATGCCCAAGAAAACTGAAGTCTATCGGACATCATCAGCTTACATCCAATAGGCTAGTACTGTATCATAGTAGATATTGTGATGCTTATAAAGAACAGGAGTGTGGCAATTATCAGTAAACAAGGGTAACACAAAAATAATATTCGTATGAAAATTGGATACCAGTGCATTTTATGCAGAGTGTTATTACAATTGGATGTTGGTAGACCCTCCTGTCCGGTGCTCTGATGGAATAGAAAGTGACTAGTGAATGCTTTCCTTGGCCAGGGCATCTAATACCTTCATCCTACAATTAAACAGCTACAATAGAGCATCGAATGGTTTCTTCAGTACAGGAGATTCCTTTGCCGTTCTATGCTTGTTCAGTGAGAGAAGTCCAACCCAGCATGATGCCTGTCAGTTGCAATTCATGGTGAAAGTGTTGCTTATTAAGTAAAGTAGTGAAGCAGCAACACTTCAAGAACTGCAATATATTCAGCATCCTGATCACACTACTAAATCATTCCTTAACACTTATTAGGAATGTGAACCCAAGCCCAAGTCCAGCCACTGCTTCACCATTTGCCAACTCACTGTTCCATCTGTCATCTTATCATATTAAGTTGTGTCATGTGCTGCTGCTCTTTGGGGTATATATGGATCAGCACAGCTGGTGTAGCCTGGGGAATATCAGGATGAGCTCCTGAGCATCAAAATTTGCCACAATGGTATCAAAGTAACACACATTACCATCCAAAGAAGTTCCCCCATATGACCACTATGTCCAGAGTCTATAATTGCCTAACTGAACCTTGATTTTGAGTGTGTGTGTGTGTGTGTGTGTGTGTGTGTGTGTGTATCCCCCTCAAAAAACCCAATCACCCCAACCCTAAGAAACCTGTTTTACCAGATGGAAAAGTGAGGTAGTGCACATGCTACAAGAAATAATCCATCTTTCATTTTACTCAAACTTTAAATGGCAAAACTAACAACCCTGCTGTAAAGGAGAATAAATTAAAGAGATTAAGTCCTAGATGAAATAGTTATAACATGTTTTGTGATAGGGTAAGGGAAGCTCTATTAATTTTGAGCTTTTCCCAGAGAACATAGTGTCCTTGCTTCAAAATCCTAGCCTTTGCTTACAGTTGACTGGCAGTTTAATACTGTTTTTCTTAAACTAGTCTTTGGGCATTTCAGTACTCTTCAACAATCCCAAACTTTTCAGTGGTTGTATTCCAGCAAAAAGGGCACTCCGTGTATTTTTACAGAGGGTACTGCACAGTTCCTACATTAATAGTTTTGTATAAAAATGCATATATGAGCAGGAACATTTCCAAAGTATTAGTTGTTATTATGTAATAAATGGAGGACTAAGCCCATGTCATGTGAAGCACCTCTTCAGCACCTGTGACTCAGCTGGGAAAAGAAAATGTGCTTAGCCAAAGGAAAAGGATCGTTTAAGACCTACATATTACATTACCTTAGACTATGAACTCGCCTATGGTTGAAAGAGCCTGAAACAAGGCAAGAGGCAGCTGCCAATGTTATCTTGCCTGACATAAAGCCTGTAAAAAAAATGTAAACAGAAGCAGAATGTGTGTGCTCTTACCTGCTCTAAAAAAAACAACCACACGGTAGTATCTGAGGGAGGTAGAGTAAGAGGCTTCCAAGTGGCAGTTGTTTACAAATGGCCAAAGTCCCTGGTTTACTGCCTCATGTTATTGACATCCTGCAATTTGAAGCTTTGTTGTACGGTAGGAATCGAACGCTAAACTGAAGTTGTGCAGAGAGAGAGCCATAGTCATGTTGTGACTAATCACTAGGGATTCATTCCCACCAGGAAGAGTAATCCTGAGAAGCACTGGGAAGGGGTGAGCAGCAGATTCGCCACCAAATCTGACTTATGCAGCAGAGGGGCATGTATTAGATTTCTCTCTGGGGAATGGTTGAGCCCAGGATGCAGCAGATCCATGACCCTGCTTCACTCTTGCCTGGTCCCTGTGATGGCCTGTTTCAGGTCTTGTGCCAGCTATTGCTACACTAATGGCTTCGTCTTCTGTGCTTTTCATGGCTGCAGCAGCAGCTTTTAGACTCCATACCATCAATAGAAGCCAAGAGATGGCAAGATTCACTCAATCATAACCTGCTCCAACAGCATGGATTCAGGGTTAGGTTTGCAGCCTTAGTATACTTTCTTCTCTTGTCTCCCGTGCAGATTTTCAGCCTTGGTATACTTCTAGCTCTAGTCTCCAGCCATAGGCTGTCGCTCTCAGCCACCCTGCCTGAGGAGCAAACTACACATTACACTATGCACTGCAAATAACAAAACATGAACCTTCCTTTCCTTTGCAAAGGCACTTGGGAGAGGGGACTATCTTCATAAGAGAAAAGATGGGAAGGAACCCCCAGCCATTTGTTTTTTCCTTAAAATCTATTCCCCCCCCCCAACTGCTATTATCACCATAGGTATGTCTGCAAGTAAATTTGGGTACACGACACCCTGTTCCCAGAAGCTTCTTTTGTGTTTTTTGGAAGGTTACATAGCAAAGAAAAGCTTCTGAGCAAACCACTGAGCTTTCCCCTCTAAGTTGCATCTCTCTAATACATGGCTATTAAAGCTAAAGGAACCTTTTGGGTCATTACATCAGAATTGCCTTTCTGGATCATTCCAAAAGACCATCTTGCCCAGCACTGTCTTCCAAAGTTACTAGCACCTGACTCTGGGAGACTCACGAGCATGATGGAAATAGCTATTTCCTATTGCTTCCCCCTAGCATCTATAGGGGAAAGCAACTTATATGCAGAATTCATCATGCGAAAGGCTGGACTGGATGAATCCCAAGCTGGAATTAAGATTGCCGGAAGAAATATCAACAACCTTGATGGCAGAAAGTGAGGAGGAATTTAAAACCTTTTAATGAGGGTGAAATAGGAGAGCACAAAATATGGTCTGAAGCTCAACATCAAAAAAACCTAAGATTAAACTTATTGTCCTCATGATTTCTTATTCTCCCAGTTAATTTAGCCATTTCTGCATGCGGTATTCCATTAATTTATTTTGCCAGTCTTCTTTTGTAGGGACAACTTCTTCTTTCTGTGACTGTGCTAATAGTATTTAAGCAGCTGTTGTTGCATACATAAACAATGTCTTATATTTTTTTGGTAGATCCACTCCTGTAATACCTAATAAGAAGGGTTCTGGCTTTTTGACAAAGGTTATTTTGAACATTTTTTTTCAATTCATTATATATCATTTCCCAACACCTTTTAACAACCTTACATTGCCAGCACATATGGTAAAAAGTGCCCTCTGTTTCCTTACATTTCCAACATTTGTTATCTCTTGTTTATACATTTTTGCTAATTGTTCTGGAGTTAGATATAATCTGTAGAACATTTTCATATAGTTCTCTTTAAGTAAACTACTAGTTGTAAATTTCAAGTCCTTCTTCCATATTATTTAAACTATGTAAAATGTTCTGTCCACTCTTTATATCTTACCTATACAGAAGTTTGAGAAACAGAAGAGGAGGATACATTGCTTTTACTATCTGATAATTTCTAGCAGCTCGTATTTATGAAGGAAAGGTCTATCCATGACAATTAGCTGTACTTGGCTGTAGTAGCTGTAATTGAGGATTGTGGTATGTGTGTATGTTCAGATACAGCTCTGTTGGGGGCTTAGGGGCACTGCAGTGTTCTCAGACACCCCCTTTGTCCCTACAAATATTTGTATTTTATTTTTAATTGGGCATCTTTTGGTATGTCTGTTTGTTTGTCTGTGTTTTAGGATATGTTTAAGTACTTTACTTAGTCTTCTTTCCCCCCTCCAATATTTCTCCGATGAAAATAGGGACGTCCCATAATAATAATTTTACTACCATTTCTATTTATATATTTAGACCCCATTCATCTGACTGGGTTGCCCCAGCCACTCTGGGCAGCTTCCAATATATATATATATATATATATATATATATATATATATATATATATATATATATATATATATACACACACACACACACATAATAAAACATTAAACATTAAGAAAACTTCCCCATACAAGGCTGCCTTCAGATGGCTCAGGGGTCAGATAACTCCATATCCTCCAACATTTCTCCAATGATGTGCCCCCCCATTTCTCCAGATGTGCCCCCAGACCTTAAAAGGTTGGGGGGGCCCTTTATAAGGAATCACTGTCTTTAGCTAGACTTGACTTGGAGCTGAGCACTGTTGGAAACAAAAGTGAGGACTAACTGGACCTCTTTCAGCAATGAAATTCTCGTGTTCTAAATACCGGTATATGCCGACTGGAGAAAGCAGTAAGTTTATTCTTCATATTTAGGGATTTCATGTCCACAAATATTTAAAAACTTCATCTGTATGTGTTTTTATCTGCAACAGTGTTTTTCATTGCCTCATTTCTGTTTTCAAAATCCAAAAGCACAATGAAGATATCATATCATGGGGACATCTTATCTCATTTCCAAGCAAACAAGCACACAAGTACCTCATTTGCTTTCCTCTGACTATTACAATGTTCATGCCCCATTTACTCCTGCTGCAAAGTGCTTTCTAGGAAAGAATGTTAAACCAGGGTTCACACCATGTGCCAAAATGCCAGAGGCAAAGTGCTCGTCGTCCTATATTAAACAAGAGTTTGTGTTTTGGTTTGCAGTCAGTCTCTTTATATGCTGCTGGTATGGCACAGAAGAAGAAGACAAAAATTATATATAAAAGGCATATTCAGCCCATCCATCTTTCTTCAAGATTACTCAGGTCTATGATTATAGGTTTTTTAGCAATAACCACACATAAATCTAGAAAATAATAAGCAGTTGTAGGTGGTTTCATTATACTTTTATGTTTCTTCTCTCTCCAACCTATCCATCTGAGCACTAGGTCCTCATGCATGTACTGACCATTTTGCAACAAGACCCAGGAGATTCCCAATTCCCAGTGTTGGGGTTACAGAAAGAATGAATATGTAACAGTGGGCTCATTTGTTTAGGTATCAGTGGGTAAACTATGATGGAACCTTTGGCAAAACCCCTGACTGAGGTATCATTTAAGTTGTTGACATGGCAGAACAGGAGGTTATCACTGAAGAATAGTGTCTGGACAGTGGAATGAAAATGACTGGAGTGGAAGGACAAAGGATTTGTAACAACTTTTGTGGGTCTGGACTAATTTGTTGTGGGAGAGCTGTTGGGGGGCAGGAGGCCAAGGCAGTTGAGAGCCAAAAAGACAGTTTGGTGCCAGCTTAAAGCCTGCCTGTCCTTTCAAAGGGAAATGGATGAGGGAGACAGAAACTAAAATGAACATAAGTACACTAGGTTATTGATGGCTTTCTAGTAGGCTACAACCGACTGGCAAGATACACAGCAGATATTTATTTTATCACCAGACACATAGTAAATTAAAAGCAAGTTCACAAACATGTGGAAATTCTTAAGATTAAGCTATTTCAAAATGTGATGTGAATAATAACTGCTCATTCTTTCATACTAGATGTGAAATACTTGCACAGTTCACCTCAGAGCACAGCTATTTGTTAGGAATAAAATGGTGGTTGTGTTGTTCAGATGACCCTGATAATTTAACAATCATAGAAGCATCTTCTCATTAATTCCAGGATCATCTTAGCATAGTTTCTAGTTGCTTGAGTGGCAAATTCAGCAGAGCAGAGCTTCTTCTCAAAGTGTCCAATATTCATACAAAGAGTCTGGATATTTCAAGCTTCCCCCTGCCCCTGGTTTTAAAAATATTGTTATCAGTGGCTAAGTAGTGTAGAAAGATGTGACTTCCCATGATTATGCTAAAGTAGGGATGGAGTTATTTTTCCTCCTATTTGTATTTAAAAATGAGCTGCTCATATTCCTGGTTTCTCACAGAAGCCACTCATATCTTCCTGCTCACAGACAACATTCAAAAAAGTGCTTCCATTCATGGAGATCTGGTCACATGTTAGGCAATAGACACATAGCTGACTTTACTGCTGTTTGGTAGGGTCTTTTCACATGGCAGTTTCAGTCAAAGATCTCTTCAGTTTTCAGTCAACCTGCACAGCCTTCCTGCCGTGGACCATGCAACACACTCACATCCTGCACTGAAATCATCATTGTCCTCCAGCTTTTGTCCTCCAGCTTTTGTCCTCCAAGTGTAGCTTATGGCCAGCTCCGATCGTAGGGAAGAGTATATGAGAGATTTCCACCATCTTCACATACCTCATCACCATGTAGTCCGCAACATGCTTGAATCAGCAGCATTGGGTGGACCCAGAAACCAGGGTCTCACCAGGGAAGAAGTCAGCAACAGTAGGAATTGGGAAGGGGGCAGGAACAGTGCTGCTGCTGCTGTTCACTGGGATAAGGATGTGGCAGAGTAAGGTGTCAGTTAGGTTGGGGGAGTTCACAGTTCATTCATACCTACACACCAGTGGAGCTACTGCTGACAACCCAAAGCTGTCTCAACCTCAACCTCACCCCCCACTGGGGGACACCATTGTTACTTTGCCGCCTCCCCCATACACTACGGCTTGAAGAAGTGAGGGGTGTCTGGCCAAGCCAGGTGGTTTATTTCAGTGCACCACAGCAAGTAAAATTGTTACAGGTCTATCAGGGCTAACCTGACTGGGGGATGAGGGTGGGAGGTGGGTCAGAAACAGACAGAGTTTTTAATGCTGTCATTCATATATATAACACAGCTGAAATTCTATCTGTCTGGGACATAACAGGCTTACAGCCATGTTTTTTTTATGAATGGATCAGTGCATCTGGAATCCTACAGAATGTCATTGTTTTCTTTCTTCTTAACCCCTTTGTTCTAAGGGTCAGGATATCCTGGTGCTAACCACTACTGGAAAATAATATAATTGCAACAACAATGGTATAATACTTAAGAAGAACTTTGCTCTTGGTGCAACTTTGACATTGAAGCGCTTACCATAACGACAGCAGAGTAGAGAAATAATTTTTGTAGCACAGCAGATTGGAGAACATTTGAGAAACTCTTTAATAATATAGCCGTCTTCTGTTTGAGGTGGAAACACTATAAGGTAAACATGGCAAAGGATTTTAGGACAGTGGAAGTATCATGCTGTTGCTTCTGATGATTTTGGCACCAGCAGGATAACCTTGTATGTTCTGTTTTTTAAAACCTAAGGATGTTAAAATTCACCCCACTCTTGTTTCTTCTTCTTCTGAGAATGAAAATCCTGTTTATCTGCAAGTATATTTTCCTTTCTATAAAAGGACAATATGCTTAATTTTAGGCTGGAAGGAAAACAAAAATTAAGCTGAAATTAAAATTTGTCTGTTATAAAACTGTGCAGAAGTACTCAAAATTTAAAAGGAAAAAAGAATAGCTCCTCTCCTGAAAGTGGTTTCTACAATCATATAACTTTAGCCTCTAGTAAACAGGTTTTATATGCTTTTGTAGAAAAGCATGAAAAAAATATATCAGAGATGACAGTGAGCAAAAGAAATATGTGTGTGCACTTTGGAGGCAATACCTCTCTCAAACTGATTTCAATGTTCTTAAAAATCATCTTCTGTGTCTTGTCTAACTTTTCTTGTGGAGAAGTTCAAATAATTGTCTCCCTAGCCATCATGCAAACGTATTAACTACTTAAACACTGCAACCCCATGTGTGTTTACTCTGATCTAAGTCCTACTGTCTTCAGTGGGGCTTACAACCTAGTAAGTGTTCTGGATTGCAGCTCTACCAACAACATCTGTATCCCACCTTTCCTCCAAGGAACTCAGGGTAGCATACATGGGTTTGTCTTACTTTATTCTCACAATCAACCATATGAAGGAACAGAAGTCAAGAGATACTTCACTGCCTAAAGTCAATCAATGTCCTTCATAACGAGCGTTGATTTAAACTTGGGTCTTCCCCGTGCAAATCTCAACCCACAATTATCATGCTTTCTGTGCTCTCTGTTGCAGATTTTTTAAAAAAATTCCTTCTGACTTGGCATGTAATGATAAATTTGTTGGTGATTTATTTTGTTGTTTTCTGCTTCGGTAGCTTAGAACAGCTGCTATTCTTAAAGAAGCAAGTAAATTTTAAAGAGAGAGAGCAGAAATGAGGTATTTAAGAATTAGAAGACACTTCTAAGGTACACCAAAACATACTTAATTGTGCACATCGGTACAAACATTAGTCACTCTGTTTGTTGAAAACACTTGAAATGAAGGGCCCTCTGTTTCTGTGGATGGCACAAAGGCCTGAGGAGCAGCGAGAAGGAGGTATTTGGTGTTGTCTTCAAAGGTGAATAATGAGGAACTATTGAATTCTTTGTATAACCTATTAGCCCACACCAACAGATGTCCTCATATGAACTTGCTGCTTCAGTCAGGGCAAACTGTACAGTGAGGGAGCTAAAGATTTGGGGTTTAATTTCAACAGCTTGATTTTTCACCTGACAGTCTACCAAGACCACCATCTTTCGCTCTTTTAATAATTAGTTTTCTTTTTTTAAAAAAAAAAAATCAAATTCAGAACAAACCCAGAGCTGTTCTGTTAGATATTACGCCATCTCTGGATCTCACTGCTTTCCTGATTCATCTCATTCACAGTTCATTCTGGAATGTGAATCAGTGTTATTTCCTGTCCATCTGAAGGGCGGCTGAGGTTACAAAGTGCCTTGATTAATAGTCTGCTCCTCGGATTTGCTGAGATTGAAAACCAAACAACTGGGAAGAGGAAGGGGGGGGTTGGGAAGCTTACGCTAATTGGGTTATTTTGCAGATAAATTCAAATACAGCCTTCTTAATATCGACACCAGAAGGTAGTCATTAGCAGAACGGGGGAAATGGCCTTAAGGGCAGGTCCAGCCAGAGCGAGGTAAATTTCAGATGGCTTTGCTAGGCTACTCAGGCTTTCTCTGTCTGTCTGTCTCTGTTCCTCAGTACAGAACATAGCTTGACAAAGTTCTTGTGTTTCAAGCCAGCCACAGTTCACATTATAGTGCCTAATTATTGCAGAACTGGTAAATAATCCCCCCCCCTGTGGGTGTATTTGCCAGTACTTTTGTTTGCATGTGGCTTATAGTCAGAGCTCTCAGAGGGTAAAACAGGGAAGGGAAAGGAAAGAAATATCTCCTTGGTTGTATTCTCCTTTATAGTTCCAGCAGTAAACTGGGATTAATCAAGTGCAGTTAGCTCAAAACTTGAGAGAGGAGGAGGGAAAGGGCGAGAAGGACAATATTTGCATGTATCCGAGAAGGAACAGTTCCAGAACACTCCCGACTGGGGAGCTTTGAAAGGTACATTTCTCCAGGGAGTTTTGGCCATCTCAGCTTCAGGAGTAACAAGGCTGCTGCCAGCTTAAGAGGAACCGTCTCCGTACACTGGGTCAGTGATGTGCAGCTTGTTTTATATATATATATATATTTTCTCCTGGAGAGTAAGGAGTTTTCCCTCTCTAGTAGCTGCAGCCTTGTCTTCTGAGGATGCCTGTGCCGAATAGGTTTTTCAATGTGTCGGACATGGGTAGGCGGTGGGGGACTGAGGGAGATCTGATGCCCTTGTCCACGGGCAGCCTGCCCTTTCGTCAGCAGGGGATCCTAGGTTGGGAGTTGCCTGAGATGTTCAGAATGGTAAAGCTCATTTGGAAATCAAAAAGTGAGCTTCGGGGGACAAAGCAGAGAAGCGTTCTGGACAGCAGCGACGGTCCAAATATTTTGCCAGGTAAACTGAAAATGCTATGCAGTTCTTTTGTTGTGCAGGCATGTTTCTGATAGACTTGGAAAAGTCAAAGCTGGCACTTTACATAATGTGTTGTTATTACCAATGAATTATGTATATGTAGTACATGAGCTTAATGTTGCTTATGTGATAATATACTTAAGAAAAATTGTGATTTTTTAAAAAATTGTGATTTTTTAAAAGGTATTTAAGGTGCAGTTCTGTATTTAGCTGGGAATAGGCCCCCTTGAACTCACAGGGACTTGCTTCTGGGAAGATGTGTTCAGAGTGGCCATCTAGGAGCACCAAGATTGTGATTTAGTGCTAACTTGTTAATTTACTTAAATATTTTGGAGCAGTATGCTGGAGTCTTACTCCCTAAATGCAATCATCCATGAAAAAACCTAACAGTTCTGCATGTATTAATGAATATGCTAAAGAAATGTTTCCTAAGTTTGGGGACTGTATAGATGCAGTCTTGGTGGGTTTGAAAGCCAGCTTTGAAAGCTTCAGGGCTCCTCCAGCCCAAGTTCAACATGTTACAGCAAAAAGGGAATGAGTGAGGAAAATAATAATTTTTAAACAAACAGACAAAAGTTTCAAAACCCACTAATTTTAACATAGTACATTTATGAATGTGCTAAAGTGTTTTTCCAATGAAATCAGGGGGTGTTTAAAGTGCTTAACTTTGCCTGAATTCTATGACTTGTTTATAAATGTTTTTGCTATCCTGAACTTAAGAGTGGGGTAAAAATTGAAACTGAACTTTGAAGTGGAATCAAAGTTACTTTTTGAAAGTAGTTTGTGAACTTTTGAAGATGCCACCTTTAGTGCCTAGCTAGTGAAGTTTTGCAAATATTTTAAGTGTTTAAAGTCTTGCATGTTTTCAGCCGAATCTGATTGATGATATTTGACTTACTTAAAAATGTTACTTTAGGAGGCCATTTAGTATAATTTATAAATGGTGATTCAAATAAGTAAACAAAAAATACATCTGTGTTATTTAGACAAAATATTCATACTGGCAGTTACTGTGATCTTCATTTACTCTGCATCTTCAGATAGTATGAAAATGTCAGTATAGGTCCATTTCTTTTAGCATAAATCTTGGTAAGATCAAGAAGATACTTTTAGTATAATCAGTCATTTTCAGACATTTGTTCTGTGTCTGTCTTCAAAATAGGGCAGTAACATTCTTTGGGTTAGAGTTCTTGTCTTGATTATTTGTATCAAAGCTGATTACACCTGACTGGGTTTTGATTGAACTTTTCAGTTGTTAATATTTATGTATAAGGGAGGAATGGGGCACAAATTCAGTTTATTTCACAGCTTAATGTGAACCTACCTAATTCACATTTCCTGAAACAATATGGGAATCGAAATATAGCTATCCTTTGAAATTCCCACTTCTCTGAATTTTGGAAAACAATACTCCAACAAAAAATTCTGAGCATAAATTCATTATATTGGGGAAAATGCTTATAAAAAGTGTATACTAGGAGAAATTACCACTAATATGCTGCCTAATTTTCATGATGATCTTTTTTTAAAAAAAGAAATTGCAAACTGATATTGAAGTGTGGCAAACCTAAGACTGGAAAGCTGAGAAAGAAAAATGAGCAGATTGGTCTATATTCCTAGAATAAGGATTATCTGCCTGAACTTTTATGCACATTAGGTTTCCTTGCACAGTGGGTATCTGGTACTTAAAAACACTCTGTACTGACCATTTGATGTACTAACTTGCACTTATGATAATGCAATAAAAAAAAACCTATTCATCAATGTGAATATCTCAAAGTGCAGTATAGGAAAGGCCACCATAGGAAATAGGCAGGTGGAAGGGAAAAGTACAACAATGATTCTTCGGTTAACTTTCTACTTGCTGTACTAACTTTGTCTATGTTCACATTTTCAAACCATAGAAAAGAATTGTGGTCCTGTACATCTTCCTAGAGAAATTCCTATGCATATCTTTATAAATCAGGGCCACTATCTCATCTTGGATTTCTAGATTATTATTATTATTATTATTATTATTATTATTATTATTATTATTATTTATTACTTA
This sequence comes from Zootoca vivipara, assembly GCF_965207765.1. Taxonomy (NCBI): domain Eukaryota; kingdom Metazoa; phylum Chordata; class Lepidosauria; order Squamata; family Lacertidae; genus Zootoca; species Zootoca vivipara. Next base: position 58,187,917 of record NC_142586.1, read on the forward strand.
CACCCAGCCCATCTGGCTGGCTTCCAACAGGAGATTAAAAATACATTAAAACATCAGTCATAAAAAAAACTTCCCTAAACTAATACAAGTTTTGGAAAGTTTGTGGAAATTCAGAGGAGCTTCTTCCCTTTCTTTCTTTCTTTCTTTCTTTCTTTCTTTCTTTCTTTCTTTCTTTCGCATGCTTACTGTACAAGCAGCAAGTACAAAGTGTCACTTTTCTACACTTCTGATTGAATCATAAAGACAAAGTGTATCTTTGGAGGGTACAGGCTGAGTTAAGGAGTATATGTATTGCTTTTGGCAGGATAACTTCTGGTCCACATGATATTGTGGTGACTGTGGAGGGAATGATTGGCTAGGACGGTGGCTGTAGCCAAGCAGCTGCGTTTCAGCATTAGTAATCAACATGGGGGGATTAAATATTGGGCTTTTATAACATATTTTTAATAAAGCAGGGATGGTAAAAGGAGGAAATAATGTCAGCCTCCAGAGAAAAAGCACTACATACTTTATTTTGCAGGCTGGGAACAATTTATATTAAAAGGACACTAAATTAGAAGTCTTTCCAAAGAGGTTATTTTGGGTAAAGGAAAGAGACCAGGCTATGCATGATTTCTAAAGCATTTTGGCTGGGAAGGGAATAGGGCAAATTGAAAGGGATTTTGAAGTTTTGTGGGGCAATTAGCAGTTCAATATTCAGAGGAATGGACCATGCAGAGAGGCATGAGGTAATGCTGTACCGACCACATGTTGTGGGCAAGGGAGGCTGGAAAATACTGGAAAAGCTACTAAGACAGGAAAAACAATATTGCCATCTACTTGCTATAGCTAGAGGAAAGCTCCCCCTGTGAATTAAGTAGAACATGGTTGTCTCCAGGGCTCCTAATGGCTCTTGTATGTCTGCCAGGAATGTGTATCTGTGATAAAAAGTGCAGTTAGTGTATTCTGTGGAAACACAAATGTGTATATAGTGTACATATGTTTCAGTAAATGTCAGAAAAGGGACCAGTGGGGAAAGGTATCTAAAAAGTGACATTAATCAGGAGTTTCCAAGGGCAACCAAGGGCCTCTGGTTAATGACCAAATTTCATCCTTGTTTCAGTCACTTACTGGGAAAAGATTGCATTCACCATGCCTAGTTTGTGAATCTAGAAAACTAGCATCATATCAGACACATTTCCAACATTTTCCTGGTATATCTCAAGAACCATCAAATCCCTTCAACAAATTATTCAATGATTAATTGGTATAGTTTGCGAACCACCTTCATTGTTTATTGATTACTGTTGGTCAGGCTGAGAAATATCCAGACCTGTGAAGACATTGATTGTTTTTGAGGTGTTTTCTTATTTAAGAAAAGCATTAAACAATTATCTGAGCAGCTGTTCTCATTCTCTCAGCACATCTTTCCTCACCAACCTACCTATCCTCCAGTGACATCTGTATCTGTGAAAAGGCAAGGATCCTTTTGCCATTTTAACACAGCAGATTGTGGCCAGCCTTCTGACGTTTGCAGGCATAAAATCCCAGGGTTAAGGGGAATAACTAAAGAAAGGTGTTTCAAGGTGTTGAGACCAAGATTAGAGAAGATCAGCATCTATCCAATTACATTACTATAAATCCAAAGTGCGTACAGTCATATTTTATGTTGTGAAGTGCCCTGAGATCTATGGGTATAGGATGGTATACAGATTTTTAAAAACCCATTTAAAGCCACAGGGTATAATTCAACATCACACTCCTCTGAACATTTCATCTCTGTAAGCATTGCAGTTTGCTGGATGGCATCATAACCTTTCTCCTCCCCTTGTGTGCTGTTCAGGGGGTTCAACTGACAACCTCCCAAGCCAATTTTGGGAATTCAGGAGGAAGAGAGGGAGGGAAAGCCCTGTTGTACAAGCATTAGAAGTGGTTTCAGTGACTCCTGCCCATAATGACTTGGATTTACCAGTAGGTGGTTTACATATGCACAGTTACATGCCTGAAAGTTACTCTGAAATTGTTGGAAGTTTCTTCCAAACAATATGCTGTAGATCAGGGTGTCAATCCATGTCTTGGAGCAGCACCCAATTGCTGGAATAAATATTTGTACAGATGAAACTATGCAAATGGTTGCCTTTGCTCCCCCAGCTAGTCTGTAGTCAGGTACTAGCACCACCACAACACACTGTTTGTACTGTGCTAGTACTGGGACTTGTTTTGTTTCTATTTCTATATCTGCCTCTAAGCACAAGTATTTTATGGCATCTCAGGATATAGATATACAACCGTTTTAGGATATGTTGATTAGTACTTGCAGCAGCCGTTGGTACACACACACACACAATCCAGTTTCACACTAAAGTGATCAAACCCACAGTGGGCTATTTAGAGTTGCGCAGTAATACATTTTGGTTGGTTGTGTAAATACATGCAGCATGCAAAGAAATGCAATGTGCAGAGCTGTTTCTCAATACCATGGAAACAACTTTTTTCTAGCCGTGACTGAGGCACTATGGAACATTATGTTTGATTCTGAAATGAGTAACTGTAAAATGGAGGACCGTGATCATTATTCCTCTGGTGAAGTATAAGCATCATGGCCAGCATTACTCCTCACTGTTTCTCCAGGATGGAAAGGGGAAGAAAGAGGGTTATAGGCTTCCGAAACAGTTGCATGACAGGATATCCACAGGAGGCAAACCTAACGCTGCCATCAGCTAACACTTCATGCACGTCACTTATTAGGGTGTGGAGGCATAAACTAAGAGCATAAGAACAGTTCTGTGACGCATCAAAGAAAACTACCTCAGATTACAAAATACAACATGGATGAACTCTTCACTGGTTGTTTAAAGCAGAATTTCACTGGGCAGGACCCAATATAACGGAGCAGGATTTTGTTCTATATTTTTAAACACAACAGGAATTACTCGTTGTTTAGTTAAATATGGTAGGTTTATTCTACTCTACAGCAATTGTCAGTGTGAATTCTCTGCCTTCATGAGAACCATACATCTCTCTCTGTTTCCTTCCTTCATATTGAAATGCTTGGCAGATCTTTGCATCCACAACAGGAGGGACACGCAGTCACTTCAAATGCTTTTATGTATAATGAGGATGTATAAGTGTGTACTTACTTCTCAGATGCCTTCAGGAAGTGAAACATCTCAATAGCCTCTCCCTTTTCCTGTAGATCTTTTAGCAACTCCAGTACACAAATGTTTCCCAACAAATACGTGAACACAAAGAACTGTGGCTTTCTATCAGATGACTGACTGAAATTGTTTAGGAAAAGAAGTTGATTGGTTAAGCTGGTTGGAATAAACATCAGTCAAACTTTAGAATGCATGTATTCTAAACAAACAAACAAACACAAACAAACTCTCTTTATTACATATTCTCCTACAAACACACACACACAATTAATAGAAGTTCTTTTTTATATATATATAAAAAAAACCCTGCCGCCTCCCCATCCCTAGCCTCCAAATGCTTGGCTGGAGTCGATGATCTCCTTGGGTAGAAGGTGATTAATAAAATAATAAAAACAACAGTAACAACAACAACAACTATTATTATTATTATTATTATTATTATTATTTAAATCAGTTGGGAATGCCTATAACATACTATTAGAAAAAGAAAGGTTATTTTATATAATTTGATGCTATGTAGTACTTCACAATTCAATAACTTGGTGGTTCTGTAAACCAGAGAAGAAGGAACATTCTGATGACACTTGGGGGCAGCATATTAGAAGGAGTCTTGGCCAATATGTTTTCCATTTTCCTTCCTTAACCAGAGAAGTTCACCAAAGATGCCTTTTATAGAGTCAGTGACTTATGACATCATTATCATATTTGCTTTTGCTTACAAAACCAGAAGCTGATTCAGTCCATTTAGACACATGGTGCTGCCTAAGTCACATGAGGTTCCATTTAGCTTTCGTTTCGGTTTCTTTGTGGAGAAGAAATTGACGTTAACCTTGGAGATAATGCAACAAGTGTGGTGGCGGTGGGGCAGGGGGGAATCAGTTGGGAGCATGAGATGATACACATCTGAACAGTTCTGTGGTTTACACAAGGGGATGGGAGCTTGCACATTTTCTGAGAGGTTCCTCAAATGAAAGCTCCCCAGACCACTTGAAAGGAACAATAAATAAACTCTGATCTGTTTTATGAAGTTCTATGGAGTGAACTCTGTTGATTTGTCATAGGTAACAATCTTCCATATGGATCTAAGGTGGCCTTGTGCTGCTGTCTTTCTGTGTAGTTCATTAACATTCCAGAGCTTTAGCAGGAAGCAAACCAGGAGACAGGCACTCACTCACTCATGGCTCACAAGGCTTCAGTACTACAATTATGCAGAATTAATCAGATTTGTGAATGTGGAATCAGAAGGCACATTCTTGTTTTCCTTGCAGCTGTGGGCCTCCCTTCTCTCTCTAGACAACATTGCCAACTTTAGGCAGCAAAGATTTGAGCTGGAGTGGCATCTTTCCAGAACTAACAGGAACTTGAAATAAAGCCCATAACTAAATCCACATTATTTAGGATCACAGTGGCGGCTTCCCTCACTGCAATGTATAATTCCAGAGTGGGGGGTGGGGGAGATAGTTAAAAACTAGACATGTAGATTGATCTTGCAACAAAACTGTATATATTAGAGAGCACTTTTAAGTGAAGGATGTGTATAAATATAGACCAGAATAAATCCAAAATAGCTGACTTCTATGAAAAGTGAATTTCCCACTTACTCTGGTGTAATTGTACCTTTGGCCTTCTGTTGTCAGTTTAGAAGCTGTGGTAAATACATTTATTGAGATCTGTTTTAACCTCAGTTCTTACATGTGTGTCACTTTAAATACCCATGTAAATTAAGATTCAAATATTTAAAATTGGAATGAGAGGAAGGTATAAAAGGCGCAGCAATGACTTCCACTTACACAGTGGAACTACCCCACCTCACCCCCTTGTGCCTTCTAAATCTGCATTGGGGATTCCCCCGATCAGCCGGAGCAGATTTGGGGATGGTTGCAGGGCACAAACAGAGGAAGGAGAGGGAGACAAGCCCCATTGTGGAAGCAGAAGTCACTCTGCTCACACATTTACTTAGTTGAATGCCATCCAATGTCATCTGCACTACAAATAAAGAGTTGAATTCAGGTGAGCAGAACAGAGAAATAAACTGTGGGAGTCAAACACCAAGAAATGCAGAGAGAGAGAGAGAGAGAGAGAGAGAAGTTCAACTGAAACTTAAATAAATGTAAATAAGTACAGTGACTGTTCACAACCACTCTTATCAAAGACTCCTGCTTACTGGACAGACTTGTCACTTAAATTAATAGATAATTTACCAACCAACATTGTCCAGTAGTTAAAAAAAAGATTGTTAACCAACAACTTGAAATACTTTCCGTTCAGTGAGACAGACCATCATAGTAAACAGCCCCTCACTTAGTAGCAAGCCTCTGAACTACGAAAGGAAGCATGGCCGTCTTTTCACCTCCTGTATCCTGTTGGTACACAGAGGATATTGTACCCTCCTCTACAGAAAGGCTTTTATTAACTGTTGGGAGGAATTATTTCTAACAGCATTCCCCAGCCAGACTGCAATGATTCAATTCTTAACATTTCTTTCAAGAGAGACATTTTTCAGGCCTCTGGAAGTCGGCCACTAAATGTCTGTAACACCTTAGGCACTTTTTTTCAACACATCTTGTGGATCACTAATTGGGGTTTTCATAATACCACAAAATTGCAAGCATTCCTTTGATATAAGAAAGAATGTGCTTCGCTGTGGGGGTAAATGAAAAAAAGATATTACCTTTAAAACACTAATTTTTTTTACGTAGCTTGAAAAGCAGAACTGTGTGTGTATGTGTGTGTGTGTGAAATCTTCCTCAAATCTTGGAACTTCACGTGGTTCTATAGTTAAAATACTATATGCATTAAATAATTTTGAAAATACTTTGAAATATTGTTTTTGTACAACTTCCATTCTTGTAGTCTCTGAAAAAGAAAACAGCTTTGTAAATAGGTACGATGTTTCAAAGGAGCTCTTTTCTCGTGCTGGCTAGAGGCATTTGGTTCAGTTTTGACATACTTTTTCCTCTGAATGTACATCCTGTGACTGACAAATCATATGCATATGTATTCACTGAAAAATCATTTATAGTTTGCCTTTATACCCTAATATGAGGCACACAAAAGACTGAAGAAAATCTTGAAAGCAAATCCGAATAAAATATCTTTGGAATTAACAAGCCATGTTTGTAGCTAATGACACAACAATCACAAAAACTGCAAGGGAGAAAACTAGAGACAGAAATGCAAACACACCCAAATACACCCACCACATACATCAGATGAACATACATCTGCTTAGGAGAAAGTGTGCAGCTAATATGGGAATGTTCCTCTATGTAATTGCACACGTATGTTGAGTGTATGAAGCAAAGGCAAATTAAAAGCTCTTAGGAGAAAAAGGCTCTGTAACAAGGGCTGTTAAGATTAGAAATAAAAGTTTTGTTTGCCAAGAAGAATTGCCTCAAGAGCTCCATGTGGTAAGTGTTGCTACAGTTGATTGAATTGGTGGGTTGATTTATTTGTGTACCATGCTTTGAAGTGCTTTTGTTAAATCTAATAGTCCATCATGCTGGACACAAATAAAGAATTCCTTCAGTTATCTAAAATAGGCCTATTCTGTTTATCTTAAAGAAAGATTTGAGCTTGGAGGTTTTGCTCAGCAATGCATGCATCTGAAATAAACAGTTTTTGACAAGAAGAATAAAAAAGAAAATGACAACTTCATAAGCAATAGGGATCTTGCTGCTAAATGTGGTCACAAACTGGGTCTATTTTATCCCATGTTTCTCTCCCACTTAAAGATGTCTCGGCTTTGAGAGACCTTAATCATCCTTCGGTGGAAGTTTTGTCAATCAAACACAGCAAGTTTGTGTTCAGCCTTGCCCGTGCTATTAGCTGAGAATGAACCACCTAAGGACCACCCAGGCTTTAAAACATTTTTCTTATGGACCAGAGTTAAAATAGGTTGCTACCATGCCCTCACTAACCAGTGCTATCTTCCTGGTTAGTGAAATGGTTTCAAGATGGACCCATTTTCTATCACAGACGTAACTTAAGATTGTTCTAAGTGGTTTTTAAAAATAAAATCTACAGAACAAAAACATATTTTCAAGTTATGGAAAACTGAAATGTGCTTCTGTTATACCTGTCCTGGCTCCCATCCAGAACATGCTGATAGAGGCTTTTATTTGTAAGGAAATAAATCTTTATTCAGGCCAGTAATGGTTCAGGCTCAACAGCAGACACAGTGCCCAGTAGCCCAAGAGCAGGGCAAGAGGTTCAGAATTGGACAGCAGTGACAGAGGTGTCCCAACAAGTTTCCCCATCTCTCCCACCAAGCTTTTAAAGATAAGACACTGTCGCTCTCAATACTTTCTTGCTTTGCAGGAATGTCAAGCTAGCAAGTTTACACTCTGTTAGGTTAGGGTAGATGGGTCTGCTGTTATCTGCAAAGGTGGCACCTGGTTCTAGGTGACAAGATTCACCCTCCGCTTTGCTAACTGGTACCTTCTGTTTGGTCTCCCCCACTGGCTGATGCAAGCCCTCCCCAGCCGCCAGGCTTTTAGAATTTTACAAAAATTTAAAAAAATCAAATGCCCCTGTTTTTACAATCATGCAGTGCAAGCATATCCAGATGACGACCAGGCTTGTGCCAAACATTCTCATATGGTTTTACCATAATGTCCTGGATAGAGCGCATTGACCATCGGAATAGCAGCTACCCTAAAGTAGTGTTCAGAATTCACCATAAAGAGGAAGTAAATGAAGAAAGCTTAGTGGCAGAAATGTCAACATAATCTTTATTTAAAGAATGGACACACACTTATTTCTCTTTGCAGAATGATTCCTTGGGAGCTTCCAGATGACTTGTTTCATGAGCATCCATCCTGATTTGTTTGCAGAGAGATTAGATGAAGTTGCATCTAAGCAAGTATTATCCCACACTTTCCAGTGCAAAGTTCCCCACCACTTTTCTTATCACAAAAAGCTCAACCTTTTTGGGAAACATTTTTGTTTTGCAAAACCTTCAAATTCAACTGTAAATATGCAACATGAATTTCCTGGAAAATAGTGGCAGTCTGGAAACACCCCTTGCCATTCTAGTCGCAGTGTCAGACAGAAATTCTTTCTCCTTACAGTCTATTTTCGAACTGGAAAGAGCAAAGCAACACTTTTTTTAAAGGGAGGCTTCATAGTTAGGTGTGATCAGCATCCATCCGTTCTGCAAGAATCAGGTTCTTTCCACTTATTGATTCATTTCTTTTCTTTGCCTCTTGTCTTCTCTTTGGCGAGAACCTAACTCACGGAACAGGATCCTTTTAAGCACGAGTTCTTGAAAAGCTTCTTAAGAGGAAAAGGAGGAAGAGTAATTGGAGTGGGGGGGGGGGTGAACAGAATTATCTTGGCATTCTGTGACAGCTGTAATATAATGTAAATTATTACTAATAGAGAGCAATTATAAAGTGTTCAGCAAGCACTACCTCATTCCCAATAGATTTTCACACAAAAGACAAGAGACGTTAAACTTGCAGTATGGCTCTGGAGCAGCTGATTATATCTTATCTTGTGTACGTAAGAACTGAGATGTTTTTAAAATGGCACAATAACCATGACACACGAAAGAACATGATGTTCCAGGCAGCAGGATTTGCATTTCTCTCCTCTTTTATAACAATCTAGAGGCTGTCGCTTTTATAACCTGGCCATGTTATTGCTTATGTGTGACTGCACTCTGATTTTTCAGCTGTACATCCTTCTTATTTGAAAGCCCATTGCTTGGCGTATGTAATCTTAATCTTTCATTTGCACCGTGCATGCTGTTGCTATTAGTGTTCCGATAAGAATAAGTCAAATGCAAATATTGATGCTGTTGCTTGTCATTACTAATGGTTCCACCTTGCTTTACATTCCTTAAGAAATGGCACTTCAGAGCTGCACCAGTGGCTCTCAAAGCTCTTCACTTGCATTAACACACAGTTCCTCAGAACAGATTTCTCTCTTTTTTTTCAGAGCTGCAATTTTTCACCCTGTAGGCAGACTGAAAGCAGAGATGAGTTTAAATGATAACACCAAGGTTTTTTCTAGATAATAGTGCAGCCTAAAATATAAGAAAGAGTCTATACAGAATAGCATCAGTCTTGTGATACGGAGTACTTATAATTATCCCTTGAAATCACTTTGGTGCAGTTGTGTTGTGGATTCATCTGGTGAGCTGGGTACCAAATGAATACAAGACATCTTCCCCTTGTCCTCTTGTAGGTGTGAGGTCTCTGGTGTTCTTATTGAACTTCCCCATGCATTTCACTTGAGTGGGCACTCCCACACATATTGCCCTTTGTCCTTGCCATGGAAATGAAAAGGGCAAGCTGCGCATGCAGATCACCAGCTTCAAGGCAAATGACCTTCCCTGCTTCATTGGCCACAAATGCATGTTTCCCCTGCATGTGCAAAGGATGCAGGGATCAGATTTTAAAAGAAAAGGGTATGCAAAGAGAGTGGAATTCTCATCTGGTCCATGCTGCCTTCACTACATACCCTCCCAATGGGAACTTTTGTCCTAGAGCAGGGGTGGGCAAACTACGGCCCAGGGGCCAGATGTGGCCTACCAGGCTCATAAAACTGGCCCGCGGACCCTGCTGCCCACTCGGTCAGTCCCCATGCTGAGCTAAACTGGCGTGGCACAGTGTTTTCTTGAAAAGAAGCCGCGGATGCCTTGTCGCACGGAAACGGACTTCCACGACACTGGCACAGCTTTGGATTGGCTGCAGCCAATCCGAAGCCACGGACACCTCTGGACAGGCAGCGACGCTGGCGTGGCTTCGGATTGGCTGAGGGAAGTTCCTGCAGCCAATCCAAAGCCTTGCTGCCTGTGCAATGAGGTAAACCCGGTGCGGCCATAGACGGAGAGGCCCGCGTTGTGACGGGCGTGTCGGGGGGCTTCAGCCAGAGCTTGGCACGCCTGCTAGCCTTGCACCTGGTGCCCGGCTGAGCACTGCTGCTGGTGGCGCGCTCGGCAGCCACACTGGAGCAGCTGAAGGGTGAGCTACACGCCGCCTGCCTGGCATCCGCGTGTGCGGCCTGCCCGCCGACCTGGCCTCGGATGACAGGCCGCAGCATGTGGTGCACACTGTCAGGAAAACGGCCTACTCACGAGTAGGACCCTGGCAGAGACACATGACCGACTGGCATGATCCCTGTTTCCTGGGTGATCGTTCGGGAGCTTCTTAGCCTTCCTCAGCCCCCGGACATTGTAGTGATTGATGTGGGAGTACATCAACACACTCTTAGCATCTGCAGAGATTTGCACAGTTGTGTAACAGACCCCAGTAGCACAGCATCTTGCCTAAGCTAGTTTATTTACATATAAACACACACGGAGCACTGTAACATGGCTCCCTCTCTCTCTAGCATCAGACTGCAAAGAGAAGGAACAAAGGAACAACAGTCCCACTTAGGAACACAGTAAGACAAACATCCTGTCTACGTCACTTCCACTCTGTGGAATGAAAACACATACAGTCATATGACAGACAACAAACCAATGACTGCACACGGGGAATTAATCTCCCAACATCCTCCCCCGATTCATGCACTGTGCTGCAGTCAACCATCATCAGTGTAACTGCAACAACCATACAGACATCATACACACAGTATACCTCTGTATCACCCGTTCCACCCTTGGAACTACCTGCAACTGGATTGGCCTTGGGCCTTACCATCTTGCACTTCCGACTAGTCTTGGCGTCGTAGCCCTTCTGACTATCAGGAAGTTTCACACTTGGCTTTGTTGGGACTCAAACCCTAGCCACGCTCCTCTCTGAGGAATCAGTGTTGGCACACATGGCCTCTGGACGTGGTCCAGCTTCCTTCTCCAAGGAAAACAGTGTCTACCCTTACAGCCTTTGGGCATGGTTTCCCATCCCTAGTGGACAAACTCTGTACCCTTCTCTATACTCCGGATTTCAAGACCTGTGTCAAGCCACTAACCACAGCGTAAACTGCAACAGCTGTATTAGCAAACTCTTGAGCATACCTGGTGAGCCTTTCACCCTTTGTAGCTCCTTTTGAGTTGTGCACTTGGCACATCTCCTCCACCGTATCAGTGGAACTCACCTGAATACACCTGCTGTTTATAACAGCAACAGACTTACTATGTAAGTCTCCAGCATAGGGGTTGCGTAGGAAAACACATAGAATTCCTCCCCATTCTGCATTGCACTAAACATCCCTTGTGAGTAAAAGCAATTCAGTATGAGGCTTTAGTACTCTGTACATGCCTCCATACCACAGGAAGAACCTATGCTTCCTGCCTTGTGGCATCCCCAACCCACATGTCAGACCCAAATAATTGGTGTCATGGCTTTTTCCAGGTTTGTCACTGTCCCTATCCAGGGAAAAACCTTGCAAACTATGTTTGCTGAGCATTTCCCTCTGTGTGATTTTTGAACCCACATGTCAGACTCTGTCACTGGCATCTTGACTTTTTCCGGGTATCCTTCTCACTGTCAACACTCTCAACATCACCATTACCGAGAGGGTGCCTCTGTGAGATACCCATCTCGCCTCCCCTTTTCGCTATGTCCTGAACACTGGTACACCTGGGAGCTCCGCGGGGACAGGCTGATGGAGCGGCTGCTGCTTGTCAACAATGGCAGTGAGTGGGCAGCACCGAGACGTGCTCCTGAGCATGTGCAGAGTGCATTACTCCTCCAGGTCCAGAGGCAGCTGCGGGACCGGCTTGCAGGGTATTTATATTTTTCAAAATATAGTCCCCACCATAAGGTGTGAGGGACAGTGGACCAGCCCCGCTGATAAAAAAAGTTTGCTGACCCATGTCCTAGAGGGTAGAGCCAAGTTGGTGAAAAGGTTGCAGGTAGCAGGCAGCGATGGAGAGAAAAGGAAAATGGAGCATCCTTGCTGGTTTACTTCCTTTTACTCTTAAAACTGAACCCCTTGCCTCTTTATATGACTGGAGTAGACCGGGTTTAGAAGCAAGGGTTTACTGCCATGGCCTGTATGTTGATTCTTAGTTTCCTCTTCCTTAGTTTCCTCTTCCATCTGCTTATATCCTTTAGCTACAGCAGTAGCTGTTTAAATAAACTGGTTGGAAGGCAATGCACATTGTCCAGCCAAAACTTCATGAATGATACTCTGTTTACTCTTATATTTTATTTTGGCTATTTTGAGAAGTTCTCTTAGGAAGCAGATAAAATGAAGACATTCTGGACAGGGAGTGGCAAAGGGATGCTGTCACTATGTATTTATGATTAGAAATGACTCAAACATTTACATCCATTAAGCCATTAAAGAATCCAACCAGTAGGCCTTCATTATGTTACTCTCTAAAAGATGGTGCAAATTGATAGTGCTGTATAAATTTAATAATAATATTGAATGCATTAAAGTTACCTGCAGGCTGCAGCTCTTGAATGCTCTTTATACCATAGAATAAGCAACACTTGCTGCATATCAGCCATTCCAAAATCCCAGGGAAATGCATTCATTTTAATTTTCTTTAAAATGAAGGTCTATAACTTGAAGGCACTAAAAGAACCCGTGATTTTAACATTTCTCAAGTGCTCAATTCCTGGCCCAAACCTGATGCTGGGCAGTTCCAATATAAAGTGAGATTCAGTGCCATGTAATTTGGTGAAGGATATAATTTTCCCCAAGAGCAAGTGGTGGATCTCAGCAGCTTTACAAACCAGAAATGTTATTTCTCTAGACATCCCCCACCCATCTATAATAATTCAGTTTTGCTTTTTTTAAAACAGGAAGAATGCAGGAGATGCATTGGAATGCTTAGTAACTTCTGTTCTTTCAGCAATGCAACAAAAAATGTACAACAGTGGGTGCATTTTTATAGAATTATATTATATAATACATTTATTGGTATAACACAGGAAATTGTTGTTATATCAAAAGTCAAATTTACAAGAACATTTCTGAGTTGGCAAAGTCAATATGTAGGGACTTCACATCAATGCTTCCTGGTGATAAAAATGCATACAAGATTGTAAATTCGTAGTGTCCTGGTACTGTACAATACAGTATTGGTACTAAAAATGTTGTAAAGCAGTGTATTGAAACAGAAGAAGATAATTTCCCACATCAAATTGAAATAATACCCTACCACAACTAGACCAGCTCTAGGTTTGAGGGTAGGGACAATGTGATCTGATGAGGGACCTTCTCTGTCATGCTAACAAATATCCTGAGCAGGAGGGAATGGAGAATCTGTTGATTTCAGTTATCTCATTTTTCCAAGTGGAAATTCATTTCTCCACATTTCCAAGTGGAAATTCAGTTCTCTACAGCAATTTTCAATTCTTCTTCTTCTTCTTCTTCTTCTTCTTCTTCTTCTTCTTCTTCTTCTTCTTCTTCTTCTTCTTCTTCTTCTTCTTCTTCTTTTAAAAAAGTCCTAGTAAATCCCCACCAGACCATCTAATATACAACTTTCCAAAAGGAACCCAATTATCTTATAGAAATGGGGGAGACTCTGTGCTGCTTCCTACCCACACCCTCCAGGATGAAGTCTCAAGCCCACAATCCCATATCATCCATTACTCTTCTCAGGTACTGAGAACTGACTGACAGCAAAATCATGGGGAGTTATGTGCCAACAATATATGACATTGCATCGTACAATATGAGTGTACTTCCCACACTTGGCACAAAGTCATCATTTCAAGGATATGATAAATTAAAGGGCAGGTGAAGTCCTTATGCACATAACATGTAACCTAATTGGATTGGTCCCTTCTAGTTTCATCCATATTTAAAACACCACTGAAATGAAGGATGGAATATATTCCCCCTTCCTTGTTAGGGGTTGCCAGGGCTTTTTCTTTTGGGGGTGTTCCGGCACCTTTGTAGCAATTCGGAAGGGAGGCACATCTTTTGGGGCTGCATGCCAAAGGCTGTGGGTAACACAGTGCTTTGTGTTGCACAACGGAGGCTGTGGGTGGCATGCCGATTGGTGCGTCGTGGCGAGCGGGTGCAGAAGAGAAGCATTTTAGGGGGTGAGCTCTTCTTAAAAAGCTCCACAAGTTCTGGAACCTCTTTTTCTAGAAAGAAAAAGCCTTAGGGGTTGGTATGATAAAATCTAGGATATGCTTACCGTAGACAAATTATCTACTCAGCTAAAATCAATATCTTCAGTACAATAGACTACATTTTAGAGAAACGGTTCCTCTGCTTAACAAAAGTAGACACTAGAGATTGAAAGTATAAAAGACGAGCTTGACTATCTTTGATTATTAAGATTATGTGTTTTAAGACTTAGTTATCTTCCCTCAGTAAGGTAAAGGTAAAGGGACCCCTGACCATTAGGTCCAGTTGTGACCGACTCTGGGGTTGCGTGCTCATCTCGCATTATTGGCCGAGGGAGCCGGCGTAATAACTAGCTAATATGTCACATATGCTAAGCTTTTAAATATATTTTAATAATTTTAGACCTGATGTTTTTCACATGGCTTATCATTTTCTTCTTTTAATTTCAGTTGTCCATACTATTAAGGGTCACTTCTTAAGAGTAAAAGGTAAAATAATGAGAAATCAAAATAGAAAAAGAGAGGATTCTGCTCCTGTGTTTTTTAAGAAGTTTAAGAACTGCTGGTTTAATACAATTTCTGTTAAGATGCTGAATTACTAAAACCAATGCAGTGTCACAGTAGACAGGAGTACTGAGACTGGGGAGGCTTGGGTTCATGTCTCCATTCAGCCATAAATCTCAGTGACATTGCACCAGTTTCTGTCTGCCTCCTCTTCCCCGTCTCTCCAGTCTTGCTCAACAAAATTAAGCCAAACCTTGCCTTAGTGAAGCCTTGTGAGTACCAGTCTGCCAGAAAGAAGCTCACAGCTGCTTTGCTCCTCTCTTTCTGCTGGCATGCTGAGCTAAGTTTGAAACAAGGTTTAGCTTAGCATGTCATGGAAAACTGATCATTGCTCTCTTAACCTAACCTGCATCCCTGACCTTTTGTAATATGGAAGAATTCCACATACCGGTATGCTGTTGTGGACTCCATAGAGAAATGACAGGAAAGAAATGTAATGTGGGATAACAGTTGGAGAAGTACCATAGCTCAGTGGTAGAACAGCTGCTCTGCATGCAGAAGGGCATGAGTTCAATCCCCAGCATCTCCTAGTAGGCCTGGGAATGGCCCTATCTGAAACCCTGGAGAGTCACTACCAAAATGAAAAACTAAGTTGGTCTTTAAGGTGCTGCTGGAAGGATTTTTTTTTATTTTGTTTCGACTACGTCAGACCAACACGGCTACCTACCTGTAACATACTGAGCTAGATAGACCAGTGGTCTGATTTCAGTATGAGTCAGTATGAGTTGCTCCTAATTTGCTCTTGTAGCAATCATGGACTGCTCAGCTTCTTTTTAGTGCCCTCATCTGCTATTGTCTGCTGCTTGGCTTGTTAAAAACATAACAATAAAAAAGTGTGGAAAGCTTGTGTTAGTGCTGCTGCAGACACCGACACAGTTTCCTGTAGGCTGAACAAATTATTCTAACTCTTCCTGGCATCGTCTGCTATTGCTTTGGCCCAGCTACTGAAGAAGTTAGTTTTGTTTCTTAGGCTCTCAGGGTCTTTCCTGTGCACTGGCCCTTTAAAAACAAGAAATATCTGTAGAGCCAGCTGCCCTTCCCAAACACCTGGTTCACTTTAGTGATTATATGTGTGACCCCCCCAGGATGGCAATTTCAGCTGTCAGTATCAAAGTAAATTTGCACCAATTGGGGGAACGTAATAGAATTCAGTGCTTGCTTGAGAACATTTTTTTCCTTGTGGAATTTTCTTCTTTTTGAAGCAGAGACTCCATTGGAAAGCAATTCTCGAAGCCTGGACTGAAGGTGTGTTATCATTTCTTTCGGGCACATTATCTGCAGCAAGGGAGACAAATTGAGGACAGCAATTATTTGGTTGGGGTCAGGGGTGTTGTTAAGGGAGCAGTTGGTCTGCTGTGCTGAGGCCCAGCTCTCTAGCCTGTGTGTGTGTGTGTGTGTGTAAAAGCTTTACTTTCAGAGGTGCTGGAGATACTGGAAAGCACAGTGCCAGGTGAGACCACAGCTCCTCACTATCTGAATATGCTCAAAAACTAAAATGTGCATCTATTCACACCTTATATTTAAAGCACATGAGCTCCCTAAAGAAATCTGGGAACTGTAGTTTGTTAAGGATGTTAGGAAACATAGTGCTGTAAGGGCTAAGCTGTAATTTCCAGTCTTGGGGAAAGTATATATCAGGCATCCCCAAACTGTGGCCCTCCAGATGTTTTTGCCTACAACTCCCATGATCCCTAGCTAACAGGACCAGTGGTCAGGTAAGATGGGAATTGTAGTCCAAAACATCTGGAGGGCCGAAGTTTGGGGATGCCTGGTATATATTATGTATACAGCAAAAGTTAGTATATGCAATTATTATTTAAATTTTGTGTCATGGTAGGCCCCTGCCTCAAGTCTTTAAGTAGCCAGTAATGCCACGGGTTTAGGTGGCACTTTTTTATGCTAGTGAATTAGAAGGGAGAAGAATTGCATTAATAAACATGCAGGAGCTGTTCTGATAAGGCTGGTCTTATTAGTGCTCAGTGAAGTATGGATCTATCAAGTAGCTACATTTGTGGAGTGAGGTGGAAAGCAGCAGTGAAAACAGTGTAGGTACTTGAGAAGTCTAGACTGTGGATTAAGCATTTCTGTCATAACTTCATCAAGGCTGTTAGAATTGTAGAGTTGGAAGAGACCCCAGGGGTCATCTAGTCCAACCCACTGCAAACTAAATCATACACCTGTGGGTATAAGGCGGTATATAAATTCAATAAATAAAATAAAATACATGACAGGTGCCCATCCAACCTCTGCTTAAAAATCTCCAAGGAGAGCCCACCACGTCTCATGGGAGCCTGTTCCACTGTCAAATAGCTCTTACTATCAAAGTTCTTCCGGATGTTTAGTTGGAATCTCCTTTCTTGTAGCTTGAAGCCACTGGTTCAGGTCCTAGCTTCCAGAGCAGGTGAAAACAAGATTGCTGCATCCTCTGTGTGATGGCCCTTTAGATACTTGAATATAACTCTCATATTTCATCTCACTCTCCTCTTTTCCACGCTAAACATACCCAGCTCCCTCAACGGTTCCTCATAAGGAAGGGGAGTAGAAGAATAGTTGGAAAGTTAGAAATATTTGTAGTCTTGCTGTTTTTGCAATATTCAGCCTTTATATGTTCAATCTGAGTTCAGGCATGGCTGTGGTAATCCTGATGGGTGTGACCCTGCTCCTGCTTCTGATACTTTACTGGACCAGCTCCATGGAATGGAATGGGGGCAGTGTGCTACAGTGCAGGGGTGGCCACCTGAGGAAGGTGTGTTTCCCGCCTCCCCCCTTGCCAAAGCTTCGCCTACTGGGGTCATGCAGCTGCAGGTTCTGGTGAGATCTCACTGAAAGCCACCATTGTGCAGTGGGCGGGGTGCCTGCAAAGGCACTGTCCCCCAGGATTCTGCCACCTGAGGAACCTGTTTCAGTTCGCCTCATGTGTTTCCAGTCCAGAGAATAGCATTGGGGCTTTTGAGGCCCCTAGCAGTTACATTGTGGGGTTCCACAAGGCACTACTTTATCCCCAGTGCTAGTTGATGCCTATATGAAGCCACTGGGAGCAGCCATAAGGAGTACGGGAACAAGGTGCCATCAGCACGCTGACAACACTTGGCTCTATTTCTCCATGACATCTGAATCAGGAGAGACTACACAGGTGCCTGGTGGAAATGGATGAGACAATAAGCTGAGACTGAACCCTAGCATGGTGGAGGTACTGTGGGCGAGTGGTTTCTGGGTATGAGAAATTAGATGATTACCTGCCTTGGGTGGGGTTTCAATTCCGCTTAGAGCAGGCACCCCCAAACTTCGGCCCTCCAGATGTTTTGGACTACAGTTCCCATCTTCCCCGACCACTGGTCCTGTTAGCTAGGGATCATGGGAGTTGTAGGCAAAAACATCTGGAGGGCCGCAGTTTGGGGATGCCTGCCTTAGAGGAACAGCTATCTGCTCTGGCGGTGCTTCTGGATCCAGCTTTGTCACTGAAGGCCCAGATAACCCCAGTGGCTAGAAGTGTCTTTTACCAGCAGCACCTGGTACAACAGCTTTGGTCATTCCTGGATGGGGAGAACTTGACCCATAGTAGTTCAGGCACTACTGAGTTCAAGATTGAACTGTTGCAATGCAGCCTATGTGGGGTTTCTCTTGCACATGACCTGAAAACTGTAGTTAGTGCAGAATACTGCAGCACAGTTCCTAACAGGATTGAGACCCTGTTGGCATATATCACCTCTGCTTACATAACTTCACTGGTTGCCAATCCTGATGTTTTGATAGCCTAGTTTTCAGCTGGTTGGATTTAAACAAATTCAGCTTGTATTAGTTTGTGCTCCAAATAACGGACCTTTTAAAATATAGATGTATACGGTAGTAAAATGATTTTGAAAAAAGACTTAGATCGACTTCAGATTGAACAATGAAGTTCCAGGAAATCTTTGTGAACAAAATCAACAAGTATTTGTGTCTGTCTGTAGTACGAATATGAATTGTAATATGTAGAAGATAGCAAGAAATGTGTGTGAGTGTAGGCAATAGAGCACACGCATACAAGCACTACTGCGTGTTGGTTGTGCCAGAGAAGCATTATCCATTGGGCTTTACCACCATCACTATTTCCTTCACTTGGAATTAACTGCTGACAGGGAAGTTGGATAATTTTCATGCAGAGGGTTTTGTGTGGAACATTTTCCACTAAAAATGCCTGCAATGTTGGCAAATGCCCCCCCCCTTCCCTAACTTTCACAAATTGCATCTGTTGATGCTTCAGTGAACGAAACAAAAATAAAAGAAGACTATGGAAATTACTTGCCTGAATACAAAGGAAAGAAGCTGGGCCTCTGAACCTGTTCCGGCATGTTGTGACATGTCTGCTGTGTATTTCTGCAAATCATTTTTATAAAGCTTGATTCCAGCTACCTGCTGATCAGATCTGCTGCTTGATTAAGAGCAAGTTAGTGCAGAGCATGCGTCTGAAGAAGCCGGAGCTCAACTTAAAGAGAAGCTTCTTCCTTATGAAGGAAGGGTGGGGAATCAGTCGCCTCTGCAAATGTTGTTGGGCTCTCACTCCCATCAGCCCCATCACAACAGTCTGGAATTATGGGAGTAATGTCTAGAGGGCCACAGGTTCCCCATCCCTGCCTTGCAGGGAAATGGCAGTCAAGTACAGCCTTGTGAAATGAGCACCTCAATATTATTTGTAGTCCACTATCTATGTGGCGCTGTGGGCTAAACCACTGAGCCTAGGGCTTGCTGACCAGAAGGTCAGCGGTTCGAATCCCTGTGACGGGGTGAGCTCCCGTTGCTTGGTCCCAGCTCCTGCCAACCTAGCAGTTCGAAAGCACGTCAAAATGCAAGTAGATAAATAGGAACCGCTATAGCGGGAAGGTAAACGGCGTTTCCATGTGCTGCTCTGGTTTGCCAGAAGCGGCTTTGTCATGCTGGCCACATGACCTGGAAGCTATACGCCGGCTCCCTCGGCCATCAATGCGAGATGAGTGCGCAACCCCAGAGTCGGTCATGACTGGACCTAATGGTCAGGGGTCCCTTTACCTTTAATCTATGTACTGCAGCTTCCTAGATTTAATAAGAACCTGGCCAAGCTGATGTTCTATCAAGAATTTTGCAGGCAGAAAGTAAATGGCTGGCATTTTGTGAATGTCCTAGGGTTCTAAGTTTGGTGAATTTTTGTCGTTTAGTCGTGTCCGACTCTTCGTGACCCCATGGATCAGAGCACGCCAGGCACTCCCGCAGTTTGGTCAAACTCATGTTGGTAGCTCGAGAACACTGTCCAACCATTTTGTCCTCTGCCATCCCCATCTCCTTGTGCCCTCAATCTTTCCCAGCATCAGGGGCTTTTCCAGGAAGTCTTCTCTTCTCATGAGGTGGCCAGAGTATTGGAGCCTCAGCTTCAGGATCTGTCCTTCCAGAGAGCACTCAGGGCTGATTTCCTTAAGGATGGATAGGTTTGATCTTTTTGCAGTCCATTGGAATCTCAAGAGTAGGCATCCCCAAACTTCGGCCCTCCAGATGTTTTGGACTACAATTCCCATCTCCCCCGACCATTGGTCCTGTTAGCTAGAGATCATGGGGGTTGTAGGCTAAAACAGCTGGAGGGCCGCAGTTTGGGGGTGCCTGCTCAAGAGTCTCCTCCAGCACCATAATTCAAAAGCATCAATTCTTCGGCGATCAGCCTTCTTTATGGTCCAGCTCTCACTTCCATACATCACTACTGGGAAAACCATAGCTTTAACTATACGGACCTTCGTCGGCAAGGTGATGTCTCTGCTTTTTAAGATGCTGTCTAGGTTTGTCATTGCTTTTCTCCCAAGAAGCAGGCGTCTTTTAATTTCGTGACTGCTGTCACCATCTGCAGTGATCATGGAACCCAAGAAAGTCCTGGTTGTGCATTTATGTGTTATGTTTGTAGCCCATCCTTCTTTCAAGGCACTCAGGGTAACATCTAAGAGATGGTGTTAACCGTTCATGGAAGTGTGGTGCTTTCAGACTCCCAAATAAGTTGTTTGCACTGAATTTTCAGGGATTCACTGGTATCCCTCAGCCCTCTATGTGACAGCCCACACCATTCACTATTCCCCAACTTTTGAAGGCTTTTAACATAAGAATAGCCCGGTAGAACAGGCCAACAAACCAACTAGCCCAGCAGCCTCTTCTCACAGTGGCCAACCAGATTTCTGTAGGAAACCCATGAGCGCAAGAGCACTCTCCCCTCCTCTGGTTCCAGAAACTTGTATTCAGAAGCATACAACTTGTATTCAGAAGCATACAGAGCGAGACGCTGCCCACAGTAATAGACTGGCAAACACAAATGTTAAACTATATTAGGATGGCATGGTTGACAGATTCAATGAGAGATATACCCGTACAAAAGACAGTGAAAGAGTGGAGAGTGTATAAGAACTATCTTAAAACATATTACCCAAATAGCTCTCTACTCATGGACATTGAATGATGCTTGAGAGAAACAGAAAGGATTAGAATAATAATGAGGAGAAAAAAGAGATATTATTAATATAAGCCTGTGAAACATAGGATATAGAAAAGTGTGCAACAAAAGGGACAGGAAGTATCTATATGTAGATGTGATGAGTGTATCTGTTTTGTATTCTTATTTGTTCTGTAAACCTGTGAGGATAAGTTTTGACGAAATATTGGAAGAATAAGGGTTTCTTTTGCCCTCTTTTTTCTTTCTTTCTTTTCTTTTTTCTTCTTTTTTTTTTATCGATCTTTTTCATTGTATCGCTGATTCTTTTCCCCCTCCCTTATTATTCTCCCCACCTTATTATTCCTTTTTATATGTAAGTGTGTATTTGTTGCTTTGTTGATTTTAAACAATAAAAACTTTTTTTTAAAAAAAAAAAAGAAGAAGCATACAGTTTTCGTTTTTAAAGTCATCCAAGTTAGTGGCCATCATTGGCTCCTGTGGTCGTAAATTCTATAGTTTAAGTACTTTCTTTTGTCTTCCTTTCTGACTCCTCCAGTATTCAACTTCTTTGGATGTCAATGAGTTCTAGCATCATGAGGGAGAAAAACTTTTCGTCATCCACTTTCTCCATGCCATGTTCATATTTTTGATACATAGCAAAAAGCAGGAGGATCATGAACTTTTCTTGCTATATTCTTTCTACTCTTGGGACCAAATGATTGAGATTTCTCGGCATTCTGCCATGTGACCACTTTGGTGGGCTGCTGCAGGGAGGAAGGGGGAGGAAAGTCAACTTCATAGCCTTTTCATTTTATAAATGTGTATTTATAACACTTATACCTTAAAAAGCAGTCCAAGGCACATTCACTTCAAGGCACTACTTGGTTTTCATATTGTTGACAACAGCATGTTCTCTCTCTTTCTCCTGATCAAGGAGGGATTATATAAATAAGATAAATAAAAATTCAGAAAATGTTGACCCCCTGTATTCACATTGATTTTTTGCAGGGTAAATGAATGGATGAATAAATAAGCCTTTCTTATTTACCTCCTTCTAAGATGAAAAAGTTGCATTTCAGAGAAGCCTGCACACTACCACACTGAGCTACAAAATGAGTTTATGTGCCTGGGAGGAAAGAGCTCCGTGCTGTATTTCCTACAAGTTTACACATGCTAAAATATCTACAATGAGAAACCATATATTTCTACAATTTCATTCAATATTACACAGTCATATGCCTTTGTTCCCAAAGATTCAAGGTTGTGATTTGAGGGAACTAGTATGGGAGCCACTATTGGTATATTACTTCAAGATTTGTAAAATGTTTTCATCTAGAAGTTTTAGATTATCCATCTGTTTTGCATGAACATCCAAACTCCCCCTCTTCTCTCTATATAAAGATTTGCTGCCTAGAAAGAAACAAAATACAGAGGCACGATTATAGGACTTTCCTGCCAAAATAAATATCCTCACTGATTTTTCAGCTTTAACCTATATCTTAGGAAACATTGACAGTGAGGGCAGCAGAAGGGGGGTGGGACATTTTCCTTTGTATGAATAGGATGAGGATATTACGATTTAGGGGCCACTTTCTTTGTGATGTTTTTGGCCAAAGTTGGCCAAAAGGCTTGTCCCCCTGGGATTACTCTGTTTGGAAATTCAGAAAGGTTTGGGGAAGGGGGAAACTGAGCCTGCATCACACAACCCAGTTCCTGAAACATCCTGCTCTTTATGTTTTCAAATATGTTTGGGGAATTGAAGGGCACAGCTAGGACCCTTCTAAATGAATTATTTGGTTAATAGAGATATTTTCAGGGGGCAGAGGAGGGGTGGGAAACTTTCCTTCTGTCCACATCTTAGGATCCAAGCAAGGTATGTGAAATACAGAATGCTGAACATATTCTACGTACAGTCATACCTCAGTTTAAGTATGCCTCGGTTTGAGTTTTTTCAGTTTAAGTACATGTACTCCACGGACCGTCTGGAACGGATTAATCCACTTTCTATTACTTTCAATGGGAAAGTTCGCTTCGGGTTAAGTACGTTTCAGGTTAAGTACAGACTTCCGGAACCAATTGTGTTTGTAAACCGAGGTACCACTGTATTATTATTATTATTATTATTATTATTATTATTATTATTATTATTTATTATTAAGCCTTCATGGTCACAGAGAAAAACGTTTTGGAAACATACAGGAAGTTGTGCTATCTGTATACAGCTATTCACTAGTAAGAACATTTTAGCAGATGAATTGTAGTTCATAATTTATCAAATTAAAATAAAATTGCACATTTAAAGAAACCTCTCTATAGGTGTGTTTTGGGGAACTGTGATACAACTTGGCATATTAATAAATGAAAACTTCCACTTAATACTAAGAAGAGCCTGTTCATTGCTTACATTTTAATTCCTTGTCACTAGAGGCAAAATGGCTTTGAAAAGTCAGCAGTCTTGGCCCCACTAATAAAAATGCATACACTGACTAAAATTTGCAGCTATATTAAACAAGCAAGGCTTTAATTGATGAATCTAATGATTAAATCGATGAAAGCTTGCAAACCTTTTAGAAATCAATGGGTGATTTGTGCCAGACTTTTGGTGATCACAAAAACTCCTACACAAAGTTATTTCTGGACCTTGCATAACTTCCCCTCTATAAATCCTACTGCTAGCTCTCATGCTGCTACTGGATTTTCTGAAGACATGCTCGTCTTCCTTTCCCCATTGCCCAAATGTTCAGATTCCTGCCAGAAATCTAAGACTTGCAACCTAAATATTCAAATTGTGCCAATTTGAGCATGTTATTTGAGTTTTCCAAAACAAAACCAGAAATGCCTGTGATACAAAAAGGGTGCCCAATCAAGAATATTGGAGATGTTCAAGAGCGCAGCAAAAGCCTTTTAAAACAAAGAACATTCCCCAAAGCAGGTGGCATTTGTCAGAATAAAGATAATCAAAGACAGCCTGGCTAAATTTACAACAGGATCAGTTTCAACGGTTATTGTAACACATCTGGCAGAAGAAGCTGCCCATGTGCCAGATGTTACAGCATCTACTTGGCATTGGGATGCATTAGTTGGCATCTCATGCAAAGAAGGGGGCGGGGAGGAATGAGAAAAAAAATGCTAGGCAAATAAACCTCCATGCATCTGGATTTAGCTATAGAGCTGTATATACCACAGTCTTGGGAAGTAGAAGTCTCTTTTATTCTACACTAGTTGGATGGGAGCTGCTTAGTTAAAATGAGGAAAGGACATGAACTGCATATGAAAGAGAATCCCAACCAGTGCTTTTTTGGGGGGTGTACTTAGGGGTACATAGTACTGGCACCATTTTTTCTAGAAGAAAAGCACTGATCCCAGCTGAAGCTCATGTGTGATTTTGGCCAGGCTGTGCTTTAAAAGAATTGAAAAACAAAGAAGGTCCAATTGTATCTTCAATAGAATTCACAAATTACTATGTACATATTATATCAATTGCACAATCATAAAACAAAATGCATGCAGTGTGACTCATTAAATCCATGAGCGCAGACAAAAGACATGCATTTGCTGAGAGCTATAAATGATCTGCAAGTCAGTTCTTAATTGGAAATTTGTTCATCATTTGCAAGAAATAGTCACAGATATTTCAGGCAATTGGAAAGGGCACAGTTGTTTAAAATTGTGAAAGTTAATGGTTTGATTCTGCTTTACTGTGTTTGCAAATAAGCTATTACAGTAGCACACTAATTACTGAGTAGTGCCTACCACAACATTGAAATGTTTAAAGAAACAATGAGCTAGGATTTGTGAACGAACTAGTGAAAATTAGTCTAGTCTACATATGCAGCTGAATAACGAAGTGGTAAATTGGGGCTGTATCGCTTCAGATTGTTGAAGGGAATGCCTTTTTAATGAGAGCAACTCCTTGCAAGCAAAAGCACGTTGTTGTTTAGTCGTGTCCGACTCTTCGTGACCCCCTGAACCATAGCACGCCAGGCACTCCTGTCTTGCACTGCCTCCCACAGTTTGGTCAAACTCATGTTCGTAGCTTCGAGAACACTGTCCAACCATCTCGTCCTCTGTCATCCCCTTCTCCTAGTGCCCTCAATCTTTCCCAACATAAGGGTCTTTTCCAAGGATTCTTCTATTCTCATGAGGTGGCCAAAGTATTGGAGCCTCCGCTTCATGATCTGTCCTTCCAGGGAGCACTCAGGGCTGATTTCCTTAAGAATGGATAGGTTTGATCTTCATAGCTGCCAAGTTATCCCTTTTTTACAGGGATTTTCCCTTATGCTGAATAGGCTTCCTCGCGAGAAAAGGGAAAACTTGGCAGCTATGTTGATCTTCTTGCAGTCCATGGGACTCTCAAGAGTCTCCTCCAGCACCATAATTCAAAAGCATCAATTCTTCGGTGATCAGCCTTCTTTATGGTCCAGCTCTCACTTCCATACATCACTACTGGGAAAACCATAGCTTTAACTATACGGACCTTTGTAGGCAAGGTGATGTCTCTGCTTTTTAAGATGCAGTCTAGGTTTGTCATTGCTTTTCTCCCAAGAAGCAGGCGTCTTTTAATTTTGTGGCTGCTGTCACCATCTGCAGTGATCAAGGAGCCCAAGCAAAAGCACATAAAGGATCACATTTTTGAAAGCTACCATGTATGCAAATAAATTTCCCACCACCACAACAGAAAACTAACAGAGCAGAAAGAGATATGAGCAATAACCTTTTCTGCCTGGGGTGTGCTAGATTGTGTTGTTATTAAGAACATAAGAAGAGCTTGCTGGATCAGGCCAATGGCCTATTTGGTCCAGCATCCTGTTCTCACAGTGGCTGACCAGATGCATGTGGGAAACAGGATTTGAGCACAAGAGCCCTCTCCCCTCCTGCGGTTTCCAGTAACTGTGGAGACAGAGCATAGCTCTCATGGCTAGTAGACATCAATAGCCCTCTCCTCCGTGAATTGGTCCAATCCTCTTTTAAAGCCATCCAGGTGGTGCCACCACTGCCTCCTATGCAAATGAGTTTCATAGTATAACAGGGCTCTGCGTGAAGAAGTGCTTTCTTTTATCTGTCTTGAATCTTCCAACATTCAGCTTCGTTGGAAATCCACAAATTGCTGTTTCTACTTCTAGGGACTTGCTAAGCTGGAAATAATTGGCATCCTCCAATTGATGGCAAGCCATGAATCCGAGACATAGATGGGGGAGCTTCCTGTGCACAGTGTTTACTACAGACCTTTGAACACAAGTAGGAGCAAAGGGAGCAGAAGTTGCTAGGAAATTGATGGAGGGTCAGATCCAGAATCCTGGGATCCTGCAGCTTCTTTTCCATCGAAATAAAATTGGCGGTGGTGAACATGCTTTAATGAAAAAGTTTAATTCCCAGTTCAGGTCTCTGCATCAATATATACATGTGAACGCTGCTCCTCTGGTGAAAGGAATTTTACAAAGACAACCGAACACTCATCAGCTAGTATTTACATAATTAATAAAACACATTATCGTAATGAAACTTGTTAGAAATATTAATGAAGGCCCTGGCTATCAGGTTGCCATAGTAACACAATGCATTATATGTTGCTAAGTGAGTTTAGTTATATCAGAGTGCATGTGCTGTGCAATTTAAAAACAACAACACCCTGTATAGATTAATTGAAATTCTTTTAACTCAGAAGCTAAATTCCATATATTAACTGGCATTTTTTATTTATTTTTACTCCGTTAATCATTGGTTCAGGGAATAAGCTGTAGAATGTGATAGCTTTTGTGGCCTACAACATGGTAAAATGCAGCAATGGCATTCAAGGACAGTTGAGTTATGCTCGTTACCTTTTGAATCTGCACAGCAATGCAATTGATCTTGATACCTGCAAGGTTTGTTTTTCAAAAACTGTAGGGAATTGTTTTTCCCCAAACGCAATATACCCAACAGGAAGCTGCACTAGATAGGCATTTGGACTATTCTGGTAGGGCTCTTATGTTCTTAATGTGCTCTTGAAGTTATGCTAAGATTGCCTCCCTTTCGGTGCCTGAATTATAGGGCACTGCAAGGGAGGAAGCCTGGACTTTTACCTTTCAGGAGGTTTTAGAAGGCTAAATGGGCCTGTCTGGGGTTGGGTTTGTGAATCTCATTAGAAACATGGGGGAGGGAAAACAGGTTGCTTTTGCACAAACATCATAATAGACCATGTCAGTTGTTCCTTACAGCATAATCCTAACCATGTCTGCTCTCGATTAAGTCCTGTTGAATTTAATGGGGCTTACTCTCAGGTAAATGGGGTTATGATTGCAACCTTAGTTCTCAGTGTTTCTTTGCACACTCCCAGACTGAGATTTTTTAGAGGATAACCATTTCAGTCTGTTTTCTGTAACAAGTGTGGCATTGCACACCCATGAATTGCAGATGTTTGGAGTAACCCCGTGCTCCTCAGCATTGCATATATGTCGACTATCCAGCTCAATATGTTTTTGGGTCTACAGCCCTGCTCTTAACTGATGTCCCAGTCTTGTCTTGCTTTCTTCTCTACGTCCCACATTGACCTTGATGCTTTAGCTATAGCTAGCTGCTTGTTTTTGGTCACTTAAACTGATGTTCCATTAGCAGTAAGCTGTCATCAGAGCACCCACCCTCGCTGACAGTTACATAATAAGCCATATTAAAAACAAAAAGTGTTACCTAGCACAGACTTTTGTTAAAAACAGACTAAGTAAGAAGCCAAGTGGGCAACAGATTAATCTGAGGAACGTCTCCTTTGGGAGAATCAGCAGCTCCCCCAGTCATTGGCTCTGACAGACTAGTAGCTGTTTGTAACACTGAACATTCCAGAGTGATATCTTTTGACTTCAGATTCAAACAAGCAGAAAAGAGACAGCCCCTTTTCCATTTCTCTTTGCTATGGTTATTTTCCTTCGCGGTGCAAAGAGGCTGGAGCAACTCTTGTTTTTAAGATCACAGTTTTCTGTTTCTTTTCTACAGAATCCTTTCTTTTTAAGAGAAGATGAAGTTAAAAGAAAAATGTAACATCCGTTCTGCTTTGGTTTTGAAGAAATTAGACTGGAAGGTGGAATGCATGCAAGAAAGCCTAAAATGCATGTGCCGATTCCTGCAATTAATGATGCCACTATCAAACCTACGAAATCTTAAGGGCAGAGCATACGTTACAGTTGCCATGGAGTTGCTATTGGAAATGTCTCCTATGGTAAACAACCCTTACCTGCTGGCCTGTAACTTTTGCAAGTACTCAGCATGCGATTTACACTCACCACTTTTCTATATACACACAGCCTCAGTGGCCACTGGGGTCACATAACAGGGACACAGAAATTCACAGCATAATGTGGGCAGATTGCTCTTTTGCCAGGTTGTTAGGGTTTTGTTTTGTTTTTGTAAACATGGAAAGTATGCATTCCAGAAATGAAGAAAAAAAAGTGAGCTCTCATAAACTAAAAAAGAAAAAGAACAGGAGAAACTAGTATTCCTCAGTTGAGCTTCTGAAGAAGACAACAGTGCCTGCAGATTATTGAGCATGGGAGGTGTGGCTTTTTGTCAGTGATGTCCTCGGCACTAGCCAATACACTCCTATGACACTACTTCAACTACATATCGGGAAGAGTGAGCAGGTAATCAAATATGCCAGTGGTAAATGTAATTATTGAAGTGATGGAAAATGAATTCCGCTATAGCAGATGCACTATCTAGGTGAAAGGGTTTGATCCGAGCATGCGAACCCCTATTTGTGTGTGAGAAGGGTGGGGGTGATGTGGAAGGGGCAGGGCTGGCACACATGTACTTTTTCACCCTTTTTGTGCCCTCATGCAGTCTTCTTAAGGCATGCATGAATTTCCTTGCTGTTAACTCCTGCACTTGAGAAACAATTCTGATGGAGGTCATTCATAGTAACCTGCCCCAAGGAGAAGGAGCAAGAAACAGTGGACCAGATCCAAATGCATTGACACTTGTTTACATGTGACTTGCTACACCAGGTTGTGAACATCAGAACTTAGTTAGACTTCCTAACCCTCCACTCCACACTACCCCCCTTTTCTGTTTTCTTTTTACTACTTACCCCTGCCTAGTAATGTAGGTCAAAATAATGTGAGGAAATCAAGTCCCGTCATGTGTTGCCATAAATCTGTGTTCTGTTTTATTTCTTTTTAAAATTTTATTTTACAGTTTAGTGTTGCTTTTAGTTTGAATTACATGAACTACATGAATCTTTTCAGTGCTTAGGGCTTCTAAATGTCTTAATTTGGTTCTGCTTGGATGTCCATTTGATTTACGTCTCTTGTTCCTGAACTAGCAACTGATACACATGGGGAAATGTACTAATGAACAACTTATCATGCAAAACTCTAGTCAGATTGGAACCAGAAAGTACTAATTTCAAAGTAATATTTTTTTTCGTTTTAAGCTCATGTTTTGAGAAATGCCTTTAAACATACCTTATGAGCCAGTTTTTATAAGAAATGCCTAAGTTTGCATTTTCCTTCCTCCTCCTCCCCGTTTTTCCTTTTGTGCCATGTCTTTTAAATGGTAAGCCTCTGGCTTTTTTAAATAATAATAATAATAATAATAATAATAATAATAATAATAATAATCTGTAAGTCACCTTGGGAGCCCTTTTGGGAGAAGAATGGGATTTTTAAAAAATTAAATAAAGAAATATTGACATTTAAAATGCATGTTAATTTCCCAGGAAAGATCCTTGTATTAGAAACGCCACAAATATATGCTCTTGCTTGCAGATCTTCAATGATAATTTTGCACTATTTCACCCCAAGTATTTTTAATTAAATATAGATTAGACATTTCAAATCAGCCCAGAGATTCATGAAATCAATTGAGATGTTCACTATTTTTGACGAAGTAATCAATGAGCAAGAGTCAAGAACCATAGGCGAGGACTACTAAAATTGTTTCCAGTATGTGCCTGTTTTGCTAACCAGATACAGATACAAATATGGATTTCCAGGGATATGGAAGTCTTGAATTACTCCATAAGAAGGAAATGACTCACAGTTCTTGGACTCTGTCACTGTATTGTCAATTAGCTAGTGCCCAATTTCCATTAACTTACATGAAACTTGCAAAAGACTTGTTTCTCATGGTTGTGCTGAAAAACTCGTTAGCATAAAGGATGTGTGTGTCTTAGGCTGTGTACACATTCTTGTTTACTCTGCATCCAGTGCTCCCTCCGCTAGTCTGGGAAGCTGTGCACGCACAATGTAACATAGAATACATACCTATCCTGTATCTATCCATACAAAATACCAATCTGATGAGTTCCCCTCCAAACCAACTTCAATCCAAATTGAGAAAAGGAATGACCTGTGTTTTAAGCTTATAAGGTGTATGCAGCCGTATTATAGTTCACTGGCCGCTTCCTCCTCTCACCCTTCAATAGAAGATCAGTGCCGATTCCATGAGCAGTAGGGACAGCATACAAACAACAAATGCGCACAGATGGCTGTAGACTTCATTACTTTGACTTTTATTACTTTTAACTGGATGGCTAACCACAAGGAAATGCAGACTCTGAGCTGAGAAAGGACCACCCCTCCCCCCCCCCCAGGTATAGTAAACCCGGTTTGCTATATCAGATCAAACTTGGCTTCGTAGACATTTTCCTTTGCTACCATTTATCTTGTGGCTTAATAAGGTATCTCAACATTCTCTTGGAAGAAAATGTGTCTCTAATCTTGGCTCAATAATCATGTTTTGCAGGAGATGCACGACTGAGAGGTCAGACAGGGGTTCTCTCTGAGCGACGTGGTTCCTACCCATTCATAGACTTCCGCCTTCTCAACAGTAAGTGGATCACTTATTGGAAAGTGGATTCATGGGCAGAGGATTTTTAAAAAATGCATTATTTAACTTGCTATACCACAAAGAGTCTAATAATTATTATTGAAGTCATAAATTAAATTTCACATTCATAAATTTACTGTATATTCCTGCGTATAAGACTACTTTTTAACCCAGGAAACTCTTCTCAAAAGTCAGGGGTCATCTTATACCAGTGATGGTGAACCTATGACACGCGTGTCAGACATGATACGCAGAGCCCGCGCCCCATCGGCCCCATTTGCGCTGTTGTTGTCCCCCCCCCATTTGTTCTCCCGCTCCTCCTACAGCTTGTCTCCACTAGAGCTTGTCTCCGCTAGCTCCTTGTTGTTGTTGTTCCTGGTAGCCAAAGATTGGTTTTTTAACCCTTTCTGTGCTGTTTTTCTGCCGCTTTGGCAGACTATGATTGGGTGTAACAGCGTTCATTTTTTAACCCGTTCTATGCTGGGTTTTTGGCGTTTTGGCAGACTATATCGGTGCTGCATGTTAGTTCCAGCGAAGGTATTATTCGTCATTTATTTCTGTTCTCTTTCCTCCCCAAAAACCGCAGCAGCTTTGGGGCATTCCCTCCCCCAAAAGCAAAGCAACTTTTGCACCCCCCCAAAAAACCTCCAAAACTTTGGTCAGCAGCTCCCCCCAAAAAGCTCAACAACTCTGGGCACTTTGTGATAAATAAGGGTTTTTTGGTTTGGTTTGGTTAAATAATTAGTTTTTGGGTTATTAAATATAGTTATATATTACCATAGCTGCCAAGTTCTCCCTTTTTTAAAGGGAAATTCCCTTATGCTGAATAGGCTTCCTCGCGAGAAAAGGGAAAACTTGGCAGCCATGATATATTACAATTATACAATTTTGTTATTTAAACTATAAATATCATGAAATTATTGGTTTTTTTCTCGAAGTGACACACCACCCGAGTTATGCTCGGTTTTTTGGTGAATTTTGACACATCAAGCTCAAAAGGTTGCCCATCCCTGTCTTATTCGCTGGGTCATATTTCTTATACGGCGAGTATATCCCAAACTCTATATTTTAACTGGAAAAGTTGGGGATCGTCTTATACGTCCAGTCGTCTTATACGCCGGTATATATCGTATTTTTAGCTGCAGCATCAGGTGAAAACTGCTTAATCAGTTCTGGATGTTCCCAGAGGATGGAATTCATGGACAGATAAGAGAACCAGCCAATACACACTACCATGCCTGCTGTTGAAGAAATAAAACCGGAGGCAAATATGGAAATCTACTTACCCACATTTCCTTTTGTCCCACAGCTCCCCCCCCCCCCGGGGAAACTGCTCTCTAGCACTCAATCAGAGCAAATGGCAATCAGGTTTTCTGTCGGTTGCCATTTGTTCCAGCTTAGAGATAAAGAGTGGGTTTTCCCTGAAAAAAGAGTGGGGCAAGGGGGAAACTTCTTGGACCCATACTTTCTAGGCATAGGACAAGCAGATGTAGTGGATGAGCCCTTAGAAACTATCCTGGAGAAAGTTGGGACTTTCCCCTCCGTCTTCCTTATGTGTCAAATAGGAAGCCAGACATACAAGCAAAGGGCTGTTATGTGATGAAGAATCCTGTACCTGCATAACGTGCGGGATCAGGTGTGCTATTTCCACTAGGGATTTCAGGTGGGGCTTGTTTTCTTTGAGGCCTGGGAGTTTTCTAGAATGTGTAATCCTGAATTTTGCAACTCATGAAGATTTATGGTTTTAGCTCAATGTTCCCTTCACTTGGTGGAATTTTTGCTCGTGGTATGGGCCACAATCAAGCCACAGTTAAGCACTCTAAAATCCAATTGAACAGAAATTAAAATGCTTTCCTTCATCTGAACTGTGCCTTTAACCTGCATTTATTAATGAAACTGTAGCACATTTCAGTGTACAAACCATGTCGCCGTTCTGTAAACCCCTCAATTCTCTCAAAGTGAGAGTTCTGGTGTGAGTGTGCAATTAAACATGGCCATCTGTAGAAGAACAGTTAACCTGTATAGTATGAAGGGTAAAATTCACAGTTTTATTGCGCTTCTGTTACCAGATGTTTATTGCATCCTTTCCCCCCTTTTTACTGGAGCTTAGTCTAGCTTGGATTTCCAAACAGATTCTCCTGGTAAGGCAGCAATAATTTAATCCTCCGATTGACTAAGTTGCTCAGTGAGTCACTGAACCAAATCCTTTCAGTGACTCATGTGTGGTGATTAAAATTAGCTTTCATTATCATAGGATGCAATCTGTCAATGACTGGTACAGCACATATTTCTTGATTGCCTTAATTAAGAACAAGAGGGAATTCCATGTGGCACAGTGGCAGGGGGATGAGTGAATCCCAGAGAACCGGGGAGTGCTTCCCCTTGTTTGTTTGTTTGTTTGTTTGTTTGCTTGCTTATACCACCCTTCTTCCATAGATCTCAAGGCAGTTCACAACATACAAATGCAAGATAAAAACACAAAATACATAATAAAAGCAAGAACTAAAAACCACACAAACCAATAACCTGTTATGTTCCTAATGGGGAATTTGTTATTAAGCACCTAAAACTGCAGCCCAAGAAAGGGACTATGAACCATATTAATATAAAGGTAAAGGTACCCCTGACCGTTAGGTCCAGTCGTGACCGACTCTGGGGTTGCGTGCTCATCTCGCATTAGTGGCCGAGGGAGCCGGCGTATAGCTTCCAGGTCATGTGGCCAGCATGACAAAGGCGCTTCTGGCAAACCAGAGCAGCACACAGAAACGCTGTTTACCTTCCCGCTGTAGCGGTTCCTATTTATCTACTTGCATTTTGACGTGCTTTCGAACTGCTAGGTTGGCAGGAGCTGGGACCAAGCAACGGGAGCTCACCCCGTCACAGGGATTCGAACCGTGGACCTTCTGATCAGCAAGCCCTAGGCTCAGTGGTTTAACCACAGCGTATGAGACCTACATCTCTTATTGTTCATTAGGACAAATTACACAAGATTCCCCAGTGAAAGTCACTTTCATATCTAAAAATATTAACACTAGGATGCAGATTTCCTTTGACCAACAACTAAACAAGTACAGTTAGTATTCTTGGGTTATATTTTCATTCTCAGAACTTTCTTCCTTCATAGAAGTTAGCTTGGGGCTTCGGGGAGGTACCACTTGGAGATTTTGCTTAAAGCACCAAAATGTCTTTAGTTAACCCCTGGCTCAAGTATAGCAAACTGTATACTTTGAACTTGACTTGTGGCTCATCAGTCAAACATGCCACTTTAGAGCTCTCCCTCTTCCCCCACCCCCAAATTTGGCAGAACAGACTACAGTAAGTCTGTAACCTCCATGCATTTAACTTCTGTGCATTCAGCTTTATGCACTTAGTAATATTTTTTTTATAAAAAAAGGGGGGAAAGAAAGGGGGCAGACATCTAGGGGGAAAATATTTTAGACATCCCACCTGCCATTGAACCCAGTGCTTTGACTGCTGTATATGCAGTTTTGGCTTTAGGTGTGATCACCAGAACCCCCATGTAAGTTGATACTGTATTCCAAACCAATATCGAAGTGCTCAAATGTAGTGCCTGGTGCACTCAGATACCAGTTTCTTGAAATCCCTGTCAGGCACTAATGCACAGCTGGAGAGGGGAAAGTGCCCTGGGGAAAGGCAGACATCTTTTCTCCAAGACATCCCCATGCTCGCCATAGAAAGGTCATCCTGTGTCAGACTGGTGCCTACCAAGGTGGACTTAGTAAAGAATCAAACAGGCTGAAGGGCACTGCATGTGTGACTTACAGGTTTTGAAAGCACAGAAATTGATACTAGTATCAGACCCATCTAGAGGTGCCTTGAGATTTCTCCAGCTCACCCACTCATGAACACCATAAAAAGAATATCCACAAAAACTCCAGGATACCTTTTAGATTTCTTGTGTTCTGTGTGTTTGTGTGTTCAAATCAAATACTAGTAAAATGGCATTTTATTTTCAAACCCAATAACACGAATCATTTCATTTGCTTAAGTTAGGCTGCAAGGCTGTGTATGCACCATCCATTTGAAGCACATTGCTTTCCTCACACCCAAATAGAATCCTGGATACTGTAGTATACAATTCCAAGATTCCTTAACAACTTACACTTCTCAGGATTCTTTGGGAAATGAAATGTGCTTTAAAAGTATGGTGTAAAAGCAGTAAGTCTCATAAAATTTAATCAGGCTTACTTCTGATTAGACGTATATTAAAGTATTTGATGATACTTTTAGCTAGAAGATGCACAAGTAAAGCTGGAATACCATGAAACAGGACATAGTTATGGAATCCTCATGTAGGATTTTTAAAGGACTTCTGTTATGGTGAAAATATCTATGTTTTTCAAATTCTCAGCAGCATTTTAATTAGTTGAAACCATTACTGAAAGTAGGTTAGACTCTTCCCTTCCCTTCCTTTTTTTGAGAAAACCAAATCAACTTGGTCAGATATTTTCACTCACTAAAATAACGTCCCAGTGTTAACTTGCAATCACAATAAAGGATTGTTTTTCTAATTCCATAAAAATCTTTTATATTACTTGGACAATATTTGTACAAGAATCTGACTAGTTACCTGATCCTTTTTCATATATGTCACACACACACACACACACACACACACACATAGCGGTGAGTTGCTTAATTTGTTACCTGACCTTCTGTTCTAAGGAAAGGGTGTTCTGATGATAACATTGAGATTTTCCAGCTGACACAAGGAAGAGAGAGAACAAAGTAGATGAACTATTAAGATGATAAATGAAAAACAGGGTTTTCTGTTATTGCAGGTTATGTTCATTTTCCTTAAGGAGGAACGGGGGAAAGAATGGCTATTTCCTTTCACTTACTCTGCAATCATCCATAATTTTACACTTTGAAATGTATCTTACTATAAAACTACAGATAAGATTTAGGAAGCTAGGTTAAGACACTCAATCTGAAAATTCCTTAGATGGTTGATTGTCAAATTTATTACTGTGACACAATGCAGTTCTATCATACAATTGCATTTACAGAACAATTTGCTAGCCCTCTAGAATCAGTGGAACTAAACCTAAGTTTGCAGTACTTTACCTTAATCTGTTTGCAGATTCAGCAGTTAATGTGCTTTCAGGTATCAACCAATTTGGCCAGTACAATGTTGCTAATTTTGATGGTTTCTCTACTGAATTTAGTAGGTTTTCTGTTCATTCAGTGGAATAAATTCCTGTCCAGTGGTCGACTAGAAACACAGTGGCTTCTCTAATAGTGGTCATTGGGTATTTGTCTAATTTTCAGTGGAATTTCTGAACTGGGTTGGAAGCTTGGAACATACTTCTTGTTCAGAGAGGAAGCTCATAAGCAGAGGCAACTGCTGACCAATAAGCAGATGTCAGGCTGTATGCCTGCTTCCATTAACTCCACACCCAGCATGCTCCCACCAATGGACTGTGAACACAGAACATTAGCCACAATCCATATCTATCCTGTAGATTATTGGGAAATACTGCACTTTGATGCATTTCCCCCTATACCAGCTTCAGTATGATTTGAAACTGTTAAGTCATATGATGAAGACACAAACACACCCTCCTCCACTTGTAATAACAGAGAGTGGGTTGTTGAAGAGAGAGGTTTGGAAGAGATTGTTTTCTCTCTTGTAACAGAGAAGGAAGCAGGAGAAAGAAAAGAAAGAGGGGGGAGGCTGCTGGGAGCCTAGTAACGTCACCTACACTGGCAACTTGAGCTCAGGGCAGGTTAACCATTTCATGCACTCAAGTGTGAGTCAGTAAATGAATATTACAACATGGGTGACTTTGAAATACGTCAAACCATACTAATAAACATGAAAGTGGTTTGAAACACAGCCAGGGTAGAGATAACCTCATTATATTTTAAGTCAGTAATATGTACACAGCCGCTGTGTACATATTACAATTGATTGCAGATTCTTTGAGAACTGGTCTCTCAGACTATCTGGGTCAGCCGCTTCACTCCTGGCAGTCTGAGAGAGGAGTGGGAGGCCAAACAAGGGGACAATAAGAGAAGATGTGTCTTTTTGAAGTCAGACCCAGTAAATGGAGTGTAGCTTATGATGAACACTGAAACATAACCAAGTTTGTCTTGGTTTGTTTGGGTGCCTCCATGTACGAGGCCCAAGATAATTGCCCCAACCTGAACATCGCCTACCCTGTTTCTCATATTTTAAGACATACCCATAAAATAAGTCATAGCAGGATTTTTAAGCATTCGAGGAATATAAGCCATACCCCGAAAATAAGACATAGTGATAGGTGCAGCAGCAATGCCGGCCGCAGCAGGAGAAGAAAGAAAAAAATAAGACATCCCTTGAAAATAAGCCATAGTGTGTTTTTTTGAGGAAAAAATAAATATAAGACATGTCTTATAATATGAGAAACACGGTATGTAAGGTAAGTTGGGAAACATAAACATATAATGAATTGTACATTATCATGGAGCATCTTGTACCAGATACCATCTGGTCATGTGTGTTTAGTCAGTGCCACCCTTACATTATTTAAATATAACATGCGTTTTAAAGGATATTTTTCACACTTCTGTTATGACTGCAGATGTTTCATTCTGTTTGAAATTTGGCTTTGTTTCTATCTTCCAATGCTCCCCTCAGCATGCTTTACTCAACATTCCCTAGAACATTGTTCTATCAAATATTCATGCTGGTTGCAAGTCCAAGCTGTTCTGAATCACATTGCTTTTTTGTTTTTCGCTGAAAAACCCACTTAAATAATTCACTTTATCCTTATATTTGTTTTTCCAAACAAAATAAAAAAATCCTTCCAGTAGCACCTTAGAGACCAACTAAGTTTGTCATTGGCATGAGCTTTTGTGTGCATGCACACTTCTTCAGATACCAGTAGAACATGTTAAACACTTCTTCAGATACCAGTAGAACATGTTTTTCCAGTAGAACATGTTAAAGCATCCATGCTTTGATGCTCCATATCTTTGACAGATTATAATTTGTTTTATTGTTGCCCTTGGGAGAGCAGAATATAGTGGCAGAAACATATCTGTTTGGAAGAGAAAGCCCCACGGTCCTAGTACTTTTGCATTTTAAACATAGTCAGAATCTGGCCTTCATTGAGTTCCTGCTTATTTGTTTAGTGAAGATCTTTGTACCTGTCATTTCCCCACAGATACCATTTACTCAGGGGAAATTGGAACAAAGAAGAAAGTAAAGAGATTGTTGAGCTTCCAGAGATACTTCCATGCATCCAGGCTACTGCGTGGAATCGTACCGCAGGCTTCGCTGTATTTGCTGGATGAAGGCTACCTTGGGCAAGCAAGGGTAAGAGGCTTCTCCAACAAACTCCCTACTAAAGACTTACTGTTCTAAATGTAACAAAGAGATTGGTGAAGATTCGCTTGAATTCAACATGAAGGAATGTCATATATATGAAACCGGATCCTGAGATAATTTAACATAAGGAAGTTCATGGAAAGAATGTTTCTCACCCCCTGAAATGCCTCTCCAGTGGGTCAGACACCTCTCCTGAACAATGTGTAGTCGGATTTGGGGACTGCTGAGGGAGGGGAAATGACCCAAGTGTGCTGTAGCACACGGATAGACAACATAGTGTGATCAATATGTTGCTGGTCTACAATTCTTATCAGCCTCAACCAGCATGGTCAATAGTTATGAATGTTGCAAGTTGTAGAACTCAAAGGTGTGTGACTCTGGAGGGCACCATGTTGGCTACCCTTATTCTAGTATATCTTTAACCATCCTCATGGTCCCTTCTGACTCTGTGATTCTGTGAAAAGAAGCCATACCTTCAAGCAGAGCTGGCTCTGCCATTAGGCACATGGATGCCCCACTGCCTCCGCAGAAGCACCACTGATTTCAGCTGTAATCGTACAAGATTTGCGAGTGTGCAAGATCTTGCTTGTTTTGGGTGAGATCTCGCCCCAAATTGCAGAAGCAGAAGGGCATGCGAAGGAGTGCCAGTGGCGCAACAGGTATGGGAACGGCAGGGCAGGGGCGGCACTGCCTATTTTGCCTCAAGGGGCAAAATGGGATGTGCTACCCCTGCCTTCAGTTTCAAAAACAGCACTGGACCAGGTATCACAGTGTAAATTAACACAGCAGAGAACAGGCATTTCAGCAAACAAACTTTACAAAAGGGTTAAAAGTAGGTTTCAGCAAAGCATACTTTCAGCTAGAAGCAGCAATGCAGCAATGGATACTGGTTGCTGGAAACCACAGGAAGGAGAGGGTTCTTGTGCTCGAATCCTGCTTGTGGATTTTAATGCAGGCCACAGTGGTTGGACACTGTGAGAACAGGATTCTGGACTAGATGGGCCATTGGCCTGATCCAGCAGGCTCTTCTTACATTCTTATATCAGGAAGTTTCAAGAAGTTGCGGTTTTGCAAATGTGTCCCTGTTTTTGTCTGAAATGTTGGGCAAACCTTCAATTTCTCTTTCTAAACCACTTAGAGACGGTACTAGCGTTAAGCAGTATGTAAAATATATATGAAATAAATACATTTCTGAAGTCTGTGAAGCTGAAAGTGGAAAGCAGAAGCTGTGGTTCTTTAAGATGCTGGTTCTTTTTAGAGAAATATATTTAGAGCTATGCTAAGAACCTATTTCAAGGATATATAATCTACTTGGATGGAATGGGATAAAAAGAAAGCAAGTTCAGCATAGCTAATTTTCTAGTTTCTATGGGTGCTCCTAGAGAACCTGTTTATTGAGCATTCGTCTTGATTTGTTTGCAGGTAGATTAGATGGTCTTGCTGATTTTCTAAATCAGGCACCCCCAAACTGCGGCCCTCCAGATGTTTTGGCCTACAACTCCCTAGCTAACAGGACCAGTGGTCAGGGATTATGGGAATTGTAGTCCAAAACATCTGGAGGGCCGAAGTTTGGGGATGGCTGTTCTAAATTGTTAATTACACTACGGCCGGGATGTGGAACTATGGCCATCCAGATATTGTCAGACTCCAGCTCCCATCAAGGATGAAGGGTCAAGGATGAAGGGAGCAATAGTCCAGAAATGAATAGAGGGCCATAGGTTTCCCCATCCCCATTTTCTGAGTCCCCCCCCCCAATAATTTGAGTTCCGATAATGAGCTTTCCATATAAAAACCTAGTTTTGTTTACAGTTCCCAACTGACAAATACTAAGCTATACTTAGGTGTCTTAGACTGCAATCTTATGCACAATAAGCCAAGAGTAAATCTCATTTTGGGCTTGCTTCTGAGACTTTTGGATTAGACATGTATAGGATTGCAGTGTTCGGTATGCAGGTTCATCTCTAAAACTGGCTACATTTGAACTATTACTTAATTAAAACAAAGGTACTTACACTTTCAAATTTCATAAATGTACCAAAGAGTACAATTTTATGTACTAAGTTATTTCTAATATATTATTTTTTCTTAAATTAGTACAATTATTTCAGGTTTATTATTAATTATTAAATCTAATTATTTATTGTTATCCTTGTTGTTGCTATTAAATATATCACCCGCCCTTCACCCAGGACAGGTTACAACAAATTAAAATTCAAAATGCAGTGAAAACAGATTACAATCACAGGAGCA
The DNA here is from genome assembly GCF_965207765.1 of Zootoca vivipara. Lineage (NCBI taxonomy): Eukaryota > Metazoa > Chordata > Lepidosauria > Squamata > Lacertidae > Zootoca > Zootoca vivipara. The sequence continues at coordinate 58,228,408 of NC_142586.1, forward strand.
GGGTGGGTCCTGAAAGCACATATCTCAGGTGTCAAAGGCCAGGGCAAAGATAAGAAAGTAATAATAATTTGTGAGCTCATATCCAGAATATGTGAAAGGGGATGGTTACTTCTGAACATAGAGTGCATTTCCCTTACCACTGTGCAAATTCAGCCCACTTCCACATCTCTTAAATGAGGGTGTGCAGTTTCCTAGAAACTCTGAGCCCCATAATTTATAAAGTACTGATTTTCATGTAAATCTGTCAATATTTAGTTTGTACATAGTCATTCTGCCTTTTATTTTTATATTCCCAGTATATGCTATCCAAAGTGGGAATGTGGGATTTTGACATTTTCTTGTTTGACCGCTTGACGAATGGTAAGTTGCATAAAATACCTTTCAGACAACATTATTGATTCTTAACCATTGCCTTTAGGTTTCTCCATCATCCTTAAATCTTTTATTGCTATAGTTTTTACCTACATTGAGGGGGGAAGTATTTGATCCTCTGCTAAATTTGCCTGTTTGCCCTCTGATGAAGAAATGGCCAGTCCATAATTTTAATGGTAGGTTTATTGTAACTGTGAGAGAGAATAACAACAGGAAAACCCCCAGCTCCCATGGTTGTGGGAAAAGGCTGACAATATATGTATGCTGAAGAGATGTCAAAAGGCAGTAGAGATGGGGCTATTGACACCATTATTCCTGGCATCCTTGAAGCATGGAAATACTCATTTCCCTCAATCGCCTAGATCTTGTTTTTTTTTTAAAAAAAACACACAAAACATATCCAGACCATTTTCTGCTATAACCCAGAATTTGTCTTGGAAATAATTTAAGAAAACTACGATGCAATTTTCTTGGGAATTGTTTTTCAGTGTTATTTGGTTGAAAAATATATATGCTATTATCTCCTCCTAGCTCTTGAAGCCGAGCAATTTAAATAGCAACCATTCCTTTTTTGTTTCCAGAACTTTTAGACATGTAGGATGATATTCAGTGCTAGTTCAGCGTAGACCCATTTACATTAATGGACACTACTGACTTTGGTTCATTAATTTTAATGGGTTTACTCTGAGAAGGCTGAGAAGACAACCCCTTGGAATTTTGAATGTGAATACAAGAAAGTTCAGCACACCAAAGTATTTGCACAAAATTGCTAGCTACCCTACAAGCCAGTACCGCCACCAGCAGTCTCAGTCTTTAAATGGAGATGATAGGATATGAACAGGGGATCTTGTTTGTGCAAGCCATTTAGATTACCCACCAAGCTATGCCCCCTCCAATCCTATGGCCCTTATTTTGGGGGGCGCTTCTGAAAATACCATTACGAGAGGGATTTTCTTGCCATTGGAGTAACACGAGTCTATGCGTTAACATAACTGAGAAGCAGAAGGAAGGTTTTCAGGCTTATGGAGCCTGCATTTCTGGCTCCCCAGCAAAGCCATTATGAATTATAGAAGGCTGCATTCTAGTGAAATCACCCTCAGGGCCCTTCCAACTCTACAATTTTATGATTCTAACAACTTACATATCCATGGACAACGCTAGCGGGGCAAGACAGCAACACAATTAACAAGGTTGCTAAATGTGGTTTTTTTCATCCAGTTAATGCATGTCTGTCTATTCCCTCAGGAAACAGCCTTGTAACCTTGCTGTGCCACCTCTTCAACGTACATGGGCTTATCCACCATTTTCAGTTAGACATGGTTACATTACACAGATTTTTAGGTAAGTACTTCTTCCCTCTCTCTACCAATATATTATTATTATTATTACAGTGGTACCTCTACTTACGAATAACTCTACTTACGAATGTTTCTACTTACGAATGGAGCTCCGTCCGCCATCTTGGATGCGGTTTAGATAGGATTTTTTCTACTTACGAATTTTTAGATAGGGTTGCTTCTACTTATGATTTTTTTCTCTCAATGCATTTCTATGGGATTCGACTTACAATTTTTTTCGACTTACAAATGTACGTTCAGAACGCATTAAATTCGTAAGTAGAGGTACCATTCTATTACCCCGCCCATCTGACTGAGTTTCCCCAGCCACTCTGGGCGGCTCCCAATCGAGTGTTAAAAACAATACAGCATTAAATATTCAAAACTTCCCTAAACAGGGCTGCTTTCAGTTGTCTTTTAAAAATAGGATAGCTGCTTATTTCCTTGACATCTGATGGGAGGGCGTTCCACAGGGCAGGCCTGGTATAATATGTTCTTCTTTAGTGCTGGGTTAGTGTGACATTTTATCAGTCTTTGGTAAATTGAAATTGAACAGTTACATGGGAGGCTCAGCTTCAGCAGCAAACCTGTACAATTCTCATTTCTTATGATAATGGGAGTGGGAAGAGCTGTAAAGTTGGAAAGTTTACCCATTCCAGAACTGGAATAAACATATTATCTAGAGAATCTTAAAATGCTAAGTTGATTCAGAATGTCTGGTCTCTGTTTGCCTTAGTGCAGGGGTGATTTTGGAGGACAAGATTTTGAGGCCATTTCCAGATAGGTAGTAGCTGTGTTAATCTCTTGCAGCAGAAAATGCAGGTACCAACATATTAATATTCATATAGAAAAGCAATCTTAAATAATTACACAATCATAGTTTCTCCCTCTGTCCTCCACAAATACTATTTATTTTTCTTCTGAATTCATGCTTTCATGAAGGGTGATTTATAAAAGAGGCTTCCAAGCCTTTAAAAATCTGACAAACATTTTCTAGCATGCGGGTGTGTTTTTCTTCCACCAAGGGACAGTCTTGTAAGAGTGCCAAGCTACTGGGTTTTGTTTTTTTAAAAAAGAAAGAAAGAGCTTCAGTGGGTTGAATTCAAGACATAAATCCAAAGTTTCAAAATGACCAAACATATTTTAATTATATATTCAAATGATGATCATGTTTTGGGGTAAGAGTCAGTGGTAAATTCTGAAGTGCTGGCACTCTGCATGACAATCCATACACCCATAGCCATTCTGCCTAGGCAACAAAAATGAACTTTTGACCAATGTAGGCATTATGAATTCAGCGCCAAACCAGCTTTCCTCTCACTTCCACTCCTGCTTAACACTACCCCCTTCTGGTTTGCTTAACATCCAGCCTGATGAAGAATCCTCTTGGACTCAAGAGCTTGCTCACTATTTTGTGACATTTGGGTGGGACTCAACTTTTGAATGCTTCAAAATATAAGTGACACTTTAACCCTTTGCTTTCTGGCACTGTTAACCAATGGTTTATCCTCTTTTACTTCTAGTTATGGTGCAAGAAGATTACCATAGCCAGAACCCATACCACAATGCTGTTCATGCTGCTGATGTCACCCAAGCTATGCACTGCTACCTAAAGGAGCCCAAGGTAACCAAACTACTTCCCTCCTAAGAATGGTTAAGATAATTTCTCAATAGGAAATTCTGAAACCATTCTACTAATGAAATGCATTCCTCAAGATGTTTATTGGGGTTTTTTGCTTGTGGATTGACTGAGTTGAAGCAGAATATAGATTGGCAGATCTGTTGATCAGCAACGGTTTCTTAGTTTTTTTAAAAAATGACGAAGAAAATTACACAAACACACAGAAATTATGAAGCTGAAATGAAGAAAGCTCCAAGGGGAGGGGGTTTCAGTGGGTCTACACTGAGTAAAAGATAGCTGACTACCACCCAAAGTATGTTAGAGATGCATATCCTATGGTTGGAACATATGAAGGACCTATAAGGCAATCTTAAATCCAGTGTCACCAGATCAACAGAACAGCTGATGAATATATCTGTAGGTATGTACTTTGCTTATGCAGCACCTTTTCCATTTGTTTAGAGCCCTCAGTTAAGCTATTCACAGCTACATTATTCATGAATGCCCACCAGCGACAGAACAGCTGGATCCCCCCCCCGTCATAAATCAAAGGGTGCTACATTGACGTTTGAGATTTGCTAAAATAATGCTCTTTTACAATGCACTATGTTACTCCATTAATATCTGTCATTGTGGCAGTACTGTAGTGCACGAGGTTTGGCTGGTATAACTTGTATCTGCATTATCCTTTGGCAGATTTTCAAAAGGTGTTTACATGTAACATCCACCTCCCCATTTGAACATTGTTTTGATTGCTGGCACCTCAACCGTTTGCTTCAGGCGAGGTCACTTCCAGGCATTCATCCTGATTTGTTTACACAAAGTTTGTGACGTTAGACACTGTCAGCTACCTATTGAGCATGCATTCAGATTTGTTTGTAGGGAGGTTGTAAAATGTTGCATTGAGCAAATGGTATCCCACACTTCCCAGGGCTTTTTCTTGTCACTTAAAGGTAAAGGGGCCCCTGACCATCAGGTCCAGTCGTGTCCGACTCTGGGGTTGCGGCGCTCATCTCGCTCTATAGGCCGAGGGAGCCGGCGTTTGTCCACAGACAGCTTCCGGGTCATGTGGCCAGCATGACAAAGCTGCTTCTGGCGAACCAGAGCAGCACACGGAAACGGCGTTTACCTTCCCGCCGGAGTGGTCCCTATTTATCTACTTGCACTTTGATGTGCTTTCGAACTGCTAGGTGGGCAGGAGCTGGGACTGAGCAACGGGAGCTCACCCCGTTGCAGGGATTCGAACTGCTGACCTTCTGATCAGCAAGCCCTAGACTCTGTGGTTTAACCCACAGCGCCACTTGGGTCCCATATTTCTTGTCACTTACTTGTATGCAAAAAGTCTGGTATTTATTTTTATAAGGGGGTTTCTTTGTGCTAGAATGCCACATCAGTTTAATTGCACCACTGGATTTGCAAGTGTGACTAAATCCCACTCAAATATAGCAGAAGCCTGGAAGCACCCAAAGTGTGCTGCTGCGAAAATCAATAATGTGGAGCTGCAAATGAGCTACATAGTAAACTTACTCTGCATTGTCATAAAAGTTCACTTAGCTGTGTATGGTGAGCAACAGCTCTCATATTTCATTTAACCTTGATTTTTTGCATGGTTGCAGCTTGCCAACTTCCTCACACCTCTGGACATCATGCTTGGACTACTAGCTGCAGCAGCACATGATGTAGATCATCCAGGAGTAAACCAACCATTTTTGATAAAAACCAAACACCACCTTGCCAGTTTATACCAGGTGAGAGTGTACTTATGTTTCAAAAGTTATACAAGTACAATTTTAGATTTTTATTATAGCTTAGCTGCATTTTATATTGTAGCACTACAATTGCAACTTTAGGTTTTCTATCTTAGGAAGGAGTCATGTAAACTCTGGAACCATATCTGGATACAAATCCTTCACAATTCTTCTCCCTTATACAAACAAACATTCTAGCCACCATCACAAATAACCAGACATCATTATATCCAGGGCTATCTATATGCTGCCACTTCCTTCTTTTTCAAGTTGAGTTGCAATCCAACTTTTGTGAGTAGAACATCTGAAGTTGGCAACTCGTGAAAATTAAACTGATTTGTATAATTTGTCCTGTTTTGCACAATACATTTTTGTTTTTTTTAGTCTTGGGGAGAAAAGTGGAGCTATGTAGACACTGGAAAACTTCCCCTCACACTTTCAAACTTAGGAGCTATAAACCTTTTTAAAAAAAAAAAAAGTTATATTCCCATTATAACATTCCGTGCTATTCTGTATTTCTATGGAATCCTACCCAAAGCCATACTTTTCACAGAGAAGACCCCAGTTCAAAATGAAGAGCTGTTTCACACAGATAAAATGCTTTACTAGTAACTAGCTACATCTTTGTTCCCTGTGTCCCCCACCCTCTCCTTATTATATGGTGGGTGAGTTACCTGTTTTGGCACTATAAATGACAATATAGTATGCCCTCTGGCATCCCACAGAACCCCTTCCTGATTTAAGTAGGCAGTAGTGACTGGGAGGTGGGGCTGGAGAGAAGCAGTTGGCCTTTTCCTAGACATTCTTAAGAAATTGGAAAGTTTCAACTCTCACTCAAAACATAAAAGTACAGTGTGCACAGAGGGGATTTCCAAACATTGCAGCCATGTCTTCAAAAAAAGAACGTGAGAAGTTGCCCACAGCAAGCAGTTGCTTTTGTATCTGAAATGTGTAACTGTGGTCAGAGAACCTTAGGATTTATTATGCTAGTACAGGTTATATTTTATACTACCTAATTCACTGGCCACTCTCACTTGTGCTCTGCTTGTTTCTGGTGAACTAAATTAGTGTGATTGAGTCTGTAACCAGCTCTCTGGGGAATCCTGGTTTTCTATTGAACTAACTGGGGATGAAGGGGGGAGAGAGAGAGAGAGAGTGTGTGAAAGATTATCTTCAGTTCTCACTACCATCTATACTTTCTCCCTGGAGATGTCAGTTGTGTAACAGGCCAGACTGTCCTTCTACACTAAGATAAAGCAACAGACAGGGCTATGAGAGCCAAGGCTATGACAGAAGGATGCTGAGATATCCTGTGACTAACTCAACTTGCTCTATCTGTTTTGACAAGCCATAGCCAAACATAAATATACCACTGTGAGGATCTGGGGCACTGCTCCAGACTCCTCTAAATGTCAGGGGTTCTGGATGGGGGGAAAAGAAAACTCTGAGGAACATTATTATCCTATGAAGTAAATGCAGATTATTCTTTGAGAACTGTACAGTCTTCACAGATAAACCAAAATGTTGCATAATATACCGTAATCACATAGACACACAGATAAACTATGTCAGGAATCTTCATAAGTATATTTTTCAAGTGTCCTCATCCTCACATGAACAACCACATCTCAGAGGGCACCCTATTTTAGGAAACCCACATCATGCTAACTTCAAAAGAAAGAATCTAGAGAGCAATAACATAGTACCATCAGAAGATGGGCACAACAAGCCAATTACAGCAAACAAGAAACCTTAACCTTGTAACAAAACAAGATTCAGACTAAATTACCTCCATTTTTTTTTACATTGTTGGTTTAGTGCAGGCATCCCCAAACTGCAGCCCTCCAGATGTTTTAGCCTACAACTCCCGTGATCCCTAGCTAACAGGACCAGTGGTCAGGGAAGATGGGAATTGTAGTCCAAAACATCTGGAGGGCTGAAGTTTTGGGATGCCTGGTTTAGTGTGTTCACTATAGTTGTGGAGGCATATCTGAGGCATTCATTACTGTAAGGCTCCTCTAGACAACTTTTTTATTATTAATGCTCATCCTGATTTGCTTTCACAAAGCTTATGCAGGTCTGGTTTTTATTGAACATTCAGTCCAACTTGTTTGCAGGGTGGTTATATGACAATGAACATTCATCCCAATTTTATTTATTCCATACAATTTATATATAGCTTGATTTAAAAACAAAAAACCACCACCTTAAAGTAAAAAAAAAAATCCTTCCAGCATCACCTTAGTGACCAACTAAGTTTGTCATTCGTATGAGCTTTCATGTGCATGCACACTTCTTCAGATACACAGAAGGAAGATACACTGCTGGAAGGAATTTTTTTGTTTTGACTACGTCAGACCAACATGGCTACCTACCAGCACCTTAAAGTAGCTTATATCTCAAAGTATGTGAAGAGCTGTAGTAAAATACCACGTGTAAGGACAATTTCAGGTGTGTTTTGAAAGTGCCTTGTGAGTACAGTGTGTAAAAATGTAAGTCTGATGTTTGTTTCAAGCCTGTTAGAACAGTATGCTTTTAAATGTAGCATGACATGGAACAGTGCCCCCTATATCACTATCACATACATAAAGAGCAGCATCTCCTTTATTTTAAAAGTTTCAAAACATGTTTGAATTACTTTAAAAAAAAAAACCCTTAGCACTCACCTGCCTAGTCAATGGTTCTTCTTACACATTTGGGCATAACAGCCTGTCAGTCATTTACTGATGCATTTTGATGTGTGCAAAAATTCTAGTTGCAAATAATGAAACAGCAGTACTGTTTATGTCATACATTAGACACCACTAACATACAGGAATAAGGTGTTTGCATGAATAATTCCAGAAGAAGATTTGTTATTTCTAGTACATTCCATCATTTATGCATGACAAAGCTGCCTTTTGTGACCGGAGATTTCCAGATGGGAACAGCATGTACCAAGTACCATAATTTGCCTCCCAAAGTACAAAGGTCTGATTTGAGCCCCTGATGCCACAAGGACAGCAGGGGAGCTTTGAACAATGATGACAAGGACCTTGGAACCACAGTTCCCACTAGGAAAAAAACGCCTCGTTATTGCGCAGACTTTGCCTCCAACTTTCATAGGCAATTACAAATGAAAACATGAGTTCTTGCTTTCTTCCTGCTTTCCTGCCTTGTCATTATAGATCACGAGCTACAGGCAGTGTTCAGCATAGCAGCACCAGAACTATCATACAAAATTTACACACGTATAAGGGAATTACATTAGTGGAGTACTCATAATGCTGTTACACTGGTAAAGCTAAGGAGGGAGCCCTGCTACCCATTTCATTCCAAGCAACTGATGTGCAACGGTTCAAGTGTGTAATTGGAGCAATGTAGTCCTGACTGGTGAATAGGCCCAGGAAATAATTCATGCAGCAACCATTGGCCTGTGCAGTTTCCCATTCAGTTGGGGATACGTGCACTGATGCCTGTTCCTCCATGCACATGGACTTCATTGGGCTGAGAATCTTTTGGGTTATTTGTTTCCTCCTCCAGAACGTCTCTGTATTAGAAAATCATCACTGGAGATCTACAATAGGCATGCTTCGAGAGTCAAGGCTGCTTGCACATCTGCCAACAGAAGAGAGGTAAGCAACCACCCACTAGGAAACTTAAGAAACATGGTATTTCCCAGAAAATTTTGACTCTGACAGCTTTGTAACTCCCCTACATACAGGTAGGTAAGCAGGGTATTGACGTGAATGGAAGACAATATGCATCCTAGGGATAGCCATCTGAAAAAAGTAAAATTACAACATTAAAATTGCTCAGTTTGACTGGTATTGTATGCATTCTAGGGCTCAACTGAAACACACACACAAATTTTGTATTTGAGATGAAACATGGTTCCCATTTCAGCAATTACAGTGATGAAAGGGAGTGTTTGGTGTGAATCAGTGACTGCTATTGTATTTTCTCAAAATGACCCAGAAATTTATTATTCTGGGGCCATCACCACCACACATCCCTTGTGGGTGCTCTTTTGTGTGTTGACCAGCAATTTTACTAAATAATGTTCTTGAACTACAAGCCAGGCCATTCTGGTGGAAAACAGCCACCACTCAGTAGTCAACACAAGCAGCTCTGCTGCTGCTGAAGAGACAGCAAAGTACATTAAAGGAGAAATATGCTGCCACCTCTGATCCCAAAGTAATTTTGCAAGGTGATTTTGCGCTGCCCACACCCACTGGATTAGTTTGATTTTCCTCATACATTTGAGCTGAACGTGCCAATATTCAGTCTTTGGACTCTGCCTTAATCAATTCGCTGTGCTACTAAGTCATTTTATGAAACAATATAATTTTAGAAATGCGAACAAATTTCAGTATGGGGTGGGAATTGTGGATAAAAAAAAATCTCCCATCCTACTATTTTTTCATGGATAAATAATCTCACAGTTAATTGTCTGACTAAAGTAACAGCAGATAAGACAGACCAAAGAGGAAAAATACTGGCTTACCTTATATTGTTTACATTCCATTTAACCTTCTGGTATAGGGCAGTATATAAATTCAATAAAATAATAATAATAACCATAAGAGGTATACATGAATAAGAACCTTCTATCTTGGACCAGTGCAATGTAAAACATCCCGCTGCAAATAAAGTAAGCATAAAGCAGTGATGGCCAAACTTGGCCCTCCAGCTGTTTTGGGACTACAATTCCCATCATCCCTGACCACTGGTCCTGTTAGCTAGGGATGATAGGAGTTGTAGTCTCAAAACAGTTGGAGGGCCAAGTTTGGCCATCACTGGCATAAAGCCTCAAAAAGCTTCTCTGGAAAGCCATACATTTTCCTTCACCACTTGCTATTTGAGCTATTTGAGCTTCTTATGATGAGAGAGCTGATTAACTGAGCGATTCTAACCAATTACCAGGTTAGTGGTCATGTGTTGATAGTTGCTACACCAGTTCAGAGTGTTTGCTTCTGGGAGTGGGGAGAAAACTTTTGGAGCATAATTGTGAAGAAGTATACTGTAAGGGTGACTCCCTACAGGGAGCCAGCCCCCATCATCTTAACATCCACCTCGCCAAGCACAAGGAGCAGCAGTGGGTCTGAAGCAGCCGGGGGGAGGGGAAAGACTCGGAGGGAGAGATAAAACAGTGTGCGGAACAATGGGAAAGCTCAGGGGTGGAGAGATGCAGGCAAGGGCTCAGAGATGCTGGAGAGCCCTGCCACCGCCCTGACAGGGAGGAGACTGAGAGGGCATTGCTCCTTCCGGTGCAAGAGTTAATGAGAGCACCGTGACGCATAATAATAATATAATAATAATAATAATAATAATTTATTATTTATACCCCGCCCATTTGGCCGGGTTCCCCCAGCCACTCTGGGCAGCTTCCAACAAAATATTACAATACAGAAATCCATCAGACATTAAACATCAAACATTAAAAGCTTCCCTAAACAGGGCTGCCTTGAGATGCCTTCTAAAGGTCTGGTAGTTGTTGTTCTCTTTGACCTCTGGTGGGAGGGCATTCAATAAAATAATACTTTTACGCAGGTCAAGGGGGAGGCGTTTTGGGGTGCCCAGACTACTTTGCTGGCGTAAGAACAGACGCCATTGCCGGATTCTGATTCGGAATGAGAGGTCATGTTTTAAGTTGTCTCTGCACTGTAAATACTTTGCACAATAAACGTCTTTAAAGACAAACTGGGCTCAAGCGGAGTTACTCTAGAGTAGCCACGATGACCCTCTGACACATACCAATGTGAGTTCAGCAATGGTGCATTAAACCAGATGTGCTAAATAAGGATTGCTACAACAATTGGCATCCCCAAACACCAGAAGATAGGAGAGATGATATGAAGAGGTACTGATAATGCCTTGCTCAAAACACACTTTCCCTTTTTAAACTACAGGCATGATATTGAACAGCAGCTGGGCTCCCTGATTTTAGCAACAGACATCAACAGGCAGAACGAATTTCTGATCCGGTTGAAAGCTCATCTCAAAAATCAGGATTTGAAAATGGAGGATGCTCCTGATAGGCATTTTATGCTTCAGGTAAATGTAAAGATTTTCCTACCTCTTTCTGTGAACACATAACACGTGTGTGTGTGTGTGTGTGTGTGTGTGTGTGTGTGTGTGTATTCATAGATTCAATGTGTGGATTGGCTTGACAAACTGTCAAACGCTCTATGTTGGGTCCTTTTGTAATACACATGCAGAACAGCGAACAGCATACCACTTCTCTCCTGCTACTTATGGAACAGAGCTTTCCCCACCATATAGTTACATCAAGATTGATATAGGGGCAACAAGTGCTTGTGAGCATGTGTAGTGTAGCGTTTGGGGTATTCTGGTTGACCTAAGCTGCTCCCAGAGGAGGCATTTATTGTACAAGTGATACACCCTGTTTACTCATGTTTAACGGAAGGGCTATACAATACAGTCATCATCCTGTAACTTTCCTATATTTCACAGCACTACCTCTGTCATTTTACCTATCTCCCAAAAAATCTGACTATGATGAAAGGAATGGAATAACAGCACATTCCTTCTGGAGTTGCAGACAGGAAAAAAGTAAAACTGAGGCACAGTGGTAGTTGATTCTGGGAAGCTAAAAGACATGCTAGAGATGCCATTACATTTCTGGTTGCAAAGCCATTTCATGTCCTCAACTACAAATAAGGGGAATTCTCTCTTCTTAGCTGTTTGCCTGGAGCTTAGAAAAGGGGAGGGGCGGTGTCCATTGAAAACAGAACTGTTTACTTTTGAATAAACATAATAGGTGTGTTCCAGATGGAATCTTGTATGGCTGCAGTCCTCTTGTCTCATGCTGAAAGTGCTGGTTTTTTGTTTTTTACATGATTTTTAAAAATCAGACGGGACGCAGGCGGCGCTGTGGGTTAAACCACAGAGCCTAGGGCTTGCCAATCAGAAGGTCAGTGGTTCAAATCCCCGCGACAGGGTGAGCTCCCGTTGCTCAGTCCCAGCTCCTGCCAACCTAGCAGTTCGAAAGCATGTCAAAGTGCAAGTAGATAAATAGGTAGCCGCTACAGCGGGAAGCTAAACGGCTTTTTGTTTCTTGAAAGCCATTTAAACAAGCAGGCATCAGTTTCAAAACATCAGAGGAGACAACAGGGAAAGAAGGCAACAGAACAGCAACTATTGAACATCACTGTAGTGTAAAAAGATTCCCGGTGTTACTTTTCTGACTTCTTTTAAGGCTCAGCCTAATTAATTACTTCCTCTTTTTACAACTGCACAACTCTTTGGCCCCTTAATTACAAAGAACAGTTTCTCTGGTTGCAAGGAATCCTGTTTGCAAGGTTGTTGTTTTTTTTTTTTTTAGAATGCCTGGGAGAGAAAGGGAACTAAGAAATGCATTGCTTGGTTGAGAGATGGCTGTAATGTCCTTGCAAAGCCCCTTTTCTTTAAAAACACCTGAATTAAATTGCTCCCTCTCCTAGAGGGAGTTTTCCTCATTCTCTAAACACTGCTGTTTGCGCTTTTAAGTTTTTTGGTATACAAAGAGCACAATTACAATGTAACAAAATTCTAGTTGCGAAACTGCCTAGAAAAGGCAAACATGAAATTGACTGGAAAAATCAGTTGTCCAAATTTCCTAGCTGGGTTGTGAAGAAAAAGGAAGGACCTAGAACCCAAACACACCAATGTTTACTTGAAAGTAAGGCTATGATCCTTAATTACGAAATTAAAAGACGCCTGCTTCTTGGGAGAAAAGTGATGACAAACCTAGACAGCATCTTAAAAAGCAGAGACATCACCTTGCCGACAAAGGTCCGTACAGTGGTACCTCGGTTTATGAACACAATTGGTTCCGGAAGTCTGTTCATAAACTGAAGCGTTCATAAACTGAAGCGAACTTTCCCATTGAAAGTAATGGAAAGTGGATTAATCCGTTCCAGACAGTCCACGGAGTACTTAAACTGAAGCGTTCATAAACTGAAGCGAACTTTCCCATTGAAAGTAATGGAAAGTGGATTAATCCGTTCCAGACGGGTCCGCGGAGTACTTAAACTGAAATGTTCATAAACTGAAGCATGGGTGTAATTGGTTCCGGAAGTCTGTTCATAAACTGAAGCGTTCATAAACTGAAGCAAACTTTCCCATTGAAAGTAATGGAAAATGAATTAATCCGTTCCAGATGGGTCCGCGGCGTTCATAAACCGAAAATTCATAAACCGAGGTGTTCATAAACCGAGGTTCCACTGTATAGTTAAAGCTATGGTTTTCCCAGTAGTGATGTATGGAAGTGAGAGCTGGACCATAAAGAAGGCTGATCGCCGAAGAATTGATGCTTTTGAATTATGGTGCTGGAGGAGACTCTTGAGAGTCCCATGGACTGCAAGAAGATCAAACCTATCCATTCTTCAGGAAATCAGCCCTGAGTGCTCCCTGGAAGGACAGATCGTGAAGCTGAGGCTCCAATACTTTGGCCACCTCATGAGAAGAGAGGAATCTTTGGAAAAGACCCTGATGTTGGGAAAGATTGAGGGCACTAGGAGAAGGGGACGACAGAGGACGAGATGGTTGGACAGTGTTCTCGAAGCTACGAACATGAGTTTGACCAAACTGCGGGAGGCAGTGCAAGACAGGAGTGCCTGGCGTGCTCTGGTCCATGGGGTCACGAAGAGTCGGACACGACTAAACGATTAAACAACAACAACAACAACATGATCCTCTTGCACTGGGTTGCACTCAAAAGTTATGCAATTGTATTATGGTAGAATATCAAAACAGGCCATGGGGGGAAAAGTGCATAAACACCAGTTCAAAACTGGGTGCTGAAATGGTGGTGAAAGTCACCTGCTTCTAAATGTGAAACGAAAGGGTGTGGTGACTATGTGGAGTCAGTAAGGGGGAGGGGGCAATACTTCCCACTGGTCTATGGCCCATCGTGGTGCAGACAGAACATAGCAAGATGCTGACACCAAACAAGTGCCACACCTCTGGAAGCATGGGCAGTGAATGACATTTCAACTTGAGCCTTCCAGCAAAAGAGCAATAATTTGGCAGTCAGTGCTAGAAGCCCTCTATCTGGAAGCATCCGTAGGCTAGACTGAGTGAGACCACTGAGGTTGTGTTCTGTGGTGCACAAATAACCCAGCCACTGTATTATTCAGACAAATGTTTATCATACACTTCCATATAAAAAAAATCTCAATAGTAACTGAGATGGAATTAAATGTACATATTTTTCTCTAGAGTACAAAAATGGTAGAGGGAGATAAAGGGGCTGATGAGAAGTGATGCTGGTTCTGGTTACACATGGCTGAGGTTTAACCATTCTAGCAATGAGCATCTTAAACAATGTTGGTTGCTGGGGTGGGGTGGGGGAGTACTTGAATCCCTTGGTTCTCTCCAATCTGTTAAGCTGCCTACAAGATTCACAGTGGGGGGGTTTTCACCTATATTTTTTCTCTGTTGGATTTTCTATTACTTTTTCTTTCTGAGATTCTTACAGCATAAAATTTGGCATCCATAGTTTGCTTTCTCTGAGCATTTACACACAAACAAATACCAAATTTCAGGAACCAGGCTTCTCAAAAATTTGTGGTCCTGCTGATGGGAACATAATTATTCTCATGTGCAGGGTCATGGGATGACTGGAAACATGTCAGCATGCCAGCCAAATTCTAACCATTTTCTGCTGCTTTAAACTAGGATCTGGCTGCATATATTATGTGAACGTTATGTAAACTTTGGGGCTGAAGGTACGTCAGCCTCTGTTACTGAGACAGAGCTCTGCTCTAAATATCTCCCCTTTATAGAGAAATACCAGCAAAAATAAATTGCATCACATGAAAATCTCAAATGGATTTTGCATATGATGTCTGAGTAGAAAAAGCTGCAATTAAACTACTTATATTTAGTGGGAGGATATTCCCAACTTCTAAAAAGTTCAGCAAAGATATACAAGTCCCTTTTTCTATCAAAGCCTCACCCTTAATGCATTTTGTTTCCATTATAGAAGAGGTCCTGGATTTTTTTTTTTTTTGTGAATACTTATACCATTATAGCAGCAGAGATGCTAGGTGCTACTATATAGCAGTTAAAGTGAGCTGCTGTTCCTCTCCACTTACCTGATGTATTTAATACTTTTTCTTACTCAAGTGTGCACCGAAAGTTATTCCACAGAGACGTATCCTAAAGCCATTTAGACAACAGTGAACTTCAAGTTTTAATGAATTATGCTGCATATTCCTATGCATCAATGGCTGATGTCTTGTTAACTATGAAAATGATACAGTACACTCCTGCACATAGTTAGCCTTATTATTTATCTTATCAGCATACTACTACTCATGTGCTGCATGGAACATCTAAGCAGCCTGCCGTGCACAATTCAGCAGGTGCAGCTTTGACAATCAATGTATCTCCAACTAGGAAGCATTTCACTTCTGCAAATTCTGCTAATCAGGCATCTTACTAAAGGCAGGAGAGCCCTACCAGAAAAGAAGCTGGTAGCCCTTCTTTTTGCCTAGTATCAATAATCATTTCCCCTAACTCTGTTAGAAGTGAATGCCAAGCCATCCCTAAATATTTCTAATCTGCTACATTCTACCTATCATGTCTCGCTTGGCTGTTCTTCAGAGGGCAGTGACAGAGCCAAATCTAATTTAGGCTCAGAAAGACTCAAATTGGTTGTTCTAGCTATAATGCAGTAGGTAATAGGATCTTCAAACTAAGGTCCCACTATTATGGTTATTAACCTGAAATATAACTTGTGCTGATTGCTTAACAAAAGAAATGACAGTAGAAGATGCCTCCTACTTCATAGCTTTTAGCTATATATATATATAAATCTTAGATCATTATTCCATTTCAAATGGAAAGCCCGCCTGCAGACTGCTTAACATAGCTGCTACTGTGGAGGAGTCAGAGGAACAAATCACGAAGCAGAGGCTCCTTCTTCCGAAGCGTAATTACAGTCTTACCTGTCTATCTTGCCTCTAGTCTCTCACACCTTGTACTTTATGTTCTTTGACCAAAATAGTATTGCGCATGTTCATGGCATAGCCATATTTGCATGAAAGATAAAAGGAGACAACAAAATGAACTCCTCCTCACAGGGGCTGAGATATTTCATGTGTGATCAGAAGCAGTATTTGGGATGAGGGAAATGAGAATAAAAGCCTAGTAATCATAAAAAGAACAAGTCACACAACTTAAAACAGCTGTCCTGATATATACCCTCACCCACTAGGACCACAGCACGATGCTCAAGCATTCTTCCCCTACAGTGTCTTCCTGATTTTGTCTTTAGCCAAAAGATATAGGCTAAAGCATTTTACCTCAGAAGGGAAATTCCTGATGTTGATGAACAACTTATGGAGGTTAAATTTAGAAGTGAGCAAATTGATTAAACTGAGTAATGCACTCTCTGGTTGCTTAATGAATAGTGTATCGAGATTTAAGTGTTTGGGTATGAATGCTCTTGCTGTCCAATCAACTGATCAATTCTGTGATTAATATCTTATGAGGTTTAATTCAGGATTTAGACTAATTAATTGAAAGATCTAATTAAATGATTAATGAACTGGTGTTTATTATGATTAAGTAGCATTGCTAATGTGAGCAAAGCAAGAAAACTATTGGATCATATATATTTTTACTAAGTCCATGATGGATATAAGGACTACCAAGGTATCAGAAACTTTAAAAAGTTGAAGTTATGCTAGAACATATCAAGTAGTTTGTGCTCAGTCTATTTTTCTAAGTTTTCCAAAGATTTGATTCACAGAGCTGCTGTGGGCCAGCTCATGGAACATTCAGGGTAGTTTGGAAACACCTGACAGCATATCATGCAACAATCTACAAATCTAAGACCAGAACCAGTTAAAAATTATTATGCACCTGAAATTAAAGGGCGTGTTATCTGACCTATATCTGAACAGGAGCCAAGTTATGTTACAAAGTGAGAAAACAAAGCTGACAAATGGAGGAAACTCAGGGTAACGCATCTCTAAAGTCTAGCAGAAAATCATGACCATGGCAATATCAAAGTCAATGTATCATATATGGCAGAATAAAAACATATGGTTTTGCAGAAGCATTCTGGAAATGTTCAGGTACCAAGGTTCCAATGGACAAACCTGGATCCAGAATGATCCTTCCATAAAAACGGTTAATTAACATTTAAGACAATATATTTGCTTTATGCAAAACAGAACTCTATATATTAGTTTATTGGCTGGAATTGACCTTGTTTTATAAAATCACTACTATTATTATTTTGACCCAAGTATTCTGTGGGTTATTAGAAGGAGTGGGTGACACTTGCTTTTAGATGCTACTTTTCAAGTTGTGTGTTTATTTCATTTGCAATTTCTCCCCTTACAATTTTATTCCTATTCATGAAAAATCTAGTAACTCCCCAAAAATGTGCTGAATTAAACTTTTAATACTGGACTGAGCAATCCTTGTGCCCATAAACAACAATGGTGTTCTTAGCACAATAGACATCAGGCCTATACTACACATTCATTTTGAGTGTATGGAGTGCAGTATCTTTTACTGCGTCATTCATACCATCTTGTCCTTATTTCCAGATTGCGCTAAAGTGTGCAGACATCTGCAATCCTTGCCGGCTATGGGAGATGAGCAGACAGTGGAGTGAACGGGTTTGTGAGGAATTCTACAGGCAAGGTCAGCAGGTCATACATTTCACTTTGGGTTTCCAGACACTCAATCCGGTTTTGTTAATGGGAAATGGCATTTACTCATCCCACAGTGCTCAATGTTCACTTTAAGCCTCTCACAAAAATAGGTTGACAGAATTAAGGCCTCGTTGAATAAGTGGCTAGGATTAAAGGGCAGAAGTAAGTTAATAGAACTAAGGCTGTTTAATTAGCTGGACTACAAGATATTGTTGTGTTTGTCCATGGAGTTTTCTTGGCAGGGATACTGGAGTGGCTTGCCAGTTCCTGCTCCAGGTGGGTCACGTTTAGTCAAAACTCTCCACTATGACCTGTCCATCTTGGGTGGCCCTGCACGGCATAGCTCATAGCTTCTCTGAGTTATTCAAGCCCCTTCGCCACGACAAGGCAGATGTCCATGAAGGAGAGCTGAGAGCTGGACCATAAAGAAGGCTGATCGCCGAATAATTGATGCTTTTGAATTATGGTGCTGGAGGAGACTCTTGAGAGTCCCATGGACTGCAAAAAGATAATAATAATAATAATAATAATAATAATAATAATAATAATAATAATAATAATAATAATTTATTATTTATACCCCGCCCATCTGGCCGGGTTCCCCCAGCCACTCTGGGCGGCTTCCAAAAAAACAGAAATTCTAAAATACAGAAATCCATCAAACATTAAAAGCTTCCCTAAACAGGGCTGCCTTGAGATGCCTTCTAAAGGTCTGGTAATTGTTCTCTTTGACCTCTAGTGGGAGGGCATTCCACAGGGTGGGTGCCACTACCGAGAAGGCCCTCTGCCTGGTTCCCTGTAACTTGGCTTCTCGTAATGAGGGAACCGCCAGAAGGCCCTCGGAGCTGGACCTCAGTGTCCGGGCAGAACGATGGGGGTGGAGACGCTCCTTCAGATCAAACATATCCATTCTGAAGGATATTTGGAGCTTTTTAGTGTGGAAAAGGGAGCTGAAGGGGGGAATATGCTAGAGATGGATAAAATTATGCATCATGTGGAGAATGTGGATAGAGACAAATTTTCCTCCACCTCTAAAAATACTAAAAACCATTTTCATCAAATGAAGCTGAATGGTGGGAGATTCAGGACAGGGCGGGGAATACTTCTTCCTGCAACACATAGTTAAACTGTAGAATTCACAACAAAATGTAATAATGAGCACTAGTTTAGAGACAAATTTATGGAAAATAAGGCAACCAGTGGCTACTAGCAATGGTGGCTGCACCCTGCCCTCCAGTATCATACAGGTTTGCCGAGGAGCAGCAAACATGGGGAGAGTGCTGTTGTGCTCATTACCTGCTTGCAGGCTTCCCATAGGTACCTGGTTTTTAGAAATATTGTAAGAATAAGTCACTGGACTAAGGGGGCCTTTGGTCTGATCCAGCAGGGCTTCTGGGAGACATTTTTAGGATAGCACTGTTAGGACGCATGGTTTTAAAGGCTATTTACAATGTGTCTTTTATACAGCAGTGCAGGAATACTAGACAATGACGAAGCTTTTTGTTTGTTTGCACATTTGCAGCCTCAAATGTGGTTAGTATATTAATAGACGTTTCTAATCTCTTGTTAACCTGTGTCCTGTATATCACACAGACACAAAAGAACCACCACCACCCAGATAAGCCTTCAAAAGTTGTTCCTTCTTTCTGGTAGGTGACATGGAGAAGAAATTTGACTTGGAAGTAAGCCCTCTTTGTAATCAGCAGAAAGACACAATACCAAGTATACAAATTGGTGAGTATGCAATGCCTTCCATCATTAGCTTGATCAAAAACCAAATGACGAAGCACAAATAGATTATTTATGTAAAAGTTACCCAAAGTCAAATTAGTTTTGCAAACAATGCAGGAGACAAATTTAAGCTGCTTAAGTAACTAAAAAGTACATACAGGGCAGATCATCCGTATGGAATTTTTCACTCGCATGATCTGATGCTTTGTCAGACAAGTGAAATGTGGGGGGTGGGGTAGGAGAGTGAAAGATGAAATATGAAAATGAAGCCTCAGACATTTTAAAGGCTAGAAACAGACAGCAGATGGAGAGCTGCATGTGGTGGTAAAAGCTCTTTCCCCATGTCCTGTTGCTATGTCAAAACCCATTTTGCAAAATTTTTGAAGAACCAGAATAGTCCCACCACCACCTGAAGCCTGCTTACCAGACAGAAAAGTAGATATAATGTAGACACCATGCTCAGTCTTCCTGCTTTCAAATCACTTTCAGCTTTCTGAGGAGAAAAATCTATGTGTAATGGGACAGACATTGGTTCTATTACTAGCTATAATTAAAAAAACAGAATTCATTACCACCAACCCAGTAAAAAAGGGTGCTGCATGAAGTACCTCAGATGAACCTTGTTCTTACCTTCTACAATACAGCCTCAATTACATACTTAACAAGGAAACAAAATCTGAAACCCTGTATTTGTGAAAGACCAAGTTGTTCGTAGTTTTCCAGGAATCCTCCACATCTTCCCCTTTCCCCCTTTGCACACATCAAAGCACATGCGCCTGTGAAGTGGCGATGTGTGATGCACCCCAGTTTTGCACATTTTAATAAGCAATTGGAGGATCTACTTCACCTACCTCTTTCAAATGATTCGTCACTAAGATGGAAAAAAAAAACTTCCATTCTCCCCCAAACCTGGATATTTACAAAGTCCTCTTAAGTCCAGGACAGAATTGAAGGACAAGACTCAAGTTAGCTGAATAACTAAATGGTTGTTTTCCATTAAAAAATAAATCATCTGTCTTTTGGTCCTGTGCCTGCCAAATAAAAAAGATAGTTATAACCTTTAAATGTTTTGATCAAAGAAATGCTTCTACTTTTCTCTGAGCTTTGGGGTATGCAAGTTTGACCAGCTACGGCTAAAATCAATGACAAATTAAATTGTTTTGGTGTCTGTCTTCTTTGAGTAATTAAATATGAATTTACCCAGAGATCAAATTCAAAAAGATAAATGTCTGATATTTTTTTAATAGTAGCATCACATGAAATGAGCTCGTAACAATTTATGGCCCAACTCTAATTACTGTTTCAGACATTGAACAGGTGTTTATCAAGAGTTCTTAGATCCAGTTCCCGTTCACATTATAACAGTGGTCACCATGAAAATATACAATTGTAATATCCTTTTCTGGAATGTGCAAAGTAGCCCTAAGACTTCCTGAACTAGACAGGGGCGCTAATAGATGAGCTAGCTCAAAGTCTCTGCAGGAATTAAACAAATGCAAATTTAATTCAATTTAAACTTAAAATTGGATTAGACAACCAATTCAAGCTTCTGCATGGGGCAAGTCCGAACAGTTCCAGTGTTATACCATTGCCCTTTTTTATTAGACAATTTCCGTTGCTGAATGCAGGAGAAGAAAGGAGTTGACATAGAAGCAACTGGTGGTGTTGTGAGCTTAATTAAAATAAATTTACATGAAATTTAAATAAATTGAAGGCCTGAAGCTACATGAGGCTCCAATGTTGCCATTTTTCCCCTGCTTTCCCCCCCCCTCCCAACACTGCTGAAGAAAACATGGTCCACAGGTTTTATTTTAAGCTTTGTACTAGCAGGAAGGCCTAGCTGACTTAGCTGCTGATATGCTTTGCCTCGTGTTTTCCCTCAGGCTTCATGACCTACATTGTAGAGCCACTCTTTGAAGAATGGGCCAACTTTACTGGGAACACACCCTTATCTGAAAATATGCTGAATCATCTGAGGAGGAACAAGACCAAGTGGAGAAGTCTGCTTCATAAGCAATACAGCAGCAGCAGGAGCACTGACCACACAGTCCCAATGACTGAAAACGAAGAACAGACTTTAAATGAAGGAGAAGCCCCATAGTGCTGGCTTAGCACTCTGCTACAGTGCTACTACCTTTCACAACAGTGAACAAAACCCTAAGGGGTCTGTTGGGTCATGGTCAACAATGCAGGAAGCGAAGAAATCAGGGAGGAAAGCCAAAGCAACAGATGTCCTCCTCAACTAAACTTACACCACTTCGGGGTTTGGCCCTAAAGTTCTGCCAAATCCCACTTCCTCATCTTACTATCTGAAGCCATTCATCACTTCTGATCACAAACTGCTTGAATGAGAAGCTTTTCAGTAGTGCTGAAGCTGGGGCAGTAGGCAGGTACCAACTAATAAGAGGATTAGAGGATACAGGCAAGACCAGTGCATTCTTGGTTATCTATTGCATTCACTTTGGGTCATGCTGTGACGCGTGTTTCTGAATGACAGCTTTAGAGCAATGTACAGTCTTCAGTCTGGCAGCTGGGCTGCACATTAAAACCCACCACCAGCACCGTCAGAAGGACATCTGGCCACGCAAGAGAAAAGTGTCTCATTTTAAACAATTAAGCCTTTTTAATTTTTGTATTTGGTGCACTGGACAAGGAATCCAAGAACCTTGATGTAAGGTTATTCTGTGTACACAAAGCTTTTTCATGGTGGTGCCCCATTTTGTTAACCATTTTATGCCAGTATTATGAACAGTATTTCCTATCAAATCAAAAAGGGAAGAGTTGTACAGTTTAAATGTTTCCAGATGTCTCTTTTGATGACTGTATCTGTGACCTGTTTATATTCGCACATGTGTGTCTCCTGTACATATAAGGCGCTACTGATCCCATACCGAAATAACAAAGTATTATGGGAAAGCTACCTATATAAACAATGGCACTGTGAACAAAATACTGTTAGTTTTAGTATTGGAAGCATTTGTAAAGATGTTAGACTATTAATACACTTTTGTTTGCAGATAAAGGCCTTAACCTCTAGCATCCATTACTTTCTGATGGCTATCAAAAGTCATCTCATTTTGGTCCGGCCTGTTTTCAGTTGCCCAAGGGTTTGATTAGAAGGGCAATTTATTTGAATGCTTGATACACCTGCGGCTCCATAGTTAAGCTGCATCTCAGTTGAATCATTGCCAAATCCCTACCTCCTCGTATTTTCAAATGATCTGTCTATATTTTTCACAAAATTTTACCTTGTTTAGGAACATGGTGGCAAACTGCAACCTGATGAAGCTTGGAGAAGTAAACACTAGGGAAAATCAGCAAGGGCTTCATCGTAGTCATGGATCTTGCTGAAATTTTGCAGTAATTGAATATGCTGAGATGTATGCACAAGCATTGGGAGTAGAGGCACACCCCACCAAAAATTTGTTGAAAGTCATATTTCCTGTCAGACATAAGCTCATTCTTTTTATCATATACTGAGAAGTACCCTACCTACAACAATCACAAACGGCTCATTTTGAATCTCATGATCTCTTTCAAAACCTTAACTCAGTTTTGCATGCCAGAATTAGCAGAAATATGGGAGTAACTGGTTACTGAATATATAGAAAATTTATTGTCTGTACTCGCTTTCTCCTATATACAAGTAGAACCATTAATGGTTTTGCTTATCTACTAGTGCTTCACCAAGCACATTTCATTATGATAGCTACATCATATTTTGGGCTGCTGAAATTCAGAGAAAAATACAAGATTTCCTGCACTTGTTTGAGAGAGTGATGTTTTTAACAATTTAAAGAAAAATCATCTTGGAAATCATCCAATCCATTATTTTTTTACACTAGACACATATAATTAATCACTTAATTAAGTGATCTACTTCCAGATTTATGGGACGTGGGTGGCGCTGTGGTCTAAATCACAGAGCCGATCAGAAGGTCGACGGTTTAAATCCCCACGATGGGATGAGCTTCTGTTGCTCGGTCCCTGCTCCTGCCAACCTAGCAGTTCAAAAGCACGTCAGAGTGCAAGTAGATAACTAAGTACCGCTCTGGCGGGAAGGTAAACAGCGTTTCTGTGCGCTGCTCTGGGTTTGCCAGAAGCGGCTTAGTCATGCTGGCCACATGACCCGTAAAAACTGTCTGCGGACAAACGTTGGCTCCCTTGGCCAGTAAAGTGAGATGAGTGGACTTAACTAACTTTACCTTTTACTTCCAGATTTACCATAAAATTTCTTATTACATAAGTACTCCTTAATTTCCATGATAACCAAACTGTTATACAGTCATACCTCGGGTTAGGTACCCTTCAGTTTGAGTAGTTTCAGTTTAAGTACTCCGCGGACCCAGAAGTGTTTACTTCCGGGTTCCGCCATGTGCGCATGCGCAAAACTGATCTGCGTGATTTGCGCATGAGCGCTCTATCGGCACTTCGCGCACGCACGTTATCACCGCTCAGATTAAGTATTTTTCGGGGTGTGAATGGCACCCCGCAACCAATTAAGTACTTAGCCCGAGGTACCACTGTACAATTATGAGGGAGTTTCTATGACAGATTAATTTCAAAAGGCAAGTGAGTACATGCAATTACATGTCAGCCAATTCTTCTGTATGCATGCTACAATGGAAATGTGAATCATGTTAAAGTTTAAATATCCTTTGATTTCAAAAAAATCAACAAGTCAACAACCATGAAATCTTAGGTGTTGCCTGAATTGGAACACAGCAAAACAGCAAACTCACAACAATGCAAAATAACATTTTGTTTGCAAGCCAAATCAAGAGCTTGCTTCTGCTCAGAGATTGAAATATAAAGCTTTTTCTCCCTTTGTACAACGTGGAAGAAAGTGTACTGAGCAAACAGAGCTTCAGGCACAAGTTTTAGCCGCAACATACTGCAAGAATTTCACTGAAGAACAGTGCTCAAGAACTCTATAACATACAGCTACACAATAGCATTACATTTTGATTAAACTCAGATGAGATATGGTACATCTGCGCTTAGGAAACGCCCACACTTTCATTGCCTTAATGAGGCCTATAGCAACTCCATATAGCCAATTCACACAGCTAGAGCAGTAATCAGTTTTTTGTGTCTCAGCTTCCCTGCCACAAATGAGTGCACTGTTCATTTAAAAAGGGAGCTCTATCAGTGCCACAAGCACGTGATAAATTACAACCTACTGTAGGAGAAACCTGGTTGTGTAAATGAATGACTTGAAGTGCTACTTCCATTAGTTTAAAAAACAGATACTAAAAGCAAGCATTAAGAAGCAAAATATCAGTGATTTGCCAAAAACCAGAACTAAGAAATACACAGCAAGAGCCACAGAGTCTCCAAGCCAAAGGAATGTAAACCTTAGTAAGTCCCAAGGCAGAAAGGAAAGCTTAGGTTGAAAAAATAAAATACTAATGTGATCTCTTTAGATTAGTGTGAAAATATCAAATGAACTGGACTCTTTCACCCTGTGAAGAAAGGAGCTTTATATAAATAGTAATATCAGCATTAACTTGTCAAAACCATAGCAAAGACTGTTCAAGATTTTCTTCCACATATCAGGATAAGAAAAAACTATTTAGGATTCCATTGAAGATCATTATTTTAACCTTAATTACCTACCATAGTATCTCTGTGTCTTTCTGAAGATTGAAGTCAACCATAAGGGAGGGATGAATAGATTGCTGAAAAGGATAAATTACAGAATTTTTCAATATTTAACTCCACTTTGACATTTTTCTACAATTCTTATCAGATTCCTTTCTTTTTCAATATAGGTGGCAAGTGGGCCACACTGTGATACCAGTGCACTTCAAAACCCTAGCTGCAATTTACTCAAATATTCCAAAACTATATTCATATACTTGTAAGAAGTCTCACTGATTTCAGTGAAACACACTTTAAATAAAGGCTGCAATTCCTAAGCACATTTACCTGGAAGAAACAAATAATTCTAGAGTGTGTTGATGTTCTCCCCAAGTCTGAAAAACAAGAAAGATTTCTCTGGGTATTATCTTCTTCCATTTTTGAATGGAAGAATGGCTATCATGGACTATCTTATTCTGGCAAGTCATGTACCAAGCAGTCTATTCACTGGTCAGTGTGAGTTCTTTAGCTAGATATGGGCATAATACATCCTCAATAGCATTTATTCGTGTGGGAACCATACTGCAAAAAGAAACTCTTCCTTTTGTATTGTGGCAAATATTTCAGCACAATGGATGGCATCCACTGCTGTCCCTCCACTGATGGAAGGCATGTCAGCAAAACAGGGATTTAGGCAATTTCCAATTATTCCCCACCCTTCTGCTACCTACCTATGCTTCCCTAAATCTGTTCTGAAGGGTTGGGGGGATCCTCCAAATAATATTTTTTAGCTGAAAATTGGCTCCATTCCTCTCCTGCTAACAGATGATGAGCATAGCATTGGTAACACTCAATCAATACATATTTAGGTACATAAATTTTACATGCAAATAGAAGTTAGACTTGGGTATGAAACACATCTTTTTACATAAAGCTATGCCAAATAGTATCACATGGTCCTAACAAAACCAAAGCCCATGGGCTTTTGTAGGACCAAGCTTTAGCTACTATGATTGTGTATTAATATGCATTAAGCTGAACAGAAGCAATAGATGGTGTTTGAGCATAACACCAAGCCAGAGTTCGTTTTAACCAGTTTTTTTTAACCAAGCCATGCATTTTGTTCACAACTGATACCATGGATTGTTTTTGTGCAATGCTGGTTTGTTGCCCACTCTGCTGCCTCTGCAGTGGTCAAGGAATGGCATGGCCTTCACATTACTGGTTCTCTTACTACTACCTAGCTACAAAAATGGGGCAGGAACATACTTGTTACATCTCATGCCAAACACAATGCCCTAAACATTTCTAAATCCTTCCCTCTCAACCTTCCTGAATAAAATAATTTCTTGCTGCAAGATGTCTCCCTTCAGTCCCATGGCCATTTCTTTGAAATTTGTTAGCCACCCCCAAAAATGACTGATGATAATGGAAGGGATGCATATACTACTCCAGTGGATACTCAATCATCCAACACCAGCTCTGAAAGAACTACCCACCCAGCTTTACCAATCACCCAGTAAACACAAAAGACTCTTGCCCAATTTCTGCCTCCACAGAGACCCTCTTAGCTGTGAATGAAACACCTAACTCCCCAACCATAAGCAGTGTAAGATGGACTCTTTCCACAGACATGAACATACCCAAAACCACCAACCTCCATTTCATACCTGAACATATGTCAGCTCCCAACTTTCTAAAAAACCAATTCCTGACTCCCGACTCCTGCCAAACCTATCTATGGGGCCAAGGTTTGCATTGTGTCAAGCTTTCTTACCTGTAGTTAGAGCCCTGGATGGTGGTTGCTCTTCTTCCTTTCCTATCTTGGAACCTAAGGAAGGTGGTGAACCAGTCCTCAAACGATTGTAGGAAATACACAGGCAATTCATCAGCCCTCTTGGCCCCATTGCACAGTTCCTCTGAGGCATCTGACAGCACATTCAGGCTGATATAGCAGTTGTTTCTGGTATAGTCCCCATCAGCCTCTTTGTCCTCTTGATGCTTGTACATGGCTACCATGATAATGGGATGCAGGTGGTGCTGTGGTCTAAACCACTGAGCCTAGAGCTTGCTGATCAGAAGGTCGGTGGTTTGAATCCCCACGACGGGGTGAGTTCCCGTTGCTCGGTCCCAGCTCCTGCCAACCTAGCAGTTCAAAAGCATGTCAAAGTGCAAGTAGATAAATAGGTACCGCCCTGGCAGGAAGGTAAATGGTGTTTCCGTGCACTGCTCTCATTCGCCAGAAGCGGCTTAGTCATGCTGGCCACATGACCCGGAAGCTGTACGCCGGCTCCCTCGGCCAGTAAAGCAAGATGAGTGCCGCAACCCCAGAGTCGTCCGCAACTGTACCCAACGGTCAGGGGTCCCTTTACCTTTACCATGATAATGGCACTCACTGAAGCTTTGCCAGCAAAGATGCATGTCCAGAAATTCCAGGAGCAGGAGAGAAGATCTGCCTAGCCAGCAATGGAGCGGCCTGTCTTGGCCACCAATGCTGCTGACTGCCCACAGTAGCCAAGGGTGGCATCTGTATCTAGGAGTAAGGCTAGTTTATTGTAGAACAGCATGGTGCATGGTTCTACCCCAGAGTCCTTATTGTGAGTGGTGAGATTTTTAAAAAAGCTTTTAATAGTGTTCATCTTTGCACAGCACTGATGGATGCAACAACTGAACCCTTTCAAGGATATTTCTTTGGACAGCTGGCTAAGTATCGCCTCATTGCAGTTCATATTCTAGAGTTCCCTTTTGGACTTTTCTTCATGCATCAACAAAAATCCCTCTCTTTCTTGTCCTTTGCTTCTGTAACACCAGCTACTACTATTCTGCAACAGCAGAGCTGAGATATTGCTAATGCAGCTGACACACATAAACATCATTTTTCCAAGGGAATACAAAGTAACACAGAGTGTTTACATAATTTTTTTTTTAAAAAAAAAACCACTCCCCAATAATTGCTATCACATGTTGTTTACAATCTTCAAAACCTGGTACTGGTATGATTACTCTGAGTGAGCAATCATCCTTGGACTGCCTGAGTCCATGGTGATAGCATGATACTGACCAAAGGGGGACTTCAGAGAGCTAAGTACTGAAGGGTCATGAGTGTTTCCCAGAAGCAGAACTGCCAAAAGCACATAAATGGGGAAGAACAAAGGTCAGCTTCATGTACTTGCTATAGATAGGATTTTTGTGAAGCTGCATTTGTCTTTAAAATTGGGGTAAGATGCTAAGAACAAAGGAATGCTTTCAACATGTGCGCTGGGATACATGCTAGTAAAAAAAATGGCATAAATTTTCTCATTGCAAAGTGGAACTAGGTTGGGTGGTGGGAGGAACCCTAATACTAGGCAGAGGAGGGAGGGAGGAAAGAGCTGGAAAACTGCCAGTGAGAGTCACTTGGCTGCATGAGCATTTCTAACAACTCTTACCCCATGTGGGTGGCTGGGGTAAAAAAAGGATTAACCCAGGATAATGACAAACACAGTTAAAGCAAGCAGAGAATCATGAGCCAGCTTCAAACCATGGTTTCATATTCTAGTTTCCAGGTTGTATATAAGTCATAGTTAGCTGGCTGGGGAGGGTTTGGATGTACAAACTACAGTTAAGTTAAACAGACAAACTGTGGTTTAGTGTTAGGTCTGAACAAGGCCTTGTGTGAAATTGTGACTGCTATGCAGTGATGCGAAGAACTAAACTGTATCTTTAACATACTGCTGTAAGTATTCATGTCAAAAGATAACTGTTAATAAAAAAAATACAGAAGGATGATGTTTGCATATGTGCATATCTCACATTTTAGCCAATTTAGTCAAGCATTTGCTTCGTGCTTGCATCTTCACAAGAATTTCTGCCACTTTCAGATGCTGTTTATGGTAAGTACAGGCTGAATTCTACAAGCCCACTGAACATTCCAGACTATTTCTGAAAATGCCCCTACAGTCCAGAATTGGTTCAGGAGAGGGTAATACTTATCACAGCAATCTGTGGGGTTTGGCCCTCTTAGAGCACATCATACAATTAGTAAGAAGTTCTCAGAATGCACTTCAACTTTTAGATTTTCTCACTTTTCTTTAATCAGGATTTCCCCCCCCTCCTCCATCAGGATCTCTTGAAGCCCTTCTTGGTCACAGAAGTATCCTAATAACTTTTATATCTGTGAGTCAAGGAAACAAACCATGTATTTCTGACTGCTAGTAGAAATGATCCATTACCAAATCAAAAACTGATAAGGGTGGGAAAGGGTAACATGACTCCTATAGCCCAATGTTCAATTCCATGCCATTTGTTACTTAGGCTGCCTATGCCAATCTGCATTAGAAATTTTGATCCCATTTTCGGGCTTTTCCAGCAGTTGAGGACATCCTGTACTCCATAATTTTCCAAGTTTCAGAGTTATGTGCAGTGTGTTTTATCAAATATCCATAAATATAAAAGTTAGTCAACACCAAGTACAGAGAATTTATTCAACCTGTATTAACCCTGGTGTGAAATATAAGCCATTGCTCATTTATCAAATCAAAGATAAGCAAATTAAAAATAATAAACTGCAACCAAAGTGCTGTCTCTATTTGCATATTTTCTATAGCTGAGTTTCCCCCTTCTACTTATTTAACTTGAAATAATGCTTACTGCATGGTGAAATGCAGTAGGAAAAAACATCAGTATTTTAAAAGGTGTAAAACTCCTTAGATGAAGCAAAAAAGTTGTAAGTTTTATCAGATAAAATGTATTATTTAAGATACTAAAAATAACTTGAGAGCAGATTACTGGATTATGGGAGGTATGTTAGTGCACCAAGATTCTTATGATTAGCAGTGTATCACCAGGTGGCACTTCTGCTAGCTATATATATATATATACACACAAGTCTTAGAATATGCTCCAGATAAAGGAAGCTCAAGTCCCATTTGCATTTGCATCTCAGGATCCAGGAGATTTAAGAAATCCAGGCTACAGAGGTGATTACTAAGGCTGCATGCTAACTCTATGCCATGCAATGCATTGATTTTTTGTTTTGGAGAGAAGCCCTTATTAAACGTAAGAGATAACTGCAAAACACAACTGCCAAGAGTTAGAGCTCCCATACAGTATCAGGAGAAGCACAAGCACCAGAAGACACAGAACCACCATGCATCATGAGGATTGAGCACTTGTAGAGGCTTCACTCCACTGATAAATATTAACAGGCTACATGGAGAAGGGGAAGACAGCAGCAAGCACAATGAGCAAAGAACTCACACAATAAATACCGCACACAGTCACTACAGTCCAGATAATAATACAGTAAGAAATAGCTGGTCAGCTAGCTGGTCTAGTTCCAAGTGCTAGTGCAACTGTAATCTTCTAAAGACACCAACAGAATGGGGATGCCATACAAATCAGAGTGGGGGTACTGGCTGACAGAGCAAGTGGCATAGCACACAGTAGAGAAATATGTGGTAAGGAGCCCACAGAGGGGGGAATTTACCTCTGGATATGCAGGAATCCTGTTTATGACCAGGGAACTGCAGCTTTTGAGAAACTAGCCTTCTACTCTCAAGTTCTTTTAGTATCTACGAAGACCTAGAAACTTTACAGCATAAATATCAACAGACTAAAAACAAAACCAATGTATTTGGTTGTTAAACTGTACCTCCGGAAAGAAAAGGTGTTGTCTATGGAAGACAGGCAATATGAAAGCAAAACTATTTTTTGCAAAGCTATAGTATCAGATTGCCCTCTGGTGGTTAAAATCACCATTTAATCACATTTAAAGTACATGGGTTGGCCATTAATATCTACGGTAAAGGATGCGACTGAGATACCGTTTTTCACAATAAGGATGGAGGAATTTGTTCCATATTTTTCCGATCTTCCTTTTGGGTCAGAATGCAATCATACATTCCTCTGGATTTTGCAATACAGTTTTGGTCCAAAAACCTCTCCACAAGATATGTATTTTATGTAAACAAAGTCATATTAAAAGAGGAAATGCATTCAAAAGCATTGAAATCTGTGTGTTTTGTGGGGGAGTGCATGCAAAATGCATCAACATCATCCTGATTTTTAAGTCTGCAAGAAACAGGGGTGGAATGAACCTATGATTGAGGATCAGTGACAGTGAAACAAAATGTATTTAGGCTAGCCCATTCCTAGTCCAGGGGATTGGACTATGGTTCACCTCTCACAAAATGTTCAAATGTTTTCAATTAAAATGGAAAGTCAAAAAGCACAAGGCACTGGATAGCTCAGTTGGGTAGAGCATGTTGCAGATAACATCAATGTCTCAGGATTCAATCCTCATATGGGACAGCTGCATATTCCTGCACTGCAGGAGGTTGAACTAGATCATGGTTTCCCAAACTTGGGTCTCTATCAGTTTTTGGACTGCAACTCCCTTCATCCCTAGCTAACAGTACCAGTGGTCAAGGATGATGGGAATTGTAGTCCAAAAACTGCTGGAAACCCAAGTTTGGGAAACCCTGGACTTGATAGTCCTCAGGGTCCTTTCCAATTCTACGATTCTATGAAAACCAACCTCACTCTCACCTATGTTGTTCAAAATACAACTACAACTGAACTTTCAAATACAAAATGAAGTCTGTTTGGAAAAGTTACAAGCAACTGAAAATTATGGCAAACATGGGGGGGGGCTATATATGACACACTGCTAAGTCTTTGCAATTAAGAGGTGACATACTAAGACAGGCATCAATGTACTGTTGGCTCTAGAGGGGCACATCACTCAATAACTAAACAGACACACATAGCCAACATTCAAATTACATACATTTACTGCCGTCACATTATTTATGATACAGCCTGAGGCAAGTAATGTCTTTGTCTATGCAAATATCAATATAGAACTAAAAGTTATCTCTTCCTTGAGTAAGAACCATGCAATGATGGAACAGAAAACAAAATATTAAGCAACAAATCATCAGAAGGAAGCACTTTTATCTCAGGGAAGGAAACCAATATATTGAGACAAATTTCCTCTGCTTGCCATCCACACAAAAAACCATATGCAAGAATTATAAGGAGCAATGCACTATAACTGGGATACTAAACAAAAATATAAATAAGTAAATAAAAATATAAATAAGTAAATTAAAAAATATATAAAAATACAATAAATAAAAAGCAACACTCAAAAGTCTGCAAGGGTACACCAGAAGGTTTGAATACATGAGGAGAACCTGATAAAGACACATTATGGGTACAATCCACAAACCCTCTGTGCTGTGCAATATCTAGGTTGCATGTATGACGGGGCATCCAGAGTTTAAATGGTTGTGGTAGAAGAGATGCAAACTTTTTTTAGATAGCACTTCTACCCTGTATAGCATATTGTAAGTTACAAGGGGAATGACATATCATATAGCTTATATTCCTCCACAAATCTTCATACACAAGACTACGAAATCTGAAATATTACAGTCATGGAGAATGATCATACAGTTTAGACATAAACGATTTCTTTTGTAAGCAAAATTTACTGGGGTGCAAATAGTCAACAGCAATATTTATTTGAATCATGCATTTCAAATATGCACACAGTTCATGTGTTTTCTTTACAAACTTTTACAGTATTCAAGGATGTTAATGGTCTCTTACTCAAAACCAAGCAAACACCACTGGTGCCAATTATTGAGATCTTATAAGGCTGCACCACTGAATCAAATTGAGAAAGGGATATTTTTGAGGAAGCTATTCCTTACTATCAACATATTAGCCCTATTCAGTGATGTTGCCATTATTCAATTAGCAGTCATGTAAGAGGAAGTGGGGCTCTGTCCACTGGTCCTGTCTCTGTGTCTTCAACCCCAACCTCTCCCGCGTTGTAAATGCACTGGGGGCAAGATTGCAAAGAGAAAGCCCATCAAGCACAAGCAAGCTCCGTCCATGATAAGGATCCCAAGTTGATGGGGAAAGGTTACATGTGTTAGGTGGGAGAGATGCTCCCTCTGCAGAGATATCCTCAATGTGTTGGTGTGAGGCTGCCGAGAATGGGAATGTGCAGGGGTGAATGTGCAGGAGAGGCCAAAAGCCACAGCAAGCGTCAACTCTTCACACAATAGCTAATCCCATTATAGGAAAACAAATGAACAGGATACCGTTTCGTAAATATATTATCATCTACATGTAACCAAATTAATTTATATTTTGTTTCTGTGGTACTATTCTCTTCTTCTTTTTTGACATGTTTATGTGTCTGCTTTAAATTCTGCAGCCCAGACTATAAAGTTGTTATAAAAACCAGTAAAACATACTCCTGCTGATAAAATATTTTACACAAACAAATTCCAGATGCTTGGCTGCTGAAGTAGATTAATGAAAAACAGCTAGCTCTATAAGCTGCTGCTTTATAGCACAGTATCAAGGTCTATGAAACCAATGGCAGAGCTTTTCTCAAGAAGCTCTACATCATGGCTAAAGATGAATTGCTGGTTTTGCAGCTGATACCTACATCAGCTCATTAGTTCTAATAAGCGTCTGCTTCATACTTGGCTTCAAAACCCGACAGCCAACCTGAAACAAAACACATTTTAAATGAATGAATTATTTCATCACCTGCTCCTATGTCCAATGTGAACAAATCTGCTGCTCATCATGACAAAGAGTTTCATGACAAATTCATTTTATATGGGTTTTTAATTGTTCTTAGCCATTGTGTCTATGTTGGTATATTTTGCTAATGCTTTTATAACATGTTTTGCTAATTTTGGATGTAGTTGTCTCTGTAAATATGGGCAGTATACAAATGCAATTATTGTTGTTTAGTTATTTATTTAATTCAAAATGCATCTATAAATCTCCCAACAGCTTCTGAATAAGTGAAACTTCTGCATGGCAGTTTATTTTTAACTCATTTCCTGATTTCAATGAGGGTAAAGAGAAAGTATCACAAGAAAATAAACTCAGGATCACAACCATACAGCTACTGTGTGGCATCCTCTCTGTAAGACAAGAGAAGAATACAAGTCATGGGAGCCTCCTTCAGGAAGTCCACTCTCAAATTTCCTCCACTAGCTTTAAAACCATGCTGAAGGCTTTTGTAGCAGCATTTACCTTTTAAATTTGGTTACATCTCTTAGTCTGGTTTAGATCTCTTCAATGCTGCTGATCTTTTTTATACTGTACTAGTTTCACCTATTATGATTGTTACTGTTTTAATATAAAATGTAAGCTGTAAGTGTATTTTAACTGACTTTATATGTTCTTGTGTAATAGCAATTTAATGAAGAGCAGTACAAAAATATCTATAATTAATAAAATGACAAACTATTTAGTACTTGATTCCCCCCCAATTGAGATCATAACACTGGACACTATTAGACTTCCTTCTATATCACTAGTATTCATGCCATATATAAATGACAGAAGCCATTAACAAAAACAAAAACAAAAACCCAGATACATACCATTGGGGTATCTGGACTGGAAAATGGAGAAGCACTATAGGATCTGTTCTCTTTATCAAAGGAATCATCATTATTCTGCGACGCAAATTTCTCTTTAAGAGCTTCTGCTATTAAAGCTGCTGGATCCCACTGTGATGCAATTCTTTTTTTTGTTTTGGGTAGAGGTGTACCTCCTGGTGATCTGGAAAGAGAACCAAAGTGTTTACATTCTTCAGTCAAAGATGCTGCTTCTCCTACATAGTAAATGCATGCAGTACTACCGTAATTGCCACCCTCTTCAGTCCTGTGACCCTCCACAGATAGAAGGCTTTTTTTTATTCCAGGGAGGCTTCTGACAATACAACTAGGAAAGAGAAAACTTTCATGTATTCCCTCTCTCCCCTTCAACCACCAAAGCCTTCACAAATCTGCTTCAGAGAATTGCGGTACTCTTCAGAATAGCATGGGAAGTGGCACAAGGAGAGGTGTATCTGTGGAAGTTGTTTTCCTCCCTGTTCGACAGACAGGATCAAAGTGCTTTCTGTAAGCAGAGTCACTTTGGAAAGAATCAATGCAAAGTAAATTCTGGGTATGTTGCTGTACACTTGACACTATGTGCACCAGGCCTAGTAGTGGGGAAGAGAGTTAAAGAACTCATTGAGTCCACTGTAGATCCTTTCCTATGAGTTCAGCTACATGTGAGAGAGCATTAAGTAGGCACTTGAACTTTTCATATAAAACTGGTAACTAATTCTTCATCTATGTCTGGGGAGCTGACACCAAGACGTATCGAACTACATGATAAATAGGCACCTTCACAACAGCACAACCTCATGCAAATTTATGTGATGTGCTGTTGCATTCAGGTATCAAATGCATGCATTTGCTATCATGCATCTCATTCTTGATTTCAGTTCATTTTCAGATCCAAGAAAAGACTCCTTAGGGGGAAAAGGAAGCTAACCTGTTATGGCTATTATTCCAACTCAACAAATTGTAGAACATATACTTTCAGCTTTTGATTTTATTGATCTTCCTTTTCAAAAAAACTGTTTTTAACATTGATTTTTATTGCAATCTTGATGTGATTTTTATCATCTTTGTAAACCGCTTTGAGGTTGTACAGTCATTTGGTTCTTGAATGCCTTGGTACTTCAACATTTTGGCTCCCAAATGCTGAAAACCCGGAAGTGAGTGTTCCAGTTTTTGAATGTTTTTCAAAAGCCAAATGTCCGATGCAACTTCTGGTTGAGTGCAGGAAGCTCCTGGAGCCAATCGAATGCCTTGGTTTTCGAATGTTTTGGAAGTCAAACAGACTTCCGGAATGGATTACTTTCGAGAACCAAGGTGTGGCTGTATTTAGTGTTAAGTTGTATACACAATGTGTTAAACAAAAATAAATACATTATGTGGCAAAAATGATTTGTAGCAGCTATAATGAACTATCAGGGGAGGTTTCAATGTCATGTCCTCTGTCACCCACTCAGCAGAACAGGGAAAGGAAGTAAGGTTATGAGCACCAACTTAGATTTTCAGGGGAAATAATTTTGGTAGTTCAGTGTGAGTTCTCTGCACAATTTATGTATTCACTCATCAGTCCAAGTGCATTCAAGCAGGAGTGGGCGCTGACAGCAGCTAGGCACCTGTACATATTACACCAGTTTCAGGCACTCTTAAAAAACTTCTAAGAGGGAAGATGTTGACTGTATTTTATATTCATTATTTTATCTTCAAATGCATATTCTGCTCAACGTACCTCTCAACTGCTCTTAGTTTGATCTTATTTATATCCTTCAGAACATCCATCATAGTGGGAAGAGCTTCTTCCTTCTGCCAACCTGTACTCTCTGTAGTATTTCTTATCTTACTTGAAGCCCGACGTTGTTTAATAAGCTCAATGGTTGAATTACAGGAATCAAAATTAGATAGAGGTACAGCTGGACATGGTGGTGCTGGTGGCAGTGGAGGAACAGCAATGTGAGAACTTGGGACTGGTGTAGAAGTCACTCCTGGCTGTGGGAGAGCATTAAAGGCATTGTTTGAGGAATTCACAATGCCTGAACCTATTAAACAGTTAAAGAGGTGATATTAGAATAGGGAACTGTAATGTTGATATGACAATTACATGAATGTCCTTTGATACACTTTTAACACTACCTGCAAAGTCTAGCAAGAGTTGTCTTCCATGAAACAATAGAAGACACCAAGGAACAAAATCATACTACCTTGAAAGGTTCTTTTAAAAAGATTATTCAACAGACGAATCATTGATTACACTACACTGGTTCTGGCAGATTTCAGACTTGGACCAGGGAGACCTGGATTCAGATCACTGTTCAGCCATGACAACTACTGAGTGCCTCTCTCTTAACCTAGGTTTCCTCAGAAATATTGCAAGGGTAAAATGGAATATTATAAATACTGCAATGAATTCCATGGAAAAAGAATTGGATAAAAATATGGTAAATAAACTATATTGGATAATCTCCCACAACTAAAGTCACTCACAGTCCTTCTTTAGTTTAAGATTACTACACCTTTTCAAGCACATTACTATAGTTATATGGGCTAAAAGAAAAAGTTTACAAATTTATTTGTTAAAGTGTTTATAATCCTAAAAGGCTGAATCCTGAAGAATATAGTAACAGTTTCAGCTGGTATGGTACAATGGTAAAATATGGGCAATGCACAGAGCCCCAACTTTCATTTACATAATTAATGAATATTTTACAATGCACAACAGCCAGGACTTCCCCTTTTTTGTTTGAACAGTAAACCTCTATACAATTTCACCATCTGCTTTTGATTTTTCCCTCAATCTGAAAAGAAGTTTACCAGGCAACATTGCAGGGGGGGGCGGGGCGGGGAAGAGTGCTGTTCCCTCCTAGGAATATATAGAAATAATTGTGAGTTCTTTGGATTCAGGCAAAATTCCCAATAATTCTCCTATCTAGTGTGTTGACTAGACTTCTATTTCTAATCTATGTTATTTCATTTTCTCTTGCCTACAGTACATATCTAACTTTTAAACATATGTACACTGTGTGCAGGATAATGAACTATCAAGACAGTGTTCTATATAAATGTTGCTATGAGATGGCAGTGTGACTGGACATTATGAAGAGCAGGAGCCATGCATGGACACATGTATCAGGCTTACATGGTTGATCATCTCCTGATCTAGGCACTGCCACAATTGCTGCAATCTGTGCACGAAGATTAGCCAATTCATTCTCAAGAGCAGAAATTTTTTTGAACGCATCTTCATTCACAACAGTTAATTTTTGCATACTTCCTTTTGTAGCAACCGGCACAACTCCTCTCCATTCATCAAATCTAGAAAATACCAATGTATAGATTTATAAGTGAACAGAGGAAACACTTAAAAAGCCAACATTATTACTATAAAGAGATATACAAACATATCCATCTGACCATGACATAGAACTCAACATTAGGTGCTCTGCAGCACAATTCTATATATGTCTACTTAGGAGTATCTCTGTGTTTTATGGGCATTTTTCTCAGGTGCATCCTGCTTGTTCACTTTCCATAAGCATCTGGTTGGCCACTGAGAGAACCGGATGCTGGACTAGGTGGGCCACTGGCCTGATTCAGCAGGTTCATCTTATATTCCTATGCACAATCAGAAGTCTACTTGTACAAAGTGCTTCTATTACATATTGGGCAATCTTCTTCTCTCAATAAAATCCCCCATGCCACTGTTCTGGGGAGGGGGGGTGTCTCCTGACATTCAAGAGAGGCATTTCTCGGTGGGTGGGCAGAAGGAAAGGAAATGAGAAAGCCATCACCCCCATCTTCCCTCACTCTCCATTCTCAGGATACAACCCATTACTGAGAAATACAAATGAGACTGCAAAAGTTTGGATGATTTTTTTTTATATAAAAAATCAAATGCTGATTGTTTTGTCCCTCAAGTAAAAAAAAGCAGTAGCTAAGAAACAGAGACAATTCCATTATAAAACATACAGTTTTTCTAAAGACATGTCAGTTTTACTTACCTAAATCTAGCATATGGTTCTCTTTCATTTTCTGCCATCCACAAGACATCAGCAAGAGATGGTGTAACAGAGCTACTAGAAATACTTTGCTCAGGTGTCAAAGAATTCAAACTCTGGATTACCTAAGACAGCAGGGAAGAAATATTATTAAGAGTCTATAAATGTATATCAGTATTTTTTAAAATAAAAATATCAAGCATCCATTAGTTCTAGTATTTTAATGAATTATTTCTCTGTTTAGTAAGTGGTGCAAGAGCACCATGTTGTTGTCCTCTCCGATATCCTATTTGCCAAGCAGAATAACCTTTTGAGAGCAAGAACAGACAAACCAGCCACCAATTATGCCACTGTGGGTTGTCTGCCTCTGTGTGTCAATATGTGATGGGCAGAGGCTCACCGCATGGATCAAACCTCAAGGGCAAAGAGAAGTGAGACATGGTGAGCATCATCTGTTCTGCATGGCAAGCCACTGTACACAAATGGCAAGAAGCAGCCTCCAACATGACAACTCTTTTTTGTCCTCTTTGGTAGCAATGCCATACTTCCAACCACTTTTTTACTTACTCCTTGTCTTTATCTTTGAAAATTCTAATCATCCATTTAAGATGAGGTAAACTAGAACTGTCAACAGCAAGGTTATACATATTGTTTCAAGAGGTTTGGAGGCACTACCACCATAACTCTTCTGAATGCCCCACTTACGGTAGGTGGGAGAGAGCACAATTCTCTCAATTCGTTTTTCAGGAGCACAGTTACAGCACCATCTTTTAGTTGTATTACAATGGCTAGCAGCTAGTATTCAGTACTCCCCCCCCCCACCAAAGTACTACAGCATAGATTGTCTCCAAAATCATTTGGCTTTGGGCTCTCAAATACTTCTTTTTCATATTCATAGCATAGATATATTTCAGATTTTCCCTTCCCTTTATCCATTTCCCCCCTTAATTCTCAGTGCTGGATAATAATCATTTCTACCGTAACACAAAATACATTTCTATTACCAATTTCCAAATCCTAAATGGCACAATTCCAGTAGAATTCATTTAGGGATGCCTGCTGTTTGTTCCCTAATTATATGCCACACAGAACATGATTTTAAATAAGGTATTAAAATTGTATTAATCTTACACTTTGCAATAACCCCTATACCTGAAACTGAGGCCTTGGACAAGGAGTTAACGGAATATGCTTCCCCAGTCTGCGAACGAAACTTCGGGTAGATCCATACTTTTTTCTTTCCCATGCCCAGGACACCTAAGAATCAAGCAATCCTCTTCAAGTTAAATGAGAATATTTTAAAAACAGCTGTCAACCAATTAAATAACTTTGGTTGCTTTGTCATCTATCTTTTAGCCAATAAAATGTATGTGCACATTACTGAAACCTTTAGATGCATTTTGCAGGAATTTAAAAAGTGTAGGCTGGTTTTCAAGTTAGTAACAGACGCAAACACTTACTGCTTGGGCAAATAAAGGTGAATGTTACTGTGCAGGATTTCAAGGTAAACACCTTAATTTTAATCACCAATTTTTAATCATACTTTTAGTATATAAAAGGGGAGGAGGTTTCCACAGGAATGCTTCAGTTGGAAACTGTTTCCATAAATTGATTGACATCTGATTCAGCATGTTTATTTTACCTGCTACATTAATTTATGTGTTGTATCTCTCAAAAAGCCATGCTGGATGGTTGCATGGGAGCCTGTTGAAGCTAAGTTCTTTAAAGACAGAGGTCCTCTGGTAGGGTCGAGATGACATGGGGTTGGGGGGTAAACTCCCATCCCTTGCAGGGGCGCAATTAGTGCCAGCAGCTTCTGTCAAGAGTCTGGGTGTAACACTCGACGCCTCCCTCTCTATGGAGGCGCAGGTTACAGCTACAGCAAAGGCGGCATTTTTCCATCTGCGCCGTGTTAAGCAGTTGGTTCCTTATCTTTCTTGCCCTGATCTAGCCAATGTGATCCATGCAATGGTCACCTCCAGGCTTGATTACTGTATTTCGTTCCACACGGGGCTGCCCATGAAGCTGACCCAGAAACTCCAGCAGGTGCAGAATGCCGTGGCGAGACTGACGGGTTCTTCGCCGTGGGACCACATCCAACCAGTGCTATATCAGCTGCACTGGTTCCCAGTGGAGTACAGGGTTAGGTTCAGTGTGGTGTAGTGGTTAAGAGCGGTAGACTCGTAATCTGCTCCTCCACATGCAGCTGCTGGATGACCTTGGGCTAGTCACACTTCTCTGAAGTCTCTCAGCCCCACCCACCTCACATTAACCTGTTGTGGGGGAGGAGGGGAAAGGAGATTGTTAGCCGCTTTGAGACTCCTTCGGGTAGTGATAAAGCGGGATATCAAATCCAAACTCTTCTTCTTCTTCTAGGTTTAAGGTGCTAGTTCTAACCTTTAAAGCCCGATAAGACCTGGGACCCTCGTACCTACAGGACCGCCTCTCCTGGTATACCCCACGGAGGACCTTACAGTCCTCAAACAATAACATCTTTGAGGTCCCGGGCCTCAAGGAGGTTAGACTGGCCTCAACCAGAGCCAGGGCGTTTTCGACCCTGGCTCAGCCTGGTAGAATACTCTTTGCAAGAGACCAGGGCCCTGCGGGACTTGACATCTTTCCGCAGGGCCTGCAAGACATACCCATAAAATAAGCCGTAGCAGGATTTCTAAGCATTTGTGCAATATAAGCCAGACCCTGAAAATAAGCCATAGTGTGTTTTCTTGAGGAAAAATAAATATAAGGCAGTGTCTTATTTTCGGGAAAACACGGTATAGGTGGCCTTTCTAACTCTTCTCACGGGCTCATACAAATAGCTGGGCCTGGTGAGTACTTAAAGTTCCCAACCCCTAAAGATATAGTTACAATTTGCGGGTAGCCACCTGATCTTATTTTGATTTTAAGCTGATTTTAAGCTGCATTTCAGTTGACTGCTGAATTATATGTCTTAATATATTATATATTTTGTATATTTTGATGTTAGCCACCCTAAGCCCGGTTCTGGCTGGGGAGGGCGGGATATAAATAATTTTTATTATTATTATTATTATTATTATTATTATTATTATTATTATTATTATTATTCTTTCAGTAGTCAAAAAGTACTTGATGTGAAATAATGGGGTTGGGGGTGGAGAGATTCAATAAAGCACACTGACAGTGCAATCCTGTGCATGTCTACTCAAAGGGAGGTTGTACCAAGTTCAAGGGGGGTTCCCAGGTAAGTAACACCTAGACTATTGAAATGCACTCTAAATTGGGGATCCCTTAAGGACATCCAGAGATGTCTTTTAACCAGCTAGTGGCAAATTCTGCCACTGGAGTATTGATAGGTGCATCTGCACTGTCTTAACACCTATTCTGCATTATCAGTATTGGCTGTCTATATGTTAGCAGGCACAGTTAAGGTGCTAGTGTTGACTTTTAAAGCTTCAAATGACCTGCAACCCTGTTACACTTCCTCCCATACCAACCAGCTACAGTGATGTGGGATAGG
The DNA here is from genome assembly GCF_965207765.1 of Zootoca vivipara. Taxonomy (NCBI): domain Eukaryota; kingdom Metazoa; phylum Chordata; class Lepidosauria; order Squamata; family Lacertidae; genus Zootoca; species Zootoca vivipara. The sequence goes on from NC_142586.1 coordinate 58,270,357, forward strand.
AACTTGTCTGTTGCGGCGTAGCACCATGAGTGTAGAATTCTCTTCTCCTGAAGGCACAAATGGCAACATCCTTGCTGGGAGTCAACAAACAAATTAAAATACACTTGTTTTCCTGGGCCTTTGGTTTTACTCTGCACCAACATGTTTAACTGACGATTGTTTTTAGTAGCAATTTAAGTTTATTACTGTTTTATGTTATATGAGGCTGTGTCACATTGTGGGAAACCACCCTGTGTTTAACTGTGTGTGATGAAGGACAGTCTAGAAATTTCATTAACAAAAATAAATAGCACATGAAGTTATTAAAAGTGTAGAACTGTAGAAGTCACAAAGAGATAACTGCTTGTGAAAAAGCATGCATTTGCTAAATTTTATTACATAATCTGTCCTGTGTTGCATATACTGCAACTTATTTTCATTGCTTATACTTTATTTGAAACATTTATTTGAAACATTGGTTACAGGGTGGCATAGAAATATCATTAATCATCATGGAAGACTCCCAAGATAGAAAAGAAAGGAAAAAGTCAAGGAAAAGGACACTGGAGAATGTTTATGATAGCGCAGAAATGTGAAGCTAGCCATGCAGTAAAATTGCTGCTGGGGAAGAAGCCAAAACTTACACACTTCATAAGCACAATTAAGACAAAAAGAAAAATGATCTTACTGCATAGCTTCTTGAGATGGCACATAACTGTTGGAAGTGTGCTCCTGAAGAGGTGTTTGAAGGAAGATGGGATGCAATCATATGAACAAAGGCATTAAGACAAACTTCACACCTCTGTATAAGCTGTAAAAAGAAAAAGGCAATCTATGCAAATCCAAGAATCTACGGTATAATCAACCCAAACATTCTAGATTCTCAGTCAGCAGGGTAGGGAAGCAAACAGAAAAGAGTTAACTCTTCCTCAGAAAGAAGGATGGATCAGGAGGGGAAAACTTCATGTCATCCCTGGGAAGAAGGAACGTTCCAGCTTTTTGGCTCTACCTTCTAGAGAAAAGCATGGCAGCTCTAGTCATGGTGGCTGTGCTCTGCCTTCACAATCAGAGGCTCTATTCTTCTGAATACCCCTCTGCTATTTGGTGCACTACCCTCCTGATTGAGAACAGAAAGTTGGACTCACTTTGTTCTTCAGGTCAGCAGGGAGTGGAACAGAGAGGCAAACTCACATTATATAGATCAATCATATAGAGGGTGGTTTATGCCTCTCTTCCATGCTATTTATTATAGTCTTTTTTTTTAAGCAAAATAAAAAAATTCCTTCAGTAGCACCTTAAAGACCAACTAAGTTTATATTTTGGTATGAGCTTTCGTGTGCATGCACACTTCTTCAGATACACTTTTTTTTTAAGGATATTGTTGGACTCCTTAATTACTGTCCCTTATGATGTTCTTCTTTATGTTACTGGTGATAAATGCAGTTCTAAGAACTTTCAGTACTGAAATAAAGTCTGAAACTGCAAGACTCCTCCTCTCCAGGAAGAACATACAAGTTTCTCTCTCGATCATTCAGCCATCTTCCTGCTCCACTCCTCCACACTCACCAGAACACTTCATGGTGAGTCCAACATTCCAATTTCTTTCCAAGATGAAACTACCATAACAGCAGCTTCCAGCAAGTAATAAAAAGACAGGAGTAACCCACCTTTTGCTAAAACAAAATTACTAATGAACCAGACATTATTATTTCTGTAATTGCCACTTTCAATAACATCAAGGCAGATATAACTATAAAAATGACAGAATTCAAATGTTAGGTTATTATGGTGTAGGGGAGCATTTAACCTATGTTTAAATGAAATGTGCTTACTCAGGCTCTTATGGTGCTGAGGAGAAAGCACTCACTTCTGCTTTCATTATCAAATACTACCTAGCACGAGAGCAATTGTTTTCATGGAAGATACTACTATCAAGTATGAGGCAATCAACAAGACATCTAGCATCTAATGGAACATGGTGAAAATTGTATAGCTCTAACTCTGTTTTAATACAAAACTTCCATGAAACAGCCCCACTCCTGAACTTGTCTATAATGTTTGCTTACCAGTTCTGGTGGCACGCCATAATATTCCAGCAGTTGTCTTAAGAGATTCAGTACAAGAGACATAGTACAAAGCACTTGAATTAACTCAAGTGCCAGTTAAAAATTACTGTTGCACATGCCAGAGGGGCTCAGCAAATATTTGCTACAGCTGCAAAGAGAAGAGTTTATTTCATAATTAGGGTAAAACTACAAACTCAGTTTACTTTTACCTCCACATGAAATATTTATAAATGCAATGTAAAAGCACAATTAGTTAAAAGAGTAATAAGGAAGATTATAAATAATTATTATAAATAATAATTAAATCATTGAATTGTAGAGTACTTCCCCCAAACTGAAGCTTGATCCTTAGTATGTGTTTCCAGAAGCAATATTAATATTCAAAAGTGACACACCTCTCACACACAACTAAAAAACATTGCCACACTTTTACAGCCAAGAAAATGAACCACAATTTCTCAAACTCCCCCCCGCCTTAACTCAAGAGGCAGCTGATGTTTAACACAACCACCATTTCACCAACACCTCAAACTAAGAATTGTACAGGTGAAACTCGGAAAATTAGAATATCGTCGAAAAGTGCATTTATTTCAGTAACACAATTTAAAAGGTGATAGATGCATGACATGCAAAGCAAGATATGTCAAGTCTTTATTTGTTGTAATTGTAATTATTTGTCATTAGGCGGGTCAATTATAAATAGAATGTAATTACATGAAATGTAATAGCGATGTTTATTTTTGTATTATTGTAACTATTTGCTTTATTACTGTGGAATTTCCTAAAGAAAGCATTTGTAAAAATTAAAATGAAAATAAAAAATAAGTTGCATTACTGAAATAAATGCACTTTTCAACGGCATTCTAATTTTCCGAGTTTCCCAGCGTCATCTAGTCCAACCCTCTGCAACGCAGCAACCTCAACCCGCACTCCCCGATCCAATCTGAAACCAACCTGGACCCTGTTCAGTTTTGGCAAATGTGCGAGCAGTTTTATCGCTGCACCATTTGGAGGGTCACGTTTCTACGGAAGAAAGGGAAAGGGACGGTCGTGCGTTTAGAGACGGAAGGAAATGACTTTTTGTAAACAAAGACCCAAATATGATTAAACCGTGAAATAAAAACGTTGAAAACAAAAAAGTATTAGCTGAATGAGAAGTTGTTACCAGGACAAATAAACCTTCTGCAGCTTTTGCAGATACCTCACCAATGTGGCAGGAAGAAGGGAGAGCGGGCGAGAGGTCTCAAGCGGAGGAGCCCCTTTTCCTTGCTCGTTCACTGCAGCAGCTGAGGGGTCAGGAAGGGCAGTTTTACCCTTCGGTGAGGGGGCTGTTGGTGGCGGGTTGCTTATTTATTTTTTTGCATCCCCTCGTTTGCCTCTCGACAGGCCCGCTTCCTATCGGCCGGGGAGGGAGCTAGCCCACAACACGCGAGGAGAGCCAACCACGCCCCAACGGTCCTCTTCAGCCGTTGAGGGGTTGCTTTCATACGACTTTCCCAAACCGTCGGCTAAAGCAGGACGCTGAACGAAACACGCAGCTGCTGGAGGGGAAACTCACCCTCCACCGCGAGACTTCTATCTCTGACACACACGCGCACGCGGGCGCCGAAACGAGAGATGCGCGGAAAGACGCCGAGCGCGAGCAAGAACTCAGCACAATCAAACCTTGGCACTCCCTCTTTCGATTGGATGAGCGGGAAGAGGCGTTGCTTCGCTCTGCAGCCAATCCCGCAGCGCTAAGGCGCCGTTTCAGGAAAAGGTGTGGTTTGCCGCGGCGCGGAGCCCAACCCTAGGAGAGACGCTTTTGGATCGCGGGGGCTGATGGGAAGCGGCAGCGCGCTCTAATCGGTCGGCGGCAGAATCCCCGAGGTGCTGTTGGGTCCGCTGTATGCACAGAGACAGTGTCTTATACGTATTAAACATACGTCAGCGTGGGCATGTGGTTTTAGTTGCACTTCTAGCTGCTTTTATGGGAGACAGCACACAAGACAAAAACTATAATCACCTAATATTTCATCAAGCAGGGCCGTCTTAAGCCTATCCAGCGCCCCCCCCCTTCCTAGCCGGAAAACCGCCGGGTCACTTTCCGCAGGAGCCTCTGGGCTGCTGGCACCGGGGCTCAGAGGATCGCAGCCGAAGCTCTTTCTGTGCTGCTCGCTTCCTGCCTTCCTGCGCCTCTCTCTCTCTCTCTCTCTCTCTCTCTCTCTCTCTCTCTCTCTCTCTCTCTCTCTCTCAGCGGCTGCTTGAATGGATTGGGGGGGGGGGGCATAGCTGCCAAGTTTTCCCTTTTCTCGCGAGGAAGCCTATTCAGCATAATGGGAAATCCCTTAAAAAAAGGGATAACTTGGCAGCTATGGGGTGGGGGGTGGAGGAGATGGAGGAGCGGGAAACGAAAGCGGAGGAAGAGTTACCTTTGCATGGCGGGCTTTTGTATTCTTGCTTGGCCATGGCAGCATTTACAATGGGGAAGAGCTACAGAGTGGCGGGAGGAGAGCAGAAATGGACCGTCTTCCTTCTCCGAGGCCGAAAGTAGAACTGTGGGGAGGGAGTTGGCACCAGGGCCCCATTGTCACAGCCGTGCGGGCGGCTCTTCGCCTGGGTGCAGCTTACACCCAACGGCCTCTCGGGCAGCGGTGTCGGCAGCAGCAGCGGGCGGGCACGGAAGGGCGCAGCTCCAGTGTCACCACCAGCTCGCGGGGGACCGGGCTGGGCGCCGTGTCGCGGCTGCTAGAGGGTCCAGCGTGGCATGTTGGCCGGAGTGCAGGGAAAGGGGAGGCTGCCGGCAAAGCCGTGCATCTTCCCCTCACAGGACTGGGGCGCCCCTGAGAGGGATGACATCAAGTACCTATTGAAGCTAATGAAAGCGTAACAACTGTTTCCATCCCCACCATCAGGCGGCTTAGGTGAGCCAATTGCCACACAAAGCTGCCATGGCAGCCCCATAGCCATTCCTCCAGAGGTCCACTAGCCTATTGGAGAACGAAGTTGCGTGCCACAAATCTTTTTTTGTGTGCACCGCCCTAAGCTAACAGGACTCTCAAAGCTCCACTCAGCTGCATTGAAGGATGCTATCCCATCACCAGGGCTGAAGATTCAAGTTCCACTTCTGTACATGGAATGGGGGGGAGCAGTCCTTTGCTCAGGAAGAGGAATGTTTAGGACCTGCTTTGATAACCACCACTCTGCAGATGAAGTCTCAAAACTGCTAAACCCTAGGGAATAGTGTGTACTACAAATCAATTGTTTCCTGATGGCTATGCAAATATCTAGAACAGGAGTGCAATTATGCACATGCTAATGAACAGTATTGCTAGATTTCACCTTCCTAAATCTGATTTAATTTTTGTGCAAAGGAAAAATCCAGGTTTCAACTTGCTTTATTTTCAAATTTAGTCTTGATTATTGCTATACAGTAAATCCCCTTCCCGGGACCCAGGTGGCGCTGTGGTTAAACCACTGAGCCTAGGGCTTGCTGATCAGAAGGTCGGCGGTTCGAATCCCTGTGACGGGGTGAGCTCCCATTGCTCGGTCCCAGCTCCTGCCAACCTAGCAGTTCGAAAGCACATCAAAATGCAAGTAGATAAATAGGAACCGCTATAGCGGGAAGGTAAACGGCGTTTCCATGTGCTGCTCTGGTTTGCCAGAAGCGGCTTAGTCATGCTGGCCACATGACCTGGAAGCTGTACGCCGGCTCCCTCGGCCAATAATGCGAGATGAGCGCGCAACCTCAGAGTCGGTCACAACTGGACCTAATGGTCAGGGGTCCCTTTACCCTTTACCTTTAAATCCCCTTCCCACAATGAGCCTGCTTAAAGTGTATGAGATCCCACCACTAAACACACTGTTGGTTGTTGCGAAGATGCCAGGTGTGCTTTCACTCCCAAGTTGCAGCCTTTTTGTCTGCTTGCAGCATGTACTGTTAACAAATAGATACAATATTGTCTCAAGAATGAAATGCCTTCAGGCTTACCTTAGTGCTTAACCACTACTGGCACTGAGATTGTTCCATAGTCCAAGAAACAAGCTTCTCATCTGGTTCAGAAAAATCTTACTGGTTCCCAAATTGAGATTGTGTCTGTGGTCACTCCAATCTGTCACATCTTGAATCTATGGCCAATTGCAGCTTCCTGGAACATGTCCCTGTGTAACTCTCCTTTAAACATTATGTTCATCAGGAAACACAGAAGCAGTTTCAGTCATGTAAACACTGAATTGGTCTTGCATGTCAAAACACATACCTTATTTCACTTGTAGTGATCTCAAGTCTAACAGGGCCTTCCTTGTTTGCTACTTTGCTCAGTCAATGTGGTTTAGCAGTCTGTATCACCGCATCCATGCTTTTCACCCTTGTTCATTGTAATGTATTTGGTTCTTAAATTTAAGCCAAAACAGAAACTAAAGAATGCTACGTAGTCCAGGCTTTGCTGATCACTGCATTTAATCTTTTGTTTCCCCCAATGCTCAAATTCTGTGCCATAGCTCATTCTTCTTGCCATTTCTGAACTAGTGCTGAGTGTGCCTGGTTACTTGGGATTTTCACCAATATGTAGGATGATGCTTTTGTTACCCTAATCTTCCGAGTTTTGATATAAATATATCTAATACACTACAAACTTTCCATCGCCTGCCACATTATAAAACTAACCAACACATTTATGTCCAAGTCATTTATTTTCATTTATCAGTTCTTCCTGGAACAGCACAAGTGGTATCACCAACACGGTGGCTGGGTTTGAATAAAGAAATAGAGCAGAAGTGTCTGGTGTATGAGAAGGTAGATGGAGGTGATCAGTACTGTTTAGTTAACCTATTTTGAAAGCATATATTTCAAACATTTGTTACAATCCACTACTCTGAAAACCAGTATTTTCCACCATCCAGGTTTGGCTGTCTGGGAGGACCCTTTTGTTTTCCAATCCTTTTATATCATATGTCTGTCAGTATGTTCAGTATACCAGAACTAAGCTTGTTGCAAGCTAGTCAGTGCCCATGCTCTTGGAAGTGACTTTGGCAATTTCTTGGAGGAAGAAACATCAATGGCAAAATTATTTTGGTTAGCCTTTTCAAACCCCACAGAATCCCAGGACTTGACAGGACCATAGTATACAAGTAAATAAAACTCACTTTGAGCACATCTTTAGCAATTTGAATTACTGGGGAAATGGCATAAGCAAGAGCCATGGAGGACCAACAGATAATTTTGCAGTTGTTATATTAATCATCACTAGGCTTGCGTCTAGGACTGAGTTGTTTATTTCAGCGCCTAAGAATACCATTCTACCATCAGGCTTTGATGCCTTTTATTATCAGAAGGGGACACATCTGACTGTACTTCCTGAAAATAGAAATCAGGGAATTCAATAAATGTGACAATGTCATAATACCTTTACCTTACTAGATTTTAAAATAAAGGGTGCACCTGCCCTCCTGAACATCAAGTGCAACTCAATCAAATGGGTGGGTTTTGGTGCATAAAAGTGTCAACCTGAAATGAGCTGGCCAATTTTTCCACTACTTCACAGAATTCCCCTTTTGTAGATATTGAATTGTATCTGATTAAGTAATGCTCAGTGTAGAACCACTGAAATCAATGGACTACTTTAGTAATAGTCCAATAAAACGGATAAATGAAAGTATGTCTTCTCACAGTGTATAGTTACAGTAAACTATGGAACTTGCTGTGATAGCCACCAACTTGGATGGCTTAAAAAGAGGATTAGACAAATTCATGGAGGAATAAGCACTAATGCTTCTGAATACCAGGAGGGAGGAGTGCTCTTGTGCTTGAATTCTGCTTGCGGGTCTCCCACAGACATCCAGTTGGCCACTGTGAAAAAGATGCTGGGCTAGATGGTGATCCAGCAGGCTCTTTTTATGTTCTCATGTTAGTAACTAAGTTAAGCCCACTGATTTCAATGGGTCTGCTCATATGATTTAGTCAGAGACAATCCATTGCTCCCAATGTTGCAAATCTATGCTACTGTTGTAAATAGATGGCTTCTCAGCTAATCTACCTTAGAATCATAGAACTGTAGAGTTGGAAGGGACTCTAGCCCAGGGGTCCCCAAACGAAGGCCCGGGGGCCAGATGTGGCCCAATCGCCTTCTCAATCTGGCCCGTGGATGGTCCGGGAATCAGCATGTTTTTACATGAGTAGAATGTGTCTTTTTATTTAAAATGCATCTCTGGGTTATTTGTGGGGCATAGGAATTCGTTCATTATTTTTTTTCAAAATATAGTCCGGCCCCCCACAAGGTCTGAGGGACAGTGGACCGGCCCCCTGCTGAAAAAGTTTGCTGACCCCTGATCTAGCCTAAAGCGTCCATGGCAGATCACCATCCAACCTCTGCTTAAAAACTTCCAATGAAGGAGGGCCCACCATGTTCTGAGGGAGTTCGTTCCTCTGTCAAGCAATTCTTACTGTCAAAAAGTTATTCCTGATGTTTAGTTGTAAACTCTGTTCTTGTGACCTTGCTTGTTTAAAATAGGTACTGTGCTTCCACCCAAGGGCTTATGAAAATAAAATCCTGTGTGATCTGTGACTAGATTAAGAAAGCATAAATCTCCCTTTTAGATACAAACTACAGTTTTATAAAGGAGATGCATGGTCGTACATTACAAAAGCCTAGAATTTATTTTGTGAAAACAAGTACGGTAATTTGGACAGCTGCATCTAGACTTCTTGGTTAATTAACCTAACAAGGTAAGAATAAATTAGGCTGCATCCATAATACCCATCTGCTTGTGCAACAGAGCTCCCCTCTCCTCACCCCTGAGCTCCCAAAAATTGCTCCATAGGGTTCCCCAACTCTCTGGAACAGGTTTGGGGGGCTGAAGGGAGAACAGTAAAGAGGAGCTCTGTTGTGATGTCATAATGTAGACCATAATCTTCAAATCACAGTTCACCTTACAAAAAATTGAATTTTTTTTTACTACTGAATACAGTACTTTGCACATTACCATTAAGATACTGAGCAGGGTTTGCTCAACAGTACACCTCAACGCTTTGCATTTATAGATGCCATTCATTCCTGGCAGCAGGACTAGAGAAGACGGTAACCAGAATCTCTCAATAGCTGATGGCAGTCAGAGTACAAGTGCCAACAGTGTGACTTTCGGAGCTTAGCAATTACTGTAATATGATTTCAAGCAGTAGAATTTATTGGACAAAACACTGGTCTTCAACATTTAAATGGACACATGAATTCAAGTTTGGCTTATATTACTCTTTCAGTATGTGGTTTTTAAATGTAGAATAGAATGTCAGACTTTCCTCCAAGAATCCTTATAGCTTAGACTTAAACATACAGCTTTAATAATGTTTCTATGACATGTGTTGGACCTGCAAATGAAAGTCTCATGTCATTTTAGAATTTTCACATCTTTATTCCACTGAAGACTGAAAACATGAAGATATCCAAATGGTCAAGTTATTTATCTGAAGAAAACCCACGGAAAATACTATTTTACAAACTGGGGAAAAGATTGATACATTTGGTAGCTGGATCAATATTGCCATGAGTTTTCTGGCCGACACTTTCACGAGATGTCAGTGAGTCTTCCTCTAATGTTCCTGCAGTAATAATGTCATTTCGTTATACACACTGCTTAAATGTTATAAATGGATAGCATCTAGTGCTTTACATAAGACTATGTTTATTATGCATGTAAACTCGGGGGGGGGGGGAGATGACACTGAAACATGCTTGTGTTAAAGGTAACTTTTTCACTACAATTTACCTCTTTCTGTCGTACACCTAAAGGTTTGGAATGTAGGACAAGTCTTCTTGTAAGAAAAGTATGCAGAAGGCCAAGCTACTTTTAGTGCTGTTGCACAAACAGTTGAGGCATTTCCCCATTAGCAGTAAGGGTATGTGGACGGAGAAACGTGGCACCTGTTAAGCTACAGCTCTACTTGTCAGATCTAGATCAGTTCAGAAGAGAACTCCCATCGTGTTCTAGAAATGTGAATGTGTATGAGAGAATTAATAAGATCCCAACACTGACTTGCATAATGTCCTATTTGCACTCATTTTTCAGAAAATGGGATACAAAAGATAGCAAAGTACTCAGGTTCTCAAAGGTGATCAATAGCAAGCTTTGTGAAAACAGATTGCAAATCCTTAATCTTGCAGTGCTGTTCAGATGTTGAGACATTTGGTGGCTGCATTAAACAAATTATTAGTCTCCCATCCCAAATCACTCAAAGTAATATTATGCTGCAATTTAAACATAAGCCACACAAATAAAAAGTTCAGGAAATTACTAACTCCATCATAGAATTGATCTTAAGTACTGATTTATTTTAAAACGCAGCTTCAAGATTTAGATGTGCAGACCTAAGTTTTACTTTAGAATAAACACAGCTGTGGAAGGGGCAATGAAATACAACTTTCAGGGTTCTCACCATATATTCTGGACAAAGCAAAGTTACACTGCTTATAACAATCAGTAAACATTTTTAAAAGTCGCTCATGACAAATAGTATTGTACTTTTTCTACTTGCTTTTGTATAATCATCAACAGTTACTATTTAGTGAGATTGCAAAAGAACAAAAAACAAAAACTAAACTAAGCTACTCTCCAACAATAAAATTTAAGTAAAATGCTTACATTCATTTGAAGACAAGTCATATTAAAAATGCTGTGTAGATAGCGCATAGATGTTTTCAGCTGTAGTTGATCTTCAAATTTACTATTCCTGTGCAAAAAGGGGGGAAATGTTTGCACTATTTACACTTTCGGTTTTTAAGCCATTTAAATTAGAATTAGAATTCATAGAGCAATGAAAGAGTTCATAAACCAGAACTACTTACTTTTTCTTCTTTACGCCTCTCCTTGTCTTCATTTTCCATTGTTTCTTCTTCATCTTCCACAAGCCCATCCCCTTGGTATTTGTCATGTGTCCACTTTGGACTGCTACCTGATTTTTTGAAGTTGAATCTTCCTCTGCTACGCTGGAAAGTGCCACGACCTCTTCCTCTTTTAGCCCAGTAATCTACACCATCATCTCTGTCATCATGCTAGAGTAAACATGGATTAACAATGGAAAATTAAGCATCTAACAAACTTTATTTGGAAAAGTTTAAACCATCTGCTTCACATAGCTAAAACTGTAGCCGAGTCATTTGTTCTTGGTGTTCTGAAGCACACAGGCATAAAAAATTGCACGATATCAAGTTATATTATTGGGACCATCAAACTCAGTATTGTCCATTTGGACTGGAAAGCCTGTGCAAAACTACATCTTGGGTAGAGGCATCTCCCAGATTAAGATCCCTTAATTGGAGATGCCAGTGATTAAATTTAGTGTGTTGTATATACAAAGCATATGCTGTGCCACTGATCTAAGGGCCCTCATTGATTTGAAGGGACACAGAACAGATTATTCAGTTTCAGGTGCAGCAAAATATCTTAGTCATTTGCACAGGCTTCTAAACTTCTGCTTGTCTGATTCAATATAAATTGTCTATGTTTCAGTTATCTGTACTGCACCCTCGGGTTTACTGGTACTAATTGATGGAATGTGAAAATGTATGGGAAGAAACAGTAAATAATGGGTTAATATACATATTTTCTGAAAAGTCACAAGGCAGATTTTGCTACATCAAAAAAAAATCAAAGAAAACTAAACATGCCTACCATATCATTCTCTCAATTTCCAATGTTGAGAAATGAGTGTGGTTGCAACTATCACTTATGTAGTCAAAATTCAGAGGAACTCCCAAGATTTGCAGAAGTACAAAAAAACAGAATAAAGTGGAGGATTCCCAAAACAGCCCAATTAGGGCTAGGTATGTACAATGCCTACAATATGTTGGCTGACTGCTGGAGGAGGAAGAAAGGGGAACAAGTACTGTTAACATTTTGTTGCAGATCACACTTATATTACATTTTTTGATTTTAATCTATAAAAATCTGCCAAGTGAGTAATCAGAAAGATTTGATATTACACAGATATGCAAGTTCCCTATATTGACACAGTGTAGACCATGAAACAGATATAGCCTTGACTTTCTTCCCAATGCAAACAGGCTAAAAACAAGTTAAGGAATTGCAAAGCCCAAATAACAGGACTTCAGTGGCTTCCTTGAATGGGTGCTTTTACTTTCCCATGAATAAATTAATTGCTACTGGAAATGCTGTACTTTGGGGGCAACACTTTGGGGATAAACTTGCCCATTACCTGACACTGGACAGCCAGGCTAACACTGATAGGGAAGGCATAATTAACTCTCATTTGCCTCATAAAAGCAGCTCAAGGTTATGGTGCAAGTAAAGTTTGTTGTAAACATTTCTCCCACCCCACCCCACCCCCCAAAAAACTGGGTCTAAGGGGCATCAGGAGAGTATAATGCAAAAAATGTGCTTCTATTTCTAGTCATTTGGACCAAAGGTTTTGGGACAGGGAAGCATTTATAACTTCCTCAGGGACCCAGGTGGCGCTGTGGGTTAAACCACTGAGCCTAGGGCTTGCTGATCAGAAGGTCGGCGGTTCGAATCCCTGTGATGGGGTGAGCTCCCGTTGCTTGGTCCCAGCTCCTGCCAACCTAGCAGTTCGAAAGCACGTCAAAATGCAAGTAGATAAATAGGAACCGCTACAGCGGGAAGGTAAACAGCGTTTCCATGTGCTGCTCTGGTTTGCCTGAAGCGGCTTTGTCATGCTGGCCACATGACTGGGAAGCTATACGCCGGCTCCCTCGGCCAATAATGCGAGATGAGCGCATAACCCCAGAGTCGGTCACGACTAGACCTAATGGTCAGGGGTCCCTTTACCTTTACCAGGGCTAAAAGGTACGGGGGGGAGCGGTCAGTGAACAGGAGGGGCAAGATTTTTTTTTTTATTCAACTGAAACCTGTAGTGCTATTACTATTGGTTTCTCTCACAGCTCTTACGCAAGCCAAACTCCTCACAGTTGCAGATATTACAACTGTGAAATCTGCTATAGAATAAAGTATTTACAACAGTGTATTGCAGGTTGTAAGTCAGGCATCCCCAAACTTGGCCCTCCAGATGTTTTGGGACTACAACTCCCATCATTCCTAGCTAACAGGACCAGTGGTCAGGGTTGATGGGAATTGTAGTCCCAAAATGTCTGGAGGGCTGAGTTTGGGGGTGCCTGTTGTAAGTGCTAGACCTTCTCTCATTTTCTCTTCACAACGGACAAGCAAGAGGTTGTACAAAAAGACCTTTTTTCTACAGCTAGTCATTTTTTAACAGCCTACGTAGATGGATATAAAAGCAAGCATGAGCTCCAATGCTCCCCCTATAGGACTCTTAAGATTCTTCAAATTATAGAAGATGCTTTAGATATTGCCTACATAACTTTGCTTATAAGACAAGCTTTGAGAAAAGATGCATGCATAATAGTATGGCACCCACCAAGAAGTATTTCTTGCTTTTTGGGGTATATTCAGGATCCCATTCCTCCTCCTTCGGTCTCTTTTGAAAAGTAGTGTTTGAGTTGCTGGGACCAGTATTTGTTCCAGCAAACACGCCTCTGGCTCTTCCTCTGCCCCTAATTCGAAACTGATTAACCAAAGCATTTATGCATTTAATTTGTTTACACAAAGCAAATGATAAATTCCTAATGCATGAACTAATATGCTTTGTTATCATTCATCAGATAATACCACACACAAATAAAGTGGCTTATGGATCAATCTACAGAATTTAACAGCCACTTCAAGGTAATGGCATTCTAGCTAGCAGAAGAGCATTTACATTTTTTAAAGGGGCGTATCCAAGATAACACTTTCAAAAAGTAGTGTATGATAGTGAGAATTTTCTAATTTCTAGTAGTCCACAGAAAACACAAAATTCAGCCATTTTTGCTGATGCTTCTAGTTCTCCAAAGAAGCAGTTTAAAAGCCTAGCTTTGAAGGATGGAGAAATTAAACACATGTGTTTGGGAGTTACTGTTCTCTTACTGCACATTGCAAGGAACAATCAAAGTCTGGTAGTCTAGAATATTCAACATAAAAAGCAAGAAAGGATAAAAAGTAGAAGACATGGAAAGAGCCTACATTTTTAAAAATGCATTTTAACTGAAATAGCACAACAGAGATTTAATAGGAAAAATACTTTCAAGTAACTTAAAAGAAGTAGCATTCTTTTTTAAAAAAAACAACAACAGTCTTGACGTGTTTCTAGTTACTGGCATGGCAAGACCCACATTTCTGTCCAAGTCATAGCTGCCTTTCAATGTTTCATACACTATGTCATATAGAAGGCTCATTTATAGCAGGAACTATATGGCACAATATTACTTACACCAAAAACATTAAATGATTATATATTCACTTAAAGGCATTAACTAAGGTATAAACCACATTAAGTAACTAATTTGATTATCTTGGAAAATGGACTTTGGTAACATTTCTGAAAAGATAAAAAGATTGTGGTGTAGTGTTGAGGCAAATGTGGAGAAGTAACTGCTACGAGGAAGAAAAGGCTGAATTAAATAGGTTGCCTAAAGCTTAGGTTCTTAAATGTACATACTGTACTTACATTTATATTAAGTATGTAAATTCCAAGTCTAATATATAGTATCGGTATACAGAATTTGCATACAGGATTGCATGCTAGGGCAAGTGCATTGTATTGCTCTTTAAGTCCACTCACATCATTAAGAGTCTGCTGAAAGACCAGCAACTTCTAGCTCCTCTTCCCCAAATCTTTCAATTCCAGCCGGTCATTACAAGAAGCTCAAGTACATGAGCTTGTTTCCTCGCCCTCCTCCAAACCCCTTTTCCTTCTCTGTGTCTCTCTTTCGATCTAAAGCCCAAGGGCAAGGACTACCTTTTTGATTATTTTTGTAGGTCATACTAGAGCCTTTTTTGCATGAAGAGCAGAATAAAAATACTTTAAATAAATAAAAGAAAGCACCACTAAATCATCTCTCTCTAATATACTTATTTGCCACCAAGTAATAGTGTTTCTTAAGATTTAAAACTGGATGCACCCTCAATGGACCCTCAGTCCAAATTCCATCTTCCCATTTAAACTAAGCTGTTAAAATGTTGCTTTATATTTCACAGCATACATGTCATTCCATAACAAGACTGTTATATATCCCTTTATTGTTGATTATATTCTTGTGTAACTTCTTAGGTCAGTTTTTACAAATATTGGTTGTTCCACAGTCCAATTGAACATAACAATTTCTTGTAATTCTTTAGAGTACTTTACCCTAGTTTAGATACCCTTGATAAACTATATTTTACTATTAAGAAACAAAAAATTAAACCCTAACCCTTCCAGTAGCACCTTAGAGACCAACTAAGTTTGTCATAGGTATGAGCTTTCGTGTGCATGCACACTTCTTCAGATACCTAAAGCTCATACCTATGACAAACTTAGTTGGTCTCTAAGGTGCTACTGGAAGGAATTTTTTTTAATTTTTTGTTTCGACTACGTCAGACCAACACAGTTACCTACCTGTAACAATTACTATTAAGAATTCAGCTATCCTACTCAGAATACACAATGAAACCATAAGCACAACAAAGAAGAGAGCCAACAACAAGCCAACTCTGGGTTTTATAAATCTTGCAATTTTAAGGGCCTCAAAATTTTGGCATTTGCAATTAACGGGCATTACTTAACTGTGACTACGTGTCACACAAAACTAACACCTTACTAATGAAGTTTAGGTTGGGTATAAGTAATCCATTGTTCGGTTTGGCCTGCAGTGAGATGTAGGCAGTAAAATGCATCTTGCTCCTCCTTATAATGAACAATCTCATCCCATTTTAAAGCACATGATAGAGTGAAATGAACTTTAGCCCAATACAAATAAGGCAACTGCTTTAAAATTGTATACACCTGTCTCTCATGCTAATCTCAAATAATGGATGACTTGGCTCCTTATTTGTCACTGAACATGAAAGCCCAGATGGCACTGTTTTCTCTTGTAGTCACGCATTACTCTGGTTAATTTGGTCCCTCCTGCTCAAAACACTGCTCATGATTAAAAAGAGACTAGAAATACAAAAAAGTAAAACAAAGAATATGGAAAAAGGAATACACACAGCCAAAAAATTGACTCCTTAATTAAGGATCACCAACAAGGCAGCGTATTCGGTGAGAAAATTCACAATCAACTTTTCAAACACTTAAAAACATGACTACCAAGCATATGTGCAAGCTAATGGCAGAACACAGTAGGAAACACTGCATGTGTGACTAGATGTTTATTGTGCATATTATTATTATTTTAAGCCAAAAACGATAAATATATCCCTATCTAGGATAATATTCTATATATTTCCTCCTTGCAAGCTACATTTCCAGCAGGAATTTCTTCAAAATGCACTTCCATAATATTTCATATAAAACAACTAAACCCTAATATTATTACAATTATGACTTTTTTAAAAAAAAACACCAGGAAAAGTATGGTAGAAACTCACAAATGTGCCTCTAGGTCTTCCAACTCCTGTAAAACCTGGGTATTCTTTCTGCTCGTGATGGGGTTTAAATTCTTCATCTCTTTCTTTCTTGCTGTCCTTTTCTTCTCGGGAACTGGATGAGGAGGAAGATGGGGAGGAAGTTGAGGAAGATCGAGAACGGTCTTGCTCTCTTTTTTGTTTACTGAAAAATAAGAAACCATACTGTTTGCTGTAGCATCCTATACATAGGATTTATTTTCTGTGCCCATAGAAGCTATCCTCTTTCCTTGTTTGAATCTAACGTGCAGTATTATTACACTATCCAGTTTCAATCTATAACTCTTTAACAGCTAATGGCACCTAACAAGGAGAACATATTAGCCAACAAACTAATTTAAATATATATGCATGCTTTACAATGGAAGAGAGAATAAAAAGTTGGGGGAAATCCCCAAGGGTAAAATTCTAAAGTGATACTATTTCATTTATTTTGTATATCTTACCAAGAAGCAAAAATTAATATTGCCTTTTTGCTACATAAACCCAGGGTGCAGAAATAATCAGCAACTGATGGTTGTATGGACATCAGTGTAAGAAAGTAAACAGAAAGTGCAAGTAAATCCATGATTATGTAAGTAAGAGCAGGAAAATATGATCTTCACATTCAATTTCCCCAAAGCAAATACATTTGGCATTGATTTTACAGTTTTTATAGAATATAATACAAATCCCCAAAGGTGGATATACCTGAAGTAATCCTTATCACTGCTACAAGTTCACATTGAGTAAGTTGCTTTATTAAAGACTAACCTGTTCCTCTGAGCCCACTATCTGTCTTGAGGGGGGAAAATAACTCTCATCCCCCCTTTCCCACATTAAGCCTACATGTCAGTAAAATTCTCATAATCTGGGTGTTATGAGTTGAAAAAGTGCGGAATCAAGCATAACGAACCAAAGTTCTTACACAAACTGTTTACAGAAATGTACTGCATTGAAGTCCAACCTCCTGATGTAGCCTGGATAATAGGACAGATTAATTTGTCATTTTTTTTCAGTGTTAGCTTGCTATTCCAAAGTTTTTGTCCTCATCCACCATAAGCCGTGTAAAAGACAAATACATTTTTGCTGTAAAACAAATAATTTTAATTGTTTAAATTTAGATGTTCCATTGTACAGTGATAACTGAAAGCAATTAAGCTTATAATTACAAAAGTCTAATTAGAAGCTAAAAGCCTAGTTATGGGAGCTAAGCCTTTTACCTGTCATCTTTGTAAGGTTTATAATCCTTGTAATCCTTTGGAATTTTCTCCTGCTTCCTTGATCCACTGGATTCCCTGGAACCTTTAGAGTCTCCTCGTTCTTTACTTCGTTCTTTTCTACGACGGTCGATGTCATGTCGAAGATCTGCAGCATCACACTTTAATTTTTTATCTCCCTAGATCAGAAATGTGCAGTGTTTTAGTATTATAAACCCTTAAGAGAATGGAATAGGAAATCAACCCCTTTATATGCAATCCTATACATACTTTCCTGTACGTAGGTCATAATGAACCTAGTGGGAATGCATCTAAATAAACAGGCATAGGATTCCATTGTTACCCAACTATGTAAGCGATACTCCCTTTCCCAATAGCTCTTTTGCACATTTAGTAGGATGATCTTTCATACAAGAGAGTAAACTTGCTTGAATTGGGACTGAAAAGTTACTCTTACAAAAAGAAAGCAGGCCTGAAAGAAGCTTTCAAGTATTATCCAGGAACAAAACTTCAATATAACAACATCTTTAACAATTACTGGGACAGTCTAAAGAAAAGTTTATTTTACATCCTTCATGGATAACATTGGTAATTAATGGATTGACACCAGAGATAGGATACCACTCGTGAAACAGGGTTTTCTGGATATCAAACTTAAAGGAAAAAATTGCTCCTGAGAGTGAAAAACTTCAGTGCAACTGGCAAGTTCAGAGAATTAGGCAAGATGTCCCTGAATCCACTGTCTATTTTTTTAGGAACAAAAAGTACAGCAATCCTTTTGTGGCAAAGTGATAAAATGTCACAATTAGATTACACAAAACTGGTCCACTGCATCCTTCAAAAATGATCAGAACTAGGTCAGACCTATTATCACTTAAGACATAAAACGATAAAAGTAGAATTTGTAAAACATGCCTCTGGGATAAAGTGCTTGGATGCTTTAAACCAAAACTAAAATACGAATATCAATTTAGAACCTACTTTCTGAGTTTCTTCTTTAAAGGCTCTCTCTTCTCCCGCTAAACGGGTATGCTTCCTCAGGGCACTTGGAGAGATGTCAATCCTCCTAAATGCAAGATTTTTAAAAGTAATAATTATGGCTGCCAACATTCATCTCTGTCAAGTGGAAAACTGGAAACACAAAAGAAGAAGTGCCATTGTGCAGTCTAAAATTGAACCCATTTAAAAGTACAGATACATCTCGAGAATAAAACCCATAGACCTACCAGTCAAATCAAAATAGCAACAGCTACACATTTCCATGAAGTCAAACCAACAGCAGTATTCAAAAACCACATAATGCAATATTTTCTTTCAGGAGCAATGAAGTTGACAATTTGAAACTAGAAAATTCAAATGCCTTTTTACATTAACAATACACAGACATAGCAACTCCACCCAGAGAAAAACAAAACCTGTAGTTCATTTGACAGGTATCATCATTCACTTAAACACACATAGAGTTATGGAGTAATGTTTTATATCCTATTTTTGCAAACTTAGGTCTTGAGTCAAAGAGCTGTATATCAGAGAAAGCCCCAGTGAGAATTACAATTCTCTTTGAGCAATTGCACTAATACAGTTTGTGATACAGTACAGAGGATAGCTATGGAAAAAGCACAGGCCCAGCCCATCCATTAGCTATACTGAAAGCTTCTCTTCAGGTGGCAGACTGAGAAGAGTAGCATATTTACACACTGTCCCTCAGTCTGGTCATCCTTCTATTTAGCACTCAAGGAGTTCCTACAAGGCTATTTACTGGAACTGGGTCACCCAGCCTTGTTCTAAGGGAGAGTAAGCAGTTTAAAGTTTAAAAGTAGTACACTGTTAATTTTAAAAGTTATTTGCCGGTTGCCATGGTGTCAAAGCAGAGACAAAGACACCCTTCAGAGCCACCTGGCCCACAATGCCTCGGTCTGCAATGATCCTATGTACCCTAGAATTCTTCATTAGAGTGAAGCACTGCCAAGTAGGAAGCCCTGGAGAGACCTCATCCATGCTGCTGCCACTGATGCAGCAAAAAAGACAAAAGGAGTAGGCAGTAGATCAGTACATGGGAATGGTACACTGAGAAGCAGTGCTGGCTGGTCCTGCCAATATACACAATTATCATTTAAACTGAATGAAGCATTTATTGATTTACCTACAATATTTCTATACTGCCCATATAGAAGTTAAGCTACGAAATGTAAAAATAGAAGAAAGACTTAAAATATTAATCAATTAAAACAGCATTTCTCTGCATTTAAGCTGTCTCCCATCTTGTTTAATTGCCCTCACCATAACCATAACCATAACCGGCTGTTATACATCTGGAAACGTTCAGCTGAATAACACTGAGAATATATAACAGTGGTGAACATAATTTTTTAATGTGGCAGCAACACTGCCACAGAATAATTTCAATAGTGATCAGGTCTCAGCACAAGACTTCATTTCTCTGCATTTAAGCTGCAGAGCCCCCATTAGTCTTCAGGGGTGACCCATTTCAATAGGTCTCCATCCATTCACAGGGGGGAAATCTAAACCTCAAGAGGAAGCAACCATAACAAGGGATTCATGTTAAATTCCCCACTTTCAGATCTCCAACCTCCTGCCTTTTTGAAAGAAAGAAAAACCCAGTCAGGAGTGTGTCCGAAGTCTGAGGCAAGAGGGAGTCCATATATAAAAATATATTATAATAATTAGGCATAATTGGAATATTTTTTCTTTTTAATTTGGAATTGTATAAATAATTTGGATGTGATTTGATGTGATTTGTATTGGAAAAGTTAATAAATAGATTTAAAAAATAAAAAGGAGTGTGTCCTGTTACAGAAACATTTTAAATTCATGAAACGTTTTCTATTATTACCAGACTTTAACAATTAGGTATGTATCACAACTGATCTGGCAATTTCCCCCAATAATTTCAACTCAATTCCTGCTCCATATCCATTTTAGATAAGGAACTTTAGATAAGGAACTAAGAAGTTATTTATCTTTTGGAGAGTAACTAGTATTTCAGCTAGGCAAGAAGCAGAGAAAATTATGCAATACTGCACCTGTGTATTTCAGGACTCTTTTGCCGGGTGCTATGTTCTTCAGTAGACTTCTGATAAGCAGTGAACCTCTCACTTAGGGTCATTCCAGCTGACTTGAAATATTGTTCTGTTGGTTGCAGAGGACAAATACTGTCTAATTTCACAACATATATATACCAAACAAGGATGTAAAAGAAGCAAATGAATTCTTAAAATATACAAGACACAAAAATAACATTTGTCCCCACATCTTTCTTAAAGTACAGCAACAGGTAACCACTGTATTTTACAATTTTCTCTACACATACACACTGCCACTACTAATTCAAAAAACATAACTTTTTAATGCCGGAGACAGTTCTTTTTACCAAACATATTTGCTTTGTGCCCAGAAGAGCAGAATACATTGCTGTATTTGTAGAGGAAAATATTACAAATTTAAAGAGAGCTTCTTTGGTTATTTAATTAATTGATACATATAGAGCTGAGTAATCCTACATATGTTTATATTAGAATAAGCCCTCTTAAATTCACTTGGACTTATTTTCAAGTAAACATATATAAGATAAAGATATGGCAGTTATTTTCTTTCCAAGTAATTTGTAACACAATTTCTTCTTTTCAGACCAGAATGAAGACCTTAACAGCTGAATATATTTAAACATCTGGCATCTTGGCAAACTTTGTAGCATATTTAAAAGGTTTTTTTTTTAACCCAAGACCATTAAATTAGTAACACACATTACATTTTGAAAGACCAGTTCAACAGATGTTTGAATGTAAATGTAAAATAGAAACATGTGTAAAATTATAACGGACTGTTAAATGCTACAAATAAAGCAAGCTATCTGCTTAACAGGTCAATGTACATCTGTATCAACTTACCGCCCAACATCCAGCACATCTCTCATAACCAATCATTAAAACTTGATATGGCCACTACAAGGGTAGTGCCTCAATCATAATTCCATCAAACACAGGAATTTGAGCTAGCAACTCAGTTTTTGTGCCATTTTTGCCAGGAAGATAGAAGGTTCAACTTTGCCTGTTTGTGCATCTGTTATCTTTCAACAGCTATTTTACTTTTGTAATATGGATTTTGCCATTTCAAAACACATTCCAGGACCTAGTTGCAATGAAAAAGAAAATATCACTGGGCATTTTCAGCTCTAGGAAAGTGAAGAGCTGTTTAGTCTAGCTGCATTGCACCAATAATGTAAAATTACTACTATGCTTTTACCAACTCGATCCACAGATTTTGTTTTGTTTTTTGAAGTGTGTGAAAATATTTAAATACCTTTGGAAACAAATTATGATTTAGACACAGCACTAATTTGGACCAGTGATATCTGGTCAAATTGAGTATTTTATATATTCACTGGAACCATTTAAATGATCTCTTTAGCTAGCATAATATCAGGCATTTCATAATTTGGTAAAACATTTTCTGGATAGGGAAGCTTATTAAGATTTGTTTTGCAGTTCTCAGATTGACATGAATTAAAAATGTTTAGAAGATCAGCTGGCTACTACAGCTAATGTACAAATATAACACACGACATACAGAAATGCAACTTTCTATCTAGGCCAAGATAAATACTTCATTCTAAGGGTGACATCCAATGATGTACACCCACTTGGATAAAGAAAATCTGCTTATGCAATATGACTACTGGTTTCTCTTCTCCACCCTCCAGCTCCTTGCGACTCCAAAATCTGCTCAAGGGTCCCCCAACTCGCCAGGGCAGATTTGGGGGCATGCAAGGGAGAGAAGGAGAAGATGGCTTGTTACATGAACAAATGCTGACTGTTGCTATGTTGGATCTCATCCTATAGTAGGCAAAAAAATCAATTGTCTGTTCCTCCCTTGATGAACAATTAGCAACATCTAAGATAGTACAGTGAGAGAAATAAAACCATAAGAAAAATGAATTTTCAGAAACTTTATTATAATATTGTCCCCCATGTTTCATAACTGTTAGGTCTGGTCAAACAGTCCATATACTATGTTATTTTCAATATTTTCACCAGCAAATTCAAATCCTTGACATTCTTCATGATTTATTCCTATTATAACAAAACTAGCTGTTCCTCAATAAAAAGCCAAAAGCAGGAAACTTAGGGTGGTATTTAACTACATTCTTGAACTAGCAAAATGAAACCCCCCTCTTCTCCCCCATCATCCCCAAATCTGCTCTGGAGGGCTGGGGAAACTCCAGAACAGATTTCATGGGTGCACAGGGGAAGAACATACCATTGCACAAGGAGAAATCCTTACACCAACAGAATGTTCACATTAGTGCTACATTGAATACAACCCAAAATCTGTCCTTAATCAAGGAAATTTGCTGAGCTTGAGTGATGGTGCCTTCCAATTAATAGATCTGGCAGACCCACTACTCAAGCATGTGGAAATGCTAGGAAAACAGCTATACGTATCAGTAACATTAGATAAGAGAATTAACTCTAGCTCAGCAATAAAGCACATATTTTGCAAGCTAAAGGTCCCATAGTGAATCCCAGGCCTCTCAAGTTAAAAAGAGGAGTAGGTAACATTAAATACCTCTGATTGAGCTCCTGTCAGCTAAACAAAATAATACTGGGCTAAATAGACAAAAAGTCTGAGCAAGTTTAAGGCAGCTCTACCTGTGCTCTTTTCCCTACTTCACCAGGGGGGGAAACCCCAATGACTAATAACAGAAAACAAACCAATGTATCACATCTCTAGAATTATTATATACTTAAATCATTTAGCTAGTGTTTTGCAAACACAGGCACATGCTTCTGGCTGCAACTGAAAATCTTCCCCTTCTAATCCCAGCTTGATTCAAATATATGACTGAGCAATGTCATACGTGGATGCTTTTGTTTTGTTTTGTTGGATTCAGAAGTAAGTCTTGGGACTTGCCTACACCAAATAGCAGCTTTCTAGCTAGCAAGTAAGAGCTATCACCATTTTGAGGAGAAACTTAGAAATCTATTAGTAACCAGGGTGTCTTTAAATATATATTTCTAGAAGAATATCATTTCAATCAGTCAGGCAATCCCAATCAGCTTTATATATAACTAATTTAACTGCAACTCGTTTAATTGCAAAATAAGAAAAGTGCTAACACACTAAAATCTAACTAAGATTGGCTTCAGTGCACTGTTCCTTGCACATGTAACAGCTAGGATGCAGCCTGCCTCCAACTCGACATTCCATCTTTCACTTTACACGTGGTCCAATGTACTGATGCTGGGGTTATAGTGTCTGTCTGTGCCCCCTGTACTTCCAAGTGACATAAGATTGCTCTTATCCATAGTGTTTAGATCTGCTCCTATGCATAGAAAGGGTAACATCCAAGACTACAGTTCCAACTGTGTAATATATTTCTTTGTACAATCAAACTTCCCCTTCCTCTCTTCCCACTTTTAGCTCCCATGCCCCTCAAATCTGCTTGATGGTTCAGAGACCTTTCAGAGAAGATCTGCAGAGGGCAGCAGGGTAGAGAAGAGATGTGAAGTCCCATTGAGCAAGTGGAAGTCCACTCACATGACAATGGAGGTCACCCAGAGAGTTCATGGGACTATGGAGGGGGCACATTGGGAGATTTTATATGGCATTATTCATATTCATATTCATAATAATAATAATTTATTATTTATAC